>NC_042972.1:27648363-28378620 GCF_901001165.1 Salmo trutta | reverse complement strand
CACTGGTACATCCTGTTTGAGTTTCATGTAAGAAAGTCATGACCATCATGCTTTTAGGGAAAGCAGATTATTTTGTACATGTATTAAACTTGACCAGTTCTAGTTGGAATTTGACCAGTGGCGGTCAGTGCCATTTAAGAGGGAGGATTAATTTATTTTTTATGAACATGGCCTTATTTCTATAACAGCATATTGGAAAACTGTCATTCATATTCCATTCACCCAATGTAACTGATAAGAGAATTATATAATAAAGGTAAATGAATAAAGAATCCAACCCTGTCACGTAACCAATTAGTAATTAGTAGTTATGTAGCATGGGTAATGAATAATTAAAGTACTGAACGGAAGTCCCATAAGGTCTAGTAGAGACCCGGAAGGGAGAGAAATGTGTGTGTGTGGGTGTGATTAGTGGGCCTAAGGGAACTGTAGACATGTGCGTGTGAAGAAACAGGGAGTAGCCTTCAAGGTTCCCCTAATCTCTGGGGAAAGGAACAGGCAGCGCTGGATAGTGATTAACAGTGGTGGGAAGTCCGGGGAGGGATACTATTCATCTACTGTTCGGGTGTATGGGTGTGCGTAGAATACTGTTTGTGTGGAGGTATGTGCGTAAGCGGGGAGAGAGAATAAAATGAACTTCTTTGTGTAATGTTCGGCAGAACGTTCTCTGAATAAACCGTACAAACCTTTTGCAGATGCTGAGTCTTTGCCTAATTATTAACCCATTGTCTTACAAACCTTGGGAATTAGTCAAGGCTTATTGATTGTTAATTATTATCATGGGGATAAAATAATTCCCTTGACAGCTTGGTCCTTCGAAAGCCGTATCTCAATACCTGCTCCTGTCGTTCCATGGAGACACCGAAACCGTGCACGGGCGGATGAAATATCCGTAGATTAAAGACCTGGCCCCTTGCTGAGGGTTCTTTACAGGCCGGTGGCGAATTGGTATATGACAGAAGCGGTGACGAGATCCGACCAACATTGAAACCTCAGCTGCAAAAACATAAGGTCAGTGCTCTTTATTCACGGATTTGGGGGATAGCACCTGTATGATTGCATTAACAATAATAGGTAAGTATAGCAAATGGGTAGAAGCGTTACCAACTTACTTGGTGGACACGAATAGGGTAGCTAAAATATGAGGTCAAAATTTTATCCCTAGAGTGGTTTACTAGGATCTATCTCTTTAAATGATGAATTACATTTAGCTAATCAGGTAGAACAAATAGAATACCAGAGTTAGAGAGACCAGAACAGGTAGACATAGAAGTTGAAGATATACTAACAGACACATGAGAAGACTGTTTGTTAACCAAACCCGTATGTCCAAGATTTTGTGTCCAACAGGTGAATTACAGGAGAAGGTGATTCACTCAATCCAACCAGAAGACTGTGTGTGGATCCAGTCCCTGAGGAGAAAAAACTGGAAGCAGCCCCATACCAGGTTCTGTTAAACCACTGCCTTTGCCATTAGAAAAGCTGAGAGAGTCACTTGGGTCCACATTATCCACTGCAAGAAGGTATGTACACATATGAGCACTGCTGATCACACACAGAGTTAGGAGAAGAACCGAGTACCAACAGGGTTCGGGGCTTACCTCCTTAACCTGTCTGGGCTAGGGGGCAGTATTTTCACGGCCGGATGAAAAACGTACCCAATTTAAACAGGTTACTACTCTGGCCCAGAAAGTAGAATATGCATATTATAGATTTTGATAGAAAACACTCTGAAGTTTCTAAAACTGTTTGAATGGTGTCTGTGAGTATAACAGAACTCAAATGGCAGGCAAAAACCTGAGAAAAAGTCAACCAGGAAGTGGAGGATCTGAGAATTGTAGTTCTTCTTTCTAGTCCCTTTCGAAACTACAGTATCCGTGGGGTTACGTTGCACTTCCTAAGGCTTCCATTGGCTGTCTAAAGCCTTCAGAAAGTGGTTTGAGCATTCTCCTGTCACTGGGCAGATAATAGGAGCTCAGTTTCTGAGTGGACTTCCTGGCAACAAAGGGATTGGATATGCGCGGATATGCTTCTTTTTCTCCTTGAATGAATACGCTATTGTCCGGTTGGAATATTATCGCAATTTTACATTAAAAATACCATAAAGATTGATTTTAAACATCGTTTGACATGCTTCTAAGTACGGTACTGGAACATTTTGACTTTTCGTCTCTGGTTCCGCGCTCGCGCGTTATGCCTTTGGATAAGTGATCTGTACGCACAAACAAAATGGAGGTATTTGGACATAAATATGGATTATTTGGAACAAAAACAACATTTCTATACTAATAATATGCATATTCTAGTTTCTGGGCCAGAGTAGTAACCTGTTTAAATTGGGTACGTTTTTCCTCCGGCCGTGAAAATACTGCCCCCTAGCCCAGACAGGTTAATCCTAATAAAATACCAAATACCAAAAGTGATCTTGTGTTACTTTTCATTTCATTTTTTACTTTTTATTTAGCAAATATTTTCTTAACTCTATTTCTTGAACGGCATTGTTGGTTAAAGGCTTGTAAGTAAGCATTTCACGGTAAGGTCCACACCTGTTGTATTCGGCACATGTGACAAATTTGATTTGATTTGATTTTGATTCTATTGGACAAATTCAGGTGTTTATCCCCATTTCGTTCCTTTTGCTTCCGTTTAAGAAACGTTTTTCAACAGAATCGGCGCAATCAGTACACCCCTGATCACATGCAAATACAGTTTGCTTTCATACCATACACATAAACAGCTCGTTGTATATATAATTCCTTCTCGCAACTATCTCCTCCTCTCACCTTTTCCCTTCACTTGTAGACTTCAGTGCATAACACATCAGCTGTGTGTGACCAGGCGAAAAATCCTTTCCAAGCCAAACCTTCATATCATGACCTCTAACCGATACACAGCCTACATCGCTGTCAGGTCATAGTCAACATAGCTACTAGAACTAACGTGTTAGTAAACCCACTACAATCATGCAGTACAGTGTAGTAAGCAGCAATCAGTTAAACACTTACCTTGACTTGGAAGAGTTCATTCGTTGGATATCCAAAGCCAGGTAGCTAACATTGCATCCCTCTCTGTTTGTGCTGGGTGTTTGAGTAGCCTAAACTAGCTAGCTGCATTTGACACTAGCTAAGTAAGTGAAAGTGAAAAAATATATACTATGAAATATAACTAACTCTCCTCTCCCTCTCTTCTCCTTAATTTTGGGAGAAATTACTTTTTTTCAAAACTGTTCAGCTATTGTCTTTTTATCTCTTTGAGTCAACTACTCACTACATTTTATGCACTGCAGTGCTAGCTAGCTGTAGCTTATGCTTTCAGTACTAGATTCATTCTCTGATCTTTTGATTGGGTGAACAGTTTATGCTGCAAGAGCTCTGATAGGTTGGAGGATGTCATCAGGAAGTTGTCATAATTACTGTGTAAGTCTATAGAAGGGGGTGAAACCCATGAGCCTCCTAGGTTTTTTTAAGTTAATGTACCCAGTGGAGGACATATGCTAGCCTTTTAGGAACAGATGTTCCGCTAGCGGAACGCCTCACCAATATCCAATGGTAGAGCATGGCGCGAAATACAAATACCTCAAAAATGCTATAACTTCAATTTCTCAAACATATTACTATTTTACACAATTTTAAAGACAAGACTCTCGTTAATCTAACCACATTGTCCGATTTCAAAAAGGCTTTACAGCGAAAGCAAAACAGTAGATTATGTCAGGAGAGTACCCTGCCAAAAATAATCACACAGCCATTTTCAAAGCAAGCATATATGTCACAAAAACCAAAACCACAGCTAAATGCAGCACTAACCTTTGATGATCTTCATCAGATGACACTCCTAGGACATTATGTTATACAATACATGCATGTTTTGTTCAATCAAGTTCATATTTATATCAAAAACCAGCTTTTTACATTAGCATGTGATGTTCAGAACTAGCATACCCACCGCAAACTTCCGGTGAATTTACTAAATTACTCATGATAAACGTTCACAAAAAACATAACAATTATTTTAAGAATTATAGATACAGAACTCCTTTATGCAATTGCGGTGTCAGATTTTAAAATAGCTTTTCGGCGAAAGCACATTTTGCAATATTCTGAGTGGATAGCTCGGCCATCACAGGCTAGCTAATTTGACACCCACCAAGTTTGGTGCTCACTAAACTCAGAATTACTATTAAAAATTGGATTACCTTTGCTGTTCTTTGTCAGAATGCACTCCCAGGACTTCTACTTCAACAACAAATGTTGTTTTGGTTCCAAATAATCCATAGTTATATTCAAATAGCTCTGTTTTGTTCGTGCGTTCAGGTCACTATCCGAAGGGTGATGCGCGAGCGCCTTTCGTGACAATTTTTTTCAAAATATTCCATTACCGTACTTAGAAGCATGTCAAACGCTGTTTAAAATCAATTTTAATGCTATTTTTCTCATAAAATAGCGATAATATTCCAAACGGGCGACGTTGTATTCATTCAAAGGCTGAAAGAAAAAAATGGAGTAGTCTCGTGAACGCGCATCTCCAGTGTCACTGTTCCCAGGCTGACCACTCACAAATTCTCCTGCTGTTTTTCGCCCAGAGACTGCAGACACCCCATTCCACTTTCTGGCGCCTTCTGAGAGCCAATGGAAGCCTTAGAAAATGTCACGTTACAGCACAGATGCTGTATTTTTGATAGAGGTGCTACAGAAGGACAACAAATTGTCAGACAGGGCACTTCCTGTATGGAATCTTCTCAGGTTTTGGCCTGCCATATGAGTTCTGTTATACTCACAGACACCATTCAAACAGTTTTAGAAACTTTAGAGTGTTTTCTATCCAAATCTACTAATTGTATGCATATTCTAGTTTCTGGGCAGGAGTAGTAACCAGATTAAATCGGGTACGTTTTTTATCCGGCCGTGAAAATACTGCCCCCTATCCCAAACAGGCTAGCTGTCCTCCGGCTACACCATTGTGCTACCTTACAGAATTCTGCTGAGGCTATTGTAGACCTTCCTTGTAAAACTGTGTTTAATAAATGATTTGGTGATAACTTGAATGCACCTGGAGAGGAATACTTACATTGCATAGAACACACAAGTCGACTATGAAAATAGGTAAACCATAAATCAGTTCTACCTCATTTCTATCAACATGTTTTTTCCAGATGGAAAAAAATTCTAGATCACCTGTACTCCACACACAGAGATGCGTACAAAGCTCTCCCTCGCCCTCCATTTGGTAAATCCGACCACAATTCTATCCTCCTGATTCCTGCCTACAAGCAAAAATGAAAGCAGGAAGCACAAGTGACTCGGTCTATATAAAAGTGGTCAGATGAAGCAGATGCTAAACTACAGGACTGTTTTGCTACCACAGACTGGAACATGTTCCGGGATTCTTCCAATGGCATTGAGGAGTACACCACATCAGTCACTAGCTGTATCAATAAGTGCATTGAGGATGTCGTCCCCACAGTAACTGTACGTAACTGTACGTACATACCCCAACCAGAAGCCATGGAATACAGGCAACATTCGCACTGATCTAAAGGGTAGAGCTGCCGCTTTCAAGGTGCGGGACTCTAACCCGGAAGCTTATAAGAAATCCTGCTATGCCCTCCGACGAACCATCAAACAGGCAAAGCGTCAATACAGGGCTAAGACTGAATTGTATTACACCGGCTTGTATTGTACTACACAGACTACAAAGGGAAGCACAGCTGCGAGATGCCCAGTGACACGAGCCTACCAGATGGGCTAAATCACTTCTATGCTCGCTTCGAGGCAAGCAACACTGAGGCATGCATGAGAGCATCAGCTGTTCCAGACGACTGTGTGATCACGCTCTCCGTAGCCGAGGTGAGTATGACCTTTAAACAGGTCAACATTCACAAGGCTGCTGGGCCAGATGGATTACCAGGACGTGTGCTCCGGGCATGTACTGACCAACTGGCAGGTGTCTTCACTGATATTTTCAACATGTCCCTTATTGAGTCTGTAATACCAACATGTTTTAAGCAGACCAGCATAATCCCTGTGCCCAAGAACACGAAGGCAACCTGCCTAAGTGACTACAGACCCGTAGCACTCACGTCCGTAGCCATGAAGTGCTATGAAAGGCTGGTTATGGCTCACATAAACACCATTATCCCAGAAACCCTAGACCCACTCCAATTTGCATACTGCCCAAACAGATCCACAGATGATGCAATCTCTATTGCACTCCACACTGCTCTTTCCCACCTGGACAAAAGGAACACCTACGTGAGAATGCTATTCGTTGACAACAGCTCAGCGTTCAACACCATAGTATCTTCAAACCTCATCACTAAGCTAAGGATCCTGGGACTAAACACCTCCCTCTGCAACTGGATCCTGGACTTCCCAACGGGCCACCCCCAGGTGGTGAGGGTAGGTAGCAACACATCTGCCAAGCTGATCCTCAACACTGGAGCCCCTCAGGGGTGCGGGCTCAGTCCCCTCCTGTACTCTCTGTTCACCCACGACCGCATGGCCAGGCATGACTCCAACACCATCATTAAGTTTGCAGACGACACAACAGTGGTAAGCCTGATCAACGACGAGACGGCCTATAGGGAGGAGTCAGAGACCTGACCAGGTGGTGCCAGAATAACAACCAATCCCTCAACGTAACCAAGACTAAGGAGATGATTGTGGACTACAGGAAAAGGAGGACTGAGCACGCCCCCATTCTCATTGACATGGCTGTAGTGGACCAGGTTGAGTGCTTCAAGTTCCTTGGTGTCCACATCAACAACAAACTACAATGGTCCACACACACCAAGACAGTCGTGAAGAGGGCACGATAAAGCCTATTCCCCCTCAGGAAACCAAAAATATTTGGCATGGGTCCCCAGATCCTCAAAAGGTTCTACAGCTGCAACATCGAGAGCATCCTGACTGGTTGCATCACTGCCTGGTACGGCAACTGCTCGGCCTCCGACCGCAAGGCACTGGGGGGGTAGTGCGTACGGCCCAGTACATCACTGGAGCTAAGCTGCCTGCCATCCAGGAACCCTACACCAGGCGGTGTCAGAGGAAGGCCCTAAAAATTGTCAAAGACCCCAGCCACCCCAATCATAGACTGTTCTCTCTACTACTGCATGGCAAGCGGTACCTAGGACAAAAAGGCTTCTCAACAGTTTTTACCCCCACGCCATAAGACTCCTGAACAGGTAATCAAATGGCTACCCGGACTATTTACATTGTGTGCCACCCCCCAAACCCCTCTTTTACGCTGCCGCTACTCTCTGTTTATCATATATGCATAGTCACTTTAACTATACATTGTCATGACGTTGCCCTCTTTGGGTACAGCGAGTACTATTCCCCCCTCCCTCTGCACCAGCCCTTTTCTATGCACCATCCCCCTACCTCTGTCTCCCACACCCAGGCTGCTGTGGTCAGAAGAGGTTATAAATTCCTAGAGAAGATCCTGCCTCATGGCCAGACAGTATAGAGAGAGTGAGTTTTCATAGAGAGAACAAAGGAATTTCTTCCACCTCACAGAACTTGACAACCGAACAATATTCAGGTTCTGGAGAAGGTATAAAAGATCGGTGAAGAATCCAGCTACGAACTGGTCCATTTGGTACAATTTTGTGAAACTCATGGGAGACAACGCTGTTTAGACAATAGCCTCAGTTATGAGGCGTACATCTAATTGTTGTATAAGATGAATGAGTGAGGATGATACTGTTTGTGAAATTGTGTAATGTGATTTTGGACTGTTTAATGAAGGAAACTCCAATTCCCTAAAAGGTTTCACTAAGTCATTGGCACACCCCCAGGGGCACAGACAGGACCTGGCGTCATGAGACAGCCTTTTCGATGTTCCGAATAAAACCCCCACCTGGGTTTTCCCATTGCAGACCAGCTTACCTCGATAACGAGAGGGCCAAGGTTTGAGACGAGACTAAGCTTACCTCAATTACGAGACGGCTAAAGGTTGCAGAACATGCATTTCTCTTGCTGAACTTTTAACCATACCACGTGGTTAAACTCTTAGACTATCGATACCGACAGAATAAGAACAAGTCTTTGATATTAATTACTAGTCTGCAGCTAGGAATTCGGTATCATTGAACGCGAAGACCGACAACCGCTGAAACATCTATTCTATAACGACATGAATAAATGTCACTCTGAACTATCCATTCTAACCATGAGAGAGAGAGAGAGAGAGAGAGAGAGAGAGAGAGAGAGAGAGAGAGAGAGAGAACAAACCCTCCAAAAGAAACAAACTTTTCAACAGAGATCCCGACGACACACTGAGCATAAATATATATATTGATTGCAATTATTCCCGAATGAGTGAGCATTCAGGTGCAAAGGATTAGCATTCCAATTGTTATAATTATCAACTCTGTAGTGCCTCCTCAGCTGACCCCCCACTCCCCTTTTGTCTAACAAGCCGCCATGCTGGTTTAGCCCACTAGGGCACATTCTCCTATAATTTCCTTGTAACCATATCTACTGTTTGTTACGCATTTCTGTGAATTACAGAGTTAGTAAATAAATGATTTTAAGACAATTGATGTATGAATGACTCATAGTGAAGACTGGGTTCGTGCAGATAACCAACAATTTACGACGTTTGGAATGAGACTAACGTGAGGTAAATAATAATTCATTCAATTGAAGACTAATTGATCAGATATTAAAATATCTGAAAGTTATATTAGGAAAATTATAACTTTGTAATCTGAATATTTTCCTTGGTGCCCCGACTTCCTAGTTAATTACAGTTACATGATTAATCAGTTTGATCATGTAATAATAATTACAGAGAGTTATTTGATAAATAAGTCTTCAGTTTCAATGATGCCAAAGACACGACAACATTCATGTACATACTACCTCAATTAGCCCGACCAACCAGTGCCACCGCACATTGGCTAACCGGGCTATCTGCATTGTGTCCCACCACGACCACCCGCCAACCCCTCTTTTACGCTACTGCTACTCTCTGTTTGTCATATATGCATAGTCACTTTAACCATATCTACATGTACATACTACCTCAATCAGCCCGACTAACCGGTGCCTGTATATAGCCTCGCTACTGTTATGGCCTTGCTACTGCATATAGCCTCGCTACTGTTATTTTTCACTGTCTTTTTACTGTTGTTTTTATATCTCAACTTACCTATTGTTCACCTAATACCTTTTATTTATTTTTTTTTTTTTCTTTTAGAAATGACACTGTTGGTTAGTAAGAATTTCACTATAAGGTCTACACCTGTTGTATTCGGCACACGTGACAAATAAACTTTGATTTGATTTGATTTGACTATGGGGTTGATTAACTCTACATGGCAAAAATAGTAGCACTGGAAATGTACATCCGGAGTGATAAAGTATAGGCTTTGAAGATCTGGTCACAGTCTGTACTATGCAGGTCAAACCTTGTCTGGAATACGGTGAAGTGCTGTTAGTTGGATGCAGTAAAAAGCAGCAGGCCCAACTAGACAAGGTGCAGAGGGCCTTGAGGATCATCTCCTGAGGTGGAGCAGTCCAACCACAGCTCCCTTCACTGCAGAGCAGGCAAGACTAGGCTGCAGTGTACCTGGTGAAGGACATGCACACTCTTCACCATCCACTGAATGACCTGCTCCCTCCAAAAAGAGGTAATTGTGCCACCAGGCTCCTGAGAAACAGCCACGAACTGTCCTGTATAACTGCCTGCATGAACCGCCTGCGAAAAGCCACTCTACCCACTGCTATCAGACTGTATAATAACTCTAGCTCTTAAAATGGTTTTCCCAAAAATTATATATTTTTTAAATCATATTTTAATATTTAAATTTGAAAAATGTCCAGGTAATGTTTCAAGTGTTCTGTATTCTATTTATGTAATCTATTATGTGTTACATATTTTAAATGAGTGTTTTGCAAATATTAGTAATGTAAATTCTGCATTCCTTCAGTTTTATCTGTGAGCAAGAGTAAATAAATGAATAATGCTGCACTGGTGCGCATTATAGACTATTTAATTCCCTTCATCTTAACATCGGCATCATCAACAATCATGCATGTCAGTTGAGTGCACACAGCATAACAGAAAATTAAATATTTGGGAATATATTTTACAGAACAGACATGCTGGAAATGGAACTGAGAGTCATGATGAAGGGCTACTTAATTATAGACAGCAACCTTATTGGAGGGCGATGCCAATAAACCTTAAAGCAGCAAAGCATCTCCAAACAAACCAACTCAAAAACAAATGGGCATTATTGCAGTGGCTTTACATGATAAAAAAAATGAATATTGTCACATGAATAAAACTTGCTGATGGACCAACTTAACACATACCATTCAGAACAATAAACCACACCCCAAACATGTCTTCAAGACATCATGGACACAAAATGGTTGCTCACACAAGCAAAGTACAAGGGAGTTGTACTCCCGTCTAGTAGGTGGCGGTAATGCAACATTTAGTGGATGCCAACCGCCGTTGAACCTGATCGAAGAAGAAGATCAGTAGGTTGTTGATTCTTATCACACATACAGCAATGCTGTTGACGTTTCTAGCTTTCACGAGCTCTCGCATAAAGTAGTTCGGTTTTATCCACGCTACGGCTGAACCATAAAAACATGTCGAAGGAGGTATCTACGTTTGTATTTATTGGATACTATTCAGTGTTGTAATAAATATATTCTTTATGTCTCTTGATACTAATGTGATATTGCCTAAACACTGCCAGTAACCTTACACAATCATTATACCAAGATAACATCTTGCAGAACAGTTAATCCTAACCACCCACACACACACACAATGCCTGGTTGTGGGGCCGCTCAAGGACAGGTGTACGGGAGGGGCTGGTAGCAGAAACTGTCCTAACTGTAGCATAAAAACAGGCACTGTCCTTGGGTGTCTGACTCTCGGGTACACACATGAAGATAAGCTAGAAGTAGTGTAGGCTGAATAGACTCGTGACACACACACACACACACATCCCTGAGGGCTGGGTTTCAAGAACAAAGAACACTGTCAAGAGCCAATGAGAAGTCGACATCAGTCGGGGACGGGACCGCCCTCAACACTCATCGACCAGTCAGGAGAACGGAACTACTAGACTCAGCCTACGTCAGCCTACGTCATCTCACTGTACAAAATTCAATGCACACTAATGTTTCGGGGCTCTCTTCTGCTGACTCCTTAAGAGGTGACAGAACGAGTCCGTGCACGCTATGCCAAATATCTTTGTATCTTAATAAAGCTGCCTTACGATAATTGAATCCACCCTGTCCGGCGTCTTGACTTGGTCTCCTTCTCAAGTAACTGATCATCAACAGTGTTAGCTAGCTAGTTAATGAACGGGTTAGGTTGTCATGTGTTATTTGTATGCGACGCAGTATTAGTTACCTAGCTAGCCACCTGAACATGACAGCCGGCCATTTAGACCTCTGGCTAGCTAACATTAGCTAGCACTGCAGGCGTAAAGGTCTGTCTGAATTGTTATTTAGCCTATCATCAATATTTTAACTTATTATGAATATAGATTTTTGTAAGGTCATTACCCCATTTCTTCACAATAGCAACTACATTTTAATGGGACATACATCAAATAAGGTGTACAGTTGCCATTAGCTAGCCGGCTAAACTAGAAGTACTAGTTAGTAACTTAGTCGAGGGCGCGCAGTGATGCTAGCAAGATTGGCTGGCTAACTAACTATCTAGCGCTCTCTGTGAGAACCTCTTAGGCTTGTGTCGCTGACTTTAAAGAGCTAACTAAGATATTTGCGTTAAAAAATGCATTTTAACGGTACAGTAGACCATTTCTGGCGGTTGTAGTAACACAACTATATATTAAAGATGTGCTATCTATAGCCATTACCGGTCAGTGGAGACCTGGCCTGCCATGAGTAACTTAGTAGCTAATTATACCCATTTTTGTCTAACACATTTTTTTCCCTGCTATTATTAATTTCAGTATCCCCGTGAGCCGGAGTAGCTCCGCAAGCTCTTCATTGGTGGGCTGAGTTTCGAGACCACCGACGAGAGTTTGCGGAACTATTTTGAACGATGGGGATCCCTCTCAGATTGTGTGGTGAGTATACATTTTTCATAATATTAGGGTATTTTGGCTTTCCTAATTGTATCAGCAAATTAACAGTGCCAATTCATTCCTCAGGTGATGACCGATCCAGTCACAAAGAGATCAAGGGGCTTTGGCTTTGTCACATACAGCTCAGTGGATGAAGTTGATGCATCAATGGAGGCTCGTCCTCACAAGGTTGACGGCTGACAAGTGGAGCCCAAGAGAGTGGTGTCCAGAGAGGTAAACTATGTCTGATGTGACTACAAAACATAGAAACCAGCTGTTTTCATATATGTTGGGGTGGTGCTGGTGATTAATATGAAGTTGAACAGTGGTGAAATGTCCTTTTTGAGGATCTTCTGATTGTCTTTGAAGTGATTGAATGTAATGTGTGTTGGACAGGATTCCTCTAGGCCAGGTGCTCACACGACGGTGAAGAAGATCTTTGTGGGTGGAATCAAGGAGGACACAGAGGAGCACCATCTTAGGGACTACTTTAATCAATTTGGCAAGATTGAAGTCATCGACATCATGACTGATAGAACCAGGGGGAAGAAGAGGGGATTTGCCTTTGTTACATTTGATGATCACGATTCAGTCGATAAGATTGTCAGTAAGTCAACACCATTGGTACAGAAAAGCTGCTGTTGTGTTTTTTTGTTGTTTTTTTTAAAATTCTGACCTTTATTTAAATAGGCAAGTCAGTTAAGAACAAATTCTTATTTTCAATGACTGCCTACTCGGGCCAAACCCCAATAATTTTTTTTAGATGTTTCATTTTTTTTCAGTTCAAGTAATTTACTGATATGTTTTTAACCATCTGTTTTCTCCCTTTGCAGTCCAGAAGTATCATACAGTGAATGATCACAACTGTGAAGTGAGGAAGGCTTTGTCAAAGGAAGAAATTAACCGATCAGGTAGGAATTGGAGAAGTTACAGACCAAAGTTATTTTGCCAACTCCTTGCTTCTCACCAACAACTGAAGCTTTAAACGTGACTTTGAGAAAGTGTCTGACCAGTTTGATGCCTGTCTTTCAGGGCCAAGAGGTGGACACTTTGGCAGAGGTGGTGGATATGGAGGTATATAATGATGAGAGGGGGGGATCGATACAGTTACATATCGAAAACAGTTTTGGGACCATATTATAGTGTTACTTCATCTCCAAGTATTGATTTGTAAAAATAAGTGTGTGTGTGTGTGTGTGTGTGTGTGTGTGTGTGTGTGTGTGTGTGTGTGTGTATACAGTACCAGTCAAAAGTTTGGACAAACCTACTCATTCCAGGATTTTTCTTTATTTGTACTATTTTCTACATTGTAGAATAATATTGAAGACATCAAAACTTTGAAATAACACATATGGAATCATGTAGTAACCAAAAAGTGTTAACTCAAAATATATATATATACAGTGGATATAAAAAGTCTACACACCCCTGTTAAAATGCCAGGTTTTTGTGATGTAAAGAATGAGACAAAGATAAATCATGTCAGTATTTTTTCTACTGTTAATGTGACCTATAATGTGAACAATTCAATTGAAAAACAAACTGAAATTTTCGAGGGGGAAAAATAAAAACTAAAAACCTTACAATAACCTGGTTGCATAAGTGTGCACACCCTCTTATAACTGGGGATGTGGCCGTGTTCAGAGTTAACCAATCACATTCAAACTCATGTTAAATAGAAGTCATTACACACCTGCCATCATTTAAAGTGACTCTGATTAATCACAAATAAAGTTCGGCTGTTCTAGTAGGATTTTCCTGACATTTTCTTAGTTGCATCTCAGAGCAAAAGCCAAGGTCCGCATAAAGCTTCCAAAGCATCAGAGGGATCTCATTGTTGAAAGATATCAGTCAGGAGAAGGGTACAAAATAATTTCCAAAGCATTACATATACCATGGAACACAGTGAAGACAGTCATCATCAAGTGGAGAAAATATGGCACCACAGAGACATTACCAAGAACTGGACGTCCCTCCAAAATGTATGAAAAGACGAGAAGAAAACTGGTCAGGGAGGCTTCCAAGAGGCCTACAGCAACATTAAAGGAACTGCAGGAATTTCTGGCAAGTACTGGCTGTGTGCTACATGTGACAACAATCTCCCGTATTCTTCATATGAATGGGCTATGGGGTAGGGTGGCAAAACGGAAGCCTTTTCTTACAATGAAAAACATCCAAGCCCGGCTGAAGTCTGCAAAAACAAACATCAAGTCCCCCAAAAGCACGTGGGAAAATGTGTTATGGTCTGATTAAACCAAGGATGAACTTTTTGGCCATAATTCCAAAAGGTATGTTTGTTGCAAAAACAACAGTGCACATCACCCAAAGAACACCATACCCACAGTGAAGCATGGTGGTGGCAGCATCATGCTTTGGGGCTGTTTTTCTTCAACTGAACCGGGGCCTTAGTCAGGGTGGAGGGAATTATGAACAGTTCCAAATACCAGGCAATTTTGGCACAAAACCTTCAGGCGTCCGTTAGAAAGCTGAAGATGAAGAGGACGTTCACCTTTCAGCACGACAATGCCCCAAAGCACACATCCAAATCCACGAAAGCATGGCTTCACCAGAAGAATGGCCCAACCAGAGCCCAGACCTGAATCCAATTGAACATCTCTGGGGTGATCTGAAGAAGGCTGTGCACAGGAGATGTCCTCGCAATCTGACAGATTTGGAGCGCTTTTGCAAAGAAGAGTGGGCAAATATTGCCACATCAAGATGTGCCATGCTAATAGACTCCTACCCAAAAAGACTGAGTGCTGTAATAAAATCAAAAGGTGCTTCAACAAAGTATTAGTTTAAGGGTGTGCACACTTATGCAACCAGGTAATTGTGAGTTTTTTATTTTTCCCCCTCAAAGATTTCAGTTTGTTTTTCAATTGAATTGTTCACGTTATAGGTCACATTAAAGGTGGAAAAAGTTCTGACATGATTTATCTTTCTCATTATTTTACATCACAAAGACCTGGCATTTTAACAGGGGTGTGTAGACTTTTTATATCCACTGTATAATTGTTTTTGTTTTTTCTTCTTCAAAGTACCCACCCTTTGCCTTGATGACAGCTTTGTACACTCTTGGTATTCTCTTAACCAGCTTCATGAGGTAGTCACCTGGAATGCATTTCAATTAACAGGTGTGCCTTGATAAAAGTTAATTTGTGGAAGGAATTTCTTTCCTTAATGCATTTGAGCCACTTAGTTGTTGTGACAAGGTAGGGTTATCTTCTGTATACCACCCCTATTTGGTAAAAGACCAAGTCCATATTATGGCAAGAACAGCTCAAATAAGCAAAGAGAAATGACAGTCCATCATTACTTTAAGACATGAAGGTCAGTCATTCTGGAAAATTTCAAGAACTTTGAAAGTTTCTTCAAGTGCAGTCTCCTAAACCATCAAGCACTATGATGAAGCTGGCTCTCATGAGGACCGCCACAGGAATGGAAGACCCAGAGTTACCACTGCTGCAGAGGATAAGTTCATTAGAGTTAACTGCACCTCCGATTGCAGCCCAAATAAATGCTTAAGAGTTCAAGTAACAGACTCATCTCAACATCAACTGTTCAGTGGAGGCTGCGTGAATCAGGCCTTTATGGTCAAATTGCTGCAAAGAAACCACTTGTAAAGGACACCAATAATAATAATAATAATAATAATAATAATAATAATAATAAGAGCCAAGACCAAGATGAGCAATAGACATTAGACCGGGGGAAATCTGTCCTTTATCTGAGTCTAAATTTAAGATTATTGGTTCCAACCGCTGTGTCTTTGTGAGATGCAGAGTAGGTGGACGGATGATCTCCACATGTGTGGTTCCCACCATGAAGAATTGAGGTGGTGTGATGGTGCTTTGCTGGTGACACTGTCAGGGATTTCTTTATAATTCAAGGCACACTTAACCAGCATGGTTACCACAGCATTCTGCAGCAGTACACCATCCCATCTGGTTTGCGTGTAGTGGGACTATCATTTGTTTTTCAACAGTACAATGACCTAACACAAACTTTTGACTGGTACTGTGTGTGTGTGTGTGTGTGTGTGTGTGTAGGTAGGTAGAATTAGCTGACGCTAGTTGGCTGTACCTGTGCCAAAACTCCAGTATTTTTGTATTTTTATCCTATAGCTTGTTGTCCATCTTTTTAAATGGTGAACTAACATGTTTTCAGCACTTATTTCCATGACTGATCAAACTATTTTTCTCATGACTCTCTCTGGTCTCTGCAGCAGACATATAGTGAGCAATATGTTTGGAACATCAAATTGCAATAAAATCGCAGTATCAAATCGCAATACATATGCAATCGTAATACATATCGTAACGGCCCCTAAGTATTGTGATAATATAGTATCGTAAAGTCCCTGGCAATTCCCTGCCCTAGAGATATGAGCACTCAAGGGCTTTTATTACCATTTTAACCATATTCAGCCTTGTTCCACAGGGAATTCATGTACTAGTCGTTTTCCCTGGTGCAATGCAGGTGGCTTCAAGTTAGTCTGACACCAGTAAAGATCAATTTCCCCCCCCAGGTGGTTTTGGTGGAGGATATGGTGATAACGATGGATATAATAACTATGGAGGCAATGGTGAGTTCCTCTGCCTAGTTTTTCAAGATATTCTAAATGAGAATGAGGGGGACGTTGTTGGTTTGTCCAAAAACGTAACTTGTTATACTTGTTTCCTTAGGTGACGGCTATGGTGAAGGCCCCGGTGGGTATGGTGGCAGCAACCAGGGCTATGGCGGAGGCGGCGGCTTTGGCAACCCGGGTGGCAGCTGTGGAGGAGGATACAACAATGACAGAGGCGGTGGTGGTAACTACGGAGGTAGTAAGTCAATCACGCAAGCGTAAACTGCACATGTAAAAAGTGCCATCACTTAGTTTTGAATCTGGTTAGCTGTATGTAATGGATAGCTTGGATTGTAAAATGCCTTTTATCTGTGTCCTCTTGCAGGTAACTATAGAGCTAACGGTGGCGGCAGCAGCACAGCTGGTGGTGGTGCTGGAGATTGCAATGACTTTGGCAATTACAACAGCCAGTCGTCGTCCAGCTACAGCCCAATGAAAGGGGGTGGCAGCTATGGCAGTGGAGGGGGCAGGAGCAGCGGCCCATATGGTGGTGACTGTAAGTCCCATGTCGCTACACTTTCCCCTGACGTTAAAAGAACTGAACTTAAGTCCCTGGTGTTGTAAGGAAGGAAGATAGAGGCTTTTCTCTAGTAGCTAGTCCCTTGAGTTGAGCATTTATGTGAGGCCTGGCCCATTCTCCAGGTGGTTATGGAGAGGGCACCAGTGGTGGTTATGGAGGGGGCACCAGTGGTGGTTATGGAGGGGGCACCAGTGGTGGTTATGGAGGGGGCACCAGTGGTGGTTATGGAGGGGGCTCCAGTGGTGGTTATGGAGGGGGCTCCAGTGGTGGTTATGGAGGGGGCTCCAGTGGTGGTTATGGAGGGGGCTCCAGTGGTGGTTATGGAGGGGGCTCCAGTGGTGGTTATGGAGGGGGCTCCAGTGGTGGTTATGGAGGGGGCACCAGTGGTGGTTATGGAGGGGGCACCAGTGGTGGTTATGGAGGGGGCTCCAGTGGTGGTTATGGAGGGGGCTCCAGAGGCCGACGGTTCTGAGGTAAGCACTGTACTACAAACATTGTACTGCACCTCTTGATTGGATTGTTAAATGTAGTCTTGGAGCCCATACATTAGAGGAATTAAGATAGTCATTTCCACTATGTGGCTTCCTTGACAAGCACACGATGCAGCAGTTTTTAGAAATCAAAGCAGCACCTTCATGTGGCCAGTAAGCCTAGGGTCGGGGGCGATAATCAAATCATCATATACCGTGCGTGATACATGAACATTTGATACATGTGCTTAAATGTATTATCTGAGTTATGTATGGGGGATCCAGCAGCAAACCTTTATTTTCACAGAATCTACAGTGTATTCATACTCCTTAACGTATTCTACGTTTTGTTGTTACAGCCGGAATTCAAAATTGATTAAATAGATTTTCACCCATATACACACAATACCCCACAATGACAAAGTGAAAGCATGTTTTTAGAAACTTTTGCAGATTTATTGAAAAGGAAATACAGAAATATCACGTTTACGTAAGTATTCACACCCCTGAGAATCACATGTGGCAGTGATTACAGCTGTGAGTCTTTCTGGGTAAGTCTCTAAGACTTTTGCACACCTGGATTGTACAATATTTGCCCATTATCCTTTAAATATATTCAAGCTCTGTCAAGTTGGTTGTTGATCATTGCTATACACAGGTGGCAAGGCAGTTAACCCCCAACAACAACTGCTTCCCCGGGTGCCGATAACCTCGAATAAAGCAGCCCCCCCACACCTCTGATTCAGAGGGGTTGGGTTAAATGCGGAAGACACATTTTGGGTGAATGCATTGTTGTGCAACTGATTAGGTATACCCTTTCCCTACAACCATTTTTCAAATCTTGCCATAGATTTTCAAGCAGATTTAAGTCAAAACTGTAACTCGGCCACTCAAGAACATTCGGTCTTTTCTTAGTAAGCAACTCCAGTGTAGGTTTGTCCTTGTTTTAGGTTGTTGTCCTGGTGAAAAATGAATGAATCTCCCAGTATCTGGAAAGCAGACTGAACCAGGTTTTCCTCTTAAGATTTTCTGTGCTTAGCTCATTCCGTTTATTTTAATCCTGTAACTCCCCATTCCTTAGCGATTTACAAGCATATCCATAATATGATGCAACTACCACTATGCTTGAAAATATGGAGAGTGGTACTCAGTATTGTGTTCTATTGGATTTGCCCCAAACACACTTTGTATTCAGGACAAAAAGTGAATTGCTTTGTCACAATTTTTGCATTATTACTTTAGTGGCTTGTAAACAGGATGGATGTTTTGGAATATTTTTATTCTGTACAGTCTTTTCACTCTGTCATTTAGGTTAGTATTGTGGAGTAACTACAATGTTGTTAATCCATCCTCAGTTTTCTCCTATCACAGCCGTTAAACTCTTAACTGTTTTAAAGTCACCATTGGCCTCATGGTTAAATCCCAGAGCGGTTGGTTTCCTTCCACTCCGGCTACTGAGTTAGGAAGGAAGCCTGTATCTTTGTAGTGGCTAGGTGTATTGATACACCATCCAAAGTGCAATTAATGACTTCACCATGCTCAAAGGGATATTCAATGTCTGCTTTTTTATTTTTACCCATCTACCAATAGGTACCCTTTGCGAGGTATTGGAAAACCTCCCTGGTCTTTGTGGTTGAACCTGTGTTTGAAATTCACTGCTCGACTGAGGGACCTTACAGATAATTGTATGTGTGGGGTACCGAGATGAGGTAGTCATTCAAAAATCATGTTTAACACTATTATTGCACACTGACTGAGTCCATGCAACTTGTGAAGCACATATTTACTCCTGAACTTATTTCGGCTTGACAAAAAAGGGGTTGAATTCTTATTGACTCAAGACAGTTCAGTTTTACATTTTTAATTTGTAAAAACAAAAGCTAAACATAATTCCGCTTTGACATTGGGGAGTATTGCGTGTAGGCCAGTGACCAAAAAAATCTCAATTTAATCAATTTTAAATTCAGTCTGTAACAACAATATTTTGAAAAAGTCAAGGGGTATGAATACTTACTGAAGGTACTGTATTTAGCCCCTTGGCATGCATATATGGATTGGACTGAGTTTGAAACATCCCCCCAACTACACACACACACACGATCGGCCTTCCTTGCCTTTGCTATGCAGTGTAATGGGCTTGAACTGAAGGCTTGCTCCTGGCTTTATCCTCTTGACCCCTCAAATGTAGCAGATAATGAAGAAAGGTGCAAAATGTAACAATGTTGTTCCGTATTGTCCAACAGGCTACATTACTTAGGAGAGGTGACGGGGAAAAGAAGCAGCAGGTTTACCTCCTTTATCTGCTCAGCCAAGCACTGCCACATGAAGAGATGTACAGTAGACAAGGAAAAATCATGTGGAAAGGGAAGAAGAATGGGTGGGTCAAACTGTTCTTGTCCAAATACTTCCCAGCGGGATTATATGGTTTGGTTATTTTTGTGAAGTGAAAAGCATTCTACTGAGGTTTTATGTAGGTATTTTGATTTTACCTGCACCGATAGTGTGTGTTTAAAGATTTAACTGCCACCAAATCAAGATCAATCAACTGCTTTTCAGTTCAGTTTTTTTTACATTGTATATTTTGGTTGATGGGTTCCTGTTGATTGTCTTACATGAAATGAGCACTCCTCAATATATGAGTAGATGGTACGAAGTGTTATTGGACAATCATCAATGATCAGAGTACTTACGCTATGTTCCATATTCAGTATCAAAGCAGGTGTCATTGTTTAGAAAAGTTTATTTTCATTTAGATTATTTTCACCATAGACATGGGTAAATAAAGGTCAAAGGCCTTTTTGCTTCAGGGCCGCCGGGTTGGATTCTCCGCATAAGATTAGCATTGTTGCCAATGGACAAAATAAAAGTTTTCTTAAAGGCTTTTCTGTTGGCTCATAGCTTCACAATCAATTGGAGTCTAGTTTACACACACAACTTGACTAGCCATTCATTTGGAGGAGCCAGCTGAGGGACATAAAAAGGAGCAAGTGAAGCAGGGGACAGCAGCAGTCTTTGAGTACAGATGATTGCTCTTGTAAGACTAGCAAGAGGCAGCTCGAGAAAGGAAGGGGTGTTTTATACCATGCTGGTAGGTAAGATATTTTTGATCAACTTGTATGTGTAACACTCACCTTTTGGATATGTTAGCAGTCAATGTCACGTCTCAGGGCAAATGAACTAACATGGACTCCATAGGAATTTTATTCCAGCAAAATGATTTAATCTTAGAAAAGGAGGGCTACAGCAGTGTTTTTGGATGCCAAAATAACTGAATGACGCAAACCTTGACTGCTACCCTTGTACCGTTGCATTTGTGACAACATAAGTGGCCCAATGTCCTCAACATTTATCACTAGGTCTGGTGTTTGTAGTGCATAAAAATCTAGAATAAAGTCGCTCATTGCTTTAATAATGTTTGTAAGTACTTTCTCTAATATTTCTCTTTTCATTTTCAGAGCTGTAAGGTGCACTGGAGCAGACATCTTATCTTGCACCTCTCATCCCTACACCTGTACTGGGATGACCGGCAGTTGCAGGACCAATCTTGACACCATGGGTATGCTGGATTCTTTTTTTCCCCTTTTTTTTTTACATGTAGCCACCTTTGCTTGATGTATTAGCCACACATCCGATTATTTAAAGTTGAGATACTCTTCTAGCCACACAAAGCATATTTTCCCCAAACTAACTTTTTAATTGCTTTAACCTTTGTCTTTCAGTGTCATTTTAAATGGACAGAAGGGACACATCGGGAATGCTGCCGGACAGTTATATTTTAACTTTTGTACTAACTTGCAATAAATGTAGATTTTTAAAGCGTGTGTCTTTATTGTATAAGCTTTGCTATTAATATCAGGTATGTTTCTAAAACAATAAGTATTGTTTGTATGTGGTGTAGAGGCAGTTCATTCTGTATAGTCAACTGTAGTACATGGTACAGAGACTATTTTTACTTGATTGAGAGTGTTATTAGACATATTTTTATCACCTTCAATTTACTGAATGTCAAATTCCTGTTTAGGGGGTTTAACGGAAGTGGAGTAATGACGTGTAGAGTAGCTGTCACATTTTCTGACAGAGGAGGCATGATGTTGGGAAGAAATGCAAGATAAGTGGGAAACCATGCCATGGCTCATAACTTGGCAAGTTCTGCAGTTGACTACAGAACTACTGACACACCATTAGGCATACTGAATTGTTTTAGTACAGCCTAGGCAGTTTTATTAATACATAAGTTCTGTGTTGTAAGGGCATCAGTTTTATTAATACATAATTTATGTGTTGTAAGGGCATCATTCCACCAAGGAGTCTGTAGACCTTTATGGAACAATGGTCTGCTTGCCTTGCTACCAGGGTTGTGGTTCAACGCCTCCAGCTCTCCCTTCCTACTACATTGGTAACAGTATATGGCATAATCCCAGTAGTAGTCCCCAAGGATCCCCAAGGATTTTGCAGTGTGCCTGCTATTGGGGTTTTGGCACACAACCACGTCTCTAGATAAGTAATGAAGCCACCTATGAAAGATTTCTATAGTCTAGTCTACTAAGACAACTGGTCGTTCTGTCATCCCTTGGTGCCTTTTAATGATACATTTGTAGCAGGGACATTACAACATTTCAGGAGCACATTATCAATTCATTTCTACCTTGTGGCATGGACATCCTGGGCTGTAGGTGGCGACCATAGAAATTCAATTATATAATTTCGCTATTCTGTAAATGCCCTTTGAGGAGCGACCTGATTTAACTGAAGTGGAAGGCAGCCAATGCTGTCTGAACGCATTTCTGTGTTGGCCCAATCACAGAGCGAATTTTGTCCCTGAATCCACTGCATCGGATACATGCAGTTCTTGCTACTTATGTTTATATTTGTTCTTTGAATGTTTCACTATGATGTTGGTATATTGGGTAGTTGCCATTGTTAGCCCAACACAGTTTGGCTAGCTAGTTGACAGAATGGGTAGCTAGCTATGTAGCTAGCTGATTTGCCAGAAGATGCTGACCCTACGGTTACTCTTGTTTACACTGAGCTGCACTGGGGTCGGAACGCAATCATAGTTACATTAAGACACCATGGATTCAGCGTCAGATATTGGTTGGAAAACACACCTCGATGCAGAGATGGGATATGCCACTGTACACAATTTGAACATAATCCACACTGCTCCATTGAGAAGATTGAAAGACTGCGAGTTTTACCGGAAACTGCCCTTTTCATCCTCATGCTAGCTAGCAGTATCCACAGCAGCCATTATGGAATGAACAACGAAGCTGATTGGCTGACACTGCGATTCCAAAATGGCTGCGGTGGCTACTGCCAGCTTGCATGAGGACACAAAGGGCATTTTTCCAGGAAAACGAGCGGTGTAGTTAAAGATTAAATTTGGAGCACAGTGGCATATCCCATCCCTGTATTGAGGTATGTTTTCCAACCCATATCTCGCTCCGGCTCCACGGTGTCTTAATGTAACCATGTTTGCATTCCGACCCCAGTGCAGCTCAGTGTAAACGAGCAAAGGTAGGCTCGGTATCTTCTGGCAACTACCTGGGGTGTGATGATGTCAGAGTGGCACTATCACAGATCAGTCAACTCTTCCTGTTCTAGTTGTTTGACATGTTCACTGAACAAAAGTCAATATTCTCTTCATCAGGAACCCACTCTGTACACTGAAAGCTGTCTTCATCCTAGACAATGAAGGGGAAAAGACTATGCCATGGTACCTAATAAACAGCAATGAATGAACTACCTGCTCCCACTGGCAGTGTGCTATGTATGCAGCATGTCAATATTAACATAGAATAGAGTAATGAGTATATACAATGTAGCCTAAACAGGTTTGTGTCATTTTACATTAAGAAGACTACCAGGGAAAACAAATTCTGTATGCTCCAACTTTGACCTATTTTGTGACACTGTTATGTGATCTCCATTTGACTTCTGCCCAACAGTACAATGATAAAACACATCCAACCGTTAAAGAGCAGAAAGCATTTGAGAAAAACATCTTCAACAAGACACTGCACAGATGTTTTAAAACTAATGAATCATATGCACATCAGGTTACATTATGGGCACAGACACCAGTACTTGCTATTTCATCTCTTACCAATAGCTTTAAGTGCTGATCTGTGTTCAATTGCATGAAGGCTCCTGTATAGAACTGGTATAATGAAGATTATGTATCATAGACTTAACACTCTCTTCTTCTTTATCCAGCTGAGATAGCACTCCTAGAAGGTCTTACCATTGTCTACAAAAGCAACATTGACCTCTAATTTTATGCTATTGGCAGTTCACATGAAAATGAGGTAGGCTGATGGTGTTTTGCTAACAAAACACAGTGACAACATTGCCTATATAGTGTTGTTTTTCCCACAGTACACTGATACGTTTTGTTGTTTGCTTCCCCAGTTGATGCTGATGTCAGTGCTAAACTGTCTATTTGGTAAGGTAAGACTGCACTTTATTTAGTTGTCGTACAGGTTGGACTGTGCTGTAAGCCACTGTTTGTTTCCATAGAGGTCCTAATGTGTGTTTAAGCTCTCTTTGTGTCCTGCAGGAAAAATTTAGAACGGTGGGCCTTGCTGGAGAACATGGAGGGCCTGTTCTTGGCAGTGGGTGAGATTGTGGATGGGGGTAGGCAGAGAACTCCCCTCACCCCAAAGCAGGGGTCTGTATTCTCATCTCTACAGTGCCCTCTGACTCTCTGACCAAATCAACTTTTCCATCTAGAATATAGGACAATGGTAGAAGACATGGCTGGACACTCATACCTGGATACTGTCCACGACAGACATCACACCATGGGGTAGCCAAGATATAGGAAGACAGGAAACAATTTGTTGGCTACCTACCACAGTTTACCAGTTAAATACTCCGTTACATCATTTTAGGTTTCTGAGACTGGATTGGTTCTCAGCCCAATATAAATCAACCGTCCTACTAGTCCCCATCCCTAGACGATACAATAGCTCCTCAAAGTAAGTCTGTTTAGGGTAAGGGAGGAAGCCCATTTTTCTAAGCATTTAGATGTCAGCCATTGAGAGTGATATGTCCTCTTCTGTCTTCCAGAGTCATCCTCGGCGTTAGACCACTGATGCTCTTCCTCCTCCTCAGTCAAACACCATGGTTCTGTTTTCACTGAGTACTGTGCTTCCCAGATGTCGACAACATTAAAATGATCTGCACTGTTGCCCTCCCCCCTTAATTTCACATTTACAGGGGGGATGATGTTCCTCTAACAAAACACACTGTGTCTCAGGTAATTGCACTTATTTACAACAATCTAATATTTGCTCAAACTTGTTAAAATTGTATTACATTTCTTATACTTCTGCAATACAGGTATTTAAACACGTGTATTTGATAGTAATGTGATTTGGATATTAGTGAACAACATGGTTAAGTGCTGACTGGGTGGTTTGTCAGGCTGACAATCTTAAGCAGGTACATTTCTAATGCTTCGCGCTCTTTTTATCCCTGAAAAGCCCTAATTGTTCTGTTGGCTATTTCAAAAATTATTTCATTTCTCTCCAGCGTTATATTAAGATATTACATTTAGCTTTATTGTATTGAAAAGAGAAGAGAACAAAGAGGAGCATTCCCAGTGTAGCTGTTAATGAGGCTCCACTGTTAGCTAGGTGGCGTCGCTCTACACTTGGCAGACTCTCTGAGTGCCACGCTGATGGAGGCTCCCATCTGAGAGGCATTTTACAGGCTGCAGATGTCTGCCTCTTCCACTCTGTGCATTAATCTTCATCGCCAACCCTTGGCCCGCACGCCTCATAATGGTTACTGATAGACTTTTGTCTGCAGAAGTAAAATGATTAATTAATTTATGTATTGTTCCTGTAAAGTAGTATTACTGGTTGTAACCACACTACCACTTTTCCCTTAAATATCAGAGTTAGAAAGTCCTGGAAACTTCCGTTATTGTTTCATACTGTATGTTAAAGAAAATTCTAGCTGTAGTTGATGTTGAGGTGATGGACATTACCTAACTATAAGTTTTCCCTTGTTATGTTTGTTGCTAATGAATTTCATCTGCCATAAACAGGATGAGGGACACTTAACCAAACTGAGTGCTTCAGTCTGCAAAAGAACAGATCAAATGGTCCCTACTGCGATAAGAGTTGTCTGCCGTCACATTTGCACCAACACTTCCTCATCTGATGATGACATTCCTCTTCCTATCCCTGTGTGTCCCAGAGATCATTGTACTGAAGTCTGATTGAGCCACCAATCAGAACCACCCAGGGACCCCACTGTGGCCTTTCTATCCTCCATTTCTTGTGTCTCATCGCCCAGGCAACAGTAAAGACTTCATTTATCTGTTTCCATAAATGGACACATCCTTACTGTCTCTGGCTAGAGGTGATCCCAACCTTTTCTATTACATGGTGTAGTAGCTATTAGCCATGTTAATTAATTGTATTGTGTATATATAGCATTCAACGGATGTGACAGATTTGATTTGAGGATGCATATGCTGCAGTTGAGAGGAATTATAATGCCACCTTTTGGGAAACAAAGGAACTACAGTGCACAAGTCAGAATAGTGATGAATGATGTATATAAACCCTTGCCTGGCTACCCAGACTACTTGCTCTGGCCAAACGCTATGCCACGCCCACAGATGATAGTTTCTTCTCCACAGTGAGTGTGGATCTGAGTACTTCCCCGACCCTTCACCGAATGCCAACACATTTCAGACCGTTTGATGGTCCAGAAACTGATGGGTTGGGCCAAAACACACGTTTAAAGTGGCGGTTTGAAAATTCGTCATTGGCTTTGATACTCTGATTGGTTAGAGACCATCCAATCACTGATTACTTTATTTTGTACAAGGCCCCTCATCACCACAAACAACTTCAATGAGTGTGGTTACATGCACACAATGCGATTATTGTGGATAGTCGGATTAATATAATATCTTGCTAAAATATTTACATACTTTGCAAATTGGAACTATTTCCCTAATAATCCTGTTGGACACATCTGAAATCAGGCTACCTGATGGCACTCTGATAAATAAACCACAGCGAACATGTTATTTTTGGGAAGCATATTTGATTCTGAGTTCAGACATATAAAGTTTGTATGTGAAAACTATTTCTAAGAAGCATACATTGTTGTTCCCAACACTTCCCACTCGCGCTAAAGATGGAGGCTCGCTCGGCTGGTGCTAGCACATGCGCTCATTAAATACACCGCTGGAATGCCGATTTAAGGTGTTTACATGTCTTAATAATTTGAAAGATTGCTCAGAAAGCAAGGTGTTTTAATTGGCGTATGCTTACTTCGACTTTGACCTTACGCCGATTAAGCAGAGTAAGGTGTTTACATGACTATTGCATAATATGCCTACTGCCGTAATCAGTTTAATATCTAATTATTAGTGTGCATGTAAACATACTCAATGATGGCAGTCTCAGACATAGCAGCGGAAGAATTTAGTGAGTCGACAGGCTATATTAACCCTAACCCTGGAATGCTGATGATATTTTTTGGCAATTGATAGGCTTTGAAGCTACCGTTCAGCCATTTTGGCACTCCTCATCAGGAGCAGTCCTCTATACCAGTGGTTCCCAAACTTTTTATAGTCCGTACCCCTTCAAACATTCAACCTCCAGCTGCGTACCCCCTCTAGCACCAGGGTCAGCGCACTCTCAAATTTAGTTTTTTTCCATCATTGTAAGCCTGCCACACACACACACTGTACAATACATTTATTAACCATAAGAATGAGTGTGAGTTTTTGTCACAACCTGGCTTGTGGGAAGTGACAAAGAGCTCTTATAGGACCAGAGCACAAATAATAATAATAATAATAATCAATAATTTTGCTCTTTATTTAACCATCTTACATATAAAACTTTATTTGTTCATAAAAAATTATGAATAACTCACCACAGGTTAATGAGAAGGGTGTGCTTGAAAGGATGCACATAACTCTGCAATGTTGGGTTGTATTGGAGAGAGTCTCAGTCTTAAATCATTTTCCACACACAGTCTGTGCCTGTATTTAATTTTCATGCTAGTGAGGGCCGAGAATCCACTCTCACATAGGTACGTGTTTGCAAAGGGCATCAGTGTCTTAACAGTGCGATTTGAAGAAAGAAAGAAACTCTGAGCGCAGCCCAATCCAGAAATCTGGCGGTGGCTTCTGATTAAATTCAATTTTCACAGAACCGCTTGTTGCAATTTCAATGAGGTTATCTTGTTCAGATATCGGTAAGTGGACTGGAGGCAGGGCATGAAAGGGATAACGAATCCAGTTGTTTGTGTCATCCGTTTCAGGAAAGTACCTCCGTAATTGCACACCCAACTCACTCAGGTGCTTCGCTATATCACATTTGACATTGTCCATAAGCTTGAGTTCATTTGCACACAAAATAAATCATACAGTTAGGGAAAGACCTGTGTGTTGTCCTTGTTAATGCAGACAGAGAAGAGCTCCAACTTCTTAATCATAGCCTCAAATGTGTTCCGCACATTGAATGTAGTTACGGAGAGTCCCTATAATCCTAGATTCACATCATTCAGGCGAGAAAAAACATCACCCAGATAGGCCAGTTGTGTGAGAAACTCAACATCATGCGGTCAGACAAGTGAAAATGATGGTCAGTAAAGAAAACTAAACTTGTCTCTCAATTTGTCAATTCTTTGCCCCTTGATAACCAGCGCACTTCTGTATGGTCGCTGCCCATATCATTGCATAATGCAGAAAATACACAAGTGTTCAGTGGCCTTGCTTTAACAAAGTTAACCATTTTCACTGTAGTGTCCAAAAAGTATTTCAAGCTGTCAGGCATTCCCTTGGCAGCAAGAGCCTCTGCATGGATGCTGCAGTGTACCCGAGTGGCATTAGGAGCAACTGCTTGCACGCGTGTTACCACTCCACTATGTCTCCCTGTCATGGCTTTTGTGCCATCAGTACAGATACCAACACATCTTGACCACCAAAGTTAAATTGATGTCACAAAGCTGTCCAGTACTTTAAAAATATCCTCTCATGTTGTCCTGGTTCCCAGTGGTTTGCAGAAGATATCTTTCTTAATTGACCCCCATAAACGTGGAGCTGTGCCAGGCCCGCCACGTCTGTTGACTCATCCAGTTGTAACGCATATAATTCACTGGCTTGTATGCGAAGCAGTAATTGTTTCAAAACATCTCCTGCCATGTCACTGATGCGTTGTGAAACAGTGTTGTTTGATGGAGGCATAGGTATAGTTTTTTTTGGCCTTGTCCCAGCCATATCTGCGGTAGCAGGAAGAATTAAGTCCTCCACAATAGTATGGGGCTTGCCTGTCCTAGCCACTCGGTAGCTCACCATATAAGACGCTTCTAGCCCCTTCTTATGGAATCTGTTGCTTTTATACATGTCTTACTACTTGAAAGACGTCTTAATTCTCGCTCAAAAAACTCCTGTGGCTTATTTTTCAAATTGTCATGTTTCGTTTCTAAATGTCTGCTTCTGAGTGAAGGTTTCCCGCGAGAGAGTAATGGTTAATGTGATTGGATGTTAATTATTTGACTAGGCTACCTGTATTTGACATTGTGCTGTTATTTCGCTGAACACCAGATGGTTAAATGTTATTTTTGGCAGTGAAACGATGCTACTCAGGCGAGAATAAAACCTTACCCAAATGTATAGCCCCGCTGGAAAATATAAATGTACTGTTTGAGAATGCGTTCTTGTTTGTTTTATTAAATGTGAATCACATTTTTATTTGGCGTACCCCAGTTTGGGAATACCTGCTCTATAGGAATGATTAGAATTCTACAGTATTTCAATTAAATGTTTCAAAGAAAAATGTATTTTTTGTTGTAACATTTAATATATATATTTTTTATGTTTTGTTCACATAAAGTAATGTAAAAGTATGCATTAAGTTAAGATGTCTGTAATATAATAAATGTGGCAAAAACTAATGTAGACATTAATAAATGCATTTTTCTAGGTTCCAAAATATTGATGGTGGCTGCAACACAGCGCGCCCTATTAGTCATCTAGTGTATACATAAATCATTGGTAGTGACAGGAGGACACAGTATTCATGCATGTAGAAATCATGCTTCACAGAACATTCGGACACCATGAGCATGACAGCTCATGATTATTAGTCAGTAATGTCTATGTTAATGTTTTAAATGTATGTAAAGTCTTTTTGTACGTAATGTCTTTTTCGTTATGTGTTGGACCCAAGGAAGACTAGCTGTCGCCATTAGCTTCGGCTAATGGGGGGGTCCAAAAAAAAATCATAAATGACAATCAGAATGTTCCATGAATATAGGCTAGGTTTAGTTTTTTTTGCAAGAAGCTAGCAAGATCTATTTCAATTCATGGTGTTAGAATGCACTGCTGTATTAAAGCAATTCAGAACTAACTTGTTTGCATGTTCTGTTGCAGATTCAGAGCCAGATTAACTCATTGCAGAATGTATCCATAATCATGAATTAATATATTTTTATTGAACCTTTATCTGACTAGGCAAGTCAGTTAAGAACAAATTATTTACAATGACAGCCTAGGAACTGCCTTGTTCAGGGGCAGAACGACAGATTTTTATCTTGTCAGCTCGGGATTCGATCTAGCAACCTTTCGGTTACTGGCCCAACGCTCTAACCACTAGGCTTTAGGTATATTATTAGGTATATAAATATAGGTATATGAAATATATTTAGGTATATTTATTTGACAAGAATGCACTTAGTCGCCCATCAACCACATGAACTACAACAATTGCATTGTTTTAAAGAAATCTAAATAGTAAACAATGCGTACATATGCTTGCATACATAACATAAACATCTGATTTATTCATCAATGCTACAAACCTGGGACATTGAAGAGCACCATATGAACTTGTATTACTCTCAGAGTGCACACAGAGTTTTCTGCTTTCTCATTATACATTTTTACATTTTTAGTCATTTAGCAGACACTCTTATCCAGAGCGACTTACAGTAGTGAGTGCATACATTTCATACATTTTTTTTAACGTACTGGTCCCCCGTGGGAATTGAACCCACAACCCTGGCGTTGCAAACACCATGCTCTACCAATTAGACCAGCAGAAATAACACAAAATGTAAAACAGCATATTGTGATTTTTGGTGGATGAGTTACAAACGGAGAAACAGCTGGATGCATAAGGTAGGTTTAATATAAAATACTAGGTCAACTCCAGCAGAATGCGAAACAGAAGTGCACACTTAAGACTTAAAACAAGGAAGCCATGCCTATACGCAGCTATATCTCAAACTTTCTAGCCAATTTTAACAGGTCCATGTTGCTGCTGTCAATTGTGAGAAGCACATTTACCACTGCATTCAGTCTAAACCCCATAATAAGCAGGAGGACCGGATTACAGAGGTGAAGAAAAGGTAGCAAAAACAGTACAACACATTTAAGTGTGTAACTGAGTCTAGATGTTTTCAGGAGAAGAACAAGCGAAGGAAGTGGCATAGGGAAAACAGGTAGGGCGAGTTTATATAGATAAGATGGAGAGTTCCAAAGTGTATGAAGCTGAGGGACCATGGGACATAAAAGGCAAAGTGTGGAATGAGGTGTAGCCAGAAGGATGGTTAGCCATAGAATAAACATAAAGGAGGACGGAAAATAGGGCGGCGCACAATTGACCCAGCGTCCTCTGGGTTAGGGAAGGGTTTGGCCGGGGTAGGCCATCATTGTAAAATAAGAATTTGTTGCTAACTGACTTGCCTAGTTAAATAAAGGTAAAATAAATGTATTTATTTATAAAAAAAACAATATGTGGCTTAGATTGAATTCAAAGTTGACACAAATGAGAAACTAAGCAATACGATGCAACAAACTACTACACATACATTGAGTATAGAAAGTCACCACTCCCTTTCAAAATGTTCACCTTTTGTTGCATTACAGCCTGAAATTAAAACACATAAAATGGGATTTTTCCAGCCTTTATTTACACACAGTAAAAGTTCAATATCCAAGTAAATCTTTTTTTTTTACAAAAACTCTGAAAATTAATTACAAATAAAAAACCCTTAGAATTGCAATTGCAAAATTGCTGAGGTATAACCAACCACCTTCCGTTTTTCAGTTGTTCATAGAGGACTCCACTGCTTAGTAGTGCAATTCAAAGCAAATAATCCACTATGGGCGGAAAGGTACTTTCAAAAGTTCTACAAGATAAAGTTGTGGAAAGGCACAAGTCGGGATGAATATAAAAATATTTCAAAGGCTTTGTCTATCCCTTGGAGCACAGTTAAGACCATTATTAAGAAGTGGAAGGCGTATGGCACCACCCAGACCCCGCATAGATCAGGCCGTCCCTCCAAACTAGATGATCGGGCAAGGAGGAGACTGATCAAAGAGGCTACCAAGAACCCAATGGTGACTTTGAAGGAGCTTTAGGCCTTTATGACAAAGACTGGTCAATGTGTGCATGTGACCACAGTATCACAAGCGCTCCACAAATCTGACCTCTATGGGAGGGTGGCAAGAAAAAAAAAACACCTCAAAAAAGCCACATCAAGTCTCATTTGAGCTTTGCCAAAAAGCATATTGTAGATTCCGAAGCCAAGTGGCAAAAGGTGCTGTGGTCAGATGAGACCAAAATTGAACTTGTTGACCTGAACGCAAAGCGATATGTCTGGCGAAAACCCAATACATGTTTCACCCAAAGAACACCATGCCTACAGTAAAGCACGGCGGTGGCGTGGCAGCATCCTGTTGTGGGGGTGTTTCTCTTCAGCAGGGACTGGAGTACTTGTCAAGATAGATGGGAAAATGGACAGTGCAAAATACCAACAGATTCTTGAGGAGAAACTGCAGCCCTCTGCCAGGAAATTGAAAATGGGAAGATGGTTCACATCAACATGACAATGACACAAGGCAAAAGCAACCGTACAGTGACTGAAGGACAAGAAGGTGAATGTCCTTGAGTGGCCTAGTCAGAGCCCCGACCTAAATCCCATCGAGAATCTGTGGAATGACTTGAAGAATGCAGTCCATGAGCGGTCACCATGCAATTTGACTGAGCTTGAACAATTCTGCAAGGAAGAATGTGCAAATATTGTACAGTCTAGGTGTGCAAAGTTAGTAGAGATGTATTCAAAGAGACTCATGGCTATAATTCAAGCAAAAGGTGGTTCACCAAGTACTAACTGTTATCCAAATAGGGTATTTTACTGTTTTAATTGTAATACATTTTCAGAGTTCTTTAGAATTGTGTTTTCATTTGGATATTGTGGGTTACTGTGTGTAAATAAAGCCGGAAAAAGTCTGATTTTATGTGTTTTCATTTCAGGCTGTAAGGCAACAAAAGGTGAAGATTTTGAAAGGGGTTGGTGACTTTCTATACCAACTGTATGAAAGGCTGTACCACACAGGCTAGGGCCCGGTTTCCCAAAAGTATCTTAAGGTTAAGTTCATCATTAGAAGCTTTGTAGGAGCATCGTTAAATCTTCAAGCTGTTTCTCACAACCATCGTTATTAAAGTTGCACTTGTAAACGCTCGTTATTTACCAACTGCCTCGGACCACTCGTATCACAGTTAAGTGCGTCTTTCTCCTTACCGCATCACTTTATACACAGAAGATCCCCACTAGACATAGATTTTGTTTAAGATGTTTATCTGTCTCTCTGTGACCACTGATAACGTCAAAATGAAGTTGCCAATATCTTTGCAATTGTTACAAACAAGCGAAGGATAAAAATATGCTTCAAATGAAAACCGAGAAGACTGTATGAAAAGATTAATATCTTACAGTATAATACAGTATAGGCCTAAGATGGTGCTGGGATACATAGCTGCTGTTTTATGGGCTCCTGACCAATTCTGCCATTTTGTGTCTTTTTTTGGCAAGATCTTAACTTTTCTTGTACATAATGTTTCCGTACATATGACCGTAAAAAGCTTCTGGACAACATAACAGCAATCCCTAACCTAGATCTGGATGAAGACTTCTACTTCTTCAGCACAGGACTTTAATGCAGGAAAACTGAAATCCATTTTACCTCATTTCTATCAGCATGTTACCTGTGCAACTACAGGAAAAAAACTCTCCAGATCACCTTTACTCCACACACAGAGACGTATATAAAGCTCTCCATCGCCCACCAAGCAAAAACTCGAACAGGAAGTACCAGTGACTCGCTCAATACTCAAGGGGTCCGATGAAGTGGATGCTAAGCTACAGGGCTGTTTCGCTAGCACAGACTGGAATATGTTCAGAGATTCATCCAATTGCATTGAGGAGTTTACCACATCAGTCACTGACATCATTAATAAGTGCATAGACGACATCATCCCCACAGTGACAGTACGTACATATCCCAACCAGAAGCAATGGATTACAGGCAACATCCACACTGAGCTAAAGGTTAGAGCTGCCGCTTTCAAGGAGCGGAACACTAATCTGGACGCTTATAAGAAATCCCGCTACTCCCTCCGACAAACCATCAAACAGGCAAAGTGTCAATACAGGACAAAGATCGAATCCTACTACGCCGGCTCTGACACTCGTCGGATGTGGCAGGTCTTGAAAACTATCATGGATTACAAAGGGAAACCCAGTCAAAGCTTCCCAGCGACGCGAGCCTACCAAACGAGCTAAATGCCTTCTATGGTTGCTTCGATGCAAGCAACACTAAATAATGTGGGAGAGCACAAGCAGACACTAGGCCCTCCATGGAATGAGTTCGACACCCCTGGCCTATAGGGAGGAGGTCAGAGACCTGGCAGTGTGGTGCCAAGACAACAATCTCTCCATCAACATGAGCAAGACAAAGGAGCTTATCGTGGACTACAGGAAACGGCGGGCCGAACACGTCCCCATTCACATCGACGGTGCTGTAGTGGAGTGGGTCGAGAGCTTCAAAAAGTTATAAAGCTGCACCATCAAGAGCATCTTGACTGGCTGCATCACCACTTAGTATGGCAACTGCTTGGTATCCGACCACAAGGCGCAACAGAGGGTAGTGCGTATGTCCCAGTACATCACTGTTTTTCATTGACCAAATTCAACACTCTCTCAATGACCTCCATACAAAAATTCCTAACTTCGTGGTCTTTTTTTGTGGACAAATTTGGGGCAGAGTAAACTCTTGCTTCACCTCTTCTTCTCTGGTATGGGGTATGCAGAGGCTACTCAGTGTGCAGAAGGTAGGGAAAGGTCACAGACCTGCTCCCCAGAGAGAAGCGGTGCTGCCATCCTTTTAATTGTCATCAGGTAACGATAGTGACACCTCCGAGCCATCAAGGACTCGTTTCTCATCGGCTAATTACCCCGGCAGAGCCATAAAGAAGCAGAGAGGTAATTTATATTGATTACACAGAAACCAGGATAATTGAGTGAAATGCCATCTGCATGGTTGCATGCATGTGTGTGTGTGCGTGCTTGCGCGTGTGTGTGTGTGTGTGTGTGTGTGTGTGTGTGTGTGTGTGTGTGTGTGTGTGTGTGTGTGTGTGTGTGTGTGTGTGTGTGTGTGTGTGTGTGCGTGCGTGTGTTTGCGTGTGCGTGCATGTCTGTGTATATGTGTGTCTTGCAGGTTGGTGCCTGTATCTAATAACAGGGAATGTTTACAAGTTTGTCTGGGTGAATGTATGTCAGAGGTCTATAATTAATACCTATGATATGTGTATTATTGACAACGGGAATGTCCCATGGTTGGAGGTCTGGTCTGTCTGTCTCTTCAGGTCAGAATTAATAAAGGAATGGCAGTGTCTCTGATGTCCGTGGTTGTCCCACCATCAAATCAAATCAAAATGTATTTGTCACCGAATACAACAGGGTGTAGACCACCGTGAAATACTTGCTTACGAGCCCTTCCCAACGATGCAGAGTAAAAAATAATAATAAAAAGAGTAACACAAGAGGAATAAAAAACAAAAGAATGGGCTATATACAGGGAGTACCAGTACCAAATCAATGTGCATTTGAAGTAGATATGTACATGAAGGCAGGGTAAAGTGACTAGGCATCAGAATAGATAATAATAAGAGTCAAATAAAGAACAGAGTAGCAACAGCTTATGATGAGTGTAAAAGTGAATGTGTGTGCGTGCGTGTGTGTGTATGTGTGTTTGTGTTGTGTCGGAATGTGTGTGTGTACGTATGTAGTGTATGGGAATGTGTGTGGGTTTTGTGTGAGAGTGTCAGTCTAGTGCATGTGAGTGAGTGTGTATGCATCAAAATCGAAATCACATTTTATTTTCACATGCTTCGTAAGTAACAGGTGTATTCTAAATGCTTACTTATGGGTCTTTTTCAACAATGCAGAGTTAAAGATAAAACTAGAAATAGTGGCACGAGGAATAAATACAGTGAATGACAATGACGAGTAAAAATTGGATGGCTATATACAGGGAGTACCAGTACTGAGTTGATGTGCAGGGGCACAAGGTAACTGAGGTAGCTATGTACATACAGTACCAGTAAAAAGTTTGGACACACCTAGTCATTCCAGGATTTTTCTTTATTTTTACTATTTTCTACATTGTAGAATAATAGTGAAGACTTATGGCCCTATACAACTGGTTGAGTGTGGTCTTAGTGCCAGCATTGATTTGTGGTGGTAAATAGACAGCTACAAAAAATATAGATGAAAACTCCTTGTGGCTCAGTTGGTAGAGCATGGTGTTTGCAACGCCAGCATAGTGTGTGCAACGCCAGGGTTGTGGGTTTGATTCCCACGGGGGGCAGTACTAAAATAAATAAATAAATAAATAAAAAATGCATGAAATGTATGCATTCACTACTGTAAGTCGCTCTGGATAAGAGCGTCTTCTAAATGACTAAAATGTAAATGTAACTCACATGGTAAATAGTGTGGTCTACAGCTTATCGTGAGGTATTATTTTGCTATTAACAGTTTGTATTGTTTTTCAGCATAGAAACAACACACAAATGACATTACATACAGAACAAAAAACAGGGTTTAGGAAGGGGTGGGAAGGGGAAGGATAGTGCATCATATAAGAGTCAAATACATTAGTTACAAGGTGTCCGTCCACCTTTTAGAATTTTCTTATTGGCAGATATTCAAGTATGGAATACAGGATTCAAACTTGTATGTGTACATTTCCAGAGTCCAAGAACTTGCCTACAGTGTCCCAGTGACAATGTAAACCTAGATCGAAGTCCTTGAGCAGGCAAGGTCTAAGTAGTCCTACAGCCAGCGGTCCACAGAAAAGCAAGTTGGCTTACTGTCACGTCCTGACCAGTAAAGGGGTTATTTGTTCTTATAGTTTGGTCAGGACGTGGCAGGGGGTATTTGTTTTATGTGGTTCAGGGTGTGTTTGTGTATGTGTTCATGTAGAGGGGGTATTTGGTTTATATGGTTTGGGGTGGTTGTGTATGTAGAGGGGTATTTGATTTATTAGTCCAGGGTTTTTGGGTTATCGTTCTATGTTAGTTTATTTCTATGTTCTGTCTAGGTGTTTGTATTTCTATGTTTTGGTAATGGGGATTGGGGCCTTCAATTGGAGGCAGCTGTCTATCGTTGCCTCTGATTGAAGGTCCTATATTTAGGAGTGTGTTTGTTTTTGGGAATTGTGGGAGATTGTTTCTTGTTTTGCTGTGTGGCTGATGAGACTGTCTAGTTCGTTTGTTTTTGTATACGTTGTTTGTGTTTTTCCTTCTTCACTAAATAAAAAGAAGATGAGTATACATTTTCCCGCTGCGTTTTGGTCTATACCCTACGACACTTACGTTCTTTCCAGATTCCCTTGACTGACATTAGACAGTATATTTTCTGGGCTTTGACTAAGTAAACATGGGATGGGGCACATTAGAAATTTGGCATAAAAAATGTCAGGCAAAACTGAAACACCTTCAGACCAAAATGTTTTAACTGCATGGCATTCCGACAACATGTGAAGTAAAGAGCCGTTGCTACCACAGTTGTGCCAGCATACGTTAGATTTTTATCCATATTTGAGACATGTACATGGTTGATATAGGCTCTACACAATATCATGAGGTATTCTAACTCAGATAAGCTAAAACTCTAGACATTCTTAATAACATTAGAGCTTGCACACCAGATGTTGTTAACAAAGAGACACCCTCCTCCTCCCTTCGTCTTACCTGAGTCTGCTGTCCGGTCTTGACGATGCATAGAAAAACCAGCGAGATGCATATTCATATCCTCGTTCAGCTACAACTCTGAGAAACATAGGATATTACAGTTTCTTAGGTCCTGTTGATATGATAGTCTCGAACAAAACCTATCCAGTTTCAGAACAGAGGGCAATTGTGGTCTATTTGTTTGCCGACATAGTCTCGTCAGGATGCCGCCTCTTTTTCGCCTTCACTTCCTCTTTTGAGTCCCGGGGATTGGGGCCTGGTCCGGAGTAAGCAGAATGTCCAGAATCTAGCTGTTTTTGGTCATAAGAAATAATAGGGGATACATTATGACTCGTTGCTCCGGTACCATTTGCCGGACCAAATCTCGGTTTCTGCTTGCGTAAACTGCAGATTCAAATAAAAAGCTTGTGCCTAAATGTAGATTCCCTATATAACTACTGTCACTTGCTCTATTTTCTATGAAACGATTCAGTGATCCTACACATTGATTCAGTGACGAACAGTGAACAGTGTGGAAGCATACATCTTTGTTAATCTTAGCTCATTTGCCAAGCCAAATGAACCAAAGGTTTTGTTAAACATCACCGGATCCATCATTCGTCCAAACAAGATGATTGAATGGCCACGCTGTGCTATCAGGAATATTGTAGCAGGGGTCTGCCTGATTGCATTCTGCTCCATCTGTGCTGCTGTGTTATTATGGCTCTGGAAGCTGTGCAAACCCAAGGCATGCGATAAAGGGAAGAGAAAGACATCTGTTAGTGACTGTGTTTGGGATAAGCAAAGCAAAAGGTGTGTGTGTGTGTGTGTGTGTGTGTGTGTGTGTGTGTGTGTGTGTGTGTGTGTGTGTGTGTTTGTGTGTGTGTGTGTGTGTGTGTGTGTGTGCGAGAGAGAGAGAGAGAGAGAGAGAGAGAGAGAGAGCGCGAGCATGTGAAATGCGATTCTGGGATTGTGTAGAAGTGTGAGCGACCATAATGTTCAAATCCACAGCATAATGGTTGTTGGCACACAGGGATTGCGTCAGTGTGTGTGTTTGTGTGTGTGTACAAGTATCTTTTTTATGAGACGTGGGGCTGGGCCAGATATGCAGAATCTCCCCGCAGTTTAAACTGTGCTTTATGACTGTGGCTGTTTCTACAGAGTGTCATTGACAGATTCTCAGTGAATAGTGTGTCGTTTCGGGCCCTGGGCTGAAGAGACAGCCAAGAACAACACTGCCACCACAACATCCCTCTCTCCAACCCTCCCTCCACGGCTATAATTCACCACTCGAGCCATCAGGCGCCCCAGTTCTACAGACAAACGTAGCAATACCACAAGTAGTAATGTGAACATAAATTACTCTGAAATCTCATCTGTGGTCATTGTGCATGTAAATGTATTTTCTTGTAGTAGTGTGAGGTTGCTGATGTACAAGTTGGTTAGACAAGAGGGAATAGCAGGCAAGCTGGCCGGTTATTCCCTATTCCACCCAGTGTATTGCAGGAGCTGTAGGAGAGACTGAGGGAAAAGTAATGTATTACTGGACGTAGTGGTGCAGGAAAAGATACATCTCCGTTAGTTTGAAAGATAGAGAAAGAGAGATCATACACAGACATGCTATGACAATGCTACCATACCTGATGTCTACACGTATCAGTCACTCAACATAAAAGGGTTTTTATATAGTGTCAGAGTAATGCTTTTGAGCTCCTGTAGAGTTGCATAGTTACAGTCTGGGAACCCAGAGCAAAGGACCTGCACCAAAACTCTGAAGACTGGAAACCAGAACATATGGGCCTCAAGAAAGACTGATTGGAATTGGTATTCATTATTGTGGCATTGGTGTATAACAATTCAAGACTATACTGCCATTATTCCATTGCATTTATATTGTTATATTGTATAGGGCTTTCTTGTATTTCCTAACTCATTTGGGATTATGGTTGGTTGGAGTCTGTTATGTCTATTTACTACTAAATGATCAAACAACAGTAGATATGTAACTGATTAGGAGATTATGACCAACTAATGTTGAACAGAAACTCTACTTGTTATAGTCATGAACCAGTGAGCTGTTTTACATAGTCTTTGTGTCTGTGATAAAACAGAAAATAGTGATGGGTTTACGGTCACATCTTGTATATAATTTATGTATATGTTGTTGGGTGAAGGCTGCCGCTCCGATGCGGCTGGTTAACTTGGTCTTGCTTTTTGATGGTCACATGCTCAGTCTTGTTTCTGTCATAAATTCCTAATTTCTCTGTCATAAATTCCTCCTCTCTCTGGCTGCATGCTAAGAGATCTGTTTTCATGGGACTCTTAACACAGCCAATAGAAGAAGAGGAAGACAAAAAAAGAACATTGCCATTTGCCTATATGTTTCTCATCTTTAAGGCTTTCACTTTCCTTCTCTCTCTGTTTCTTTCTCTATCCCCCTCCCCATCCCCCTCACTGTGGATTCTCCAGTAGCAATGCAGTACCCATAAACAGAGCCCCCCCCTCCCCCCCCCCACCTCCTCTGACATATTTATTGCCATCGCCACGCCATTGGCCACCAAGCTGACAGCTGTGATTTAAAGCTTGCCCCTCATTGGTCCTGGCTTGACAGGCAAATTTATTGCTGTGCTGCGATTCGCCGCTGCCTGCCTTTGAGGTGAATTATTGCCTTGTCTGTGATAGGACACAGAAGCAGTGTCATGTTACTGTCGTAAAACCTGCATCCCTGGGGGAGGGGAGTGAGGAGGAAGGGAGGTGTAGTATGCCTGAGTTGAGACTTAGAAAGAGAGAAAAGGGAGAAGAGATGGGGACTGAGGGAGACATAGAAAGACATGGACAGAGACAGACCGCAAGAAAGAGGGAGTGGAGCATGGGTTTCTGGATTTTGAATTCTGTTGTTATTTTCTTCTCTTGTAGCCTTTGTTGAAACACACCCCTTCTTTTGAACATCTGACACACCCTCAGAATACCCTAAGAGGTGGTTCATACTGCCTTTGTACCTTTTCAAGAGTAGAGTATTCTGTTTCATGTTATATCCTGCAGCTAATCTATGGTTCCACTCTACATCAATACTTGTGCATCCATTCTTCTGACCTTTCCTTACAGGATTTTACCTTCTAGACTAAAATGCCTTTGTTCCTATTTTAACATACTGTATACTGAACAGAAATATAAACGCAACATGCAACAATTTCAAATATTTAGCTGAATTTTTATTTTATTTTATCTTTATTTAACTAGGCAAGTCAGTTAAGAACAAAATCTTATTTTCAATGACAACCTAGGAACAGTGGGTTAACTGCCTTGTTCAGGGGCAGAATGACAGATTTTTACCTTGTCAACTCGGGGATTCGATGTTGCAACCTTTTAGGTTATTAGTCCAACACTCTAACCACTAGGCTACCTGCCGCACCCAATTACAGTTCGTATAAGGAAATCAGGCAATTGAAATGTATTCATTAGGCCCTAATCTATGAATTTCACATGACTGGGGAGGGGCGCAGCCATGGGTGGGCCTGGGAGGGCATAGGCTGGAGCCAGGCCCAGCCAATCAGAATATGTTTTTTTGAAGGACCAGGGCTTTATTACAGACAGAAATACTCCCCAGCACAGTGTGCACCTGTGTAATGATCATGCTATTTAATTATCTTGGCAAAGGAAAAATGCTCACAAACAGGGATGTAAACACATTTGTTCACAAAACTCGAAAGGGATAAGCTTCTTTTGTGCGTGTGGAACATTTCTGAGATATTTTATTTCAGCTCATGAAACATGGGACCAACACTTTACATGTTGCCTTCATATTTCTGTTCAGTGTAATATGATTGAAATTGAAATGAGGGATAAAAGAAGGTGTGAAACTGCACTGCGTGTTTTATAGAGTAGAGATGAGTGGCGGGTTTTATGACTCAGAGCGAAATTTGATTCTCTCATCCCACCGGCATAGTGGAGGTGGTACTGTGTATATTACCCATGATACCCATGAGTTTGAACGCCTCCGTTCCTCTCCTCTCCTTCCCTCTGATTCCATTATCCAGTCATCCTCCCACTCCTTCCCTCCTTCCTTCCTGCTGCTGCTGCCTTCCAGCCCAGAGCCATCCCTTCTGTGGGCAGCCAGGCAGTGTATGACAGATCATTTGGCTGTGGCACTCTGTAAATTACTGCGTCGCATCGCCGATCAACGGAAGAAAACTGCCAAAGTCACTCTTACTCCCTCTCTATCTGTCTGTTGGTCAGGTTTTCCATCTTTCGGTCTCGAACTCTCTGCAGTTTAGCAATGATCCATTTGCCTGTCAGTGTGTATCTTTTTCTCCAGTCCTCTTTGTTTCTATGGACCTTTCTCCAGCTCTCTCTATCTTTAGTCCTTAGTCCTCCTCTCTGTTTTTATCCTTCCTCTTCCCTGATCACACTAACCACCATAGGCCTGACTCTATTCATAAATTCTGACATGATGTCCAGTAGACAAACAGTGAGTGCTGTGAACTGATAATCCGGTTTGAAGGACCAAGTAGGAATGACGCCCCCTATTGGGAGACAACGGGGCTCTTCATTGACCAGAAGCCTTGACTGATGTTGGGACTGACAGAGGCTAAAGTAGCTCCAGATTGATGTCGGGGCCACGGTGGTAATGGACCTGTCCAAGCTTAAGCCCATCATGTCAGACAGTTAAGTGATTTTTACACCGTGCCACCACATCACGTGGGCGTCAAGCAACTCTAACCTGTCAGCAGAGGGGAGGGGGCGGGTCCATGTCTCCAGTTCATCTCTGTCCAAGTAGAGAAGAGCAAGGGACCTCACAATAATCAATACATGAACGTATACAGACATCTACACACACATTGAGGTGAGACACTATGTCCAACCCCTGATGGAGACAGTCATCAAGAGATGCATAAAGACACATAGAAGGGCTATTCACACCTAAATAATAATGACATATCTTTACTGTAAGCTTCAAGGTAACATGGGTTAGGTATGCTAACATTAGATAGACAGCCTTGTCCTTTCACCACTGACGTAGACATTACATTTCTTTACTAAAATGGCCCAACATTAGCACCATTTTGTGCCTGACACAGCAGCTGCTGCTATTGAATGGTCTGTTTTTCATCATCCTATGAGAAGAAGACCCTCATTCTCATTCAGAGATTCACCCCTGTTTACCATTGATTTATGGTTTATTAAATTATGATGTAGACTATTATTTTTACAACATCATTTTGATTTACAACTTTTTGTTAGACGAATCTCAGCTGAAAGAATAGTTAAGAGGTCTATCAGTGAAAGTGCCTGCTCTCTTACATTGTCCTAGTAAATGGCAAATATAACATGATGAACCTGCAGTGGCTATGATATCATGGTTTCAATACTGCAGGGAAGCAGCCAGAAACCACAATATAATATCTAATATGTGCTATTTAGCAGACACTTTTATCCAAAGAGACTTACAATCATGCGTGCATACATTTTGGAATGGGTGGGTAATTGAACATCCAGTTCCTTCTCCTGATTAGCCAATCATACAGTAACTAGCCTTCAAATCAAATCAAATTTTATTGGTCACATACACGTGGTTAGCAGATGTTATTACGGGTGTAGCGAAGTGCTTGTGCTTCTAGCTCCGACAGTGCAGTAATATCGAACAAATTACACAACATATACCCAATACACACAAATCTAAGTAGGAATGAATTAAGACTATATACATATGAACGAGCGATGTCAGAGCGGAACGGACTAAGATACAGTAGAATAGTATAGAATACAGTATATACATATGAGATGAGTAATGCAAGATATGTAAGCATTATTGAGTGAATGAGAGACCGTAGAATAGTATTAGAAAACATTATATGCGGTGGCAAGAAAAAGTATGTGAACCCTTTAGAATTACCTGGAGTTCTGCATAAATTGGTCATCAAATTTGATCTGATCTTCATCTAAGTCACAACAATAGACAAACATAGTGTGCTTAAACTAATAATACACACATTATTGTATTTATGTTGTTTATATTGAATACATAATTTAAACATTCACAGAGTAGGTTGGAAAAAATATGTGAACCCCTAGGCTAATGACTTCTCCAAAAGATAATTGGAGTCAGGAGTCAGCTAATCTGGAATCCAATCAATGAGACAAGATTAGAGATGTTGGTTAGAGCTGCCTTGCCCTATAAAAAACACTCACAAAATTTGAGTTTACTATTCACAAGAAGCATTGCCTGATGTGAACCATGCCTCGAACAAAAGAGATCTCAGAAGAACTACGATTAAGAATTGTTGACTCGCATAATGCTGGAAAGGGTTACAAAAGTATCTCTAAAAGCCTTGATGTTCATCAGTCCACGGTAAGACAAATTCTCTATAAATGGAGAAAGTTCAGCACTGTTGCTACTCTCCCTGCAAAGATGACTGCAAGAGCACAACGCAGAATGCTCAATGAGGTTAAGAAGAATCCTAGTGTCAGCTAAATACTTACAGAAATCTCTGGAACATGCTAACATCTCTGACGAGTCTACGATACATAAAACACTAAACAAGAATGGTGTTCATCGGAGGACACCAAGCAACCCAGAAAAGTGCTAAGAATAGCCCATATTAACATATGTAGCCTAAGAAACAAGGTCCATGAAGTCAATAACTTGCTTGTAACAGATGACATTCATATTCTATCTGTGAAACTCTGATAATACCTTTGATGATACAGTGGTAGCAATACATGGTTATAGCATATACTGAAAAGACAGAAATGCCAACGGAGGCAGTGTTGCGGTCTATATTCAGAACCACATTCCTGTAAAGCTTAGAGATGATCTAATGTTAAATACTGTTGAAGTAATATGGCTACAGGTTCATCTGACTCACCTAAAGCCCATTCTTGTGGGAAGCTGCTATAGACCACCAAGTGCTAACAGTCAGTATCTGGATAATGTGTGAAATGCTTGATAATCTATGTGATATCAACAGAAAAGTATATTTTCTGGGTGATTTAAATATTGACTGGCTGCCCACTCAGGAAAAACATTCTAACTGTAACCAGTGCCTGCAACCTGGATCAGGTTGTCAGTCAACCTACCAGGGTAGTTATAAACAGCACAGGAATTAAATCATCAACATGTATTGATCACATCTTTACTAACGCTACAGATATTTGCTTTAAAGCAGTATCCAAATCCATAGGATGTAGTGATCACAAAATAATAGCCATATCTAGGAAAACCAAAGTTCCAAAGGCTGGGCCTAATATAGTGCATAAGAGGTCATACAACACATTTTGTTGTGATTCATATTGATGATGTAAAGAATATTTGCTGATCTGTGGTGTGTAATGAGGCGCAACCAGACGCTGCACTTGACACATTTATGAAACTACTTATTCCAGTTACTAATAAGTATGCACCCATTAAGAAAATTACTGTAAAAACTGTTAAATCCCCTTGGATTGATGAGGAATTGAAAAATTATATGGTTGAGAGGGATGAGGCAAAATGTATGGCAATTAAGTCTGGCTGCACAACCGATTGGAAAACGTACTGCAAATTAAGAAATCATGTGACTAAACTAAATAAAAATAAACTACACTATGAAACAAAGAAATTATATAAACAAGGATAGTAAAAAGCTTTGGGGCACCTTAAATGAAATTTGGGGGAAAAAAAGCCACTCGGCTCCTTCATTTATTGAATCAGATGGCTCATTCATCACAAAACCCACTGATATTGCAAACTACTTTAATTACTTTTAATTACTTTTTCTTTGGGAAGGCATGCCTGCAACAAATGCTGACACTACACATCCAAGTATATCAGATCAAATTATGAAAGACAAGAATTGTACTTTTGAATTCCGTAAAGTCAGTGTGGAAGAGGTGAGAAAATGTATTATTGTCTATCAACAATGACAACCCACCGGGGTCTGACAATCTGGATGGAAAATTACTGAGGATAATAGCAGACGATATTGCCACTCCTATTTTCCACATCTTCAATTTAAGCCTACTAGAGAGCGTGTGCCCTCAGGCCTGGAGGGAAGCTAAAGTCATTCCACTACCCAAGAACAGTAAAGCCCCCTTTACTGGCTCAAATAGCCGACCAATCAGCCTGTTACCAACCCTTAGTAAACTTCTGGAAAAAATGGTGTTTGACCAGATACAATGCTATTTCACAGTAAACAAATTGACAACAGAATTTCAGCATGCTTATAGGGAAGGACACTCAACAAGCACAGCACTTACACAAATGACTGATGATTGGCTGAGAGAAATTGATGATAACAATTATTGTGGGGGCTGTCTTGTTAGACTTCAGTGCAGCTTTTGACGTTATCGATCATAGTCTGCTGCTGGAAAAAATGTATGTGTTATGGCTTTACACACCCTGCTATAATGTGATAAAGAGTTACTTGTCTAACAGAACACAGAGGGTGTTCTTTAATGGAAGCCTCTCAAATATAATCCAGTTAGAATCAGGAATTCCCCAGGGTAGCTGTTTAGGCCCCTTTCTTTTTTACATTTTTACTAACGACATGCCACTGACTTTGAGTAAAGCCAGAGTGTCTATGTATGCGGATGACTCAACACTATACACGTCACCTACTACAGCGACTGAAATGACTGCAATACTCAACAAAGAGCTGCAGTTAGTTCCAAGGTGGGTGGCCAGGAATAAGTTATCCCTAAATATTTCTAAAACTTTGCATTTGGAACAAAACACTCACTAAACCTTAAATCTCAACTAAATATTGTAATAAATAATGTGTAAATTGAGCAAGTTGAGATGACTAAACTGCTTGGAGTAACCCTAGATTGTCTGTCATGATCAAAACATTGATTATGACAATTGATGTAGTAGTGGCTAAGATGGGGAGAAGTCTGTCTATAATAAAGCGATGCTCTGCCTTCTTAACAACATTATCAACAAGGCAAGTCCTACAGGCCCTAGTTTTGTCGCACCTTGTCGCACCTACTGTTAAGTCGTGTGGTCAGGTGCCACAAAAAAGGACTTAGGAAAATTGCAATTGGCTCAGAACAGGGCAGCACGGCTGGCCCTTGGATGTACACAGAGAGCTAATATTAATAATATGCATGTCAATCTCTCCTGGCTGAAAGTGGAGGACAGATTGACCTCATCACTACTTTTATTTATGAGATGTATTGACATGTTGAATGAACCAAGCTGTCTGTCTAAACTACTGGCACACAGCTCGGACACACATACATACCCCACAAGACATGCCACAAGCGGTCTCTTCACAGTCCCCAAGTCCAGAACAGACTATGGGAGGCACACTGTACTACATAGAGCCATGACTACATGGAACTCTATTCCACATCAAGTAACTGACGCAAGCAGTAAAATTTGATTTAAAAAAGAGATAAAAAAACTCTTTATAGAACAGCGGAGACTGTGAAGCAACACTAACATTGGCACAGACACATGCGCGCGCGCACACACACACACACACACACACACACACACACACACACACACACACACACACACACACACACACACACACACACACACACACACACAAGATAACATACACCTGTAGATACAGTTGAAGTCGGAAGTTAATATACACCTTAGCCAAATACATTTAAACTCAGTTTTTCACAATTCATTTTTAATCCTAGTAACTATTCCCTGTCTTAGGTCAGTTAGGATCACCACTTTATTTTAAGAATGTGAAATGTCAGAATAATAGTAGAGAGAAGGATTTATTTCAGCTTTTATTTCTTTCATCACATTCCCAGTGGGTCAGACGTTTTCATACACTCAATTAGTATTTGGTAGCATTGCATTTAAATTGTTTAACTTGGGTCAAACGTTTTGGGTAGCCTTCCACAAGCTTTCCACAATAGGTTGGGGGAATTTTGGCCCATTCCTCCTGACAGAGCTGGTGTAACTGAGTCAGGTTTGTAGGCCTCCTTGCTCGCACACGCTTTTTCAGTTCTGCCCACACATTTTCTATAGGATTGAGGTCAGGGCTTTGTGATGGCCTCTCCAATACCTTGATTCTGTTTTGCCACAACTTTGGAAGTATGCTTAGGGTCATTGTCCGTTTGGAAGACCCATTTGTGACCAAGCTTTAACTTCCTGACTGATGTCTTGAGATGTTGCTTCAATATATCCACATAATTTTCCTTTCCTCATGATACCATCTATTTTGTGAAGTGCACCAGTCCCTCCTACAGCAAAGCACCCCCACAACATGATGCTGCCACCCCCGTGCTTCATTGGTGTTCTTCGGCTTGCAAGCGTCCCCCTTTTTTCTCCAAACATAACGATGGTCATTATGGCCAAACAGTTCTATTTTTGTTTCATCAGAACAACAGTTGTCAGCTGTGCTAACATAATCGCAAAAGGGATTTCTAATGATCAATTAGCCTTTTAAAATAAAAAACTTGGATTAGCTAACACAACATGCCATTGGAACACAGGAGTGATGGTTGCAGATAATGGGCCTCTGTACGCCTTTGGAGATATTCCATAAAAAATGTGCCGTTTCCAGCTACAATAGTCATTTACAGCATTAACAATGTCTACACTGTATTTCTGCTCAATTTGATGTTATTGTAATGGACCAACATTTTGCTTTCATTTCAAAAACAAGGACATTTCTAAGTGACCCCAAAATGTTGAACGGTAGTGTACATATGAGATGAGTAATGCCAGATATGTAAACATTATTAAAGTGACTAGTGTTCCATTCCTTAAAGTGGCCAGTGATTCCTAGTCTATGCCTATAGGCAGCAGCCTCTAATGTGCCAGTGATGGCTGTTTAACAGTCTGATGGCCTTTAAAGCACCTGTACTGACCTCGCCTTCTGGATGATAGCGGGGGGAACAGGCAGTGGCTCAGGTGGTTGATGTCCTTGATGATCTTTTTGGCCTTCCTGTGACATCGGGAGACTGTAGGTGTCCTGGAGGGCGGGTAGTTTGCCCCCGGTGATGCGTTGGGCAGACCGCACCACCCGCCGGAGAGCCTTGCGGTTTTGGGCAGTGCAGTTGCCGTACCAGGCGGTGATACAGCCCAATAGGATACTTTCAATTGTGCATCTGTAAAAATTAGTGAGGATTTTAGGTGACAAGCCAAATTTCTTTAGCCTCCTGATGTTTGAAGAGGCTCTGTTGCGCCTTCTTCACCACATTGTCTGTGTGGGTGGTCCATTTCAGTTTGTCTGTGATTTGTACACCTTGAAGCTTTCCACCTTCTCCACTGCGGTCCTGTTGATGTAGATAGGAGGGTGCTCCCTCTGCTGTTTCCTGAAGTCCACGATCATCTCCTTTGTTTTGTTGACATTGAGAGAGAGATTGTTTTCCAGGCTCTACACTCCCAGAGCCCTCACCTCCTCCCTGTAGGCTGTCTTGTCATCGTTGGTAATCAAGCTTACTACTGTTGTGTAATCACAGACACAATGGGACTACTAGTTGTGGTAGCACACAGTAGTAGACGTAATATATATAGTAGTACTTCTCCAGTATGGTGGTGTTAATGGCAGTCATTTTTCTATCTCTTCAACACATAATCCAATGGAAAGCAGCAATGTGCGTCATTTTTCCTTTTTAGGAATTTACAGAGACTTTCAAAGCATGTGAAATTCCAGTTCTCTGTTAAGATGACTTATCTGATCCCCCTCCATACACTAGTGTTGACCAGTCTAAATCATGGTTGAAGTTGAAGCTAATGCACACTCTCCCTCTAAAATAACTCAGAGGGTCCTCTCAGAATCCATTCTCACTGCAGAGTAAACAAGCTGACACTCACTAAGCTGAAATCAGTTTTTTTCCTAGCTCAGGCACAGAGTGGTTAGTTGTTGATACAGTTTTGTACCAAAAGTATTGTACCAAAAGTATTGGCACAGTGACACCTTTTTTGTTGTTTTGGCTCTGTACTTGAAATTATACAATGACAGCTTTAATTTGAGGGTATTTTCATCCATAATGGCGAACCGTTTCGAAGTTACAGAACTTTTTGCACATAGCCCCCCATTTTAGGGGACTAAAAGTATTAGGACAAATTAACTTTATATGTGTATTAAAATAGTAAAAAGTTAAGTATTTGGTCCCATATTCCGAGCACCCAATGACTTGTTGGATGCATTTGCTGTTTGTTTTGGTTGTGTTTCATATTATTTTGTGCCCAGTATAAATGAATGGTAAATAATGTATGCATCACTTTTATTGTAAATGATAATATAATATGTTTCTAAACACTTCTACATTAATGTCAACGCTACCATGATTACAGATAATCCTAAATGAATTGGGAATAATGATTAATGACAAAGTAAAAGGCATAAATATCATACCCCCAAAAATGCTAACCTCCCTTTTAATGTAATGGTGAGAGGTTAGCATGTCTTGGGGGTATGATATGTGTGCGTCTAAATTCCCAATCTGGCCCTCATTCCATAACGGCCACCTAATCATCCCCAGCTTCCAAATGGCTCATTCATCCCCCTCCTCCGCCCCTGTAACTATTCCCCAGGTCGTTGCTGTCAATGAGAACGTGTTCTCAGTCAACTTACTTGGTAAACTAAGTGTTAAATAAATAAATATAAATCATGGTAGCATCCACATTAAGGTAGAAGTGTTTAGAAACCTATTATATTCTTATTTACAATAAAAGTAACTTCTGAAACAAACTATAACAAACAGCAAATGCATCCAAGAAGTTTGTAGAGTCACAAGCTTGATGTAATCATTGCAAGTAGGAATATGGGACCAAATACTAAACTTTTGACTACTTTATTACACATATAAGTGAATTTGTCCCAATACTTTTGGTCCCCTAAAATGTACAAAAACGGGTGTAATTTCTAAACGGTTCACCCGATATGGATGAAAATATCCTAAAGCTGAAAGTCTGCACCTCATAGTCATTATATTACAAAACCAAAGTGCTGGAGTAGAGAGCCAAAACAACCAAAAATGTGTCACTGCCCCAGTACTTTTGGAGCTCACTGTCCTTATGACCGAGGAGTTTCCTTTTTAGTGTGTGTGTGTGTGTGTGTGTGTGTGTGTGTGTGTGTGTGTGTGTGTGTGTGTGTGTAAATGCTGACATGAAGCCACAGACCCCTCCAGGACATGTATCTGCGACCTTAAATATCATCTTTAATTACCACAGACAGTAACCATGGTGATCCTGTGATGGATAACCAAGGGCCAATCACTGCATTTGCAGAGCCGCTGATTCATTTGTTAATTAACCACTAAATGACAGGCCACCCCTGTACCTCATGGTGGGAGGAGTGGGGTGTCTGAGTCTGGGGTGCTTTTAAATCATTTGTACTGACGGATCCAGGCTCAAACCATGAGAAAGGAAAGGAGGGTTTAATTCTCTGATTTCAAAAACATCTGAAAGATCAATGAGATAAATAAAAGCTTTATTATCAGAATTCTATAATCTACCCCACTGCAATGTATCCAACCAAACTGTCTGCAACCTTACCAGGTGTCCGTTATCTAGCTAGAGAAACACTGAAAACTCTATCTAGACACATACTTTATGAAAAGATGCACACACCCTGGCAGTGACCTTTCCCCCCCATCAGCAAACATACTCTCCCCTCACTTAGGATGGCTCTGTGTTAAGTGCTCGGAGCCCCAGGGTGCTGTAAATTAGTCTATGGCTGAACCCCTCGAGAAAGGGAGAGACCAGGGAATGGAGAGAGAGCAAGCCCTCTATGAGTGATGCCTCAGTGAGATGGTTTCATTAGACCCCAGAAAGTCTGATAGCATTGCAGTCAGTGTGGAGGAAAACATCTGAGGTAGTGAAGCTTAAAGGAAACAAATCATACCGGCTGCATCAACAATGGACTAATGAAAGAAATACCAAGATCGTTTTTGGGTGGAGCGAAACAAAGAAAAGCAGGATCAATGAGTTAGCAAGTATTTTATTTTATCTCAAATGAACTTAGAAACCATGAGAATGAATGAATCCTCCACAACTGACCTGCTTCGTTGCAGGTTAACTCAACACTATCCTGAATTTGTGGACACTTTTTCCAGAACACCCTTCTGCACACATACTTTATTACAGCACCATACACATAAGACCATCTCAATTGGATGGTGGTGGGTGCATTAGCAGAACAAAACAGTGCCTTATCCTATTTGTACACACAACATTCACAGGGCATTTGGGAAAGCACAGGCAGCTAGACAATAGAAAGGCCTTAGAGGACACCCCTGACTAACTCCACGTTCTGTCCTTCTCCTCCTTCCCTCCATGCTGTTATGATCAGCCCTCCTCCTTCCCTCCATGCTGTTATGATCAGCCCTCCTCCTCCCCTCCATGCCATTATGATCAGCCCTCCTCCTCCCCTCCATGCCATTATGATCAGCCCTCCTCCTTCCCTCCATGCCGTTATGATCAGCCCTCCTCCTCCCCTCCATGCCATTATGATCAGCCCTCCTCCTTCCCTCCATGCCGTTATGATCAGCCCTCCTCCTCCCCTCCATGCCATTATGATCAGCCCTCCTCCTTCCCTCCATGCTGTTATGATCAGCCCTCCTCCTCCCCTCCATGCCATTATGATCAGCCCTCCTCCTCCCCTCCATGCCATTATGATCAGCCCTCCTCCTCTGCAAGTGTTGATGGTTTGAGGGGGATGTGGAATGGACAGAGAAGGACCAAGGTCAGTGTTTCTGGGGAAATACCTGTACATTCCAAAAAACTTCTGGATCACAGCAAACACAGTTTACTTTAATGCAAGGTGGGACGTTTAATTTGAAGAGATTTGGAGCAGTTATAGTTAATGAAATGGTTACCTGGACTATCTACATTGACCCTATGCACACTCAAGACTACCCACACTATATATCATACAAACCCCCACACACAGTGTACACAGTACACTTATGCAACTGTTTGTTTACTCCTCTATCCTGATGTCTAGTCACTTTACTCCTGCCTACATGTACATACCTACCTCAATGACCTTGTACCCATGCACATTGATATGGTATTGGTACTCCCTGTATATAGCTTAATTCTTGTTTCATGCATCGTGTTTTTCTTAACTCTGCATCGTTGGGAAAAGGGTTTGGAAGTAAGCGTTTCACTGGAAAGTCTACACCATTTGTATTCGGCGCATGTGACAAATACAATTTGATTTGACATCAACTACTGCTTGGGGTATAGGACAATTACCACCACAAGTCATCCCAATAAATGTTAGTATCAGCTAGAGATTTTTTTATCAGTCCCAATAATGAGTATGTAGCTTAGCAATGTTTCAATAAACCTTCAAAGAACATACATTCTAGCCAGATAGTGGTGTGCTATTAGCCTAGTCCCAGATCAGTTCGTGCTCTTACCAAGTCCATTGCTCATTGTCAAGACAAATGTGTTTGGCACAATGAGAAGTTGGAATGATAGTGTAGACTGATACTCTGATTATCAGGAATCTACAATGACACTGACAAGCCTTTCTCATATTTCCTCTCAACTTTGGTACCCTCTTGAGGACTCATGGTGTAATTGTGATAACATACAGGAACTCTAGTCCTTTTGTTCACCTGACCTAGAATACCTCAATCAAATGCTGACCGTATTATCTCCCAAGAGAGTTTTCTTTGGTTATAGTCACAGCCGTGTACACCCCCCCCCCCCCCCCAAGCCGATACCACGACGGCCCTCAAAGAACGTCACTTTCACAAGCATTTCGCTACACGCACAATAACATCTGCTAAACACGGCTGTGACTAATACAATTTGATATATTCATATCACTGATTATCCCCCCAGGCAAGGCTGTTGGAGTAAACAGAGGAAACAAAACTCAAGTCTTTTATAAAGTATTTTATTTCAGCATAATGGTAGGAAGCCTCTCCCCTTACAATTAAAACTAATTGGATCACAAGGGTACATATTATTTTCCCCATTTTTACAATAATTAAATGTAACATTTTTTTAAGAAGTTATTTTTATGCACGTATTTTGCTTAGACAAAAGAATCAATATAAGATCCTAACTGAGGACCAGAACTCTGCATGCAAGACTAATAAAGACAAAGAAAAGACTAACTTGTGATAGCTAATGTAGATGCTGTTGCTTACCTAATATTTCTATCAATATAATTCACTACAAATAGAAGGGGACCTGTATAAAAACAGTCATTTTCTTGAGGTACTACCGCCTCTAATCTTCAAATGACTAAAAACGCCCTGGGCTCTCAATACAGTACTGATCCAAATGGTTCTGCCATCTGTCAAGTTGAGGAGTAAGAGGCTCTGTCTAAAGACTAAAATCTAGAACAGTTTTGAAAAAGAAAAATATCCATATTTCATGTTTTTTACTTTTGTTTTTATCACTCCAGTGTTTACAATATTATCCGAAAAAAAGGTCTTTGAAACATTACCAGAATCGTCAAATACAGTAGAGCAGAGAGCAAGGAGCTCTTCTCTAACTGCGCCATCCTTTACCTGATCCTTTGAAGAAAATAAACCTCACTGTGTTAACTGATCAGACTCAAAAGATTCTATTGCATTTTCATCATGAGATTGAGAACAATACTTAAAAGGACAGAACTGAAAGGGCTTTAACAGTTAATGGGAGCCAACCTTGCCCTGTGGCCTCACTAGTGGGTAGTGGTGGTTACAAGTGGCATCCTTTCCACATTTCTTGGGGCAAGGGGTTGCCAAATCATACAGTAAGCTGCAGTTTCTTAACCCTGGTACTAGAATACCCCTGTTTGCTGGATTGCATCATCTAATCACTCAGGCATAATTAAAACAGTTAAATATCTTAACTACTGCAGACTGTACGTCGCAACATTTCTGGAATATACATTTGGCATTACTAAATAAACAAAAGTACATTGGTTTCACTAACAGTAGTAGCCTGGCGACATTGAGAATCATTCAATTCAATGACTCAGTTTAAGTGAAGTCCAGCACACACTGGTCCTCAGGACCAGGTTCCAGAGATACTTCCCTAAGCTGCTCTACAAGCCCAGACAGGCTGCTGTGGAACACCACCAATAGACCCACTGATTAACCTGGACAAAAATAGATAAACGTCAGAGTAGATAGACATTAACTAAAGCATCTCTGTGCTCTGTAGCCATTACACTTGGAGGGGGTAAACCACAGACATGTTCAAAAGTTCAGTACAGGTTACAGTCATTCATTACAATATAATTTTACACTACAATGATTATTTAAGAGAGATCTTATTCGAGTTAAGGCTAACCCCCGAAAGAACATGACAGAAATCCTTTATACACACCTACCCCCATCTCAGTTAAAGGCATTTGTTAGTGTGTAGCAAAGTGAAACAAGTGTTCATTTAACTATGAGAAAAATTATCTGTATGGCCTTTAGCTGGCCAAAGCACTGCCTGACAAATTGAAGTTAGCACTATTAGCATCTCACTGGAATTGTCAAACTCCCCTCACGTAATCATTCAGGAGCCCGGGGTTAAATTATTACCAATAATAACCAGCACTATATCAATTCTCAACGAACAGATGAAGGAATATTTGCCTATGCCTTATAGTGCCATTGTAGTAAGCAGTGTTCTATAAGGGTGACAGCTTTGGAAAAACATTCCCAGCTTTTAAAAAGGCAGTGGCTCATCCTTTTTATCATATCTGATAATAATAATTAAACCATGAACTAAAAAACAAAAGGCAAATTAAACAAATAACATAAGCACGCTCTAAGGCCACAAGACTGTGTACACCTCCTGCTATGCTCTCAACATGAGGATCTGTACAAACAAAGTAATGGGACTTGCTGAAGCTGCCATCGTGTGCCGTTTTCCACGTACATCTTTATAAGAATTGACTGTAAAAGAGCCTGCGACCTGCTCCCATAGACCTCTGTACATACACCGTTAAAGGGTGTAATGGAACTTGCTAACGCTATCATCCTGTCTGTGCCACTTCCTGAGTCATCAGCAACTCTATCCAACAAGAACCACAATATCCTCTGACCTGACCCTTCACTTCAGACCGGTTAGGACATCCTCCACTTGCCTATATCGTCCTAAAATCACAAACTTTATGGAACCCCTTTTTAGTTTTAGTTCTGACACCTGTACCATTGTCTGACAACTTTTTTTCTTTCACAAACTACATTTTCTACAAACGTCCTGTGTTGTTTATTGTTATATATCCCACTTCATCATTGTTATGGCGTAACATTAACACCCCCCCCACCAGAGAGTACCACCAACAGCACAAACGATCATTCTAAATAATAATAAAAAACAACTTTTAAAAAATAGATTAAGTACAAAATAGACCACCAATTATTGAAGGAAACTCGCTCTCAAGAAGACAAAAACATCTGTCCCGATGTCATAGTAACCTCAGGACTCGAGATGCAGGATCAGTCTTTGCCAGAGTGTGGCGCCACTGAGTGCAGGGTTGAGTGAGACTAGGTGGCCTGTCCTGTCTCTCTGGGAGATGGTGTGTGTGTGTGTGTGTGTGTGTGTGTAGGGAGGGAGGATGGGGGGGAATGTCAGACAGCCAGTCGACCAGGGGGTGGGTGAAGGGGGCTCCAGGTGGGTGGAGCGGGTGGGGGCTCCTGGGAGTATGGGCGGGGCTCGCAGCACGGCTGGTTCTCCACCTTGGCCACACCACGGCCCTGGCACAGCCGCCGATGTCGCAGCAGCCGGTCCGTCCGCGAGAAGTTCTACAACACATACATGGAGGATTTATGCAGCATTCATTTAAACAGATGAGTGTGTACACATGCCCAATATAATTAAGCCCACTGTGTCCGTTTGGTCAATGGGCTTTTCTGGTGCTTGTGGGTCAAATCCAATCTAATACAACAGGTGAAGACCTTACCGTGAAATGCTTACTTACAAGCCCTTAACTTTATTTTCTTAGTAAATATTTTCTTAACCTACAATGCAGTTCTAAGTAAAGTAATAAAGTAAAGTAATAAAATAACAATGAGGCTATATACAAGGGGTACCAGTACCGAGTCAATGTGCGGGGTACAGGTTAGTTGAGGTAATTTGTACATGTAGGTAGGGGTAGAGTGACTATGCATAGATAATAAACAGCTAGCAGCAGCAGTGTAAAAACAAAGGGGGTCAATGTACATAGTCTGGGTGGACATTTGATTAGCTGTTCAGGAGTCTTATGGCTTGGGGGTAGAAGCTGTTAAGCCTTTTAGACCTAGACTTGGCGCTCCGGTACCGCCTGCCGTGCGGTAGCAGAGAGTCTATGACTTGGGTGACTGGAGTGATATTTTGTTGGGCCTTCCTATGACACTGCCTAGTATATAGGTCCTGGATGGCAGGAAGCTTGGCCCCAGTGATATACTGGGCCGTACGCACTACCCTCTGTAGCGCCTTGCGGTCGAATCCCGAGCAGTTGCCATACCAGGCAGTGATGCAACCGGTCAGGATGCTCTCGATGGTGCAGCTGTAGAACTTTGAGGATCTGGGGACCCATGCCAAATATTTTCAGTCTCTTGAGGGGGAAAAGGTGTTGTCGTGCCCTCTTCACAACTGTCTTGGTGTGGTTGGACCATGATAGTTTGTTGGTGATGTGGACAGCAAGGAACTTGAAACTCTCGACCCGCTCCACTACAACCCCGTGAATGGGGACGTGTTCGGCACTCCTTTTCCTATAGTCCACGATCATCTCCTTTGTCTTGCTCTCCTTGAGGGAGAGTTTGCTGTCCTGGCACCACACTGCCAGGTCTTGAACGCTGAGCTGTAGTCAATGAACAGCATTTTCAGATAGGTGTTCCTTTTGTCCAGGTAGGAAAAGGCAGCCTGGAGTGCGATTAAGATTGCGTCATCTGTGAATCTGTTGGGGTGGTATGTGAATTGGAGTGGGTCTAGGGTTTCCGGGATAATGGTGTTGATGTGAGCCATGACCAGATTTTCAAAGCACTTCATGGCTACCAACGTGACTGCATGTCAGAGTATGTGCATACATTCTCTTACCTGAAGGCCCTGCTCATAAGGAGAAGACTTATTTTTAACGTGGGCAGGCATCTGTATGTTGGTATATCCGTGTGGGTGTGTCACTTGTGTGTGTGCATCATCAATGCAATACATTCTCTTATGTGCTGGCACTGCTCACCCTAAAAAATGTAATTCGAACCTGGTAGGGCATGTCTTTGCTACGTGTCTGTATCAGCGTGTACATGTGCCTGTGACACCATTCTCCTATGTGCTGTCACTGCTCACCCTGCGGCAGATGTTTTGTGACGTAAGAGGGCATGACGCTCTCTCCTTGCTTCGAGCATGTCTGAGTGTGTACGTGTTCCTCAGTGCCAGCACGCAAGGCACGTTCTTCTACGTGCTGGCACTGCTCACACAGACGGCATCTCTCCAATGCAGGTGTGTATATGTACGTGCCTGGGTATGTGTGTGTGCGCCTCTTTCTCTGTGCCTCTTCTGTGTCTAAGTTATTTTACCTGCTGGCATCGCTCACATTGATAAGGCTTCTCTCCGCTGTGGACACGCTTGTGTCTCTCCAGATGGTAACGCTGGATAAACCTCATGTCACACATGTCACAAGCAAACGGCTTCTCCCCTAAAAGAGCACACAAACAGATTCATCACATCAAATCCACAGAGTCGAACCATAAACTGTATATGATTTACTCTTACTCGGTTAAAGTCTACTGGTTACAATCACCAATTTACAAATGTTTGTTAACGTGATGGGAAACTGTTTTAGTTCTTATGACATCAAAACTAAGACAAACTACTGAATATGAGCCAGTTTCTGGACAGGAATTAAAGGATAAGAAACTAAACGTGTGGTAACATTTTAAGATGTCTTGTCATCAACTCATTATGTGTAGATAAAAGTGGAAACTGATATTTTTTTTGCTTTTTAAATCAAACCAACTCGATGCCCCTGAAAAGTTTTGATAGTTTGAGGCTGGTTCAACATCTCATCAAATGACTTGACAATCCAAACTCGAGTTTGTTGTGATCGTATATTTGTTTTGATTAAAATAGCCTTTATTGGGGATAAGGGTACAGTAAATGGGGGCATACCCGTATGAGTGTGGCTGTGTCTCTCCAGGTGGTTACGCTGAATAAACCTCATGTCACACATGGAACAAGCATACGGCTTCACCCCTATACACACAGAGCAATGCATTAGCTCTCTCTCCAAAGAGTACAACACAAAAATCAAGTTAGCACTACAAATACTATTGTGAGATAATTGTTTGCTACCATAAGCATGTAACAATTACAGTAAGAGTGCTTTACGTGTCATATCACGATGTGGACCCTGAAGATGGGGGCTGTTGATCACAAGGATGAGAAGACGTGGCAATCTGACTTGTTTAATAAGCTCTAATGAACACTACTTTTATTTTTTTCCATCATAACACTATTAGCTAATTAACAACAATCAACACACGCAATTGTGAACTAATTGTGAACTAAGCACCGAATAAAAGTATTAAGAACAAAATCTAATTGTGTGTCAATAAAGCCTTCGCAGAACGTATAATCCCACTGCTAAAATAATCATTAGACTTTGTAAAGAATAGTTGTAGTTTCAAATTTTAACTAAATTCTTCACTAAAACGATTATAGCAATAGCTACTTAGCTGCAGACAATCTCTCACAACAAGCTTACAATATGATATTGTTTTACTTATGGAAGTGCTTGGCCAATTCATGTTTGGAATAGCAGGAAATAGATTATAGATTTATTCTTCTAATAAATGTTTTTATTATCTCAACATCCACATGATAGCTAAATTAGCTGAAGATCTTTAGGGATCTAGCTTTAAACAAAAAAAATTGAACTTGTACTAGAATGTATTACAAATATTAATTTGTGTTGCTGCAGTATTTTAAACTTAAAATCAACAATTTACTAATTTATCATCATTACAAAACTATATAGATGAGAAATGTATTTTCTAGCAGTCCTTCATTACATGTGTGTGAAAATCCATTACTAACATCCTTTACTAGCTTGTATATGTGTGATAGGTACGGTGAGCGGACTGTACCCGTATGAGTGAGGCTGTGTCTTGTCAGGTGGTAGCGCTGAACAAACCTCATGTCACACATGGTGCAAGCGTAAGGTTTCACACCTAAATGCACAAAGCATTGAGATATTATTTTTGTGCCTCGCACCAATTTAGGTCCAATAGGAAGTTTAAGTACAGTATATCCATTTACGCTAAACTGATTTTTACCACCAATTTCAATTCATGCAATGACTTACAGGGGATTCAGGTGGAAGAATCAGGGAGATGTTTTCTCCAACTATTTTTTTAAATGTATTTTTCAATGCTTTAGTCCACAACCACAACACATCACATGAGCTGATGATGTAATCTAATAGTAAAACTACCCCTTCTCATCCAAACGTTTATGGAAATTCTGGACTTTTTTGGATATCAAACCTAACTACATATATTCCACCTATATTTCTTTGTGCATGATGACTAGCATATACAGTTCCAGTCAAAAGTTTGGACACCTACTCATTCAATGGTTTTTATTTATTTATACATTGTAGGATAATAGTGAAGACATCAAAACTATGAAATAACATATGGAATCATGTGTTAAATCAAAATACATGTTATAGTTGAGATTCTTCAAAGTAGCCACCCTTTGCCTTGACAGCTTTGAACACTATTGGCATTCTCTCAACCAGCTTCACATGGAATGCTTTTCCAACAGTCTTGAAGGAGTTCCCACATATGCTGAGCACTTGTTGGCTGCTTTTCCTTCACTCTGCGGTTCAACTCATCCCAAACCATCTCAATTTGGTTGAGGTCAGGTGATTGTGGAGGCCAGGTCATCTGATGCAGCACTACATCACTCTCCTCCTTGGTCAAATAGCCCTGACACAGCCTGGAGGTGTGTCGATCATTGTCCTGTTGAAAAACAAATGATAATCCCATTAAGTGCAGACCAGATGGGATGGGGCGTAGCTGCAGAATGCTGTGGTAGCCATGCTGGTTAAGTGTGCCTTGAATTCTAAATAAATCACACACAGTGTCACCAGCAAAGCACCCCCACACCATCACACCTCCTCCTCCATGTTTCACGGTGGGAACCACACATGCGGCGGTCATCCGTTCATCTACTCTGCGTCTCACAAAGACACGGCGGTTGGAACCAAAAATCTCAAATTTGGACTCATCAGACCAAAGGACAGTTTTTCACCGGTTCTAATGTCCATTGCTCATGTTTCTTGGCCCAAGCAAGTCTTTTCTTCTTATTGGTGTCCTTTAGTGGTGGTTTCTTTGCAGCAATTTGGCCTGATTCACGCAGCCTCCTCTGAACAGTTGATGTTGAGATGCGTCTGTTACTAGAACTCTGTGAAGCATTTAGTTGGGCTGCATTTTGAGGCTAATAACTAATGAACGTATCCTCTACAGCAGTTAACTCTGGGTCTTTCATTCCTGTGGCGGTCCTCAAGAGAGACAGTTTCATCATAGTGCTTGATGGTTTTTGCGACGGCACTTGGAGAAACTTTCAAAAGGTCTTTATGCGGATTGACTGACCTTCATGTCTTAAAGTAATGGAGTGTCATTTCTCTTTGCTTATTTGAACTGTTCTTGTCATACTATGGACTTGGTCTTCTACCAAATGGGGCTATCTTCTGTATACCGCCGCTACCTTGTCACAACACAACTGATTGGCTCAAACACATTAAGTAAAGAAATTCCACAAATTAACTTTTAACAAGGCACACCTGTTAATTGAAATGCATTCCAGGTGACTAACTCATGAAGCTGGTTGAGAGAAAGCTGTCATCAAGGCAAAGGGTGGCTATTTTGAAGAATCTCAAAATATAATTTGATTTGTTTAACACTTGTGGTTACTACATGATTCCATATGTTATTTCAGTTTTGATGTCTTCACTATTATTCTACAACGTAGAAAATAGTAAAAATAAAGAAAAACCCTGGAATGAGTAGGTGTGTCCAAACTTTTGACTGCTACTGTACATCCTGCTAACCCTATACGCAAGGCTTGAGGTGTGGCCTGATCTTGGGTAAGGTAGGTACGGTGAGCGGACCCCTACCCAAATGAGTGAGGCTGTGTCTTGAGAGGTGGTATCGCTGGTAAAATCTCTTGTCACACATGGTGCAACCATATGGCTTCACCCCTATACACACACAAGGGCATCAATACGTTACTTTGTGCCTCTTGTTAGTCTTCCACTATTAGGTTTACCATAAAGTTCAGACAAATACAGCACAACAGACAATATGCACCAAGTGCTGTTATCAACATTCTGCCTTCACACAACAGGACTGGTGTTGCCAACTTTTTGTGAGAAAAGTTGGTAGCAGCACAATGTTATAAAATTGTAGATAAACTAGACAATTGATTTCCATGATAACTTCAAAACACACATTTGTAAGGCATGTGATCATCATCAGCACAGTGAGTGTGTACGCTGCTGTTCTGACTAGGCCAAATCACTGCAGGAAAGTCACTTCATTTTTGAAAACTAACAGGTAAAATAATCCTTAAATAATGCTGAATTTACCTTAGCCACTTTTAGGTGGGGAAATGAGAGGAGACTCAAAAGATCTAATGACTAGGGCAACGTTGCCAAGTTGGTAATACAGAGCAGGAGGTGTTTTCAGATCGTAGACATCTTTAACCGTTTCTGCAGGTTCCAATAACTGCCATTACACTAACACATCATAAACTGTCTGGATTTAAAATACACATACCATTTTGGAAGACATCACTACAACTGGGAGTTATTCCAATTTGAAACTTATTGAGGCATGATGTCCTGAGTGTTCAGTGATCATTTTTGGGACAATTAAGTTTCATGCATTTTTTAAAATCACTTAAATCCACCACACATCTCATCAACTGATGTAATCTGGTAGTAAAACTAGCCTTTCCAATCCTTAAGTGAAATTACATGATTTACTTTTTGGGGTATGAAACCTAACATGTAGAGAATATATTTCACCTACATTGCACTCAAAGTATTCACACACCTTGACTTCCTCCACATTTGGATGTGTTACAGCCTGAATTTAAAATTGATTTGTTATGGCAAGCCTAAATAAATTCAGGAGTAAAAATTTGCTTCTCTCTGTACCCCACACATACAGATAATTGTAAGGCCCCTCAGTCGAGCAGTGAATTTCAAACAACCGCAAAAGACCAGGGAGGTTTTCCAATGCCTCGCAAAGAAGGGCACCTATTGGTAAAGATAGAGATAATATACAATGCACCCAGTCACCACAAAAATACAGGCATCCTTCCTAACTCCGCTGCCGGAGTGTAAGGAAACCGCTCAGAGATTTCACCAATGGTGACTTTTAAACAGTTCCAGAGTTTAATGGCTGTGATAGGAGAAAACTGAGAATGGATCAACATTGTACTCCACAATACAAACCTAATTGACAGAGCGAAAAGGAAACCAGTACAGAATAAAAATACTTTAAAAAATGCATCCTGTTTGCAACAAGGCACTAAAGTAATACTGCAAAAAATGCAGCAAAGCAATTCACTCTTTGTCCTGAATACAAAGTGTTGCTTGGGGCAAATCCAATAAAATATTACTGAGTACCACTCTCCATATTTTCAATCATTGTGGTGGCTGCATCATGTTATGGTTATGCTTGTAATAGTTAAGGAATGGGGAGTTTTTTTAGGATAGAAAAGAAACAGAATGGAGCTAAGCACAGGCAAAATGCTACAGGAAACCTGGTTGTCTCCTTTCCACCAGACACTGGGCGATGAATTCACCTTGCAGCAGGACAATAACCTAAAACAAGGCCAAATCTACACTGGTGCTGCTTACAAAGAAGACAGTGAATGGCAGTTACAGTTTTGACTTAAATCTACTTGAAAAATCTATGGCAAGACCTGAAAATGTTTGTCTATAAATTAACAACCAATTTGACAGAGTTAGAATATTTTTTTAAGAAATGGACAAATTTGCACAATCCAGGTGTGTAAAACTTACCCAGAAAGACTCAGCTGTAATCGCTGCCAAAGGTGCTTCTTGAAAGTATTGACTCAGGGTTGTGAATACTTACATAAATTAGGTTTCAGTATTTTATTTTGAATAAATCTGCAAACATCTAAAAACATGTTTTAACTTTGTCATTATGGGGTATATTGTGTGTAGATGGGCAAGAAAATCTATAAATCCATTTTGAATTTAGGCTGTTACACAAAATGTGGAATAATTCAAGGTGTATGAATACATTCCTTTGAGCATGACTAGCATATACATTCTGCCAACCCTGTATACTGGGGTTCAGGTGTAGCCTGATCTTGGGTAAGGTGGGTACGGTGAGCGGACCCCTACCCAAATGAGTGAGGCTGTGTCTTGCCAGGAGGTAACGCTGGTAAAACCGCTTGTCACACATGGTGCAACCGTACGGCTTCACCCCTACACACACACACACACACACACAAGAATATCAATACATTACTGTAATGCCTCACACTCCATATTGAAATCTTCCAATATTAGGTTTACCATAAACATCAGGCACAATAATAGCTGGACTGACAATATGCACTAAGTGCTGTTATTGTCAACATTCTGCCTTCATGCAACAGGGCCGGTGTTGCCAACTTATTGGGAGGAAAAAAGCTATTGTCTACACATTTTGTCACTAGAAGTTGTTAGACTACACAAATTTTCAAGGCATGTGATCATCACAGTTTTCAGAAATTTGCAACAGGCTGAGGCAAACGCTCTTGAGAATGCTTTAAATAATTGCTGAATTTGTCCCGACTCCTAGTCACTTGAGGTCCAAAATGTTGCTAGATTTAGTGACTAGTGCAAAGTGGCCAAGTTGGCAATACTGAGCAGGATTGGGTGTTTTCAGATTGTAGACACCTTTAACCATTTCTGCAGTTTCCAATAACATCCAATCACATCCAATCCAATAACAATTATCATATCTGTCTGGCTTGAAAATACAAAAATGTTTGGAAGACATCTCCACAACTAAGTTTTTAATCTTATTGAGTTACGGAGTGGTCAATGTACTTGTTATTTTGCCAATTTCTTGGGGAGACATTTTGCACACATCCCATGAGCTGATGTCATCTGGTGGTAATATTAGCCTAACATTAGCTTCATTCTCAAGGGTAATTACATAAACATAACTTACAAAATAATATATATTCACCAATACATTTCTTTGTGCATGACTAGCGTATAAATCCTGCCAACCCTGTATACTAGGGTGTGTGTGTCCTGATCTTTAAGGGATGGTTCACCCAATTTGCAAAATGACATTGGTTTCCGTACCCTGTAAGCGTTCTATGGACAAGGTACAGCAGCAACCCATGCTTTGGTTTTATTTCCCTGGCACTTGTAGTTACAGTTTTGTTCCATCGTTGCAACTGCCATACAGACGACTCAGGAGAGGCGAAGGTTGAGAGCCATGCGTCCCCTGAAACATGACCCTGCCAAGCCGCACTGCTTCTTGACACTGCTCGCTTAACCCGGAAGCCAGCCGCTTAACCCGGAAACCATGTGTCGGAGGAAACACCGTACAACTGGCGACCCTGTCAGCGTGCATGTGCCTGACCTGTCACAGGAGCCCCTAGAGCACTATGGGACAAGGACATCCCGGCCAGCCAAACCATCCCCTAACCCAGACAACGCTGGGCCAATTGTGCGCCGCTTCATGGGTCTCCCGGTCGCAACACATCCCGGGATCAAACACAGATCTGTAGTAAAGCCTCAACACTGCAGTGCCTTAGACCGATGCGCCACTCGGGAGGCCCGCAAAATGCTACTATTTATAGCACAAATCCCATTCAAGTCATGGTACCGATATTAGCATTTTTCACACATCCAAATCATCCAAAAGTGACAAAAATGTATTGTGAAGCTCAGTCACGTCGATGATTTGAACATGCGTGAAAATGCTAATATCGGTACCATGATTTGAATGTGATTTATGCCACAAATGCTTAAACTTCAGTATTTGGACAGTGCCAGGGAAACTAAACCAAAGCATGTACTGCTGTCATACCCTGTAAGCGGTCTACGGACAAGTTAAGGAAACCAATGTCATTTTGTAATTTGGGTGAACTATCCCTTTAATGACAGAAGTACGGTGAGCAGAACCATACCCATATGTGTGACGCTGTGTCTCGCCAGGTGGTGGCGCTGATAAAACCTCTTGTCACACATGGTGCAACCATACGGCTTCACTCCTATACACAAAGAATGTTTTATTATTTTTCTGTTTCACACTCCATCATTCAAAGATGTGTGAATCTATTGAATAGCATGTATACGAGTTTATACTTAATTGATTGTTTATTAATCACTGTTGTAAACCTATGCAATTATAAGAGGATTAACACTGAAAATGTCATTACACCGCCACTTCGATAACTCGCGGTGGTCGTTGGAGTCGAACAAAGCACACGGTTTTTTTAGTTTTACGTGGGAATTAGGGCTGAGCAATAAAACGTTATCTGTACAGAACTCACTTTTAAAATGGTAGAAAATATAGGGCTTTCCGTTCACTGGGTTCAGAATGTAAACGTGAACTTGTCATCAAGTGTGATTTCTCTCATACCTAAAACACCACTTGACACAGAATACAAGAGAGCTAATAATAAGCACAGCGTGTTATCAACGTGCTGCTTTCACGCAGCAGAATGGACCCGTTTTTGGATGGTAGAATTACTTTAACTACTTTTTGTTAAGGTTACAAGAAAAAAAATGATGATAACACCTGTTCAATTGAAATAGTCTCGGGTTGAAAACAGAAGAGAATTTGGAAGAGATCTGAATCCGCATGCTATTGAGGTGCGAGTTATCGAACAGTCGGTGTAGTTGTTTTTCCCAAAATAGCAAAACACATCACATGAGCTGATGACATCATCTGGTAGTAATAAGCCCTTGTCCTTAGGAGAAATGGAATTATGGACGTTTTGATTATCAAACCTAACATGCAAACATTTCACTAACAGCCTTAATGACATACCCATGTGAGTGACGCTGTGTCTCGCCAGGTGGTGGCGCTGAAAAAACCTCTTGTCACACATGGTGCAAGCGTACGGCTTCACCCCTATACACACACAGAACAATACATTACTTTGGTTCTCAGAATTCACCCACTGAAGTCTTCCAATATTATGTGTATTCAGATAAACTAAATTAATTGTTTAAAAGCCACTGCTGTCCATACAAACTTATGGGAAATATCCAACCTATCCGCAAATAATATAATATATATCTTATCTACACATTTCTTTGAGCACGACTAGCATATAAATCCTGCCAACCCTGTATACTGGGGTTCAGGTGTAGCCTGATCTTAAAGACATGGGTACGGTGAACGGACCCATACCCATATGAGTGATGCTGTGTCTCCGCAGGTGGTGGCGCTGAAAAAACCTCTTGTCACACATGGTGCAAGCGAACGGCTTCACCCCTATACACACAGAACAGCATTATGTTAATGCTGCACTCTCCATCGATTGAAGTGTTCCATATTAAGTTCAGGTATATACCAGATCTTCTGAGCTTTGAGAATATGTATACTAAGGTTCAGGTGTAGCCTGATCTTAATGATGTGGGTACGGTGAGCGGACCCATACCCATATGAGTGATGCTGTGTCTCCGCAGGCGGTGGCGCTCAAAAAACCTCTTGTCACACATGGTGCAAGCATACGGCTTCACCCCTACACACACACACACACACACACACACACACACACACACACACACACAACAGCAGATTATTTTGTGTCTCACTGTCCATCGATTGAAGTCTTCCAATATTAAGTTCAGGCATATACATTTATACTACATTGATTTCGTATAAAAATCACTGATGTCAATAACCTTCAGGGTATTCACCCTGAGGAATCTAAATACTCCACCACCTCAATAGCGCACGGTTTTGTTTTTTTTTATTATCAAAAAGGTGTTGACAAGGTGCAAGAATTAAGGGTGGCCAATAAAATGTAGAAAGTAAGAAATTGATGACAAGTTTGTGATATTTTAACATTAACTTCACACCAAATACAGTACGATAACAATATGTACCTAGCTGTGTTATTGTTATCAACATGCTAATTTCAAGCAGAAGGATTGTGTTTTTAAAGGTGTTTCTTTGAGATGCAAGAAAACCAATTATGGTAACACTTGCTCAATATTATTGAGTTAAAGTGTTTAAACCTCGCCAACCCTGTATACTGGGGTTCAGGTGTACCCTGATCTTAAAGACATGGGTACGGTGAAGGGACCCATACCCATATGAGTGATGCTGTGTCTCTGCAGGTGGTGGCGCTGAAAAAACCTCTTGTCACACATGGTGCAAGCGAACGGCTTCACCGCTGTACACACAGAAAATACAAAATGTTTTTATGTCTCACTCTCCATTGACTGAGGTCTTCCAAAATTAAGCTTAGGCATATACATTTATACTAAATAGATTTTGATAAACCACTGATGTCAATGGTGGTGTGTTTGACTGGTCCTCAGAATTTCCTATTTCCCAGTTGGTGAAGTCGTCGTTATGACATGAGTGCGTTCAAGTGCTATTGAAGTCGGCGCTTCAACCAATGAGGTTTAAGCTTGTTGGCGAAGAACCAATGTTGCTAGCTTGCTTACATTGACAATGTGTCAAACTAGCTACATTGTAAATGGCTTTGTTTTACCATATTTTGGTCTAAAACAAAACATTTAGGGCCCACGTTTCCCAACTAACAATTTGGAGTGTCATTCAAGTGGTTATTTCAGAGTCCGGACCTCATATTTTCGGATTTCCAACAGCACTCGAACGCACCATAACTTCTAGGGTATTCACCCCGAAGAATACGATTTCACTACCACCTCAATAGCTTGCATTTTTGGGGTCTATCAAAAAGGTGCGCAAATTAAGGATGGCCAATTAAACAATTCGATTAAGATGAGACAATTTTACAAGGCGTCCATGCACGGAGCTGAGAATGAAAGAAATTGCACTTGGATGATGTGAAGTTCATGATCTAATACCATAAACTACACCACATTCAGTACCATCAACAATTTATCAATAGTGCAACATTCTTATCAACATGCTGCTTTCAAACAGCAGAATGTAAGGTTCAGTTGGTAGCCCCCCTTCACATCCCTAGAACCATGATTTATCCAACAATCTAAAATGTCATTTCATCATAAACAAATTCTTGGCCATCCTTGATTCACGCAGTAGCTAGCACATAGGCTAAACCCTTCCAACCCTGTATACTGGGGTTCAGGTGTGGATTAATGACATGGGTACAGTGAAGGGACCCATACCCATATGAGTGACGCTGTGTCTCCGCAGGTGGTCTCGCTGGAAAAACCTCTTGTCACACATGGTGCAAGCGTACGGCTTCACCCCTATACACACAGAACATTATTATTTTATGCCGCACTCTTTATAAATTGAAGTGTTCCAATATTAAGTTCAGGCATATACATTATCATAAATTGATAGCTTATAAAACCCTGATGTTGATCGATGCGATGACTTCCTTGCTATTCATGCTGAAGAATCTGATTACACTACCAACTCAAAAGCTTGCGGTTTTGGGGGTTAATCAAAAAGGTGTCGGTATGGTGAGCAAATGTAGGATTGGCCAATGAAACATAATTCGCTTATGATGAACCACAATTTACAAGGCGTCCATCCACAGACTTCAGATTGAAGGAAACTGCACTTAATGATACAACATAGTAGATGAACTGATGAGATTATCTGCTGGTAGTTCAAGGCTTTCTTAAAGTGCTCAATTTACAAAGTTGCGAAAAGAACGTGGTTTTAGTGGCAGTTTATGACCTAGTGCTACTGGGAACTTCGCAAGTACAACATAGCAATGATGCAATATTACAGTTTATCTAAGGAGTTAACTTGTAAAGGACTGCAAATCACAATCATTATGTATAGAAATGCCAGCCTTTAGTCATCACTACTCCAGCATGTCTGGAAAATGTAATATATTGTACTTTTTATTTAACCTTTAACTAATTTATCATAAATAACTGATCAAATCAACTGCTATTTTTGCAAAGTCTTACATCTTTATTGAACGTGTGCCTGTGACATTTTTACGAACATCCTTTACTAGCTTGTATATGTGTGATAGGTACGGTGAGCGGACTGTACCCGTATGTTTGAGGCTGTGTCTTGTCAGGTGGTAGCGCTGAACAAACCTCATGTTACACAGGGTGCAAGCGTAAGGTTTCACACCTAAACCCACAGAGCATCAATACATCATTTCAGAGCCTCGAATTTTAGGTTTAGGTATGAATATACTTGGATGTTAAATTGATTGGTAGTTAACCACTATACTTGCCATAATGTACTCGCGATTAACAAATCTTTAAAAAATGTTTCCCCCAATGAAGTGAGATATTTTTAAATGTGTTTTTCAAAGCTTTTGTCCACAACACATCCCATGAGCTGATGATGTCACCTGGTGGCAAAACTAACCCTTCTCATCCTTAAGGGAAATTTTACTATGGACTTTGATTGATATCAAACCTGCAAATAAAATTGTGCTTATCTTTTTTTGTAGATAAAACCTGCCAACCCTGTATACTAGGGTTCAATTACAGGGATACAGTGAGCAGGTGCATACCCATATGAGTGAGGCTGTGTCTTGCCAGGTGGTAGCGCTGGAAGAACCTCTTGTCACACATGGTGCAACCAAATGGCTTCACCCCTATACACACAGAGCACCAACTTCAGTATAAAAAAGGTAAACTGCCAAAAATGATCGATCTTAACTTTACTATAGCTCAATAAGCTTAGCAAAGTTTTGGTCTTGTTCACCAGACAATTTACTTTGACAGAAAATCTTGTTTCAGTGGTTGGTCAAAAAGGTGCAATCTACTAATCCAAATTGGGACACGATTTCAGTGCCCAATGAGTAGGCCATATTGGGCCATTTCTATTTTCAAAGGGTAATGCTAAGAAAGGTAGTGCCTTAATACACTGCAATAATACACCACAAAACAACTGTTGTAGCCTAAACGTGGCTACTCGCTGCCAATGGTTTAGCTAATAACAATTGCAATTTCCGAGTCAGGTTAGAATTTTGGGGAAAATACTGGCTTCACGTCATGCTGATCATATGAACATTAGATGTGAAAATTTTAGGCAGTTGGTACATATTTAAACATCACACACATTCACACAACCATGTGATTTTTGCCATGCTATTGTGACATCTCAAACTCCTGAAGCCGTCCGATTCTCATGCTACAATCCTGAAATCCTTAAAAGGTAGGGCTGGGCGATATGGCCAAAATATCATATATTTTTCACATGACGGCATTTTAAGTTTTGAATAATAACAATTGTAAATGTTTTATGAGTACCTAAACTGAACAAAAATATAAAATGCAACATGTAAAGTGTTGGTCCCATGTTTCATAAGCTAAAATAAAATATCCTAGAAATGTTCCATATGTACAAAAAGCTTATTTCTCCCAAATTTTGTGCACAAATTTGTTTACATCCCTGTTACTGAGAATTTCTCCTTTGCCAAGATAATCCATCCACCTGACAGGTGTGGCATATCAAGAAGCTGATTAAACAGCATAATCATAAACCAGGTGCACCTTGTGCTGGGGACAATAAAAGGCCATTCTAAAATGTGTAGATGTCACAACACAATGCCACAGACGTGTCAAGATGAGGGAGCGTGAAATTGGCATACTGACTGCAGGAATGTCCACCAGAAAATGTAATGTTCATTTCTCTACCATAAGCCGCCACTAACGTCGTATTAGAGAATTTGGTAGTACATCCAATGGCCTCACAACCGCAGACCACGAGTAACCATGCCAGCCCAGGACCTACACCTGGCTTCTTTACCTGCGGGATCTTCTGAGACCAGCCACCCAGACAGCTGTTGTCTGTAATAAAGCCCTTTTGTAGGGAAGAACTGGGCATGGCTCCCCAGCAGGTGGGCCTATGCCTTCCCATGCACACCTATGGCTTTGCCCCTCCCCAGTGATGTGAAATCCATAGATTAGGGCCTAATGAATTCATTTCAATTGACTGATTTCCTTATACGAACTCTAAGTCAGTAAAATTGTTGTATGATGCGTTTATATTTTTGTTCAGTATAGTTCATGACCCTAGGGTGAAAACGCATACGTGATTTCAATGGGCTTTTCGCTATTCTTATTGTTTTGTACTGTTGAATCCAATAAAAATCATTTAATTTCTGCATTTTTGTTATAATTTCCACTGTGCCATGCAGGGCTACATGATATGGGCAAAAAAAACAAAGCCTAGTTAATTGGTGAACTGTTGGAATCATGGAAATAGAATGAATGTTCTAATTATATAGTTAGAATATAGTGGGAAGCACCTTGAATACATTGTTGATTAACATGACAAAGAATGAATAAACCAGCGAGGAATTATTGACAGGGTAGGAACCAGCCAGCTAACTAGCTATATTAGTATTAGCGGCTAACAAGATTTATTTTAGTCACAACTTGCTATGAAAAGACAAACTAGCAGACAGTTTGTTTATCTTACTGTCAGTAAACTACTAAGTGAAATTAGAGAATCCTTGTGGAAAGCAGCATGTCACCAACATCTTGTTTCATCTATTTAACCATGTAGACTGCAGTGCTAAGTGAACGGCAAGAAAGTGCTTGTGACTCAGTGGTCTCTCTCGAGTGACAGGGGGCAGGGCTTAGTGTGGAAAGCGTAATGCAGCAGGAGGGAGAAAGACGACTAAAGTAGCAAAACGGTGTAAACACGCGCTAGGAGTTGCGTATTACATTTAACAAACCAAACTTCGAAAAAGAGTTATATTAGGTAAAGTAAAAACCCAAACAGGGCCGTGCATCAATACCGGTATATAGTAAAATACGGTATACCGCCCAGCCCTACATCAAAGATGGCTCCATAGGACATTTTTGGAAAGACTGATATAGCCAGTCTAAAGTTTTGGCTCTTAGCCAGACCCTAGCTCAACTCCAACATGGGGGTTTAAAGATTTTATATCAGACCTGGGGCTTGATTAAATGGGTTCATTTCACTAACAAGTTTAATTTCTAAACATGATATGATGCTGATTAACTAATGCTGTGCAATGATTTGAGGGTTGGAGAAGAATCCATCATAGTCCTCTAAACTGGCTACCTTGGAAATCTTTTGCCTACGTAGAACAATATTTAACATCTTTCTCTCAGAAAACCTGTTCTGAAAGGAAACATGGCTAAGCATAAATGCAGTCTAATTTCTAAATAAAATGCCTTTAACAATACAAATTCGAGTTTGATGCAGCAATATGTATCAATTAAATTCCATTATACCCCAACATCACATGGGGGGAGGACTCATTTAACCACAATGCAGTGGGGCTCATGCATGGCATCTGAGGCCAGATTGAAGCGAGAGGGAGGGATTCAAAGTGAGGTCACATACCGGTATGAGTGAGGCTGTGTCTCTCCAGTTGATAACGCTGAATAAACCTCATGTCACACATGGAACAAGCATACGGCTTCACTCCTAAACACACAGAGCATACAAATATTAGCCATCTTTCTGTTGCAGTTTTATTCTATACATTTGCATGCTCGATTTCCTGCTTTACATCTTAAATAGTATAAACAAATCACTTACAATGAAAAACCATACTTCGAAGAGTGTCCTTACCCTTAAGAGTACTAGCAATTACATTCCTCATATCATACAATGATTTTCTCTAAAGTTAAAAAACAATGTCATCTGGTGATAATCTCTCCCCTTGTTAGTCAATTATGAGGAACTTGGTTAGAGATCACTGACCAAAAATGTAAAAAATGAAACACATTCTTAATACATAATGACATCACTCTAATATTTGATAACATGGGGATTTTTCTTTTTAGTGGACAGTAGTTTCCAACAAAGCCTCTTTATTCCATTCACTGAGATTGAGAAGAGGAAGGGTTTACCAACACAAGGACATTCAACAATGAATTTTCTGTCTAACTTAGCAGTCTAACCATACAAATATTCATAAATGAATCATTTTTCAGCAGCTCCGGTAAAAAAGTACTGAGAGTAAGATGGTAAATGAGCAGACTCATACCCGTATGAGTGAGGCCGTGTCTCGCCAGGTGGTAACGCTGGAAGAACCTCATGTCACACATGGAACAAGCGTACGGCTTCACCCCTATACACACACAGAGCACCAGTCAATACACCCCTATACACACACAGAGCACCAAACTTTAGAATAAATCTAAATCAAGAGTGTACCTGCACCAGTCATGTGAATATAGAAAGGCTTGTTTTAAGAACATCATGCATGTGTTACCTAGGTTTGTATTGTGCCAGACACCAATATATGTATAAAAAAAGTTGGAACTCAGTAGCCTAGTAAAGACAGAGGTTTTAAAGTAGTGGCAGCGGCGCAACTTGTCCAAAGAACTTCTATAAACCACTTCTTGGTCTCCATCTGAAGCCAACATATGTGAGATGGGTACGGTGAGAGGACCCATACCCGTATGTTTGAGGCTGTGTCTCGCCAGGTGGTAACGCTGGAAAAACCTCATGTCACACATGGAACAAGCGTACGGCTTCACCCCTATACACACAGAGCACCAGTCAATACACCCCTATACACACACAGAGCACCAACTTCAGAAAAGTCTGCATCTTGCCCTTTGATAAGCTAGAGTCCTTTACACACACAAAGAAAGCCAGACATGCCAGAACATTGGCAGCAATTAAACATCACAGCCATGCAAACTTGCACTGACAAAAGTGTTCAACACAGTTGATATACATTCAAAATATTTAAATGGCTATAAAGAAATCTAAAACAAATCACGAGCATACCTCAGTCATTTCAGTATAGAAATATAGCTAATTAATGCACTCTCACTAAAGGGTTGGTTGGGCAATTTACAACGATATTGCCAAGATACTAATCCAGTGAATCCAGAGATATTAACTGAAAGCCACAAATTGTTTCTTAAACTTTAGTTTGTTGAGGCTACACGCCAGTCTACGCAAGAACATAAGGAACCTGTGAATTGGTGCTTAAGCGCAGCATCATTGTTTCCAGCCCATTGTATAAAAAAAAATGTTGTAAAGGGCATGGTGTGCAGACTCATACCCGTATGAGTGAGGCTGTGTCTCGCCAGATGGTAACGCTGGAAGAACCTCATGTCACACATGTTGCAAGCGTATGGCTTCACCCCTATACACAAAGAACATCAATATCTTAGCTAGCCGCCGCCGTCTTGGTTTTAAAAAAAATCCACTTGTCACTGATGTCAAGCCTTGTAAGAGAATATACTTTTCTAGCATGATAATAGTATGATAATGGCTTTCAGCTACAGAACTCTATCTGAAGACACTAAATAATAGAATTTGACAAATACATGGAAGATTGATTTAAAAATCATGAAGTATAGTACAAAGCACCTGAGATTACCAAGATTAAAAAAAGTATACCCAAACTTGAGTTTATGGTCATGTAAAGTACCAGTCAAAGGTTTGGACCCACCTACTCATTCCAGGGTTATTCTTTATTTCAACATTGTACAATAATAGTGAAGACATAAAAACTGTGAAATAACACACATGGAATCATGCAGTAACCAAAAAAGATTATTCTACAATGTAGAAAATTCAAGGAAAAACCTTGAATGAGTAGGTGTCCAAACTTTTGACTGGTACTGTATGTTAACTCACTTCATTGGGGAAACCTGGTTAGCACTACACTGTTACTCTATGAGGGCTATGGTGATGGGGTGCCTACCCGTATGAGTGAGGCTGTGTCTCGCCAGGTGGTAACGCTGAAAGAATCTCATGTCACACATGTTGCATGCATACGGCTTCACCCCTACACACACACGCAGAGTAACAATATATTAGCTAGTGCTCTTATTATATAAAGTGGAACACATACCAATTCCCAAATCACGAGCATACATTTCATTAAAATGTAAGGACTGATTAGGTATATTGCTAGATGTGTAATGTTTGTTGCTATAGTGAGCAATTACTTCCCGATTAAGTCTTAACCTTTGGAGACAAAAAAAATCAGGCATGCATTTAAGGTAAAAACAAAATGTTATTATGCGCAATCAAGTTCAATTAACAAAAGCCAAAAGGTCAATTTGGGTTCAACAGCAACAAACGTCAGAATTCTACCACAAAAACGTTAGCTATAAATTAGGAAGTTAACGCTCACATCAAAATAAGTTATATGGCTAAGAACTTGTTTTTATCTACAAAACTTAGAAAATAATCATCAGCCACAATCTGTACCAACTTCAATCCATTATCAATTACATTTGAGCTATCTAGCCAATGAACAACTACCAGTAAATCATGTACAAGGCTTAGACATCGAGAGAGAGTGAGAGACCATTCCCTCTGTGGGCAAGAGACAGACTTTTTCCACATAAGTCTAATTTTTTAAGTGTCATTTTAAGTGTCAGAATGGTCAAATACATAACTATATAGTATGTCTGCATTTCTACCCACACTACATGGCCAAAAGTATGTGGAAACCTGCTTGTCGAACATCTCATTCCAAAATCATGGGCATTAATGTATAGAGTCGCTGCTATAACAGCCACCACTCTTCTGGGAAGGATTTCCACTAGATGTTGGAACATTGGAAGCAAGTCCCCGCAGCATTCAGCCACAATAGTATTAGTGAGGTCGGGCACAGATGTTGGGCGATTAAGCCTGGCTCGCAGTCTGCGTTCCAATTCATCCCAAAGGTATTCGATGGGGTTGAGGTCAGGGCTCTGTGCAGGCCAGTCAAGTTCTTCCACAACAATCTCAAACCATTTCTGTATGGACCTCACTTTTTGCATGGTGGCATTGTCATGCTGAAACAGGAAACAACCTTCCCCAAACTGTTGCCACAAAGTTGGAAGCACAGAATCGTCTAGAATGTCATTGTATGCAGCAGCATTAAGATTTCCTTTCACTGGAACTAAGGGGCCTAGTCCGAACCATGAAAAACAGCCCCGGACCATTATTCCTCCTCCACCAAACTTTACAGTTGGCACTATGCAGTCGGGCAGGTAGCCTTTTCCTGGCATCAGCCAAACCCAGATTCGTCTGTCAGACAGTGAAGAGTGATTCATCACTCCAGAGAAGGCGTTTCAACTGCTCCAGAGTCCAATGGCGGCGACACTTCAGCCGACACTTGGCATTGTGCATGGTGATCTTTGGCTTGTGTGCAGCTGCTCGGTGATGGAAACTAATTTCATGAAGCTCCCGACTAACAGTTCTTGTGCTGACGTTGCTTCCAGAGGCAGTTTAACTCGATAGTGAGTGTTGCAACTAAGGACAGACGATTGTTGCGCGCTATGCGCTTCAGCACTCTTCGGTTTTGTTCTGTGAGCTTGTATGGCCTACCAATTCGCGGCTGAGCCATTGTAGCGCCTACGTGTTTCCACTTCACAAAAAAAGCACTTACAGTGGACCGGGACAGCTCTAGAAGGGCAGGAATTTGACACATTTCCTTATTGGACAGGTGGCATCCTATAACAATTCCACGTTGAACGTCACCGAGCTCTTCAGTAATGATCACTCTACTGTCAATGTTCGTCTATGGAGAATGCATGGCTGTGTGCTGGATTTGATACACTTGTCAGTAACGAGTGTGGCTGAAATAGTATAATCCTCTAATTTGAATGGGTGGACACATACTTTTGGCCATGTAGTGTATATGAATGCCACAATTTTTGTCCTAGCATAAAGATTTGTCTCGTCGTGAGCTCCCGAGGCTGGCAGACTCATGTAAGAAATTCATATTTATTTTACACTCAATACATTTCTACTGAGAGGCTGCTCTATGACAAAACAGGAGTAAAATGGGTCGCTTGTTTTATGTGAGATGGGTACGGAAAGAGGACTCATACCCGTATGAGTGAGGCTGTGTCTCTCCAGGTGGTAACGCTGGAAAAACCTCATGTCACACATGGAACAAGCGTACGGCTTCACCCCTATACACACACAGAGCATACAAATATTAGCTATTCAATCTGCACAGAATGAAAAAAAGGTTTTATACCAATTGCAAATTTGTGTCAATTCAAATTAGAGTAAGATTGGTTAGATTTACAAGGATAAACATATGGCCAAATGAACACACACAATACTTGACACTAACCAGGTTTCCATCCTACCTTTTTATTCGCGTAAAGTCAGATAAATATCGTAACAGGCCTAATGGAAACATGCTTTTATATGCAAATATTGATATAACCATCATATTGAAGGAAACGTGGAGTGACGCGATGACATGTGCGGCCTTTCCATTTGGATTTGTTGAGAAAGCATGCAGTTATTAGGCTACAGATTAAATAAATTATGATTACTGCATTGTTGGGATTAGAGTTTACAAGAAAGGCATTTCACTGTATTTGTGCATGTGACATTAAAACTTGATGAAATAAGTTGATGAACTTCACAGGGTGGTGAAAATGCAAGGTGATGAAGTTGATGCTCCTTTCCAATAAATAGAGGGTCTTATTCTGGTGACATGACGATCGATTCTTGGCTGTTTATTTTTATTTGTCAATATCACTTTTTTGTCCATAATCATCATGAAGGCCAGGTATTCCCAAACTGGGGTATGCACAATACCATTGGGGGTACTCCAAATAAAAATGTGATTCACATTTAAAAAAATAAAATAAATAAATAATTCAAAATGTAGTGTAGTGTCACCCATCTCTCATTATGGGGTTGTGTGTTGATTGGTGAGATTGTTTTTTTTAAATTTAATTCATTTTTAATTCAGGACCATCAAAGAGGCGCAAATATGATGAGAACTACATTGATTTGGGTTTCACTTATAATTGGAGTAGTGCCTTTCCTCAGCCACAGTGTCTTATATGTGCAAAGGTTCTCTCTCAACTCAGTGAAACCTTCACTCTTGCGCAGACATTTAGAAACAAAACATGGCAATTTGAAAAAAAATAAGCCACGGGAATTTGAGCGAGAATAAAGATGACTTTCATGTAGTAAGACATGTATAAAAGCAACAGATTCCATAAGAAGGGGCTAGAAGTGTCTTATAATGGTGAGCTACCGAGTGGCTAGGACAGGCAAGCACCATACTATTGTGGAAGACTTAATTCTTCCTGCTACCGCAGATATGGCTGGGGGAATGCTGGGGGAAAAGGCCCCAAAAAACTATACAGACAATGTCTTCATCAAACAACACTGTTTCACAACGCATCAGTGACATGGCAGGAGATGTTTGGAAACAATTACTGCTTTGCATACAAGCCAGTGAATTCTATGCGTTACAGCTGGATGAGTCAACAGACGTTGGAAACCAGGACAACAGGAGAGGATATTTTTAAAGTACTGGACAGCTTTGTGACATCAAATGGACTTTGGTGGTCAAGATGTGTTGGTATCTGTACTGATGGTGCAAAAGCCATGACAGAGAGCCATTTTTTATTTTATCTTTATTTAACTAGGTAAGTCATTTAAGAACAAATTCTTATTTTCAATGACAGCCTAGGAACAGTGGGTTAACTGCCTTGTTCAGGGGCAGAACAACAGATTTTAACCTTGTCAGCTCGGGGATTCGATTTTGCAAAATTTTGGTTACTAGTCCAACGCTCTAACCACTTGGCTACCTGCTGCACATACATAGTGTGGTAACACGCGTGCAAGCAGTTTCTCCCGACGCCACTTGGGTACACTGCAGCATCCACCGAGAGGGTCTTGCTGACAAGGGAAAGCCTGACAGCTTGAAAAACGTTTTGGACACTACAGTGAAAATGGTTAACTTTATTAAAGCAAGGCCACTGAACTCTCATGTATTTTCTGCATTATGCAATATGGGCAGCAACCATGTAACACTTTTACAACATACAGCAGTGCGCTGGTTATCAAGGAGCAAAGTATTGACACATTTTTTTTATTGAGAGACAAGCTTAAAGTTCTCTTTACTTTTCCAAAACGTCCCTGACCGCTTGCATGATGACGAGTTTCTCACACGACTGGCCTATCTGGGTGATGTTTTTTCTCGCCTGAATGATCTGAATCTAGGATTATAGGGACTCTCTGTAACTATATTCAATGTGCTGGACAAAATTGAGGCTATGATTAAGAAGTTGGAGCTCTTCTCTGTCTGCATTAACAAGGACAACACACAGGTCTTTCCATCATTGTATGATTTTTTTGTGTACAAATGAACTCAAGCTTACGGACAATGTCAAATGTGATACAGCGAAGCACCTGAGTAAGTTGGGTGCGCAATTACGCAGGTATTTTCCCAAAACGGATGACACAAAAAACTGGATTCGTTATCCCTTTCATGCCCTGCCTCCAGTCCACTTACCGATATCTCAACAAGAGAGCCTCATTGAAATTGCAACAAGCGGTTCTGTGAAAATGTTATTTAAATCAGAAGCCACTGCCATATTTCTGGATTGGGCTGCGCTCAGAGCACCCTGCCTTGGCAAATCGCACTGTTAAGACACTGATGCCCTTTGCAACTACATACCTATGGGAGAGTGGTTTCTCGACCCTCACCAGCATGAAAACTAAATACAGGTACAGACTGTGTGTGGAAAAGGATTTAAGACAGACTCTTTCCAATACAACCCAAAATTGCAGCGTTATGTGCATCCTTTCAAGAACACCCTTCTCATTAAATTGTGAATAACTCACCACAGGTTTCAATGTACAAATAAGGTTTTATATGCAAGATGGTTAAGAGCAAAATTATTGATTATTATTATTTGTGCCCTGGTCCTATAAGAGCTCTGTCACTTCCCACGAGCCGGGTTGTGACAAAAACACTCACTCATTCTTATGTTTAATAAATGTATCGTATAGTGTGTGTGTTGCATGCTTACAATGATGGCAAAAAAACATTTGAGAGTGCGCTGACCCTGGTGCTAGAGGGGGTACGCAGCTGGAGGTTGAATGTTTGAAGGGGTACGGGACTATGAAAAGCTTGGGAACCACTGATGTAGGCTATACGTTGCTAAATACCAATACCAGAGTGGGCACACTCGCTATATAATGGAACATTTTCAGTGAGAAAACCATCAGTAGAGTTGAAAATGCGATGGAAACCCATTTAACTTGTATTTATTTTATTTGGTACATGGGAACATCTCTTTTGGGAAAATGTGCATATTATATTTAAGCAGATTTTTTTTATATCTCATGAAAATCTGTCGCCAATTGGATGAAAAAATGTGGATCATAAGCTAGGTTAAGTACAAAATGTATCTGGATTTTGATCAAACGAAAATACCACAAAACAAGATGACTAGAATCTAAAGCAAATAGTTTATTTCAAAATAAAAATGCAAACTTGGAAAGCATAGTTTTCTTTTCCAATATAGGAGATGCTGCAGGCCACTCGTCAAATACTTTACTTACCAATATTACTTAATGTCTCAGAAAATCATAGTTTCTTGATATCCATGCTGTAAATTCTATTCAAAATCTCATACCGCAAACAAAAAGCTACTGGTAACTTGCAACACCTTCACCTAGATAAAGCAAAGCATTGTCCTAAAACTGGGATCTTTGACCACAGAAGGCTGCACAATCTACAAACATTTGTACCAAGCAGACCTTTCATTTGTACTATCACTGGTGTTGGGGGAAGCATTTGAACATTTGTGATGATAACCCCTCTCCTTCATATAGTTGAGGTGAAAGGAAGTGTGAGCTTTGCTGGAAATTACTGTCCAAATGACAAACACTGAAAACCCTGTATACTGGGGTTCCAGTGCAGCACTACAGATGTAGCCTGTTTAGATAGAGATGGGTATGGTAAGAGGACGCATACCCGTGTGAATCAGGCTGTGTCTCTCCAGGTGGTAACGCTGAATAAATCTCATGTCACATATGCCACAAGCGTACGGCTTCTCCCCTAAATCGAAGAGTACCAGTTTTAGTGAAAGGTCCCCACAAAGAACACCAAAAACGGTGAATGAAAATCTGACACTAGACAAGGAGGCCATCTCATATTCTTAAAAACACCAGTCACTTAATCCAAACTGGTGTTTCTGCTGGCCTTATGTATTTCTAACTGTATTAGCCAGGCATTTTAAACATCTCCCTAACTGGTAATGGAGAACCTCCAGAAGTTAGCTGGCCATTGTGGTCTTGACACATACCTGTATGAATGAGGATGTGTCTCTTCAGGTGATATCCACTCCTAAATGCGCCATAACAGTGATTGCAGATGAAGTTTTTCTGCACTTTAGATATTGGACAGTTACCATTCTCATCCACAACAACCACCTATGCAGGATAGGGCAGAATAGAGGCTCGTCAAAAAATTTAGGCCTAAATACACCACACAGACAAAAACTCAAAGATACACATCTACTAAATCATCACTACAAGTATGACTTCACGTTTGTATAAAAGGAAACATATGATACATTGGTTGATTCAGTATGAGAAAAGCTAGTACTGTCCAAATAGTCCTGGTTAAAAAGGTAATACATTATTTCTAGCTCCTTATATAAAAAAAAAAGAGTTGACCATTTAAATGACAAAGTACCCAAAACCTAGAGAAGGGTTAACCCCTCCCACACCCATATGTTACTGCTCCCCCTCTCTCACACAATAACAGTTGTGTTCCCCTCCCCCCTCTTTCCTCTCCAGAGAACCCCATCTCCTCTCCACTCCTCCCCCCACACAAACAAAATATGTGCACTCAAAGGCACCAACTCAGCTAGAGACAAAAGTCAGTCTTATACACATAGAAGCACACAGAGAACCAAACGCCCACAGACGTGCACACAAACACACTTTCAGTCTGTTTTTATAACACAATCCCTCTGAAACACAGAAAAGAGTCAATTTTGCTTTAAAAATTCAGAGGCACTGACCTTCCCTCCCCTCCCGTCTTGCTCTCTCACTTTACAGGGCGTTCCTGACTTCCTGTTCTTCTTTTTCAGCTGCATGTCTTCGTTGGCCCTCATTTCCTTCTCGTCCAGCAGGCGGGGTGTGTGGAAGTCGCCCTCCTTCCGGATAAGCTGGGGTGCACAGACAAGAGGGAAAGAGGGCTTTGAGTCAGCCTGACTGGACTTTTTTTTTGATAGCCTGGAACGTACAAATAGGAATTACCGTACAGAAATAAAACAAGAAAGAATATATTCCTTGCTTTCTAAATAAAATAAATTGTGAAGGACAGGATTTTTTAGAATCCTTTATGTGATTATGCTGGGAAACGAAAAATAATGAACAGTAAAAATAAAAAAAGCTTTGTCAAAAAACAGAAGGTAACCTCCCTTCATGCCTACTTTTCAATTGCTGTACATATCTGGCAGCCTCTTTAAATCATTACTGAAGACTATGATTTAGGTATATTAGCAGCCCACAGTAAGAAAGTGCTTGACCTACATAAATGCAAGTTACTGCTGAGACCTAGCCAATGCGAAATATGTCAATTTCTCATTTGTTGTTCTTTCAGCGAGTGACAATGACAAACAACAAAGTCCCCTCCTCCCCCTCTGCAGTGCCCCAGCAACCTCCTAACCAGGGGTGGACAGCTCATTCCAGATGGCAGGATCATGTGGCTCTGAGGACCGCGGTCTGGGCCATCCCTCTGGGGCGGTGGTCCATGGCCAAGCGGAGCCATCATCTTCTTGGGCGGACCGGCCATGGAGCTGGCCTGCATCAGGGCCATACTTGAGAGAACAGCCTCACAGCCAAGCAACCCCGCCTGGGAACAGAACCGAGCCTGAGTCAGGAAAATCCACTATCAGACATTTAGAAAATACATAGTGAGCTCATTTGTTGTTTTGGCTCTGTACTCCAACACTTTGGATTTGAAATAATACAATGACTATGAGGATAAAGTGCAGACTGTCCACTTTATTTTAAGGGCATTTTCTTCTATATTAGGGTGAAACGTTTAGAAATTACAGCACTTTTTGTACCTAGTCCTCCCCATTTTAGGGGACCATAAGTATTTGGGACACATTCACGTGTGTATAAAGTAGTAAAAAGTTTCATATTTGGTCCCAAAGTTAGAAGCACAAATATAATACCACCAAGACATGCTAACCTCCCACCATTGCAATAACGGGGAAGGCTTTCATTTTTGGTGAGGGTATGATATATTTGTGCATTTAACTTTCAATCATTCTGCGCTTCTTCAGGTCAATCTGTTATCATGGTAGCATCCGCATTAATATAGAAGCCTTTAGAAACATTCTATTCTTATTTATAATAAAAGTGACTCCAAAATGCCAATATAAATGTATGATAAATAATGTATTGGGCACAAAATCATCTGAAACAAACAAAACAGCAAATGCATCCAACATGTTTAGAATCACAAGCTTGATGTAATCATTGAGTACTAGGAATATGGGACCAAATACTAAAACTTGACTACTTTAATACACAAGTGAATTTGTCCCAATACTTTGGGGTGGGGGAGAGACTATGTACAAAAAGTGCTGTGATTTCTAACTGGTTGCCCCGATATGGATGAAAATACCCTTAAATTAAAGCTGACAGTCTGCACTTTAACCTCAGTCATTGTGTTGAAGTACAGAGCTAAAACAACGTGTCACTGTTCCAATAGGTTCGGAGCTCACTGTATAAACAGAACCAGTCTGGATGTAGAGAGGAGCTAAACAAAGGAGAAAACAAAAACTCAACACTTCCAGAGGCTGAGTTAGCTACACTAGAAACTGTATGAAACACAATGATAAACGATATCAAATACTTCTTCAAACACAGAACCTTTTATGACGACAACATCCTGAGTGACAAAAGATAAATGTAGCCTAACAGTAGGCATGTTGGTTGTAGAAATTTTATATTTTTTGTTGGAAAACAAACCCATTTCATATGATCGCGGACTGAGCTGCTGGGCAGATGTGACATTGCAGTGGGAACGGTGTATGTGAGGGTGGGGACGGGGGCGGGGACAAGGTCATCCAGGAATCCGTCAATCAGGATGGTCAGTCTGATGGGAGGCCACACCCACCTCACTCATCTAGCACTAAAACTGAAGAAGAGGACGATGTGGACAAAACATGAAAACGCATTCAATAATAATGAAAAAAAAAATGTTTAAACGCTAAAACCTGCAGTGAATCAAATTGTAACTACTCCAAATCACACAACACCCAATTCTTACTCAAAAACAAGCATCGCCATAATAACTGTAGACAGTCCTTTGGTTAACTCCTGTCACCAAAGGGGTATCCTACAAAGCAAGCTAGATCTACTCAGGGTTTTCTAAAGCTAACCAGCTTCAGTTAGGATCACATTCCATCTCAGGACTCATCTGTATTACGATGGTGTATATCGCTCGTCCGCCTGCCGCTAACTCTAGCAAGCTTGTAACTGCGCATGCATGTAGCACTTGGCTTGTCGAACGCCAAAATCTTAAATGACAACGCTGAAACATCAATCCATGGGCGAGTCAATGCCACAATTTCATTTGTGCCGAAATCAAAATGAAAGAAAAGTTATCTTGCAAATTCAGCAGGCTATGGTGTGAAATAGGTTTTTAGAAGTGCTGTCTTTATTTATTACTACTTATTGTTAAATGCCGACTTATGTGCTTATCAATGCACAACCACAAGCCACCCCACTCCTAATGACAAAATAATCAAGTCATACAAACGAGTTTCTGTGCATTAAGTTTAAAATGCATTCTGTCATTACTAAATATGTAATGTGATATTAACATAATTTTTTAACAAACATTTGATTAATAAAATATTTTAAATCCTCAAATGAAGGGGATGACGACAATATTTGCCAGAGGGAGGGAATCTGATTTCATGGTCCTCAACTCGTGGCTCAGTCACTTCAGGAAGTGGAGTCAGCCTGCCCCGGAGCAGGTTAGTTCTGAAGGATTCATTGCCATAGAAATGTACCTGGCTAAAAAGGTAAGCCACCTTCTTATGACGCGTTATCCTGAGTAAAACTCAGAGTTGACCAAAGTTACCTCACTAACTTCTCATAAGTGCTTCGTAGGATAACCCTTTGGTCACTTGGCTATGAATTAAGATTTTGAAAGAGCCGCTCAAGTGTCACACCAACACAACACATCTAGCTAGCTAATACCCAAAATGAGATTCTCAAGCAATTCCAATACAGAACAATACCAATTGTGTACATAAAGATAGCTAACGTTAGCTAGCTGTTGAACAAGGGTGACCACAATACATCTACAATAAATTTGGGACAAAGAAAGGGCTGATAGCTAACAGATTTGAGAATAGGGTGCCTCCACATGATTTTTATCACTTTCTGACTGCACCCCTTTTGATTTGAACGAAACCTTTCATACATGTTTACCCATGGTTGAAACAGTAGTCAGAAAGTGACTTTTTGCAACGCAATGCCAAAACATTGAGCGAGGTGCTCAAAGTCGACCGATTTTGCATACCCCACCATACCATGAGACGTCCATGTCTTCATCACTGAAAACTATAAACGGTGGAGTTTGATATCATTTCAAAGCTAACAAAACCGGGTTTTCAAAATAGTCTGATTTCTTGAACAAACTAAATGTTTATAATTTAAGCTTTATTACATTTCTCATTTTCACAAATGTTGTAGCTTCGACCCTATTTGACATCATCTTAAGTGTTTGTGTTGTGCCCGTCATTGGTTGAGACAGTATACTCTTGAATTCAAGGTGGGTGTTATTGCAAACATAGAAATTAATTCCTAAACTGGACCACTCTCTTCAGACACCTGAAATTTAGCTGGTACACCATTGACATTTAAATTGTATTGAAACTTTAAACTTTGCAAGTAGTGCCAGAAAGATGGATGCCGCTCCACCCACTGTCGAATGTCAACTTCAAAGGGTTTGTCTATTCTATTATCTATTTCTATGATTTCAATAGGTTTCCTATGAAAGATCAAAAATGTAATTTATAACGTAACGGATATTCCCACTCAAGTCAACATTCTATGATGGGTGGACCTCCAACCATCTTTGTGGTAATATTTGAAAGTTGGAATGTCAGATTTACTCAAATGTGTATGAAGTTATCAGCCCAAACATGACACCGACCCACCCTGTATTCAAGAGTATTCTGTGTCTCAACTAATGGCAGGCACAACAAACAACTCAGATTATGTCATATAGGGTCTTAGCTACAACACACACTGAACAAACACACACTGAACAAAAATATAAACATTTCAAACAAATTTTATGTCACATACGCCGAATATAACCTTACAGTGAAATGCTTAATTACAAGCCCTTAACCAACAATGCAGTTAAGAAAAATAAGTGTTAAGTAAAACATTTAAAATAAAAGTAACAAATAATTAAAGATCAACAGTAAAATAATAGCGAGGCTATATACAGGGTACCAGTAAAGAGGGGGTACCGGTACAGATCTGGACCCTCTAAAATTATCAGCCGAAATTGTAGCAACCCCTATTACTAGCCTGTTCAACCTCTCTTTCGTATCGTCTGAGATTTCCAAAGATTAGAAAGCAGCCGCGGTCATCCCCCTCTTCAAAGGGGAGACACTCTAGACCCAAACTGCTACAGACCTATATCTATCCTACCCTGCCTTTCTAAAGTCTTCGAAAGCCAAGTTAACAAACAGATTACCAACCATTTCGAATCCCACCGTACCTTCTCCGCTATGCAATCTGGTTTCAGAGCTGGTCAAGGGCACACCTCAGCCACGCTCAAGGTCCTAAACGATATCATAACCGCCATCGATAAGAGACAATACTGTGCAGCTGTATTCATCGACCTGGCCAAGGATTTCGACTCTGTCAATCACCACATTCTTATCGGCAGACTCAACAGCCTTGGTTTCTCAAACGATTGCCTCGCCTGGTTCACCAACTACTTCTCTGATAGAGTTCAGTGTGTCAAATCGGAGGGCCTGGTGTCCGGAGCTCTGGCAGTCTCGATGGGGGTGCCACAGGGTTAAATTCACAGACCGGCTATTTTCTTTGTATACATCAATGTCGCTCTTGCTGCTGGTGATTCTCTGATCCACCTCTACGCAGACGACACCATTCTGTATACTTCTGGCCCTTCTTTGGACACTGTGTTAACTACCCTCCAGACGAGCTTCAATGACAACTCTCCTTCCGTGGCCTCCAACTGCTCTTTAATGCAAGTCAAACTAAATGCATGCTTCTCAACCGATCGCTGCCCGCACGTCCAGCATCACTACTCTGGCCGGTTCTGACTTAGAATATGTGGACAACTACAAATACCTAGGTGTCTGGTTAGACTGTAAACTCTCCTTCCAGACTCACATTAAGCATCTCCAATCCAAAATTAAATCTAGAATCGTCTTCCTATTTCGCAACACAACATCCTTCACTCATGCTGCCAAACATACCCTCGTAAAACTGACCATCCTACCGATCCTCGACTTCGGCGATGTCATTTACAAAATAGCCTTCAACACTCTACTCAAAAAATTGGATGCAGTCTATCACAGTGCCATCCGTTTTGTCACCAAAGCCCCACATACTACCCACCACTGCGACCTGTACGCACTTGTTGGTTGGCCTTTGCTTCAAACTCGTCGCCAAACACACTGGCTCCAGGTCATCTACAAGTCTTTGCTAGGTAAAGCCCCGCCTTATCTCAGCTCACTGGTCACCATAGCAGCACCCACCCGTAGCTCGCTCTCCAGCACGTATATCTCACTGGTCACCCCCAAAGCCAAATCCTCTTTTGGCCGCCTTTCCTTCCAGTTCTCTGCTGCCAACGACTGGAACGAACTGCAAAAATCACTGGAACGAACTGCAAAAATCAATGGAGCTGGAGACACATCTCCCCCACTAGCTTTAAGCACCAGCTGTCAGAGCAGCTCACAGATCACTGCACCTGTACATAGCCCATCTGTAAATAGCCCATCCAACTACCTCATCTCCAAACTATTTATTTATTAATCTTGCTCCTTTGCACCCCAGTATCTCTACTTGCACATTCATCTTCTGCACATCTACCATTCCAGTGTTTAATTGCTATATTGTAATTACTTCGCCACCATGGCCTATTTATTGCCTTACCTCCCCTGCACACACTGTATATAGACTTTTTCTACTGTATTATTGATTGTATGTTTATTCCATGTGTAACTCTGTTGTTGTATGTGTCAAACTGCTTTGCTTTATCTTGGCCAGGTCGCAGTTGTAAATGAGAACTTGTTCTCAATTAGCCTACCTGGTTAAATAAAGGTGAAATAAATCAAATAAACAGAGTCAATGTGCAGGGGCACCGGTTAGTCGAGGTAATTTGTACATGTAGGTAGAGTTAAAGTGACTATGCATAGATATCATTATTATATTATTATAGTATCATTATTATTATTATTATATATACCATTATCTCACATCATTTGCTCACATTGTATATAGTCTTATTTTTTTCTACTGCATCATTGATTGTATGTTGTTTTACTCCATGTGTAACTGTGTTTTTGTATGTTGTCGAACTGCTTTGCTTTATCTTGGCCAGGTCGCAATTGTAAATAAGAACTTGTTCTCAACTTGCCTACCTGGTTAAATAAAGGTGAAATAAATAAATAAAAATAATAAACAAGGTAGCAGCTGCGTAAAAGGAGGGGGGGGGCAATACCTTTTTTGCACTATTGGTTAGAGCCTGTAAGTAAGCATTTCACTGTAAGGTCTGCACCTGTTGTATTCAGCGCACGTGACAAATAAACTTTGATTTGAATGCAAATAGTCTGGGTAGCCATTTGATTATCTGTTCAGGAGTCTTACGGCTTGGGGGTAGAAGCCGTTAAGAAGCCTTTTGGACCTACACTTAGCGCTCCGGTACCGCTTGCCGTTCGGTAGCAGAGAGAACAGTCTATGACTAGGGTGGCTGGAGTCTGACAATTTTTTAGGGCTTTCCTCTAACACCGCCTGGTATAGAGGTCCTGGATGGTAGGAAGCTTGGCCCCGGTGATGTACTGGGCCGTAAAGTGTTGGTCCCATGTTTCATGAGCTGATACAAATAAAATCCCAGGAATGTTCCATACGCCCAAAAAGCTTATTTCTCTCAAATTGTGTGCACAAATGTACTTACATCCCTATTAGTGAGAATTTTTCCTTTGCCTAGATAAACCATCCACCTGACAGGTGTGGCATATCAATAAGCTAATTAAACAGCATGATCATTCAGAGGTGCACCTTGTGCTGGTAACAATAAAAGGCTACTCTATAATGTGCAGTTCTTTCACACAACACCACAGATGTCTCAAGTTTTAAGGAAGCGTGGAATTGGTGTGCTGACTGCAGGAATGTGCACCAGAGAAGTTGCCAGAGAATGGAATGTTCATTTCTGTACCATAAGCTGCCTCCAACATAAGTAGTAGAGAATTTAGCAACCAGACTCACAACCGCAGACCACGTGTAACCCCGCCAGCCCAGGACCTCCACATCCGGCTTCTTCACCTGCGGGATCATCTGGGGGGGGAGTATTTCTGTCTGTAATAATGCCCTTTTGTGGGTAAAAACTCTTTCTTATAGGCTGGGCCTGTCTCCCCAGTGGGTGTTACCACATTCCAAGACCCACCCATGGCTGCACCCCTGCCCAGTCATGTGAAAACCATAGATTATAGCCTAACAAATTCATTTCAATTGAAATAATTCCTTATATTAACTGTAACTCAGTAAAAAAAAAAAAAAATGTTGCATGTTGCATTTATATTTTAGTTCAGTATATATGGACACGTAAAAAACAGAACGGTATAGCTTAAAATGTCAATTTTATTAGACAACAAAAGTTTGACAATTCTGTCTGTAAGCTTTCAAATGATTTCAATCTCAACCGTTTCAGTGATGATGACATGGGTTTCGTGGTAGGGTGGGATATGCAAAATGAGTTAAAGTTAAATGGCAATTGCAGTCAAAAACTAGATTTTTCTGCGTTTTAAATAGAAGGGTTAGTTGTTTAGCAATAAAACCAACAGGTGTGCAACTATGGGGCAAAACAGACAGAGGCATAGACGTTGACAACATGTAAACTATATTTGGTCTCCAAATGTTTATTGAAAACCAACACATTTGCACAGTGAGCACTCGTCTCAAATACATTGTACAGTTGCTGGGTTCGTTAGCGAATTTGTCATATTAGCACAGGAATCAGTCAAAACGCCTCAAAGCATGGTATCATTAAGCAATAAGGCCTGAGGGGTGTGGTATATGGCCAATATACCACACCTAAGTGCTGTTCTGAAGCACAACGCAACACGGAGTTCCTGGATACAGCCCTTAGCCGTGGTATATTGGCCATATACCACAACCCCCCGAGATGCCTTACTGCTATTATAAACTGGTTACCAACGTAATTTGAGCAGTAAAAAAATTATGATTTGATATACCACGGCTGTCAGCCCATCAGCATTCAGGGCTCGAACCACCTAGTTTATAAATAAACAGTTATTTTTACTGCTCTTATTACGCTAGTAAACAGTTTATAATAGCAATAAAGCATCTTGGCGATTTGTGATGTATGGCCAATATACCACGCCTAAGGGCTGTGGCCAGGCAGTCCGCGTTGCATAAGAACAGCCCTTAGCTGTGGTATATTGGACTTATTGCTTAAATATACAATGAGCTGAAACAAGCCACCTAAGATTCCCCACAAGGCAGCTTCTTGTCGTTGTTGCTAGCTATCTGACCATCAAAAATCATAACGCACGCCTACCCGGGCACGTCATTGTCGGCCAACCCGTCTATACATTTCCAAACTATGAGGTTGGAATAATACTGTGAAGATGACAATAATGCCCTTTAAGTACAAGAGCTGCTTAAAACGATTGCCTGAAATGTCGGTTGGTTGGAATTTTGGCCAGGTAAAATGAGATCATAGACCAATAAGAGAGTTAGTTCCAACCCTCTCTGCCAATAACAGCTAGTTTTCCCCTCCCTACTCAGAGCACTCCCAGACAATCCTAGCAAAATGATTCCTTTAGAATTGCTCTTGGCTAAGAAGCTATTTTTCTTTTTGAACATTTTAATTGTAGACAATCACAGTAAGGTACTTAATCGTTACCCAAAAAATATTTGATAGAGACAAAAACGAATGCAATGGACATTTATGCACCGCCATCTCCTGAACGTTTTGTCATTCAGGGTCAATAAGTCACTTTCTGACCACATACCATGGGCAAATATATATGGAAGGTTTTGTTCAAATCAAAAGGGGTGCAGTCAGAAAGTGATTTTAATCATCTGGAACGACCCCATAGCCAGATAATTGAAAAACATTTTACAAATTAAACCAATGGCACCCATAGCCGGCAAGCTAATGATCCAAGAGAAACCCCAAAAATATATTTTACCAACCATTGCTAACACTACATAAATATTTGTAATTTCGCAGGTGCTCTACCAGAACCACTGCATCAGCAACCTCTTGATACACTAGCAGCTGATTATCATAACAGATTATTACAAATAGTAAAGTTAGCTGGCTATTTTCCCTGGCTGCACTGCAGCGAGGTAACGTTAACGGGGCAAGGTTATTGACCATCAAGTAGTGTGAAAAACATGCTAGTTAACTGTCACCGTAGAAATACTACTTGATGTAATATGTAATTGACTAACCCAAAAATGTAAAGTATTTCCTCATAACTCACGGAAACAAAACAGAGCGAATACGCGCTAGCTGTTTCGGGCTAACATAACGGCGTTACCGTTGGCCTCCACGCACATCAAATCGTACAAACTTGAGTTGCCATCCATCTACAAATCGAAATATGATATCGCTAGGCAATTTCGATGTGATTAGATCCGGATAATTACAGCTAGTTAGATAAAATAACAGTTCGAGGATTGCAATCAAACGAGGCACAAGACTGAGCAGTTACAGCAAGATTTCGCGATAAATAGGGAATGGTCGATGCGTACTGTAGTTAGCTACCGTTCTCCCCCTCCCCTGTTGTCTACGCTAACACAAGTCGTGTCACTTCTTTTTTTGCTTAGAGGCGGAGGCCGAATTCGGCAAATATCGTCTGATACACGACTAAACATACAAAACATTGGTGATATTCAAACGTAATTTTTTGTTATTTACCTTTAATTTTCCTCGTCTGTCGTGGCTCGTCACCCGAGTTCCAATTTCTTTCAGTTTACAAACACAGGAAACGCCACCGGATGTGCTCCCTGAGGAGAATCCTGCTATGTGATTGGAGAAAATGGGTATTCACGTCTGCCATGTTGGTGAATGTGAAAACGTTACTCCATTTTAGTTGGTATCAATTAGCTGCCTCAACTACTGATAATTTCAGTTTAGAACGGGATTATTTTTGCCTCAACATTGCCTGGATTCATGCACGTTGATTTTCTTCCACAAAAACATGATTTTCAGCCTTTGCCCTTCCCAAAAACATCATCAGGCTTAGGCTATGCTAAAACATTGGAGTTGCAATAGGATGTGTGAATCAAAGCATGTTATTTCCAATTTTGTAACTGATAACTACAATAATATATTCCCTTTAGTAGACACTTTTGTCCAAGGTGACTACAGTCATGTGTGCATACATTTACACAGGGGTAGTCCAGGGAATCAAACACACTACCTGTCATTGAAAGCGCCTACCAACTGAGCTACAGTGGATGACAAAAGCATTGGCTTTAGAATGTTACAATTTTCTTTGACCAATGCATAGCCTAGGGGAGAGTGTGGTAAATTGAGCCATTTAAAAAAAATGTTACATTCAGCATCACTGAATAGTACTCTAGTATTCTTTCTAACAAAGACATCTATATATATTTCAGGATGTTGTGTATCCCTAGAAATAATCAGAATTCATGTAAACATAACAGTTTTGAAAACAGCTTGTCCAAAAAACACTTGTCTCTTGGCACAATTTACCCCGGTTATGGGCTAAATTGAGTCGCAGGACAGGGTAAATTAAGCCGCCTACAAATTTCTGTTATGAATTAAATATTATATTTCATTTGCACACACTGTATATAGACTTTTTCTATTGTATTATTTGACTGTATGTTTGTCTATTCCATGTGTAACTCTGTGTTGTTGTTTGTGTCACACTGCTTTCCTTTATCTTGGCCAGGTCACAGTTGTAAATGAGAACTTGTTCTCATCTAGCCTACCTGGTTAAATAAAGGTGAAATAAAAAAATGTAATAAAAAATTACCACTACCTTTTTAAAACCATGTCTATCTTTATTTCCCAAACACAATTCACTTACCCTTACCTTATTCCCATTGGCTCAATTTACCTACCAGTGTTTTTTACCTAACTTGCTTACCACTTTTTCCATGTGGTTTCTTCCTTCACAGACTCCAAGAAATTATTTCCTCTTCCTAAATATTTGTTCAAATGATACCTTTGTGTAGGCTATGGTTTCCTATAAACAAGGGTGGCTCAATTTACCCCTTTGGCTCAACTTTCCACACTCCTCCCAACTCCAGTGACTTGCCTAGTTAAATAAAGGTAAAACATTTTTTATATTTTTAAATGTCTAGGTAAAGCCCTACCTTATCTCAGCTCACTGGTGGTTGTGGTTCTATCTAACTCCGCATTCTCTCAAGATGCTGAAATAAATAAATCAGATAGACCTATTTGAAGTCCCCATATTGTGACTGTCGAATTTGTATTGCGCCTCACAATCATCACACCAGTGGCGACCCATCATTCAGGGCAGATGGGGCAGAGCCCCACCTGTTATGAGCCCCACATTTTTAGCAAAACAATTATAGATTTTTGCCTGTTTTGCATGTTATTTTGGCATTAATATGCATCTATCACAGTGCCATCTATTTTGTCACCAAAGCCCCATATACTACCCACCACTGCGACCTGTATGCTCTCGTTGGCTGGCCCTCGCTACATATCCGTCGCCAAACACACTGGCTCCAGGTCATCTATAAGTCTTTGCTAGGTAAAGCCCTGCCTTATCTCAGCTCACTGGTCACCATAGCAACACCCGTAGCACGCGCTCCAGCAGGTATATTGCACTGGTCATCCCCAAAGCCATCACTTCCTTTGGCCGCTTTTCCTTCCAGTTCTCTGCTGCCAATGACTGGAACGAATTGCAAAAATCACTGAAGCTGGAGGCTTATATCTCCCTTTCTAACTTTAAGCATCAGCTGTCAGAGCAGCTTACCTATCACTGTACCTGTACACAGCCAATCTGTAAATAGCACACCCAACTACCTCATCCCCATATTATTACCCTCTTGCTCTTTTGCGCCCCAGTATCTCTACTTGCACATCATCATCTGTACATCTATCACTCCAGAATTAATGCTAAATTGTAATTATTTCGCCCCTATGGCTTGTTTATTGCCTACCTCCCTACTCTTCTAGATTTGCACACACTGAACATAGATTTTTAAATGTTTATTTTCTATTGTGTTATTGGCTGTCCGTTTGTTCAAGTGTAACTCTGTGTTGTTGTTTTTGTCACACTGCTTTGCTTTATCTTGGCCAGGTCACAGTTGTAAATGAGAATTTGTTCTCAACTGGCCTACCTGGTTAAATAAAGGTGAAACAAAAATAAATACAAATAATTATACAATTATGAAATTTATAATGCATGTTTTTTGTATTCATAACACTTGGATAATTAACTTATTTCAATAAAGAGTATCACATTCTCTTCTGGAATTGGTTCACATTATCTACTGGTTGAAATTAAGTCTCTCATTTGATGAAATACTACACCTATCCTGTGTCCTCAGATCAGCGCAGATGAAGAAAATTCGATATTGAGATTAACCTGTTTTAGAGTATTTACATGATGCATAGGGAGTGCAATGTAATGTTTTTAAAATTCTGTTTCTGTATATATGAATTACAAATCAGCCTTTAACTAGTTAAATAATGTGTTCTAGTCTATCGCATAGTTACAATGTTTAGCCATTGATGTCCCAGGAGCAAGATTGGTAAACACTGTTGAAGTGTATAATTGTAATACATACATGTAGACACAGCATCATTCAAATAATGGAGTTTGATACTCTTGGTATTGGATATGACTGACATTTATACTTGAACCGTATATACGTGATAAGTGAACATATTAAATGTACAAGCTACAATGTGGGGAACTCATGCTTGGTAATAACTACATGTATATACGACTTGCATATTGACATGTAAGAGTCATGTGTTTAACAGTCATTTTCTGCAATTTCTTGGGGGTGAATGATTAACTGGTGGAAGCAATTAAAACCCCTGTTCTGAACTAATATTTTTACCAAACGTTTTAGATCAGCTACATGGCTAGCTACATATCCATAGGGCATGCAGGTATTTTTATGCTCCACTACACAATAAGCAAGAAAATAGTTAGCTACCGCTAGCTATGTTACTTCAGCTGCATTGCATGGCAAATATCAGAAAGGCAGTAAATGCTTTAGCCAGATAGATTCTTTACATCCACAGTCTGTTTCACAAGACGACAGCCTGGTTTGCTGGTTTTCTCAGGAGTCCCTAAACCATTAACTAACACGAATTACAATGTCAGAACTTACTCATGTCACAACGCCCATAAAGCTAATTAGCTGGCTAATGCTAGGTAGTCAATTAGCTGCCTAAATAGCGATTTTCGTAAATTAACTGTATAACAAAAGAATATGCATAATCGTTTGTCTCTACATTAACTAACACATTCATCTAAAACGTATTCTTCTTTTTTTGTTGCATGATTCGGTGTTTCACCGCGCGGTGTAGCCAGTAGGGTACACGGGCCGTTCAACTCCGACATTGTCCGTGGACTATTTCTGCCCGTTCCCAAACGCATTTAGCGAGTGGCCTGTAGGCTATTTGCCGCTGTACATTTGGGCCCTAAAGTTTAGGCTTACACACTACTGTCAGATAGCCTAAAATAATGAAAGAAAAACCTCAATGTAGCCTATATAAATTGCACAAGAATGATACATTTATGGATTTTTTGTGCATTTTTTCTCTTTATTCAGCCCGTCCTTCTTCCACACAATATTTAATGTACATTTCACACCCACTCTGACTTGCCCAGTATGATGCAGGATTGGCCAAGGAGGAAGATTGATGCTCTACTGCTCCAGTAGATCTGCATACCTGACAGCTGTTCCTATGCGTAGCCTATTGCAGGTCATGTTTTCACATATTTCTTTGAAAGGTGTTGTTTTTCAGTCCCAATTCATCCAAATACATCCCATCTTCCAGTAGAAAAACAATTAAATGTCAGTTCATTTGAGAACTAATGATGTACTATTAGAAAAACTACTGAGTTGAACAAACAACAATGCAAAGTTCTGTGTATGTCTCAGCTGTTTTGAGTTTAATAATTTTAGAGCTAGGGATTATGTTCTTATTTAATCAGTGAAGGGCAGGCACTTGTTAGGCCGCTTTTGGGGGGAAAGATACATGTTACACCATGCTATATGGAGTAACATTTGGTCTGTCTGTCTCTCTTTCTCTCCCTCTTTTAGTCTCATTGTGCTCCTAGTTGTCACTCCTTGTCTCATCTCCATTCTCTTTGGGATTGTAATCATTTGGTGGCAAAGAATCGTCAATGTAGGTAATCAGTACTCTCCTTTTAACTTTCCTACCGCTCTATCCTATCCAATCAAATATGAAAAAATATGGATGTATAGTGGCTGAAGAGCTTTGATACTTGCACAGATGAATTGATTACATTTTTTCAAAGTTCAGGATTACACCGCAATGATTCATTGAGTGTCTGCCATCCCATGGATGCTGAAGAACAGTCGACTTAGAAGCCAGAGATTCTAAGCAACTATTGGGGATGTACAGAAATATAAGGAATATGGGATATCAACGTTTCTTGTGATTGACACTGTATTCTGGTGCTACAGTGTTTCTCTCTTTTGGACCACCACTGTCATTGACTTGAGACCTGAGAGGAAAACAGTTTGTTATATCTAGATACTATAACTCTTTGTTGTATGTTTTTCCACTTCAAATTGATACCCAACTTGCAGTGAATTTCCAGTACATTGCTGCCCTGAAACCATGATTTACAGGCCTATCTCTAAACGTTCTCTATTACAGTAACACTGCAATAAAAGGAATCTACCCAGTTGTGGCATACGCTTCTGAATGATTAAAAAAAACGGTGGTGCCTCCTGAGACAAGTTTCCTAATGGAGAGATTGTCAAACTCACCTGTCAATGTCAAACAGATTAAATACTGTCCCAAGTAAAAAGATTCCTTATGCAGGGTTGGCCTCCTGTCATAGAGGATGATGGACTGAGACTGTATGCAAAGCGCAAAACTGAGCTGAGTGTGCAAGATGGCTGCATACTCTGGGGATCCAGAGTGGTCGTCCTGCCCCCTGGCCATTCACAAGTCATGGATGAGGTTCATGAGGCTCACCCGGGTGCATCCCGGATGAAAAGGTTAGCCAGATCTTACATCTGGTGGCCTAACATAGATCAAGACTTAGAAAACAAAGTAAAAACCTGTTCTGAATGTCAAATCAACCAGAAGATGGCTCTGCCTGCGCCACTACATCCGTAGGAGTGGCTTGACCCTTTTATGGGTCCCATGTTCCTTGTCATGGTGGACGTGCACTCCAAGTGGCTGGATGCTCACATTATTTGTATTTATCTTACCTTCATTTAACTAGGCAAGTCAGTTAAGAACAAATTCTTATTTATAATGATGGCCTACCCCAGCCAAACACGGACGACGCTGTGCCAATTGTGCGCCGCCCTATGGGACTCCCAATCACATCCGGATGTGATGCAGCCTGGATCATGAGCACAGTGACAACAACCATCAAGGAACTGCGCCAGGTGTTTGCAACCCATGGTCTGCCTGGCTCTCTAGTGTCAGTCACCTACTAAAGTTTACAGAGATTTCCTTGAGAACATGATATGTGTACCTCTCGGGCTGCTGCACTGCGATGTGGACGTGAACAACTAAAGATTACCGAGCAGCCACTACAAATAACATGAGGTGTTTTTGAATATGGGGTGTTATTTATATTTATAGCAAAATACATATGGTGTTTAGCAAGTAACGACAAGAGAATCGTTGAAAATGCACATGGTGTAATGAGGGAGGGGGTGGTCAACCATGCCGTAATTGATTTAGGCTTATCCAAAATTGTTTATTTGAGGTATCAGCTTGGTTGTGGAGGTCTGCACACTGTGAAATGTATAGTAATTTAGACTAAGAATGCATTGAGATACCAGTCTGTCATTACCACAAGTGATGAGAATAGTTATTGCTAGAAATATAAGAAGAATATACTGTATGTCAATGTAAATGTACATTCTGCCAGTATCGGTGTGTGCTAAGTTGAGGGTTTTAAATTAAAGTGATAGAACCAACATGAAGCACTAAGGACTGTCATTAAAAATGTGGGTTGGATAATTTATCATCAATAGTTCTAATAAAAGATTTGGGAAGGAGAGGCTTCTAGAGACAGAGCTATGCCCCTAAATTTTGAGGAGAGCCACTAGATTGTAGCTTGGGCTAACCTTGCCACAATCTCATTCTTATCAAGGTTAGTGTGAAACTGTTATAACACCTGTTCTCTCTCTTCCCTGTGAAAGTCAATATGCATGTGCCATAGACCAAATTTGGGAGATCTCTAGAGACGTAGACAAAATTGGCAATGCTAAAAGAATTGTGTAAATTGGCTCTGCAAAACAGAGAGACTCTTGACGATCTTTTGGCAGGTCAAGGGGACGCTTGTGCAATCATTGGTGATGAGTGTTGTACTTTTGTCCCATGACTGATCTCGCCTAATACATTGCCACTGTTGCTAAGAATAATTCCCCACAACCAGAGTGTACGCCTGTGCTGCAGCGTGTTTTTTTCTTCTTAGTTTGTCTAAATTGTGTTATTTAATATGCTGTGTATGTGTGTGTATTTTTGATAAATTCTTTGGGAAATCTATAAACTTTAGTTCTCAAAAATAGATTTGTCCCTGGACGTAAGGACCTCACGCCCGCGAATACTATGGTAATTTAGAATACAACTAGACTAAACTAGCTAGCTAGCTGTTGTTTACAAACTCACCGGAAGTTATTTGGGGTTCCAGAGTTCACTTCCGCTCCTCTTCAAAATGCCATTAAAAAAGGTATTTATAAACTATGTGGTTCCAGCCCTGAATGCTGATTGGCTGACAGCCGTTGTATACAAGACCGTATACCATGGGTATGACAAAACATTGATCTAATTACTTTGGTAACCAGTTTATAATAGCAATAAGGCACCTCAGGGTTTGTGGTGTATGGCCAATATAACCACGGCTAATGGCTGTATCCATGGAGATGCGTCGTGTCTAAGAACAGCCCTTAGCCATATACCACACCCCCTCGTGCCTTATTGCTTAAATAAGTATAGTGCAGAGGAGACTGGTGGGAGGAGCTATAGGAGGACAGGCTCATTGTAATGACTAGAATGGAATCAATGGAATGGTACCAAACACATCAAACACATGGAAACAACATGTTTGACTCCGTTCTATTAACTTCATTCCAGCCATTACAATGAGCCTGTCGGCCTGTAGCTCCTCCCACCAGCCTACTCTGGCGCAATTATAATTACATGCACATGTCCATGATCAAAACCATTCCGTTTTTTTTCTCCCTCAAGTTGGCTTCTGAGGGAAAACTCTGAGGTTGGGTAGACCTACAGTACAGTCGTGGCCAAAAGTTTTGACAATGACACAAATATTAATTTCCACAAAGTATGCTGCTTCAGTGTCTTTAGATATTTTTGTCAGATGTTACTATGGAATACTGAAGTATAATTACAAGCATTTCATAAGTGTCAAAGGCTTTTATTGACAATTACATGAAGAGAGTCAATATTTGCAGTGTTGACCCTTCTTTTTCAAGACCTCTGCAATCCGCCCTGGCATGCTGTCAATTAACTTCTGGGCCACATCCTGACTGATGGCACCCCATTCTTGCATAATCAATGCTTGGAGTTTGTCAGAATTTGTGGGTTTTGTTTGTCCACCCGCCTCTTGAGGATTGACCACAAGTTCTCAATGGGATTAAGGTCTGGGGAGTTTCCTTGCCATGGACCCAAAATATCGATGTTTTGTTCCCCGAGCCACTTAGTTATCACTTTTGCCTTATGGCAAGGTGCTTCATCATGCTGGAAAAGGCATTGTTCGTCACCAAACTGTTCCTGGATGGTTGGGAGAAGTTGCTCTCAGAGAATGTGTTGCTACCATTCTTTATTCATGGCTGTGTTCTTAGGCAAAATTGTGAGTGAGCCCACTCCCTTGGCTGAGAAGCAACCCCACACATGAATGGTCTCAGGATGCTTTACTGTTGGCATGACACAGGACTGATGGTAGCGCTCACCTTGTCTTCTCCGGACAAGCTTTTTTCCGGATGCCCCAAACAATCGGAAAGGGGATTCATCAGAGAAAATGACTTTACGCCAGTCCTCAGCAGTCCAATCCCTGTACCTTTTGCAGAATATCAGTCTGTCCCTGATTTTTTTCCTGGAGAGAAGTGGCTTCTTTGCTGCCCTTCTTGACACCAGGCCATCTTCCAAAAGTCTTCACCTCACTGTGCGTGCAGATGCACTCACACCTGCCTGCTGCCATTCCTGAGCAAGCTCTGTACTGGTGGTGCCCCGATCCCGCAGCTGAATCAACTTTAGGAGACGGTCCTTGCACATGGTGGACTTTCTTGGGCGCCCTGAAGCCTTTTTCACAACAATTAAACCGCTCTCCTTGAAGTTCTTGATGATCCGATAAATGGTTGATTTAGGTGCAATCTTACTGGCAGCAATATCCTTGCCTGTGAAGCCCTTTTTGTGCAAAGCACAAATGATGACGGCACGTGTTTCCTTGCAGGTAACCATGTTTGACAGAGGAAGAACAATGATTCCAAGCACCACCCTCCTTTTGAAGCTTCCAGTTTGTTATTCAAACTCATTCAGCATGACAGAGTGATCTCCAGCCTTGTCCTCGTCAACACTCACACCTGTGTTAACGAGAGAATCACTGACATGATGTCAGCTGGTCATTTTGTGGCAGGGCCGAAATGCAGTGGAAATGTTTTTTGGGGATTCAGTTCATTTGCATGGAAAAGAGGGACTTTGCAATTAATTGCAATTCATCTGATCACTCTTCATAACACTCTGGAGTATATGCAAATTGCCATCATACAAACTGAGGCAGCAGACTTTGTGAAAATTAATATTTGTGTCATTCTCAAAACTTTTGGCCACAACTGTATATCAAGTCTGCACTCTGATATAATTGATGTGCCTCAAGTCTGAGCATATCGGACTTCTTCGCTTTGACTACAGACAGAGAGAAAGGCATTTGGACATTACAGGTTGTCTGCAATATTGCACCCCGACCACTTGGGTGCAAATAGTGCCGATCACCTTTAATAACAACGAAATAATGTCTAACTTCAGAAATATAAGTGCAACCAAAATACACATAATTGTTTAATCGAATGTGTTATCGTCTACATACTGCTGCTCAGAACAAACCATAGTCTACGTTCTGCTGCTCAGAACAAACCATAGTCTACATTCTGCTGCTCAGAACAAACCATAGTCTACATTCTGCTGCTCAGAACAAACCATAGTCTACATTCTGCTGATCAGAACAAACCATAGTCTACGTTCTGCTGCTCAGAACAAACCATAGTCTACATTTTGCTGCTCAGAACAATATATAGTCTACATTCTGCTGCTCAGAACAAACCATAGTCTATGTTCTGCTGCTCAGAACAAACCATAGTCTACGTTCTGCTGCTCAGAACAAACCATAGTCTACGTTCTGCTGCTCAGAACAAACCATAGTCTACGTTCTGCTGATCAGAACAAACCATAGTCTACGTTCTGCTGCTCAGAACAAACCATAGTCTACGTTCTGCTGATCAGAACAAACCATAGTCTACGTTCTGCTGATCAGAACAAACCATAGTCTACATTTTGCTGCTCAGAACAATCCATAGTCTACATTCTGCTGCTCAGAACAAACCATAGTCTACATTCTGCTGCTCAGAACAAACCATAGTCTACATTCTGCTGCACAGAATAAACCAAAATAAAGCCAGTCCTGCTCGTCAATGGTCATAGATAGATTTGAAAAAAATAATGTTTTGCCTTATGAGCTTTATGCAAGTGCCTTATCCTATCATAACCCAAGATCTAGGGCTGCATTCTATGTTTTTGTTGACAAGAGTGTGTAAACAATGTAGGCTATGAAATATGTCAATACTTGAATCTATAGCTCTGTCTATGAAACTAAATTTGGTTACATTTCCCCAGCCCTATCTTTCATTGAATTTTAATAATATTAGTATTCAATTTGTTTATTCCATGTTTTGTTACATTCAATTAATTTACCAATCAAAAGCCATGTAATTAAAGGTCTATAAACTATAAATGATTAGAACAGTAGGCTGGATTAGTGTTACCAGTTTAACTTTATACTATAAGGCTAATAGTGCACATGCAGTAGGTTATCAGGTGATTGTGAGCCCTATGCCTAGGTCCTAGTCCCAAAGATGTTAATTATTGCCTAGAGATGTCGCTCTATATTTTACAATGCTGCATGTTGCTGATAGCAAACAGTAATATACTATAGCGACCTGTAGCCAGGCACACACATTATCTGCTGCCTGTTTAATGAAGCCACTAGGTGGTGGTAAGAACCTTGACATGATTCCTTTTTACATAGTAAATCAAATCGTATTTGTGACACATGGTACAGAGTCAATGTGCGGGGGGCACCGGTTAGTCGAGGTAATTGAGGTAATATGTACATGTAGGTAGAGTTAAAGTGACTATGCATAGATAATACACAGAGTAGCAGCAGCGTAAGGGGGGGGGAATGCAAATAGTCTGGGTAGCCATTTGATTAGCTGTTCAGGAGTCTTATGGCTTGGGGTTAGAAGCTGTTAATCAAGAAGCCTTTTGGACCTAGACTTGGAGATAAAAAAGAACCCTTGAGTTGGGGGACAGATTTTGTCCCGCCCCGTGAGATGCACATACAGATGTGGTGATATTACTTGCGACCGTGGATAAAGACTTTATGGAAGGGTTAATCACTATGGGATAACGTTATGCGTTCTATGGAAAATAATGAACGACGTGGAAGGTGTGTTCCACTATGTGCTAGCAGAGCGGAACTGACCTTCCACGGAGTTGCATTATTTTCAAGAGGACGAATAGAGCCCCGAGTTGATTATCCCTTTTATACCATGGATATAATTTAACAAATTTTCTGCTAGAAATGTGTTTAATAGATAGCTACAGTAGTTGCCCGGGTAACCAAACAAACATATTTGCAGATTTACTCGTTTAGATAACCCAACCCATCAGCTAGCTTGCTATTGTTGAATTCGATGTTCATAATGCCAATAATGTTTTCAATTCGACTTTTGCTTTCAAAAGCATCTCAATAGCACATGTAAGAATCAACTATAGCCATTGAATTCTACCGTGCTGATATACCGTATGTTATTTAAGCATTAAGGCACGAGGGGGTGTGGTATATGGTCAATATACCACGGGCTAAGAGCTGTTCTTATGCTCGACGCAACGCCAAATACAAAAGTAACTGCAAAAGCCTACACTTGTCTCAAATACTACCATAAATACACAGAACCACCGCAGAACCATTGTAAATTAGAGGCCTATCTCTGTATAAAAAATAAAATGTGTCCCAGTGCATTAGCAACATACATAGCTCCGCCCACTGGGGCGTGGCTTACGAATCCCACTATGCTATATTAAAGCAATAAGGCCAGAGGAGGTGTGGTATATGGCCAATATACCATGGCTAAGGGTGAGGAGTGCCTGGACACAGCCTTTAGCCGTGGTATATTGGCCATATATCACAAACCCCTGAGGAGCCTTATTGCTATTATAAACTGGTTACCAACGTAATTTATAATAGCAATAAGGCATCTCTGGGTTTGTTGTATATGGCCAATATACCACAACTAAGGGCTGTATCCATCTCTGTGTTGCGTTGTGCAAAAGAACAGCTCTTAGCCGTGGAATATTGGCCATATACCACACCCCCTCGTCCCTTATTGCTTAAATAACGCACAGTATATCAGCAAGGTAGACAGCATTCCACAGTTGTGTCAAGTTGTCTGGATCCAATGCTTCCCACAGTTGTGTCAAGTTGTCTGGATGTCCTTTGGGTCGTGGACCATTCTTGATACACACGGGAAACTGTTGAGTGTGAAAAACCCAACAGCGTTGCAGTTCTTGACACACTCAAACCAGTGCGCCTGGAACCTACTACTCTGTCTCCTCCCCTTCATCTACACTGATTGAAGTGGATTAACAAGTGACATCAATAAGGGATCATAGCTTTCCCCTGGATTCACCTGGTCAGTCTATATCATGGAAAGAGCACGTGTTCCTAATTTTTTGTACACTCAGTGTATTCTGCTACAACTACTACTACTACTACTACTATTACTATTATCAAGGTCAATTCCAATTCCATTCCATTGAAAAGCAATGCAAAATCAGTTGGACCCTGCCTATCATAACTGAATATCTATAAGGCTGTTTTAGTTAATCTTAGACTGTATATAAATCTGTTTATGAATTTGAGTGTTTATATTTTTCTAGCCTATCCCCCAGTTTACAAAAAAGTGTCAGGGCCAGGCTATTGCACTGGCAGAATATAGCTCACATATAGGTAGCCTAGTGGTTAAGAGCATTGGGCCAGTAACTGAATGGTCGTTGGTTTGAATCCCTGAGCTGGCAAGGTTGAAAAATCTGACGTTCTGCTGTAATCAAGGCAGTTAATTTGTGTGCTTGTGTGATGCAGGGTGCAATGTGAAATTGTATTTCACACGCTTCGTAAACAACAGGGGTAGACTAACAGTGAAATCCTTACTTACGGGTCCTTTTTCAGCAATGTTAAAGTAAAAAAAAATAATAAATGGAAATAATGACATGAGGAATAAATACAGTGAATAACAACAAGAAATAACATGGCTATATATAGGGAGTACCAGTACCGAGTCGATGTACAGGGGTACAGGGGTACAAAGTAATTTATGAAGCTATGTACTGTACATATAGGTAGGGGTAAAGTGACCAGGCAACAGGATAGACAGTAGCAGCAGTGTACAGTGCATTCGGAAAGTATTTTTACATTTACATTTACGTCATTTAGCAGTATACAGACCCCTTGACTTTTTCCACATTTTGGTACATTACAGCCTTTTTTTTAATTGATGAAATAAAAAATGTCTGATGAAATAAAAAAAAGCAAAAACAGGTTGTAGGAAATTTTTGCAAATTTGTTAAAAATAAAAAACAGAAATACCGTATTTACATAAATATTCAGACCCTTTGCTATGAGACTCGAAATTGAGCTCAGGTGCATCCTGTTTCCATTGATCATCCTTGAGATGTTTCTACAACTTGATTGGAGTCCACCTGTGGTAAATTCAATTGATTGGACATGATTTGGAAAGGCACACAACTGTCTACATAAGGTCCCACAATTGACAGTGCATGTCAGAGCAAAAACCAAGCCATGAGGTCGAAGGAATTGTCCATAGAGCTCCGAGACAGGATTGTGTCGAGGCACAGATCTGGGGAAGGGTACCAAAAAATGTTTGCAGCATTAAAGGTACCCAAGAACACAATGGCCTCCATCATTCTTAAATGGAAGAAGTTTGGAACCACTAAGACTCTTCCTAGAGCTGGCCGCTCGGCCAAACAGAACAATCGGGGGAGAAGGACCTTGGTCAGGGAGGTGACCAAGAATCGATGGTCACTCTTACAGAGCCCCAGAGTTCCTCTGTGGAGATGGGAGAATCTTCCAGAAGGACAACCATCTCTGCAGCACTCCACCAATCAGCCCACTTGGATTTGCCAAAAGGCACCTAAAGGACTCAGACTATGAGAAGCAAGATTCTCTGCTCTGATGAAACCAAGATTGAACTGTTTGGCCAAGCGTCGCGTCTGGAGGAAACCTGGCACTATCCCTACGGTGAAGTATAGTGGTGACAGCATCATACTGTGGGGATGTTTTTCAGCTGCAGGGACTGGGAGACTTGTCAGGATCAAGGGAAAGATGAACGGAGCAAAGTACAGAGAGGTCCTTCTTGAAAACCTACTCCAGAGTGCTCAGGACCTCAGACTGGGGCGAAGGTTCACAATTCCAACAGGACAATGACCCTAAGCAAACAGCCAACACAACGCAGGAGTGGCTTCGGGACAAGTCTCTGAATGTCCTTGAGTGGCCCAGCCAGAGCCCGGACTTGAACCTGATCTAACATCTCTGAAAATAGCTGCTCAGCAACACTCCCCATCCAACCTGACCGAGCTTGAGAGGATCTGCAGAGAAGAATGGGAGAAACTCCCCAAATACAGGCGTGCCAAGCTTGTAGTATCATATCCAAGAAGACTCGAGGCTGTAATTGCTGCCAAATGTGCTTCAACAAAGTACTTTTTTAAATGTATTTTTATTTCACCTTTATTTAACCAGGTAGGCTAGTGGAGAACAAGTTCTCATTTACAACTGCGACCTGGCCAAGATAAAGCAAAGCAGTGCGACACAAACAACAACACAGAGTTACACATGGAATAAACAAACATACAGTCAATAATACAATAGAAAGGTATATATACAGTGTGTGCAAATGAGGTAGGATAAGGGAGGTAAGGCAATAAATAGGCCATAGTGGCTAAATAATTACAATATAGCAATTAAACACTGGAGTGATAGATGTGCAGAAGATGAGTATGCAAGTAGAGATACTGAGGTGCAAAGGAGCAAAATAAATAAAATAAATAACAGCATGGGGATGAGGTAGTTGGATGGGCTATTTACAGATGGGCTATGTACAGGTGCAGTGATCTGTGAGCTGCTCTGACAGATGGTGCTTAAAGCTAGTGAGGGAGATATGAGTCTCCAGCTTCAGTGATTTTTGCAGTTCATTCCAGTCATTGGCAGCAGAGAACTGGAAGGAAAAGTGGCCGAAGGAGGAATTGGCTTTGGGGGTGACCAGTGAAATATACCTGCTGGAGTGCGCGCTACGGGTGGGTGCTGTTATGGTGACCAGTGAGGTGTGATAAGGCTGGGCTTTACCTAGCAAAGACTTATAGATTACCTGGAGCCAGTGGGTTTGGCGACAAATATGAAGCGAGGTCCAGCCAACGAGAGCATACAGGTCGCAGTGGTGGGTAGTATATGGGGCTTTGGTGACAAAACGGATGGCACTGTGATAGACTGCATCCAATTTGCTGAGTAGAGTGTTGGAGGCTATTTTGTAAATGACATCGCCGAAGTCGAGGATCGGTAGGATAGTCAGTTTTACGAGGGTATGTTTGGCAGCATGAGTGATGGATGCTTTGTTGCGAAATAGAAAGACGATTCTAGATTTAATTTTGGATTGGAGATGCTTAATGTGAGTCTGGAAGGAGAGTTTACAGTCTAACCAGACACCTACTGTAGGTATTTGTAGTTGTCCACATATTCTAAGTCAGAACCGTCCAGAGTGGTGATGCTGGACTGGCGGGCAGGTGTGGGCAGCGATTGGTTGAAGAGTATGCATTTAGTTTTACTTGCATTTAAGAGCAGTTGGAGGCCACGGAAGGAGAGTTGTGTGGCATTGAAGCTCGTCTGGAGGGTAGTTAACACAGTGTCCAAAGAAGGGCCAGAAGTATACAGAATGGCGTCGTCTGCGTAGAGGTGGGTCAGATAATCACCAGCAGCAAGAGCAACATCATTGATGTATACAGAGAAAAGAGTCAGCCCGAGAATTGAACCCTGTGGCACCCCCATAGACTGCCAGAGGTCCGGACAACAGGCCCTCCAATTTGACACACTGAACTCTGTCTGAGAAGTAGTTATTTGAGAAACCAAGGCTGTTGAGTCTGCCGATAAGAATGTGGTGATTGACAGAGTCGAAAGCCTTGGCCAGGTCGATGAATACAGCTGCACAGTATTGTCTCTTATCGATGGCAGTTATGATAACGTTTAGGACCTTGAGCGTGGCTGAGGTGCACCCATGACTAGCTTGGAAACCAGATTGCATAGCAGAGAAGGTACGGTGGGATTCGAAATGGTCAGTGATGTGTTTGTTAACTTGGCTTTCGAAGACCTTAGAAAGGCAGGGTAGGATAGATATAGGTCTGTAGCAGTTTAGGTCTAGAGTGTCTCCCCCTTTGAAGAGGGGGATGACTGTGGTAGCTTTCCAATCTTTGGAGATCTCAGACTATACGAAAGAGAGGTTGAACAGGCTAGTAATAGGGGTTGCAAAATTTTTGGCTGATAATTTTAGAAAGAGAGGGTCCAGATTGTCTATCCCGGCTGATTTGTAGGGGTCCAGATTTTACAGCTCTTTCAGAACATCAGCTATCTGGATTTGGGTGAAGGAGAAATGGGGGAGGCTTGGGCAAGTTGCTGTGGGGGGTGCAGGGCTGTTAACCAGGGTAGGGGTAGCCAGGTGGAAAGCTTGGCCAGCCGTAGAAAAATGCTTATTGAAATTCTCAATTATCGCGGATTTATCGGTGGTGACAGTGTTTCCTAGCCTCAGTGCAGTGGGCAGCTGGGAGGAGGTGCTCTTATTCTCCATGGACTTCACAGTGTCCTAGAACTTTTTGGAGTTTGTGCTACTGAGTAAAGGGTCTGAATACTTAAGTAAATGTTATATTTCAGTTTTTCATTTTTAATACATTTGCAAAAATGTAAAAAAAATCTGTTTTTGCTTTGTCATTATGGGGTATTGTTTGTAGATTGATGAGGGGGAAAAAACGATTTAATCCATTTTAGAATAAAGATGTAACGTAACAAAATGTGGAAAGAGTCAAGGGTGCACTGTATGTGGTGAATGTGACAGTGTGTGTGTGGCATCAGTATGCATGTGTAGGCGTATGTAGTGAGTGTGTGGGTAGAGTCCAGTGTGTGTGCATAGTTGGTGCAACAATGGGCCAATGCAGGTTGTCCTGGTAGCCATTTGATTAGATATTTTGCAGTATTGTTTAGAAGTCTTATGACTTGGGGGTAGAAGCTGTTCAGGATCCTGTTGGTTCCAGACTTGGTGCATTACTACCGCTTGCCATGCGATAGCAGAAAGAACAGTCTGTGGCTAGGGTGGCTGGAGTTTTTGACATTTTTTTAGGACTTCCTCTGACACTGTCTGGTATTGAGGATCTGAGGGACTATGCCAAATATTTTCAGCCTCCTGAGGGGGAAGAGGCTTGTGTTTATATATTGCATTAATTAAGCCCAGTGGATCTTTATATTATGCAGATTCTGAACAATCATGTAACAATTGCATTGCAGTTGCATTTGGTTTTGTTGCCATTTAGGCCTAGTACTTAGCCTCTTTTGGTGTTAACCAAATGGACTTTAATTCCTTAGGTGCTGGTGACTAAAGCTGTGTTCACAGGTCATGATAACCCTGTGGTCAACACAACTTTGTTAAATAGAACATGTCAATAACATAAATGCTTATCAAGTGTCTAGCCCAGTCACATCTATGCTTTGCTCTGTACCGTGCTGACATTCATCATCATTAAAGTATTACAAGTTAACTGTGATTCCACTGCCTATCATCTGTGAAAACCAGCACCCCAGAGTGAACCAGCACCTAATAAATGAGTCCCATTAGCTCTCCCCAACAGACTGGGTAGGGCATAGGCCTATCTTTGATATAAAGATATATCAACCTTTAGTAAACTATTAGTCACACTTCACAATTTCAGTTTGCATATTCACAATGGTTGTTTTTAGTGAAATTTGCATTGCATACAAATGACAAAGTCTGTCTCAAATTGTGTCTCTACACGCATTGTACAAGGGTTAATAACAATAATGTGAATTTAATGTCAAACCAGGTAGCTAGTATACAACGCCCCCCTCAGGCAGAACATTTTATATTGTGAACTGTCTGGGACTCGTTTGCCTGCTTGCTACTCAAATATATTTGTATTATTAAGTCAAATTCAAAATGAACTGCAATAGTCTACGCATGTCTCAAAAACATTAGCATTATAAAATGCAGTGGTGGAAATAGTACCCAATTGTCATACTTGACACACATTGTACAAGGGTAATATAAAACGACTCAAGTAAAAGTGAAAGTCACCCAGTAAAATACTACTTGACCAAAAGTCTAAAAGTATTTGGTTTTAAATATTCTTAAGTATCCAAAGTAAATGTAATTTCTAAAATATACTTAACTATCAAAAGTAAAAGTATGAATCATTTCAAATTCCATATATTAAGCAAACCAGATGGCAGATTATTTTTTATTTAGGGATAGCCAGGGGGCACACTCCAACACTCAGTCATAATTTACAAAATAAGCATGTGTTTTTAGTGAGTCTGCCATGGGATGACCAGGGATGTTCTCTTGATAAATGCATAAATTGAACCAATTTCCTCTCCTAAGCATTCAAAATATAAGGAGTACTTTTGGGTGTCATGGAAAATGTATCGAGTAAAAAGTACATAATCTTTAGGAATGTAGTGAAGTAAAAGTAAAGTTGTCAAAAATATAAATGGTAAAGTAAAGTACAGATAGACCCCCCTCCCTAAAAAACGATTTAAGTAGTAATTTTAAATGTTTGTACTTTAGTATTTTTCACCACTGTTAAAATGTGAGGCCTATCTTCATATTAAAAATAAAATGTGTCCCAATGTATGAACAACATGCCTGGGGCGTGTTTACGGAGCGCACTTTGTAATAATGCTCTGGTGAGGTCGCGAGTAATATCGCAGAGATAGTACGTTACATACTTTGAGGAGCGCACGAGACCAAAAGACTAATCATTGTGAGTGTAATTAGCCAAAGTCACTTACATTAGCTATATGAAACGTATTCGTTTAGCAGCAATACATTTAAACAAATCATGTTAATTATGTTCGTTTAAAAATGTAGTTAAAATCTCAGACACTAACGTTAGCAGACGACAACCAACACCTCTCTTTCTTTAGCGCACCTGTGGGACTGTCGGAGGACCTGTGGTCTGCAACATCAGAAACTCAAGGCCGAAGAAAAGTTACAAGAGGTTTGTAATGAGCTTGTGTTGCTATATCCAGTTATTATAATGCAATGTGCATGTTACTTTTTAATAAAAGTAGCCTAAATGTGTGTTAAGCTATGATAGGTTAGGCAGTGGTGTGCACATGGTGAATTTGCTGTAGCCAAGGGTAAAATGCTTGCCAAGTTCACAGGTGTTGCCAATTTTCCATATTATTACTTGTGGAGGATGTAGGGAGGTGATGGGAGTTGGCCAACCCATTTGAGGGTATTCCCTATGTGGAGGACTGGAGACACAATGCATTAAACTTGGATACAGTAAGCTTATGGCTACTTGATTATTGTGGTAATAATGCATATTGGACCACTCCTTCCTGCTGATGCCACTTTTGCAAGTACATGACCAGATGTTTTATTAGGCTATACTCTATTGAGTCTATACAAAAGTTTAAGTGTTTTCAAAACTCAAAGGTGTGCAGTGTCAAAATGAGTCCACTACCCACACCCCATCTGTTGTGTAGATCCAGCTATAGGATCTACACAACAGGAATATAGTTAGATCTGTACAACAGATGGCATGCGAGACATGGACTCATCTAGACCACTTAAGTTTTCAAAACATTAAAAAAACTGATTTTGGAGTGAACTATTAGTTTAATACTCAGCACAGCCATTTTGTTGACTTAGGCTTCTCAGAGTAGGTTAGCTGTTGGCCTGACAGCCAGGCTATATTGTATTCAAACCCCTGCTGGGTATTCATTGGCTGTCCCTGGAGAATTGAGGAGTCTACTTTGGTGTTCACCTCAGTGCCAGCAGTCAGCCAGCACACAATGCCGACTGTCCATCTTTGTACCTTGATCGCACCATGTGGCCATTTGAATGCATCTCTATGCTCATTTAATGGCACTATTTATACAGTTCTCTCTGTCTTCTTGGAAGTGGCACAGCTGAGTCTTAGAAATCGCTGCCAGACCATGTCGCCTTTTCATCCTTCTCTCTGCAAATAGACAGGGTAGACCACAGAGGAGGCAGCCAGGTGGTAATGTCCCAGTGACGATGACTCAGTGGAATGCATTGATGATGTTAACCACCATTTCGGCTCATTTGGTTCAAGTCATCCATTTTCTCATTGTTGACAGATCAACATTGACAAACTAGGGGAATTTCCTGTATAAATTGAAGAGAAAATAGGCTACACACAGATCTCACTGGTTCAGGTGCTGGGCAGAATTGTGTATATATATATATATATATATATATATATAATTATTATTTTGATTTTTTTTTGAGAAATGAGTAATGTCCTCAACTCTGACATGCTCGTGAAGGCTGTTTATTAATAGACAGAAATTTACATTATGATTCACTTGTCCATTTCTGACTCACCAATTTAGTGTAGTTATAGCTTTACAGTGTAGCCTGTGGTTTTGCATTTAGTGTTATAGTGTACGTTGTATATTATTTGTGTAAATTCATTGTTTATACATTCTGTCTGTATTCTGTGTAACGTCTGTCTGAATATTGTTTATTGTGGCAGATCCATTTTACCTCGTCAAATTCCTGTTAAATTAAAATGTACTGGGTGACTAAAGGTTATTCTGATTATACATTGCTACAATAAGTCATAGAGAAACTGCTCTAGTGAAACGTTTGTGTATTGATTAAAAAAAAAAAAAAGTAAAAAAAATAAATAAATAAACTTTTCAGACAAAGCACGTGCACACTTCCAGGTGTGAGGCAATTGTCGGTAGTGGTGAGAATGTGTGGAGTGTATTGAGAGCCAGGGTTTTCTTTCCCTGCTACACCACCATGAAGGCCCCTGGGGACGTCTCAGTGTCTCCAGGTCCCCTTTCAAACAACGCAAAGAAACCTGAGCTTCTGGTTCTGTTCGTTTCTCCTCTCCCTTCTGTCCCTCTCTCTCTCCTCCTTTCTCTTCAACTCTCCTCCAGCTTTCCTTCTGTCCTTTGTTGTAACTACCACCTCTTCTTTACCACCCTTATGAAGGGGGATCAAGTTATGACATAGAATCACACAATTTAGATTTGAGTTTTTCACCAGGTTGTTAAAATGCTTTTAACTGTAGAGCAGGGAGTTGTATAGGCTATTTCCTAGAAATTCTGCTGAAGACACACAGACAATGTACCTGGCAGGAGAAATGCAATCCAAGGTCATTGGTGCAGGGAATCACATGACCTGCTTCCTCTGCTCTCATGATACTTTTCTCTGCACTCCGCCCCTTAAACTCTTACACATTAGAGACATTGCACACACAGTGTCAGGTATCGCAAGGTTTCACCAGCGGAGTATGACACATCGGAAGTTCTGAAATTACATGCTGATCTGAAACTGAAGTGCTTTAAAATAATAGATGAGACAATTTTACAACGAAGATACCAGAAAAACTAGACTCTCTTAAAAAAGGTGAGTTTCATGTCTGCAGGGGTGTCACAGTTAATTTCTCCCCAAAACGTTTGAGTTAAGTTACCACTCCCTTCGTGTCATTGTTTGTAACTGTGTGTGTGTGTCTTATATCGATCGCATATCTCAAATAATAATTCTCTGTTCTCACATAGTATTGACCGTAACTCCCACTGTTAGTGTAGTAAGGCAAGTCCAACAGTATCCATGTCATGGATGTGAATTTTTTTTCTTCTACCGTAGGTAGGCTATTGTCTAAACACACAGGGTTAAAACAAGGTTGGTGGCTTTGTGACACCTGATCAGTACCTTAAGCTGAGAGGTGCCAAGTCAGCCATGAAGGAGAGACCTGTGTTTCAGTTTCCAGGTATTTTTCTGCCATTGAAATCCTTTTTTTGGGGTCGCTTAAGTCTAAACAGTGTTTCTCTCTCTCTCATATATATATATATATATAGCTCAAAAAAATAAAGGGAACACTAAAATAACACATCCTAGATCTGAATGAATGAAATAATCTTATTAAATACTTTTTTCTTTACATAGTTGAATGTGCTGACAACAAAATCACACAAATTGGATTTCCATTAATTATCAAACCATGGAGGTCTGGATTTGGAGTCACACTCAAAATTAAAGTGGAAAACCACACTACAGGCTGATCCAACTTTGATGTAATGTCCTTAAAACAAGTCAAAATGAGGCTCGGTAGTATGTGTGGCCTCCACGTGCCTGTATGACCTCCCTACAACGCCTGGGCATGCTCCTGATGAGGTGGCGGATGGTCTCCTGAGGGATCTCCTCCCAGACCTGGACTAAAGCATCCGCCAACTCCTGGACAGTCTGTGGTGCAACGTGGCGTTGGTGGATGGAGCGAGACATGATGTCCCAGATGTGCTCAATTGGATTCAGGTCTGGGGAACGGGCGGGCCAGTCCATAGCATCAATGCCTTCCTCTTGCAGGAACTGCTGACACACTCCAGCCACATGAGGTCTAGTATTGTCTTGCATTAGGAGGAACCCAGGGCCAACCGCACCAGCATATGGTCTTACAAGGGGTCTGAGGATCTCATCTCGGTACCTAATGGCAGTCAGGCTACCTCTGGCGGGCACATGGAGGGCTGTGCGGCCCCCCAAAGAAATGCCACCCCACACCATGACTGACCCACCGCCAAACCGGTCATGCTGGAGGATGTTGCAGGCAGCAGAACGTTCTCCACGGCGTCTCCAGACTCTGTCACGTCTGTCATGTGCTCAGTGTGAACCTGCTTTCATCTGTGAAGAGCACAGGGCGCCAGTGGCGAATTTGCCAATCTTGGTGTTCTCTGGCAAATGCCAAACGTCCTGCACGGTGTTGGGCTGTAAGCAAAACCCTAACCTGTGGACGGCAGTCCCTCATACCACCCTCATGAAGTCTGTTTCTGACCGTTTGAGCAGACACATGCACATTTGTGGCCTGCTGGAGGTCATTTTGCAAGGCTCTGGCAGTGCTTCTCCTGCTCCTCCTTGCACAAAGGCGGAGGTAGCGGTCCTGCTGCTGTGTTGTTGCCCTCCTACGGCCTCCTCCACGTCTCCTGATGTACTGGCCTGTCTCCTGGTAGCGCCTCCATGCTCTGGACACTACGCTGAGAGACACAGCAAACCTTCTTGCCACAGCTCGCATTGATGTGCCATCCTGGATGAGCTGCACTACCTGAGCCACTTGTGTGGGTTGTAGACTCCGTCTCATGCTACCACTGGAGTGAAAGCACCGCCAGCATTCAAAAGTGACCAAAACATCAGCCAGGAAGCATAGGAACTGAGAAGTGGTCTGTGGTCACCACCTGCAGAACCACTCCTTTATTGGGGTTGTCTTGCTAATTGCCTATAATTTCCACCTGTTGTCTATTCCATTTGCACAACAGCATGTGAAATTTATTGTCAATCAGTGTTGCTTCGTAAGTGGACAGTTTGATTTCACAGAGGTGTGATTGACTTGGAGTTACATTGTGTTGTTTAAGTGTTCCCTTTATTTTTTTGAGCAGTGTATGTGTGTGTGTGTGTGTGTGTTGAGATATATATATATTACACACACGCACTGCCTTCGGAAAGTATCCAGACCCCTTGACTTTTTCCACATTTTGTTACGTTATAGCTTTATTCTAAAATGGATTAAAAAAAAACACCCAATACCCATTATTGACAAAGTGAAAATGGGATGTTAGAAATGTTTGCAAATGTGTTAAATAAAAAACAAATACCTTATTTACATAAGTATTCTGAGCTCAACTTAGTGTCTTTCTAAAAATCTATTTTTTCCTTGTCATTATGGGATATTGTGTGTTTGGCTGGGTGGCCAGCTCTATGAAGTCTTGGTGGTTCCAAACTTCTTCCATTTAAGAATGATGGAGACCATTGTGTTCTTGGACCTTCAATGCTGCAGACATTTTTCTGGTACCCCCTTCCCCAGATCTGTGCCTTGACACAATCCTGTCTCGGACCTCTTTATGGATAGTCCAGGCGACCTCATGGTTTTTGCTCTGACATGCATTGTCAATTGTGGGACCTTATGTAGACAGTTGTGTGCCTTTCCAAATCATGTCCAATTGATTCAATTTAGCACAGGTGGACTCAAATCAAGTTGTAGAAACATCTCAAGGATGATCAATGGAAACAGGATGCACCTATGCTCAATTTCGAGTCTCATAGCAAAGGGTCTGAATACTTGCGTAAATAAGGTATTTCAGTTTTTTAAGACATTTGCAAACTTTGTCATCATGGGGTATTGTGTGTATATTGAGAAACATTTATTTAATACATTTTAGAATAAAGCTGTAACGTAACAAAGTATGGAAAAAGTCAAGGGGTCTGAATACTTTCCGAATGTACTGTATGTAGAAAAAATAATAGACCCACATATTAACAAACAATCACCTAAATAAAAGCTAGACAGTAGGAGAATAAAACATTCCAAAACAATACATTCAGCAGTATTGGTTTTGGTACTAAACTCAGAAAAAAACAAATGTCCTCTCACTGTCAACTGCGTTTTATTTTAAGCAAACTGAAAATGTGTAAATTTTTGTATGAACGTAAGATTCAACAACTGAGACCAACTGAACAAGTTCCACAGACGTGACTAAAATAAATGTAATGTGTCCCTGAACAAAGGGGGGGTCAAAATCAAAAGTAACAGTCAGCCACCAGCTGCATTAAATGCACCAGCTGCATTAAATACTGTGGCCACCAGCTGCATTAAATACTGCAGTGCATCTCCTCCTCATGGACTGCACCAGATTTGCCAGTTCTTGCTGTGAGATGTTACCCCACTCTTCCACCAAGGCACCTGCAAGTTCCCGGGCATTTCTGGGGGAAAGGACCCTAGCCCTCAACCTCCGATCCAACAGGTCCCAGATGTGCTCAATGGGATTGAGATCTGGGCTCTTCGTTGGCTATGGCAGAACATTGACATTCCTGTCTTGCAGGAAATCATGCACAGAACGAGCCATATGGCTGGTGGCATTGTCATGCTGGAGGGTCATGTCAGGATGAGCCTGCAGGAAGGGTACCACATGAGGGAGGAGGATGTCTTCCCTGTAATGCACAGCGTTGAGATTGCCTGCAATGACAAGCTCAGTCCGATGATGCTGTGATACACAGCCCAAGACCATGACGGACCCTCCACCTCTTTACCGCTCCAGAGTACAGGCCTCGGTGTACAGGCCTCGGTGTACAAGCCTCGGTGTAACGCTCATTCCTTTGACGATAAACGCGAATCCGACCATCACCCCTGGTGAGACAAAAGTGCGACTCGTCAGTGAAGAACACTTTTTGCCAGTCCTGTCTGGTCCAGCGATGGTGGGTTTGTGCCCATAGGCGATGTTGTTGCCGGTGATGTCTGGTGAGGACCTGCCTTACAACAGGCTTACAAGCCCTCAGTCCAGCCTCTCTCAGCCTATTGCAGACAGCCTGAGCACTGATGGAGGGATTGTGCGTTCCTTGTGTAACTCGGGCAGTTGTTGTTGCCATCCTGTACCTGTCCCGCAGGTGCGATGTACTGATCCTGTGCAGGTGTTGTTACACATGGTCTGCCACTGTGAGGACGATCAGCTGTCTCCCTTTAGCGCTGTCTTAGGCGTCTCACAGTATAGACATTGCAATTTATTGCCCTGGCCACATCTGCAGTCCTCATGCCCTCCTTGCAGCATGCCTAAGGCACGTTCACGTAAATTAGCAGGGACCCTGGGCATCTTTCTTTTGGTGTTTTTCAGAGTCAGTAGAAAGGCCTCTTTTAGTGTCCTAAGTTTTCATAACTGTGACCTTAATTGCCTACCCTCTGTAAGCTGTTAGTGTCTTAACGACCATTCCACAGGTGCATGTTCATTAATTGTTTATGGTTCATTGAACAAACATGGGAAACAGTGTTTACGAATTATGTTTACAAATTATTTTTGAAAGACCGGGTCCTGAAAAAGGGATGTTTCTTTTTTTGCTGAGTTTATATTTGAGCAAAAGAAAATGCATAGAATTGCAGGAAATGTTCTTTAAAACTGCAACATTTTCTCTCAACTCCTTGCTCCGGCCAAGCGCTACGCCACGCCCATGGGCATTAGTTTTTTCTCTACAATGAGTCTGGATCTGAGTAGCCAGAACACACGTGGTTAAAGCGGAGGTTTGAAAATGTGTCATTGCTTTGATACTCTGATATGATCCAATCGCCTACGATTTTGTACAATGGCCCTCATCACCACAAACGACTTCAATGATGTCAGTCTGACTAAAGTATAAAGCGAATGACAGAGTAGCAGAAGAATTTAGTGTGAATTCCTTTGAAACTGCTACATTTTTCTCTCAGCTGCATGGCAAAATATGTAGAATTGCAGGAAATTAGCTTTAAAACATCAAGTTCATCTCTCATTCTGCCACGCCCACCACCTAAGCCCCTTTTTGATCCAGGAAAGAACCCTGGTCTCTGACTCACCTGCTATTTTATCTACAATGATTTTGTGTTTAATGATTCTTTGTTCAGTTTGTTTTGGAGCCAGACTTTAACTAGTTTTTACACCTCATGGTACTTTGTTTAATTACATACAGTGACATTGTCTGCAAATCAGTTTGCATAGAGTAACAGACTAGTTTGTCTCAGGTGTTACCTGTCTAGTATGGTTGGTATGACGTAAAAGAGCACTGTTTAAATTAGGCTATAGCCTCTTTCCTAGATCTGTCAGTTGGTGCAGTCAATGTTACCCTGACGTTGTTATTTTAACATGGCTGTTATTATTGTCCCTGGAATTTACTTAGCTGCAAAGGTTTGTTTTTATTTATTAAACATTTTACATGTAAAGTTTTTTTAAAATCTTCATGTTTTTTTTTAATGTTTTTTTTACATATTCCCTAAATGTATTCAGGGAAGATGGGGGATAGCAACTTATAAACCACCGTCTCTGCATTGAGCTGTTCAGGACTGATTGTACCTTCATGTCACTCAAGGCGCTGATGATGAAATGGCTATATTGCGCAATAGACTGATCCTTGTGTTCCATATCTGGGTTTGTTGTGGATACAGCGTTTCTAGGGAAATCTCGATGCAATGAGATGAAAGTGAGGGTTCAAAGCCTTTGTGCTTTGAACTTACATTTACATTTTAGTCATTTAGCAGACGCTCTTATCCAGAGCGACTTACATGAATTAGTGCATTTGTCTTATGATAGCTAGGTGAGACAACATATTACAATCGTAGCAAGTACATTTTCCCTCAACAGAGTAGTTAACAGCAAGATCAGTGCTAGTTGGAAAGTGCATATTTGTATTTTTTGGGGTGGGGGGTACAGAAGCTTGACATTAGAGGTCTTGTTGACTGAAATGCGATAACAATTGCTTAGGAAAAGGCACATCCACAGGATCTGTCAATGTCACTTAAGGGTTCAAAAGTTATTTTGGACATCCTGTCCCCAGTTTACAGTCAAAATCAACTATGGTGAAGTAAAGTGTAGCCTATAGATTTAATTTTACTACCAGATATCAATAGACTTGCTCACCTTGCATGCAGATACTTTGTTCAGATATGGTGAGAGGGTAGATTTGGTGTTGTAGGGACAGATTGACTAAACTGCTATTGCAGTTTGTTGAAAGAACACAAATGCCATGTGAGAAGGAAGCCTTATCTCTGTTAGGATACCTGTTCCTCTATGTATCACAATCACCATAACCCCTACTGCTGCTGCTACAGCTATGCTGCTAGCTACGCTGTCACTGCTTCTGTTAGCTTACAAGAAGATGACCACTTTATTGTCCAATGTAGCCTAGATGAATGTCCAACGGCAATTTGTCTTCTGCTTCATCCCCTCAGGACGTACAATATGCACTGGTTTGGGCTGAGGGCAGCAACAGTGCAGTGCACCTGGAGCAGTTATAGGGGGGTTAAGTGACTTGCTCAAGGTCACAATGGCAGGAGATGGCTTAACTTGTACATATAAGTACAATGGAAATTTAATAGAAAAGCATCCCCCTAAAGGCTTCAGTGATGAAATGCATAATAAATGTTTTATTTTCAACTTCCATTCTCCTCCAGGAGTGGCTGAATATTTCCTGCTACTCTAGTTCTTCAAGCCTTGCATCTTGGTTTCTACTGTGAGTTCGTTTTTTACTCTGCTTAGCTTGGAGGAAAGGCTGAGGATGTTTTCGGAGGAATTCCATTGGAATGTCCCCTGCCTGTCTGGCTTCCTGAGCTGTCCTGATGCACATGAATATGTTGTGTTGCCTCTTGAGACACAGCACTTTAGCCCTTTTCCCACTGTACATGTACAGTACCTCAAGGTTTCACAGGGTTTCAACCAATATCCACTTAAGCTAAGGATTAAGCGTTGGCTGATTTTCTTGAAAATATGACAGAGATGCAAGGCCAAGTTTAAAACTATCCCTGTGGCCATGTTAAATACTGTCTTTATGAGAAGTTAATGTGATGTCTCTCTCTTTGTGAACTTGGCTGCCATCTCAGTGGCTTAGATGATTCCTTTCCTGGATCCCATGGTTTGTGGACAGGAAGTGTTGGAGATTCTTTTGGATTTGGTCATTCGTCATGGTCACTGTCTAGTAGTGCTGGTTGTTTGCATGTGTATGTTTATGCGTGTGCTGTGTCAATACAAAACCAGCTGCTCTGGTAACGTTCAGTTCAAAGTCCTCTGTCTTTGTCAGGTAACAATAATGTAATACCTGCAAAGCACACCTTAATGAAAGGGGCAGATGAAAGGGCATTGTCCATACGCTCTTAGAATTAGCCTATTGACATTTAATTTATCTGCAAACGACTGTACAAATACACATCATGCAGTGTACCAAAGGTGGTTCCATTTATAACGTGTGTCATGTGCTTTTGACGTTTCTACCTTCCAGACAAATGACTATTTTACTGGCTTACCAGCTGCGTTACCAGACTGCTTTTTAATGTGTATGTGTCTGTTGGGAGCACAGCAACTATAGTAACTAACTATTGCCTGTGTGTGTCCTATATGTTATACTCTGGCCTTCTATAATTCTTGCTTATAAAGATCAGGCAGAGATAAGTGGCAGTCGGGGTGCTGATTTATCTCCTCAGAACCTCCTGTCTGTCTCAGCCAGATGATGATGATATGCTCTGATTCACACAATGACAGCATTGTTGCTGATGTCTGTTGTGTACCAGTCCCGCAGTCAAGTAGCACATGCAGTGTCTGAACTTGCTTGATCATGATGGCAGAGTTTGTTTCTTCTTGCTCCTGTAATCATGCAACAATCCTGTGTGTGTGTGTGTGTGTGTGTGTGTTTTTTTTTATTCTGGATCAAAAAGGGGCTTAGGTGGTGGGCGCAGTAGGGGGTGTGGCAAGGGGTGCGGTTGGCATGGCTGAATTTTAGAGGCCCCTGTCATGGTGGTGTAGAGCAATTTTTGCATTTCTAAGCCAATATCCTGCCATTCTAGCCTACAACATATAAATTGCATGAAAAACTTTGGTCCCTAGTTATAGGCTACCTGGTATGGTCAAATCAAATCAAATTTATTTATATAGCCCTTCGTACATCAGCTGAAATCTCAAAGTGCTGTACAGAAACCCAGCCTAAAACCCCAAACAGCAAGCAATGCATGTGAAAGAAGCAAGGTGGCTGGGAAAAACTCCCTAGGAAAAACTCCTGAGAAAGGCCAAAAACCTAGGAAGAAACCTAGAGAGGAACCAGGCTATGAGGGGTGGCCAGTCCTCTTCTGGCTGTGCCGGGTGGATATTATAACAGAACATGGTCAAGATGTTAAAATGTTCGTAAATGACCAGCATGGTCAAATAATAATAATCATAGTAGTTGTCGAGGGTGCAACAAGCACGTCCGGTGAACAGGTCAGGGTTCCGTAGCCGCAGGCAGAACAGTTGAAACTGGAGCAGCAGCATGGCCAGGTGGACTGGGGACAGCAAGGAGTCATCATGCCAGGTAGTCCTGAGGCATGGTCCTAGGGCTCAGGTCCTCTGAGAGAAAGAAAGAAAGAAAGAGAGAATTAGAGAGAGCATATTTACATTCACACAGGACACCGAATAAGACAAGAGAATACTCCAGATGTAACAGACTGACCCTAGCCCCCCGACACATAAACTACTGCAGCATAAATACTGGAGGCTGAGACAGGAGGGATCAGAAGACACTGTGGCCCCATCCGATGATACCCCCGGACAGGGCCAAACAGGCAGGATATAACCCCACCCACTTTGCCAAAGCACAGCCCCCACACCACTAGAGGGATATCTACAACCACCAACTTACCGTCCGAAGACGAGGCCGAGTATAGCCCACAAAGATCTCCGCCACGGCACAACCCAAGGGGGGGGCGCCAACCCAGACAGGAAGACCACGTCAGTGGCTCAACCTACTCAAGTGACGCACCCCTCCCATGGACGGCATGGAAGAACACCAGTAAGTCAGTGACTCAGCCCCTGTAAAAGGGTTAGAGGCAGAGAATCCCAGTGGGAAGAGGGGAACCGACAAGGCAGAGACAGCAAGGGCGGTTCGTTGCTCCAGCCTTTCCGTTCACCTTCACACTCCTGGGCCAGACTATACTTAATCATAGGACCTACTGAAGAGATAAGTCTTCAGTAAAGACTTAAAGGTTGAGACTGAGTCTGCGTCTCTCACATGGGTAGGCAGACCATTCCATAAAAATGGAGCTCTATAGGAGAAAGCCCTACCTCCAGCCGTTTGCTTAGAAATTCTAGGGACAATTAGGAGGCCTGCGTCTTGTGACCGTAGCGTACGTGTAGGTATGTACGGCAGGACCAAATCGGAAAGATAGGTAGGAGCAAGCCCATGTAATGCTTTGTAGGTTAGCAGTAAAACCTTGAAATCAGCCCTTGCCTTAACAGGAAGCTAGCACTGGAGTAATATGATCAAATTTTTTGGTTCTAGTCAGGATTCTAGCAGCCGTATTTAGCACTAACTGAAGTTTGTTTAGTGCTTTATCCGGGTAGCCGGAAAGTAGAGCATTGCAGTAGTCGAGCCTAGAAGTAACAAAAGCATGGATTAATTTTTCTGCGTCATTTTTGGACAGAAAGTTTCTGATTTTTGCAATGTTACGTAGATGGAAAAAAGCTGTCCTTGAAGCAGTCTTGATATGTTCTTCAAAAGAGAGATCAGGGTCCAGAGTAATGCCGAGGTCCTTCACAGTTTTATTTGAGACGACTGTACAACCATCCAGATTAATTGTCAGATTCAACAGAAGATCTCTTTGTTTCTTGGGACCTAGGACAAGCATCTCTGTTTTGTCCGAGTTTAAAAGTAGAACATTTGCAGCCATCCACTTCCTTATGTCTGAAACACAGGCTTCTAGCGAGGGCAATTTTGGGGCTTCACCATGTTTCATTGAAATGTACAGCTGTGTGTCGTCCGCATAGCAGTGAAATTTAACATTATGTTTTCGAATGACATCCCCAAGAGGTAAAATATATAGTGAAAACAATAGTGGTCCTAGAACGGAACCTTGAGGAACACCGAAATTTACAATTGATTTGTCAGAGGACGAACCATTCACAGAGACAAACTGATATCTTTCCGACAGATAAGATCTAAACCAGGCCAGAACTTGTCCATGTAGACCAATTTGGGTTTCCAATCTCTCCAAAAGAATGTGGTGATCGATGGTATCAAAAGCGGCACTAAGATCTAGGAGCATGAGGACAGATGCAGAGCCTCAGAGCCTGTATTAGTATGGTCATGTCCTCAGGAAAAACTCCTGGCCCTATACATGACACCCACACAATAATACAGAACTTTATGCAAGTTTGTTAACCATACACAAGTTGATATGAAAGTTCTTAACATATGTTTTTCCAATACCCTTCAATTAAAGTGTCTGCCTGTATTGTCTGTTAGTTAATAAGCAGTGAGGTAATGGTGCACACCATGGACAAACGACTGGGTGATGTCACAGTAAAATGTTTGCTCACCGCAGAAAGGTTTCATCCAACAGCATCAGTGTGGGTTGTTGAACCCAGGCTCTCCTGGCTGTCTGTATGATACTACACTGTATTAGTGAATTCCTATAAGATGGGTGTTGGAGGATTTTTCATTATACTCTTATTTTTTATTTTTACATATTAAATGTAAAACTGAAAGTGTCTACATTTTATTCTATCATTAACTACTAGTGTGGGTGGGTGTGTGTGTGTGTGTGTGTGTGTGTGTGTGTGTGACAGCCCTTGGCCCTGAGAGGGCTGCTAAGAGGCAGAGATGGAAGGCGGAAGTTCATTCAGCCGAAGGTCGTGGGCATCGCAGTCTTTACGCGTCACTGCCAGAGAGCTCTCATTGGTCAGCATGCGAGGCAAGACCAACGCCATCGCAGAGCGCTTCTCCAAGTGAGTGACACACAACTCTCTACTAATGACCATTCTGTCTGAATGAACAGTAGACACTTATCTTCCGAATGCATCTTACCAAACTCACATCTATCTGTAGGGATTACGGAATCCTCAATCTCAAATTAAATGTTATTTGTCACATGCGGCGAATACAACCTTACAGTGAAATGCTTACCCTTATTAACCAACAATGCAGTTTTAAGAAAAATACCAAAACATATATTTTTTTTAAGTCCCCAACTGTGAAATAATACATGGAATCATGTACTAACCAAAAAAGTGTTAAACAAATCAAAATATATTTTATATTTTTGATTCTTCAAAGTAGCCACTCTTTGCCTTGATGACAGCTTTGCACACTCTTGGCATTCTCTCAACCAGTTTCATGAGGTAGTCACCTGGAATGCTTTTCCAACAGTCTTGAAGGAGTTCCCATATATGCTGAGCACTTGTTGGCTGCGTTTCCTTCACTCTGTGGTCCAACTCACCCCAAACCATCTCAATTAGGTTGTTGGGTGATTGTGGAGGCCAGGTCATCTGATGCAGCACTCATCACTCTCCTTCTTGGTCAAATAGCCCTTACACAGCCTAGAGGTGTGTTTTGGGTCATTGTCCTGTTGAAAAACAAATTATAGTCCCACTAAGCGCAAACCAGTTGGGATGGTGTATCGCTGCTGAATGCTGTGGTAGCCATGCTGGTTAAGTGTGCCTTGAATTCTAAATAAAAAATGGACAGTGTCACCAGCAAAGCACCCCCACACCAGAACACCACCTCCTCCATGCTTCACGGTGGGAACCACACATGCAGAGATCATCCGTTCACCTACTCTGCGTCTCACAAAGGCACGGTGGTTGGAACCAAAAATCTCAAATTTGGACTCATCAAACCAAAGGGCAGTTTTTCACCGGTTCTAATGTCCATTGCTCATATTTTTGGCCCAAGTATGTCTTTTCTTCTTATTGGTGTCCTTTAGTAGTGGTTTCTTTGCAGCAATTTGGCCTGATTCACGCAGTCTCCTCTGAACAGTTGATGTTGATGTGTCTGTTACTAGAACTCTGTGAAGCATTTATTTGGGCTGCAATTTGAGGCTAATAACTCTAATGAACTTCTACTCTACAGCAGCGGGAGCTCTGGGTCTTCCATTCCTGTGGCAGTCCTCATGAGACAGTTGCATCATAGCGCTTGATGGTTTTTGCGACTGCACTTGAAGAAACTTTTCAGATTGACTGACCTTCATGTCTTAAAGTACTGATGGATTGTTGTTTCTCTTTGCTTATTTGAGCTGTTCTTGCCATAAAATTGACATGAGCTGTATTCGAATACCAATACTAACATACTGTATACTACATATTTAATGAGTGTATATACTATTAGTTTATTTTAGTATACTGTAAATGAATGGGATCCTTTCAGTTGAGCGTACTAGCTCTTCGCCTGTCTACCTGAAGTTGTTGCTGAACAACCTCTTGCTAGCTAGTTAGTATAACAAATTACTAGTTAGACATTTCACGACTTTGGGTGTGTTCTTAAATTCAATTTGGAGTGCCAGAGTGCACTCATGAATTCAGAGCGTTGTCAGATTGTCCGTTTTGTAAATTCAGAGCGTTTCACTATCGGAGCGCACACTGGATGCGCAGGCCGAGGAGTAGGGTTGATTTGAGCATTCTGACCTTACAACAGCAGTCAAGGACCCAAGCTAACGTTGGCTAGCTTGCTAGCTACTTACAGACACAAATGAGACTACTCTGATCATTTACTCGCCCTAGCAGAGCTGGTTAGGCAGTTTTCATGTTATCCAGATCATTGGTGACTGTAACTGTGCTGCTGGCAAAAATGTAATTACGCTTTTTTACTGACGTTTACTGACACCAGCCATATTCAACGGGTGTTGAGTGCTTGTAATTTCATTATTCTGTGCTCTGGTACACTCAGACCAGGGTGCTCTGAAATCGGAGTAGATAGCCAGAGCGAATTTAAGAAAGCACCTGAATGAGAACGCACAACGACTATACCATTTAGCTAAGCTAAGATTGATGTCAATAAAAGTAGGGTAGTTAGTTAGCCTTTAGTTAATATACTGGCAAGTCTGACGTAAGTAGCCAACTAAAGTTAGGGAGCTAACACCTGTACATACTGCTGTAATGATATGCTATGTGGTTTGTAAGGACAACGTAGCTAACAAATTGTCAGCCAACATAACGTGTAAGGTAACTTATTTGAAAAGTCATTTCTTTATTACATTGATCAACATTTTCTTAACATTTGTTATAATTAGGTAAAGCAATGAATTTGTATCCGCTCTCATTGTACTTTGGCTGCATATTTTCTTCAAATCTGAAAACAATGTGAAGCCACACCCATTTGGGCCCTAAAGTACAGAAAGTGTCCTCTGTGTATATACTTCATATTTTGCCGAATTTAGTACGACATCCGGGAAATTTTGGCATACTAACTATATCCATACTATGACCAATAAGCATTCTATATACTCAATTAACATCACAAATAGTACAGTTAGTGCGGTTAGCATGAGTATTCGAACACAGCTTTGCTCTTTCACCAAGTAGGGCTATCTTCTGTATACCACACCTACCTTGTCACAAGAAAACTGATTGGCTCAAACGCATTAAGAAGGAAAGAAATTCCACAAATTAACTTTTAACAAGGCACACCTGTTAATTGAAATCAAAGTTTATTTGTTATGTGCGCTGAATACTGCAGGTGTAGACCTTACAGTGAAATGCTTACTTACAGGCTCTAACCAATAGTGCAAAAAAGGTATTAGGTGAACAATGGGTAGATAAAGAAATAAAACAACAGTAAAAAGACAGGCTATATTCAGTAGCGAAGCTATAGAAGAAGCGAGGCTACATACAGACACCGGTTAGTCAGGCTGATTTTGAGGTAGTATGTAGATATGGTTAAAGTGACTATGCATATATGATGAACAGAGAGTAGCAGTAGCGTAAAAGAGGGGTTGTTGGCTGGGACACAATGCAGATAGCCTGGTTAGCCAATGTGCGGGAGCACTGGTTGGTCGGCCCAATTGAGGTAGTATGTACATTAACTATACATTCAAGTGACTATGCATATATGATAAACAGAGAGTAGCAGCAGCATTCCAGGTGAGAGAATGCTGGTTGAGAGAATGCCAAGAGTGCAAAGCTGTCATCAAGGCAAAGGGTGGCAACTTTGAAGAATCTTTTTTGGTTACTACATGATTCCATATGTGTTATTTCATAGTTTTGATGTCTTTACTATTCTTCTACAATGTAGAAAACAGTACAAATAAAGAAAAACTCATGAATGAGTAGGTGTGTCCAAACTTTTGGACTGGTACTGTATATCTGGGGAAGGGTGTAAAACAATTTCTAGAGTGTTGAAAGTTTCCAAGAGCACAGTGGTCTCCATCATTGGGAAATTGAAAAAATGTGGGACTACCCAGACTCTCCCTAGAGCTGGCCGTCCGACCAAACTGAACAACTGTGCAAGAAGAACCTTGGTCAGGGAGATGACCAAGAACCCAATGACCACTGACAGAACTACAGAGTTCCTTGGCTGAGATGGGAGAACCTGCCAGAATGACAACCATCTCTGTAGCACTTCACCAATCTTGGCTTTATGGGAGAGTGGCCAGACGAAACCGTTCCTCAGAAAAAGGCACATGACATTACGCCTGGAGTTTGCAAAAAGGCACACGAAAGACAGAGCATAAGTCAAATTTTTTTATATTTTATTTTACCTTTTTATTTAACCAGGTAGGCCAGTTGAGAACAAGTTCTCATTTACAACTGCGACCTGGCCAAGATAAAGCAAAGCAGTGCAACACAAACAACAATACAGAGTTACCGTAATTTTCCAGACTATCGAGCGCACCTGAATATAAGCCGCACCCACTGAATTAAAAGAAAAATATTATTTTGAACATAAATAAGCCGCACATGTCTATAAGCCGCAGGTGCCTACCGGTACATTGAAACAAATGAACTTTACACAGGCTTTAACGAAACACGGCTTGTAACAAAAATAAATAGGCTTTAACGAAACACGGCTTGTAACAAAAAATAAAAAATTAGCAGTAAGCTTTAGTTGTCTTTTTGCACTGAGTCAATTCCTCACGCTGCTGTTTCCAACGTCTTACCATCGACTCATTAAGACCAAGCTCCCGTGCAGCAGCGCTCTTTCCTTTTCCAACAGCCAGATCAGTCACCTTGAACTTGAAAGCTGCATCATATGCATTTCTCCGTGTCTTTGCCATGAGGGTGACAAAATGACTACCGTAATCAGAATGATGGGAAGTTTGAGAGCGCTCGATTTAATCTAAACAGTAAACAAAAAAGTTGTTTGACCTAATTAACCCGTTCGGCAATTTATTGGTCTAATGAAAGCTTCATTACGCCAAAAAACTGAGCACGTCACAATGTTTTTTTGGAGAAAAAAAAATTGAAAGCGGGAAAAATCCATATATTAGCCACGTCATTGTTTAAGCCGCGAGGTTCAAAGCCTGGGAAAAAAGTTGCGGTTTATAGTCCGGAAATAACAGTACACATGGAATCACAAACACAGTCAATAACACAATAAAAAAATCTATATTGAGTGTGCAAATGAGGTAAGATTAGGGAGGTAAGGCAATAAATAGGCCGTAGTGGCGAAGTAATTACAATTTAGCAATTAAACACAGGAGTGATGAATGTGCAAGTAGAGGTACTGGGGTGCAAAGGAGCAAAAAAAAGAACAATATGGGGATGAGGTTCTGTGGTCTGAGACAAACATTTTACTATTTGGCCTGAAAGCAAAGCGCTATGTCTGGAAAAAACAGGCACAGCTCATCACCCATCTCACACCATCCCTGAAAAGCATCCCCAATAGCATGATGCTGCCACCACCATGCTATGAGGGATGCTTTTCAGAGCCAGGTACTGGGAGACTGGTAAGGCTAGAGGAAACAATGAATGGAGCCAAATACAGGCAAATCCTCAATGAGAACCTGCTTCAGAATGCAAATTAGACTGGGATGAAGATTTACATTCCAACAGGACATTGACCCCTAGCAGACAGCCAAAGCAACTCTGGAATGGGTTCAGAACAAGAATGTGAAAGTCCTTGAGTGGCCCAGCCGACGCTTGAGAAAATCTGCAAGGAAGACTGGGAGAAAATCCAGATGAGCAAAGCTGATAGACATACCCAGGACAACTCAAAGCTATAATTGTCGCCAAAAGGTCCTTCTCCAAAGTATTGACTCAGGGGTGTGAATACTTATGTAAATACAATTTCTGTATTTAATTTTCAATAAATTGGCAAACCTGTCTAAAAACATGTTTTCACTTTGTCATTATGGGGTATTGTGTGTAGATGGGTGAGAATCTATTTAATCCATTTTGAATTTGGGCTGTAACAAGTTGTGGAATAAGTCAAGGGGTATGGAATACTTTTCTGAAGGCGCTGTATATAAGGGACATAGGCAAATTACAATTGGCCCAGAACAGAGCAGCACGTCTGGCCCTTAAATGTACACAGGGGGCTAATATCAACAACATGCATATCAATCTCTCCTGGCTCAAAGTAGAGGAGTGATTGACTGCATCACTACTGGTCTTTGTGAGAGGTTCTGTACTTTTAACACATCAGCACTGTCTGTTCAATTGGTTAACACACAACTCAAACACTCATACATACCCCTCAAGACATTCCACCAGAGGACTCTTCAGTCCCGAAGTCCAGAACAGAGGCTAGGAAATGCATACTGTACTAAATAGAGCCATGACTACATGGAACTCTCTTCCACTTCAAGTAACTCAAGTTAGTAGTAAAATCTGATTTAAAAATAAAAAATTAAAAGATTAAACAACACCTCACGGTACAATGCGGACTGTGAAGAGAAACGCACGCGCACACTCTTACACACACATTCTATAACACACACTCTACACCCACACATTATTGTTTGTAATGTAAATTTGTATAACGCACAATGTTTAGAGTAGCTGCTTCCTTGGCAACAGCTAATGGGGATTCTAATAAAATATTTACATGTCCTTTTCTTCTTTTGCTATGCAAAGTAGATGTTACCTCACCACAATCTTGATATTCCAGTTCATCGCCATTCATCATATTGGCAACAGACTAAAAGTACAACTGTATGAGTTAAGAAAAGGAGAAACTTAATGAAGGGTTATGTCATTGGGAGGTGACTATAGCTCAGTCTAGACACAGCCAGTAGACCATTAGTCCCTAACCCTTCAGTGTGCAGATCCAGAAAAAAATGGATTTGTCAGAAAAATGTTAGAAGCCTCACTAAACCCTTTTTATATTTATTGCTCACCTACCTTCTCTTCAGACCTGCAAAACCTCTGAGGATATTATTGATTCAACACCAATGCAAACTTCCATTCCCAGTATAATGCCAATGTTGGAAATGCTTTGGTCCACTTTGTGTGCACCTCTTCTCTTGATCAGCAGAGGTCAATGTTGCTTCTCTCTCCCACAGGTACCAGAGAGCTGCTGAGGAGTCCAATGCAGAGAAGAAGAAAGCAGTGAGTATCTCCATTCAGATCCCCAACAGGAGGCCCACTCATGGAATTACAGGAGGTGACGTCATTACATCAGACACACAGTCACCAGTTCAGTGATACACTTGTGGAGCTGTCCTCTTGGTCAAGACCCTGTCTCTTTGACTCTGTTACCAGTGATATGCTCAAGTGTGTATGCCAGAGTGGTTTTGTGCTCTCTTCTCTGCTTAGGCTACTTATGCTTGACAGTGAGTAAATAGGATAAAGTACTTTATCATTCACATTGTAAAATGTCTGCCTCCTTTTTAGTGGGCCTTTTCAAAAACTACCTCCCACACACATTATTATTCTCATCCCGGCTGAGGAACACACACACTGAGTGCAAGCCTAGCTCTGCCTGGTCACTTATTGTGATGGGCTGGCAGTCGTGACCCTAATCCTGACTCAGTCGACTAATCCCAAAATAATTCCCTCTTGGGATAGTTGTCTTTATCTGTTGGGCAGTGCTGGAGAAGTGGACAAGGGAACAGGGAATAAGTGATCAGCCGATGTCATGCAGGAGTGCAAGGTAACTACCATTTCCAATGGCTGATAGATGGGGAATGTATTCTGATCATTGGTTACCTAGATGCCGGTGAATCTGGACCTAGATTGTAACACAGGAGTTGCCCTGCGTGACACAACATTGTGGAGAGGCTCAAGTAGTTGTAGACAAATATTGTTTACACACAAGGTCCTTTCTTAGTTATTCAGAGCCACACACACACTGCTCTTACTGTGTGGTGCATGCTGTTCCTTCCTGTCTCTGCTGAGTTAAACAGGTCCAGTCAGCACAATTGTTTGTGTGTGTGTGCACGCCGAGAGGCAGGCAGGCAACACTGGTGTCAAGGGTGGGCTGTAAATTTTCCATGGAAGGAGGAAGAGAGGTCTCTGCTTTCTGAGATACCTGAAAGGCAGTCTTCTGTGTTGCGGTATGGAGCATAGGGGTCAGGAGTTGTAACTTTTCAGACATTGTTCGGTCCTTGTGTATTTCCAGGTCAAACAGCAGTGATGTCATAATGAAGGATTACTTGAACATTTGCAACTGACAGATTACATGGGACTAAAACAATTTAACATGAGACTATGAGATGGCATGGTGGTCCACAAATAAACTGTAAGGAGCCTCCTGTAGTGTTCCTAATATTATGTTGACTGTGGAATCTCAACCCCCCCCCATTCAACTGTGACCATTAGCAGTAATTGTTCTGTATGTAATTACAGGTATTATTATTTCTTCTTAATGACATCTATTATGTTTTCGAACCGCAAAAGACACGCAGAAGTTAATGATCGTTTTATAGGGGAATGAATGTTCCACTCCTTAAGAGCTATCATGGTGGCTTACTGTACTCTCAATATGTGGTCCTCCCTTCTGCTGGGGTCCTCCCTGCTGCTGAGTCAGTCAGACTGAGTCACAGTTTGGGTTCTGACCTGGAAGTAAGTGTGTGTGTTCAGTAGCGGTAATGGTGAAACTTAGCTGCTTATAGCAGGAACCTGACTGTCACTGACCGAGATGGCTCCATAGGTTAGACAGAACAACATCATGTGTTGTAGTTTACACTATCTTCTTGAGGACAACGGTGAAGAGTTTGGTTTTGTACAACAACACCGTCAGGAATATGAACGTCATGATGTGATGTGATATGGCATCACAGATCTCAACACTGCCAGCATGAGGTTTTGCAACATGACATCAGTGCATGGGTATGGCTCTGACATCACCCAATGTGGTATAGATCTGCTATTTTTTTTTTATACTTTAGAACCGGAACCAGCAAACAAGCTAGTAGTCAGTTAGCCACTGCTAGCAGTCATCACTGTTAATTGGACATCTGCCAGCCTCAGTCTGGTCAATTCTTGCAAGTCTGCACAGCGCGATATCAACCCAGAGCATATCGGACTGCTTTTCTCTACCACATCTCCGGATTCCTACCGCAAGCTCTGAACCTTTACACCGGATCATCGCAGCTAGCTAGCTGCTATCCGAGTGGCTGCTCCTGGCTAACGTCTCTGTCCCGATGCAAGCACCAGTTAGCCTGGAGCTAGCCTCGAGCTAGGCACATCTCCCGGCTAGCCAAAGAGATCCATCAGACAATTCCTGGGCTTTAATTACCTCTTGCCAATTGGCCTGGACCCTTTGCTGCCGACACGGAGCCCCACCGATCCATCACGACTGGTCTGCCGACGTAACCGTCCGAGAGGGTTTCAACAGGCTCTCCCGTTGCGACGTCCCCCTAAGGCCCATCTGCTACCCCAGGCCTGCTAGCTGTCTGAATCGCTGTGCCTCCAGCTCACCTAGCTACTCACTGGACCCTATGATCACTCGGCTACACATGCTTCTCCCTAATGTCAATATGCCTTGTCTATTGCTGTTTTGGTCAGTGATTTTTGTCTTATTTCATTGTAGAACCTCCAGCCCTGCTCACTATGCCTTAGCTAAGCCCCCCCCCCCCCCCCCCCCCCCACACACACACACATGCGGTGACCACACCTGGCTTAAATGGTGCCTCCAGAGACAACCTCTCCCATCGTCACTCAATGCCTAGGCTTACCTCCACTGTACTCACATCCTACCATGTCCTTGCCTGTACATTATGCCCTGAATCTATTCTTCCGCATCCAGAAACCTGCTCCTTTTACTCTATTCCGAACGCACTAGACAACCAGTTCTTTTAGCCTTTAGCCGTACTCTTATCCTACTCATCCTCTGTTCCTCTGGTGATGTAGAGGTTAACCCAGGCCCTGCAGCCCCCAGCATCACTCGCATTCCCCAGGCACTCTCATTTGTTGACTTCTGTAACCGTAAAAGCATTGATTTCATGCATGTTAACATTAGAAGCCTTCTCCCTAAGTTGGTTTTATTCACTGCTTTAGCACACTCCGCCGACCCAGATGTCGTAGCCGTGTCTGAATCCTGGCTTAGGAAGGCCACCAAAAATCCTGATATTTCCATCCCTAACTAACATTTTCCGACAAGATAGGGGTCGGAGTTGCAATCTACTGCAGAGAGAGCCTGCAGACTTCTGTCATACTATCCAGGTCTGTGCCCAAACAATTTGAGCTTCTACTTTTAAAAATCCACCTTTCCAGAAACAAGTCTCTCACCGTTGCCGCTTGTTATAGACCCCTTTCAGCCCCCAGCTGTGCCCTGGACGCCATATGTGAATTGTTCGCCCCCCCATCTATCTTCAGAGTTCGTACTGTTAGGTGACCTAAACTGGGACGTGCCTAACACCCCGGCCGTCCTACAATCTAAGCTAGATGCCCTCAATCTCACACAAATTATCAAGGAACCTACCATGTACAACCCTAAATCCATAACCATGAGCACCCTCTTAGATATCATCTTGACCAATTTGCCCTCTAAATACACCTCTGCTGTCTTCAACCAGGATCTCAGCGATCATTGGCTGCGTGCGTAATGGGTCCGCGGTCAAACAACCACCCCTCATCACTGTCAAACGCTCCCTAAAACACTTCCGCGAGCAGGCCTTTCTAATCGACCAGGCCCTGGTATCCTGGAAGGACATTGACCTCATCCCGTCAGTAGAGGATGCCTGGTTGCTCTTTAAAAGTGCTTTCCTCCATCTTAAATAAGCATGCCCTGTTAAAAAAATGTAGAACTAAGAACAGATATAGCCCTTGGTTCCCCCCAGACTTGACTGCCCTTGACCAACACAAAAACATCCTGTGGCGTTCTGCATTAGCATCGAATAGCCCACGCGATATGCAACTTTTCAGGGACGTCAGGAACCAATATATTCAGTCAGTTAGGAAAGCTAAGGCTAGCTTTTTCAAACAGAAATTTGCTTCCTGTAGCACGAATTCCAAAAAGTTTTGGGACACTAAAGTCCATGGAGAATAAGAGCACTTCCTCCCAGCTGCCCACTTCACTGAGGCTAGGAAACACTGTCACCACCGATGATTATCATAGATTTGAGAATTTCAATAAGCATTTTTCCACGGCTGGCCATGCTTTCCACCTGGCTACCCTGGCCAACATCTCAGCACACCCTGCAGCAGCTTGCCCCCCCCCCCCCCCGCTTCTCCTTCACCCAAATCCAGACAGCTGATGTTCTGAAAGAGCTGTAAAATCTGTATCCCTACAAATCAGCTGGGCTAGACAATTTGGACCCTCTCTTTCTAAAATTATCCACCGAAATTGTTGCAACCCTTATTACTAGCCTATTCAACCTCCTTTTTTTTCTCTTTTTTTTGTATCGTCTAAGATCCCAAAAGACTGAAAAGGTGCCGCGGTCATCCCCCTCTTCAAACGGGAGATAGTCTAGACCCAAACTGTTATAGACCTATATCCATCTTGCCCTGCCTTTCTAAAATCTTCGAAAGCCAAGTTATTAAACAGATCACCGACCAACTTCGAATCCCACTGTACCTTCTCCACTATGCAATCTGGTTTCCGAGCTGGTCATGGGTACACCTCAGCCACGCTCAAGGTCCTAAACACTATCATAACCGGCATCGATAAAAGACAGTACTGTGCAGCCATCTTCATCGACCTGGCCAAGGCCTTCGACTCTGTTAATCACTGCATTCTTATCGGCAGACTCGTTAGCCTTGGCTTCTCAAATGACTGCCTCACTTGGTTCACCAACTACTTCTCAGAGTTCAGTGTGTCAAATCGGAGGGCCTGTTGTCCGGACCTCTGGCAGTCTCTATGGGGGTGCCTCAGGGTTCAATTCTCGGGCCGACTCTTTTCTTTGTATGTATCAATGATGTCGCTCTTGCTACTGGTGATTCTCAGATCCACCTCTACGCAGACGACACCATTCTGTATACAGTTGTGGCCAAAAGTTTTGAGAATGACACAAATATTAATTTCAGTCTGTTGCCTCAGTTTGTATGATGGTAATTTGCATATACTCCAGAATATTATGAAGAGTGATCAGATGAATTGAAATTAATTGCAAAGACCCTCTTTGCCATGCAAATGAACTGAATCCCCCAACAACATTTCCACTGCATTTCAGCCCTGCCACACAAGGACCAGCTGACATCATGTCAGTGATTCTCTTGTTAACACAGGTGTGAGTGTTGACGAGGACAAGGCTGGAGATCACTCTGTCATGCTGATTGAGTTTGAATAACAGACTGGAAGCTTCAAAAGGAGGGTGGTGCTTGGAATCATTGTTCTTCCTCTGTCAAACATGGTTACCTGCAAGGAAACACGCGCCGTCATCATCGCTTTGCACAAAAAGGGCTTCACAGGCAAGGACATTGCTGCTAGTAAAATTGCACCTAAATCAACCATTTATCGGATCATCAAGAAGTTCAAGGAGAGCGGTTCAACTGTTGCGCCCAAGAAAGTCCAGCAAGTGCCAGGACCGTCTCCTAAGTTGATTCAGCTGTTGGATCGGGGCACCACCAGTGGAGAGCTTGCTCAGGAATGGCAGCAGGCAGGTGTGAGTGCATCTGCACACACAGTGATGGTCTGGTGTCAAGAAGGGGAGCAAAGAAGCCACTTTTTTCCAGGAAAAACATCAGGGACAGAGTGATATTCTGCAAAAGGTACAGGGATTGGACTGCTGAGAACTGGGGTAAAGTCATTTTCTCTGAATCCCCTTACCAATTGTTTGGGGCATCTGGAAAAAAGCTTGTCCGGAGAAGACAAGGTGAGCGCTACCATCAGTCCTGTGTCATGCCAACAGTAAAGCATCCTGAGACCATTCATATGTGGGGTTGCTTCTCAGCCAAGGGAGTGGGCTCACTCACAATTTTGCCTAAGAACACAGCCATGAATAAAGAATGGTACCAACACATCCTCCGAGAGCAACTTCTCCCAACCATCCAGGAACAGTTTGGTGACGAACAATGCCTTTTCCAGCATGATGGAGCACCTTGCCATAAGGCAAAAGTGATAACTAAGTGGTTCGGGGAACAAAACATCGATATATTGGGTCCATGGCCAGGAAACTCCCCAGACCTTAATCCCATTGAGAACTTCTGGTCAATCCTCAAGAGGCGGGTGGACAAACAAAAACCCACAAATTCTGACAAACTCCAAGCATTGATTATGCAAGAAAGGGCTGCCATCAGCCAGGATGTGGCCCAGAAGTTAATTGACAGCATTCCAGGGCGGATTGCAGAGGTCTTGAAAAAGAAGGTTCAACATTGCAAATAATGACTCTTCGCATCAACTTCATGCAATTGTCAATAAATGCCTTTGACACTTATGAAATGCTTGTAATTATACACTGCTCAAAAAATAAAGGGAACACTTAAACAACACAATGTAACTCCAAGTCAATCACACTTCTGTGAAATCAAACTGTCCACTTATGAAGCAACACTGATTGACAATAAATTTCACATGCTGTTGTGCAAATGGAATAGACAACAGGTGGAAATTATATGGAATTAGCAAGACACCCCCAATAAAGGAGTGGTTCTGCAGGTGGGGACCACAAACCACTTCTCAGTTCCTATGCTTCCTGGCTGGTGTTTTGATCACTTTTGAATGCTTGCGGTGCTTTCACTCTAGTGGTAGCATGAGATGGAGTCTACAACCCACACAAGTGGCTCAGGTAGTGCAGCTCATCCAGGATGGCACATCAATGCGAGCTGTGGCAAGAAGGTTTGCTGTGTCTGTCAGCGTAGTGTCCAGAGCATGGAGGCGCTACCAGGAGACAGGCCAGTACATCAGGAGACGTGGAGGAGGCCGTAGGAGGGCAACAACCAGCAGCAGGACCGGTACCTCCGCCTTTGTGCAAGAAGGAGCAGGAGAAGCACTGCCAGAGCCCTGCAAAATGACCTCCAGCAGGCCACAAATGTGCATGTGTCTGCTCAAACGGTCAGAAACAGACTCCATGAGGGTGGTATGAGGGCCCGACGTCCACAGGTGGGGGTTGTGCTTACAGCCCAACACCGTGCAGGACGTTTGGCATTTGCCAGAGAACACCAAGATTGGCAAATTCGCCACTGGCGCCCTGTGCTCTTCACAGATGAAGCAGGTTCACACTGAGCACGTGACAGACGGGACAGAGTCTGGAGACGCCGTTGAGAACGTTCTGCTGCCTGCAACATCCTCCAGCATGACCGGTTTAGCGGTGGGTCAGTCATGGTGTGGGGTGGCATTTCTTTGGGGGGCCGCACAGCCCTCCATGTGCTCGTCAGAGGTAGCCTGACTGCCATTAGGTACCGAGATGAGATCCTCAGACCCCTTGTGAGACCATATGCTGGTGCGGTTGGCCCTGGGTTCCTCCTAATGCAAGACAATGCTAGACCTCGTGGCTGGAGTGTGTCAGCAGTTCCTGCAAGAGGAAGGCGTTGATGCTATGGACTGGCCCGCCCGTTCCCCAGACCTGAATCCAATTGAGCACATCTGGGACATCATGTCTCGCTCCATCCACCAATGCCACGTTGCACCACAGACTGTCCAGGAGTTGGCAGATGCTTTAGTCCAGGTCTGGGAGGAGATCCCTCAGGAGACCATCTGCCACCTCATCAGGAGCATGCCCAGGCACACACTACTGAGCCTCATTTTTACTTGTTTTAAGGACATTACATCAAAGTTGGATCAGCCTGTAGTGTGATTTTCCACTTTAATTTTGAGTGCGACTCCAAATCCAGACCTTCATGGGTTGATAAATTGGATTTCCATTGATTATTTTTTTGTGATTTTGTTGTCAGCACATTCAACTATGTAAAGAAAAAAGTATTTAATAAGATTTTTTCATTCAGATCTAGGATGTGTTGTTTAAGTGTTCCCTTTATTTTTTTGAGCAGTATACTTCAGTATTCCATAGTAACATCTGACAAAAATATCTAAAGACACTGAAGCAGCAAACTTTGTGGAAATTAATATTTGTGTCATTCTCTTAACTTTTGGCCACAACTACATCTGGCCCTTTGGACACTGTGCTAACAAACCTCCAAATGAGCTTCAACGCCATACAACGCTCCTTCCGTGGCCTCCAACTGCTCTTAAATGCTAGTAAAACTAAGTGCATGCTCTTCAACCGATCGTTGCCCGCACGACAAGCATCACTACTCTGGACGGTTCTGACCTAGAATATGTGGACAACTACAAATACCTAGGTGTCAATCAGACTGTAAACTCTCCTTCCAGACTCACATTAAGCATCTCCAATCCAAAATTAAATCTAGAATCAGCTTCCTATTTCGCATCAAAGCCCCCTTTACTCATGCTGCCAAACACCCTCGTAAAACTGACTATCCTACCAATCCTTGACTTGGCGACGTCATTTACAAAATAGCCTTCAACACTTTACTCAGCAAATTGGATGCAGTCTATCACAGTGCCATCCGTTTTGTCACCAAAGGCCCGTATACTACCTACCACTGTGACCTGTATGCTCTCGTTGGCTGGCCCTCACTACATATCCGTCGCCAAACCACTGGCTCCAGGTCATCTACAAGTCTTTGCTAGGTAAAACCCCGCCTTATCTCAGCTCACTGGTCACCATAGCAACACCCACCCGTAGCACGCGCTCCAGCAGGTAAATTGCACTGGTCATCCCCAAAGCCATCACTTCCTTTGGCCGCCTTTCCTTCCAGTTCTCTGCTGCCAATGACTGGAACGATTTGCATAAATCTCTGAAGCTGGAGTCTTATATCTCCCTCTCCAACTTTGAGCAACAGCTGTCACTGCAGCTTACATATCACTGTGCCTGTATGCAGCCAATCTGTAAATGGCACACTCAACTACCTCATCCCCATGTTATTACTTACCCTCTTGCTCTTTTGCACCCCAGTATCTCTACTCATCATCTGCACATCCATCACTCCAGTATTAATGCTAAATTGTAATTATTTCGCCTCTATGGCCTGTTTATTGCCCACCTCCCTACTCTTGTAGATTTGCACACACTGTACAGTTTTTTCTATTTTTCTTTTCTATTGTGTTCTTGACTGTACGTTTGTTTATGTGTAACTCTGTGTTGTTTTTGTTGCACTGCTTTGCTTTATCTTGGCCAGGTCGCAGTTGTAAATGAGAACTTGTTCTCAACTGGCCTACCTGGTTAAATAAAGGTGAAATAAAGTTTAAAAAATAAATACATTTTGCTCACAAAAAAATGGAATCCCTGAACCTTCAGCTGTGTTTGAGCTGGATTTACACAAAAATAACAACATATATTTAAAATCTTTATTTGGGGATAAACAATAAGGGAAGTGTGAACTAAAGTTAAAAAAAAAATAATAAGACTCAGCCAGCAAAGCGTTAAACCTTTTACCAAATGTGTCATTTTCTGGTGTCCTGGGGTATTACCCCCCCCCCTTCCCGCCTCAGTCTCTCTCTCCTGGTCTTGATGGGGGGTGGGCTAGTTCTTACATGCAGAGTTTTTCTAACTGCTAACATCTGGGAGAGCTTGATCACTCTCACTTAGCACAGACCAGAGGGAAGGACTGCAGACTGATTCCAGCTACAGGACACTCTCCCCCTGCCTGTCACCTAGCCTCCCCGCTACACCTCGTTTCGTCTCGCTCTCACAGGTTTCACCACTTCTCTTTTCAAAAAACAGGAACAAACTTTTCATTGTCTGCTGCTCCTTTTCTTTTGTACTTATTGTACTCCAGTTGCTCTCACAAAGATAATTATTGGGATTCTCTGACCTGCTTTCCCTTCGTTCAGTCTTCCCTTAAGCTCTGCTCTTTTTTCATGTGTTTCCATCTAGTTTCTGTCACATCCTTTGTTGGTGGAACATGGCTTGATGTATTTTGCAGGTTAGGTTTGTTGGAATTGTGTGTGTGGTGTGTGTGTGTGTGTGTGTGTGTGTGTGTGTGTGTGTGGTCAATGCGATGACATTGGGAATTCGTGTCAGCTTTTTATATATCTCTCAAGTTTGTGTGCACCTCCAATGCTATATGGTTGACCATCACGTTGAAGGGAAAAGTCAGGTTTGTTCTTTGTTAGGGAGTTGTGGATGTTGGTTACCTACTGCTTGGGGCTTGTGTTATGGATGTCCTTTTACCACTTAGAATACATATTATTTCTCTTCTTCATGGGTGTGAACTGTGTGATTTAGGTGGTTTGTATTGAGTTGGGCTCTGTTTACTATAGCCCAGTGCGGTTCCATGACAGGACCATCGAGTTCCCCATGTAAACTTAACTTTATTAGTTCATTAGTTGACTCAATTCTGCTTTCAAAGGGCCATATTGTTTTGCATACCTTTTCAGAACTTCCCCATATTACACAGACTGTTTCCAAGCGGGTTTTCATTTCCATATTTTCTAGTGAAAATCAAACTCATGGACGTCACACAGTGGAGTATTGTTGTCCTCTAATAGTTCAGCTTGATACTCGGCATCAGTTATGAGTTGGGAGCTTCATGGATGGTTGAGCCTATATGCAGAGCAGAGAACCCTCTCTGTACTTTCAGGACAAGGTGAGGTAGGTTACCACAGAATGGAATGCGGTTGGGAAAGAGGTCTCCATGTTTAGTTCTGCTCTCTCTGATTGTGCAGCAGCTGATGGTTGCCAGCTCTGACTTCAGCTAATGTGACAACATATCTCTTTCCTGGACCAACTCTGGGAACAGCTGCTTATCTAATTTGAATTTTCTTCCACGTCAGTAACTACTGCTGTCCGCAAAGTATTTTCCCAAAGTGGCCTCAGGAAGAAAGTTATGAGCTTTTGATTTTTCCTCCGTTTTTTCCTGTTCATTTGGTTGCAGTCTCGGTGCTTGGAATTGGATTACATAATACAGGACATGATTGACTGGTAGATGTAGGAAGCAACTGGTGATGACTATTTAGTTGGTAATGGTTTCATTCTAGCTTGTTCAGTCATTTGATCCAACACAGTTGAAAAATTAGACTGACTATTTGTATTATTAACTGTTAGAAATTGGTACCGTATTTCTGATACAAGACTACTCCTACACACAATTATCTCTGTACCTCTTTCAAGACATTGCTTTAGTCAGTAACTTCAAGACATTCTTCCTGTTGACCATTCACTAATCTGCTCTCCTCTTCTTCTTCCTGTCAGTCAGTGGAGAGCCTGCCTCCCACCCTGCGTTCAGGGAACCTGAGTGTTCTGAAGAAGCGCTGGGAGCAGCCAGGTCCTTGCCAAGACAGACCCGCCCCGCTATCCAACGGGCCACCCCGTGCCCGCCTCTCCCCCTCTGTTGTACCAAAACCAACCCCCCCGACCGAGCACCTTACCCCAGCCAAGTCTCCGGAATCCCTGAACACTCAGGGTGGTCAAAGCACAGCCGTCAGCCACTTCCAGTATCCTGCAGCAGCAGCTATAGCCGAGGAGGGACCGAGAGGGATGGAGAAGAAAGCGCAGCGGCCAAGCGAGCGAGAGGAGGAGAAAGAGCTGATGCAGGTGGAAGACGAGGTGGTGCCACCCAGCCCCTGCACACCCATCGAGAAACCCAGCGTGCCTCTCAACAGCCTGAAGATGATGTTTGAGAAGGGAGAGGGCACCAAGGGAAAGGTAAGACTGATAAGACACATACACAGTGGGTATGATGACAGAAGGGAGAGGGCACCAAGGGAAAGGTAAGACTGATAAGACACATACACAGTGGGTATGATGACAGAAGGGAGAGGGCACCAAGGGAAAGGTAAGACTGATAAGACACATACACAGTGGGTATGATGACAGAAGGGAGAGGGCACCAAGGGAAAGGTAAGACTGATAAGACACATACACAGTGGGTATGATGACAGAAGGGAGAGGGCACCAAGGGAAAGGTAAGACTGATAAGACACATACACAGTGGGTATGATGACAGAAGGGAGAGGGCACCAAGGGAAAGGTAAGACTGATAAGACACATACACAGTGGGTATGATGACAGAAGGGAGAGGGCACCAAGGGAAAGGTAAGACTGATAAGACACATACACAGTGGGTATGATGACAGAAGGGAGAGGGCACCAAGGGAAAGGTAAGACTGATAAGACACATACACAGTGGGTATGATGACAGAAGGGAGAGGGCACCAAGGGAAAGGTAAGACTGATAAGACACATACACAGTGGGTATGATGACAGAAGGGAGAGGGCACCAAGGGAAAGGTAAGACTGATAAGACACATACACAGTGGGTATGATGACAGAAGGGAGAGGGCACCAAGGGAAAGGTAAGACTGATAAGACACATACACAGTGGGTATGATGACAGAAGGGAGAGGGCACCAAGGGAAAGGTAAGACTGATAAGACACATACACAGTATCTTTCCCTCTTTTCTCTAATGATACTTCTCTCTCACACTCTGTCTCTTGGCATCTTCCTCAACATGTAGCTGCTCCGCATAGTTGTGGGGTCAGGTCAGTCATCTGTGTGTGATTGGTTAGCCCCCTGTATCCAGCTAGGATGCAGCTGAACTCTTGATCTGTTGTTGCACAGCCAGAGATTTTAATGCTTCCTTTGAACTAGTCATGCTAGCAGTCACATGCCTTGGTACCTGATGCAATCGTGCTTTTCAAAAAGCTCTGTCTCTAGACTTCATAAGGCACCCCAAAGACCACTGTCTGTCTCAGTGCACATCACTAAGTACAGACAGAACACCCATTCACTGAGACTTCAGCACACACACACACTTAGAGGAAACTTGCTAAAACTAGTTTACCTAATAACACAAGAGGCTCTCAAACGTGCATACACACACTGACTTGACGGAGACACCCCCAGTTGAGAAGTGAAATACTTTGTGCTAGACACACTGAGGGAGGGTCTCCTGTGGCTCCTCAGATATTAGCATAGATAAGACACTCATTAGTGGCCATGTTAATGAACCGGCCCTCTCAGGCCCATTACTGCCTAACTAACTCAACCCTTCAGTCCCTCTCTTCTGTCCCCACAAAAAGTTTCCTTAACTCAATTATTCACACTGCCCATATGTCCTGTCCCTTATCTCTTCCTAAACAACCCCCTCTTTAGTGCACAAACACACACATACGTACACCATAATTGCCCAAGGTCAAGAAGGTACCCACATTCCTTGTCTTTCTCTTCAAAGACCCACCATTTTTGGAATTCTCCTTCCTTCTTTCACTCTCTGTGTCCTGTTATTCTCCTTCAGTTAGGTATTCACCCCCCATGGCCCCCAACCCACCTTACTCTCAGCATCACACAAGATTACACTCCACTTCTGTACACTGCTGCTCCTCCTATCTTTAAATTTCCTGTTTCCTCTCAAATGTTCTTGTCTAATAAAAGTTTTGTAAAACTTTGGGATGTGACTGAGACAATAGTACTTTGTATACATCATATTATTGTGAGACAATAGTGTTTTGTATTCCTGGTGGTCTCTGCTTAGCCAACAGTGTTGATGCATGGTCCAGGTGGGAGAGCAAGGCTGTGGAGTCCGACTCGGACTGGAGTGAGTTGCCACCACGCCTTGATGTTCATCTCTTTTAAGTGTGCTCATGATGACCACTAGTCTAAGACCTAGGCCTACATGTTGGAATATCCCCCAGTGTCTCCTTAGGGAGACTGGTCTGAGAACAGTGGTTGTGTTGTAGTCTTTGTTCTCTCAGCCAGTCAGACGAGGTGTGCCACAATGGCCATGGTTCTGGACTTGTGCTGAATTTACTGCCAGAGCTTTTAAAGAGGGGAGTGACGGTAGGAGGGCCTCTCTTCGTCTGAGAGCTGTGCTCGGTGTGTGTGTGTTTCCTTAATACACATATGCACCAAATCCTTTTTTGCTACCCCAGTGCATTTCAGCTGACTACACCCGGCTGACCAGAGCTGAGGGGGGAGACGAAGCTCGTCTCCAGGTGTACACACGGACTCACACATTAGTGCCCGCCCCAGCTGTAGCTCAGCACCTGCTCTGGGCTGATGCCATCTACAGCAGTGATGATGTCATGGGAGTGTTATGCACACACTTACCCCCCAATCACTGGAGCCTACAAACTCTGCTCTTACAGAACACACACTCCTTTCTCTCTCTCTCCAATCAAAAAGTCACAGTACGTTCTCTCGCTCTCAACTTCCATCTCTCCCCTTGTTTCTAGTTCTCTTTTACTCTCTGTATTCAAACTTTCTCTTTGTCTCTACTGTTTTTCGATCAGCCCTGGGGTGCAAGGAACCCGCATGCTTCCCATCTGGAACAGTCTGTGCATAATATTATGATGACATTTTGTGACGTTTTGGTCTTCGGTAAGGTTTTTTTCATCTGTTCGTGCAACAAAAAAAAAGGAGCCGACGCCTATGCCCCTTCAGTGATTTGGTCAACAGCAGGGACTTTTCAATTAAGTGTTTGTCATTATTCAACGAGAGACGACTTGTTTTAATGCACATTTTTTCAGAGTTCGGCTTGGTACCTTGGCCTTATGAGCTAGGATGTTGTATATCAGTCCATCTAAATAGCTGTAATGGATCCTGGACATAAAAGGTTAAGATGGAACAGATCATGCTGGGCTCTGATTCACTGCCTGGCTGGCCCCTAAATAAAACCCTATATTGCTTGCCACTGGCATTTGTCTTATCTCTATTACCATAGTATTCAAAACATAGGTACTGAAGTTATTTAATTTTTTTGCATAGTTTTATACAGTACCAGTCAGATGTTTGGACACACCTACTCATTCAAGTTTTTAAAATTTGTACTATTTTCCACATTGTAGAATAATAGTGGAGACATCAAAACTATGAAATAACACATGGAATCATGTGGTAACCAAAAAAGTGTTAACCTAATCAAAATATATTTTATATGTGAGATTTTTCAAAGTAGCCACCCTTTGCCTTGATGACAGCTTTGCACACTCTTGGCATTCTCTCAACCAGCTTCATGAGGTAGTCAGCTGGAATGCTTTTGCACTTGTTGGCTGCTTTTCCTTCACTCTGCGGTCCAACTCACCCCAAACCATCTGAATTGGGTTGAGGTCGGGTGATTGAGGAGTCCAGGTCATCTGATGCAGCACTACATCACTCTCCTTGGTATAATATCCCTTACACAGCCTGGAGGTGTTGGTTTATTGTCTTGTTGAAAAACAACTGATAGTCCCACTAAGCGCAAACCAGATGGGACAGTGTATCGCTGCAGAATGCTGTGGTAGCCATGCTGTTTAAGTGTGCCTTGAATTCTAAATAAATAACAGACCGTGTCACCAGTAAAGCACCATCACACCGCCTCCTCCATGCTTCACGGTGGGAACCACACATGCAGAGGTTATCCATTCACCTACTCTGCATCTCACAAAGACACAGCGGTTGGAACCAAAAATTGCACATTTGGACTCATCAGACCAAAGAACAGATTTCCACCGGTCTAATGTCCATTGCTTGGGTTGCTTGGCCCAAGCAAGTCTCTTCTTCTTATTGGTGTCCTTTAGTAGTCGTTTCTTTGCAGCAATTCGACCATGAAGGCCTGATTCACGCAGACTCCTCTGAACAGTTTATGTTGATATGTCTGTTGAACTCTGTGAAGCATTAATTTGGGCTGTAATCTGAGGTGCACTCAATTGCTGATTTCTTAGGCTGGTAACTCCAATGAATTTATTCTCTTCAGCAGAGGTAACTCTGGATCTTCCTTTCCTGTGGCGGTCCTCATGAGAGCCAGTTTCATCATAGCGCGAACCACCGCATTTAACCATGGCAAGGTGACTGGGGATATAGTCCAATACAAACAGTGTAGTTATTCCCTCCGTAAGGCAATCAAACAGGTAAAACGTCAGTACAGGGACAAAGTGGAGTCGCAATTCAACGGCTCAGACACGAGACGTATGTTGCAGGGTCTACAGACAATCACGGATTACAAAGGAAAAACCAGCCACATTGCGGACACCGTCTTGCTCCCAGACAATCTAAGCACCTTCTTCGGCCCGTTTTGAGGATGACACAGTGCCATCGACGCGGCCTGCTCCCAAGGACTGGGAGCTCTCCTTCTCCGTGGCCGACGTAAGACATTTTGAACGTGTTAACCCTCGCAAGGCTGCCTGCCAAGACGCCATACCTAGCCGTGTCCTCAGAGCATGTGCAGACCAGCTGGCTGGAGTGTTTACGGACATATTCAATCTCTCCCTACCCCAGTCTGCTGTCCCCACATGCTTCAAGATGGCCACCATTTGTTCCTGTACCCAAGAAAGCAAAGGTAACTGGACTAAATGACTATTGCCCCGTAGCACTCACTTCTGTCATCATTTTATTTATTTCACCTTTATTTAACCAGGTAGGCTAGTTGAGAAAAAGTTATCATTTACAACTGCGACCTGGCCAAGATAAAGCAAAGCAGTGCCACACAAACAACAACACAGTTACACATGGAATCACTAACATACAGTCAATAATACAATAAAAAAAAGTCTATATACAGTGTGTGCAAATGAGGTAGGATAAGGGAGGTAAGACAATGGATAGGCCATAGTGGCTAAATAATTACAATATAGCAATTAAACACTGGAGTGATAAATGTGCAGAAGATGAGTGTGCAAGTAGAGATACTGGGGTGCAAAGGAGCAAAATAAATAAAATAAATAACAGTATGGGGATGAGGTAGTTGGATGGGCTATTTACAGATGGGCTATGTGCAGTGATCTGTGAGCTGCTCTGACAGCTGGTGCTTAAAGCTAGTGAGGGAGATATGAGTCTCTAGCCTCAGTGAGTTTTGCAGTTTGTTCCAGTCATTGGCAGCAGAGAACTGGAAGGAAAGGTGGCCGGATGAGGAATTGGCTTTGGGGGTGACCAGTGAAATATACCTGCTGGAGCGCGTGCTACGGGTGGGTGCTGCTATGGTGACCAGTGAGCTGAGATAAGGCGGGGCTTTTACCTAGCAAAGACTTATAGATGACCTGGAGCCAGTGGGTTTGGCGACGAATATGAAGCGACGAGAGCATACAGGTCGCAGTGGTGGGTAGTATATGAGGCTTTGGTGACAAAACGGATGGCACTGTGATAGACTGCATCCAATTTGCTGAGTAGTGTTAGAGGCTATTTTGTAAATGACATCGCCGAAGTCAAGGATTGGTAGGATAGTCAGTTTTACGAGGGTATGTTTGACAGCATGAGTGAAGGATGCTTTGTTGCGAAATAGGAAGCCAATTCTAGATTGGAGATGCTTAATGTGTGTCTGAAGTGCTTTGAGAGACTAGTCAAGGATCATATCACCTCCACCTTACCTGCCACCCTAGACCCACTTCAGTTTGCATACCGCCCCAACAGTTCCACAGACGACGCAATCGCCATCACACTGCCCTATCCCATCTCTATCCGAAGAGAAATACCTATGTGAGAATGCTATTCATTGACTACAGCTCAGTATTCAACACCATAGTACCCTCCAAGCTCAGCATTAAGCTTGAGTCCCTGGGTCTCAACCCTGCCCTGGGCAATTGGGTCCTAGACTTTGACGGGCCGCCCCCCAGGTGGTGAAGGTAGGAAAAAACATATCCACTTCGCTGATCCTCAACACTGGGGCCCCACAAGGGTGCATGCTCAGCCCCCTCCTCTACTCCCTGTTCACCCATGACTGCGTGGCCATGCACTCTTCCAACTCAATAATCATGTTTGCAGACGACACAACAGTAGTGGGCTTGATTACCAACAATGACGAGACAGCCTACAGGGAGGAGGTGAGGGCACTCTGAGTGTGGTGTCAGGAAAACAACCTCACTCAACGTCAACAAAACAAAGGAGATGATTGTGGACTTCAGGAAACAGCAGAGGGAGCACCCCCCCTATCCACATCAACGGGACAGTAGTGGAGAAGGTGAAAAGTTTTTAAAGTTCCTTGGCGTACACATCACGGACAAACTGAAATGGTCCACCCACACAGAGTGGTGAAGGTGCAACACCGCCCTCACTAACTTTTACAGATGCACAATTGAGAGCATCCTGTCGGGCTGTATCACCGCCTGATATGGCAACTACACCGCCCTCAAACGCAGGGCTCTCCAGAGGGTGGTGCGGTCTGCACAACCCATCACCGGGGGCAAAGTACCTGCCCTCCAGGACACCTACAGCACTCGATGTTACAGGAAGGCCAAAAAGATCAAGGACGACAACCACCCGAGCCACTGCCTGTTCACCCCGCAATCATCTAGAAGATGTCAGTACAGGTGCATCAAAGCTGGGACCGAGAGACTGAAAAATAGCCATCACTAACACAGAGGCTGCTGCCTACATCGACTCCAATCATTAGGCACTTTAATAAATGGATCACTAGTCACTTAAAAAAATGCATAGGGCATAGGCCTACCCACTTGGGAGCCAGACCCAGCCAATCAGAATGAGTTTTCCCCTACAAAAAGGGTTTATTACAGACAGAAATATGGCTGTTTCATCAGCTGTCCGGGTGGCTGGTCTCAGATGATCCTGCAGGGAAAGAAGTCTGATGTGGAGGTCCTGGGCTGGCGTGGTAACACGTGGCCTGCAGTTGTGAGGCCGGTTGGACGTACTGACGAATTTTCTAAAACAACGTTGGAGGTGGCTTATGGTAGAGAAATGAACATTCAATTCTCTGGCAATAGCTCTGCTAGACATTCCTGCAGTCAGCATGCCAATTGCACGCTCCCTCAACTTGAGACATCTGTGGCATTGTGTTGTGTGGCAAAACTGTACATTTTAGGCTGCCATTTTATTGTCCCCTGCAAAAGGTGCACCTGTGTAATGATTATGCTGTTTAATCAAATTCTTGATATGCAACACCTGTCAGGTGAATGGATTATCTTGGCAAAGGAGAAATGCACATTAACAGGGATGTAATCAAATTTGTGCAAACAATTTGAGAAATACGTTTTTTGTGCATATTTCAGCTCACGAAACATGGGACCAACACTTTACATGTTGCGTTTATATATTAAAAAAATGTATGTACATTTCTCCGATTTATTTTTATTTATTTTTTTTTTTTCGTTTTTTTTTTTTTTTTTTTTCCCCAGACCTCAAAAGTGGTCTCCTGGTGTAGTTTAAGTATTTTTGTGGACTTAGAACATCCAATTTTGTTGTTTTTCTAAAATAAACTAGGAAAAAAGGAAAACTGGAAAAACAAAACCTTTACTTTTCAAGATGATGTTGGCTATTTCATTTTTATGTTTTAATAAAATACATAATTTGAAGAAAAAACATTATTGTGGCAATTCATATCTTGCAGTAAAATTGTAAATAATACTTTAATCTCGAGAGAAGACAGGTTAAATGTTAACGGTTTCATGTTCTCTTAGAAAATAGTCCTAATCTTTTAGGCCTAGACATAAACAATATCCAAAACAACTAACGATACACTGAATTCATACATTTTCAGTCATTTTTAATTGTAAAGTCATGTCTTTCTACACAATACCTTTTTGTATGCAAATCTGTCAAGGCAAAGGGTGGCAACTTTGAAGAATCTGAAATATATATTGATTTGTTTAACACTTTTGATTCCATATGTGTTATTTCATAGTTTAGATGTCTTCACTATTATTCTACAATGTAGAAAATAGTCCAAATAAAGACCTTTTGAATGAGTAGGTGTGTCCAAACTTTTGACTGGTACTGTATGTCATGGTAGAGTAGTGTGTAATAATGTGTTGTGTTAAGTATTGTTTTATTGTGTGTAGCAGCAGCTAATGGGGATCCAGAATAAATACAAAAGGAAACATTTCAATTAGTCTACACCTGTTGTTTACTAAGCATGTGACACATGCAATTCGATTTGAATACCATAACAAATGTTTCCAATCTAGGAGGTAAACGAGGGTATGTTTGACAGCATGAGTGAAGGATGCTTTGTTGCGAAATAGGAAGCCAATTCTAGATTGGAGATGCTTAATGTGTGTCTGAAGTGCTTTGAGAGACTAGTCAAGGATCATATCACCTCCACCTTACCTGCCACCCTAGACCCACTTCAGTTTGCATACCGCCCCAACAGTTCCACAGACGACGCAATCGCCATCACACTGCCCTATCCCATCTCTATCCGAAGAGAAATACCTATGTGAGAATGCTATTCATTGACTACAGCTCAGTATTCAACACCATAGTACCCTCCAAGCTCAGCATTAAGCTTGAGTCCCTGGGTCTCAACCCTGCCCTGGGCAATTGGGTCCTAGACTTTGACGGGCCGCCCCCCAGGTGGTGAAGGTAGGAAAAAACATATCCACTTCGCTGATCCTCAACACTGGGGCCCCACAAGGGTGCATGCTCAGCCCCCTCCTCTACTCCCTGTTCACCCATGACTGCGTGGCCATGCACTCTTCCAACTCAATAATCATGTTTGCAGACGACACAACAGTAGTGGGCTTGATTACCAACAATGACGAGACAGCCTACAGGGAGGAGGTGAGGGCACTCTGAGTGTGGTGTCAGGAAAACAACCTCACTCAACGTCAACAAAACAAAGGAGATGATTGTGGACTTCAGGAAACAGCAGAGGGAGCACCCCCCCTATCCACATCAACGGGACAGTAGTGGAGAAGGTGAAAAGTTTTTAAAGTTCCTTGGCGTACACATCACGGACAAACTGAAATGGTCCACCCACACAGAGTGGTGAAGGTGCAACACCGCCCTCACTAACTTTTACAGATGCACAATTGAGAGCATCCTGTCGGGCTGTATCACCGCCTGATATGGCAACTACACCGCCCTCAAACGCAGGGCTCTCCAGAGGGTGGTGCGGTCTGCACAACCCATCACCGGGGGCAAAGTACCTGCCCTCCAGGACACCTACAGCACTCGATGTTACAGGAAGGCCAAAAAGATCAAGGACGACAACCACCCGAGCCACTGCCTGTTCACCCCGCAATCATCTAGAAGATGTCAGTACAGGTGCATCAAAGCTGGGACCGAGAGACTGAAAAATAGCCATCACTAACACAGAGGCTGCTGCCTACATCGACTCCAATCATTAGGCACTTTAATAAATGGATCACTAGTCACTTAAAAAAATGCATAGGGCATAGGCCTACCCACTTGGGAGCCAGACCCAGCCAATCAGAATGAGTTTTCCCCTACAAAAAGGGTTTATTACAGACAGAAATATGGCTGTTTCATCAGCTGTCCGGGTGGCTGGTCTCAGATGATCCTGCAGGGAAAGAAGTCTGATGTGGAGGTCCTGGGCTGGCGTGGTAACACGTGGCCTGCAGTTGTGAGGCCGGTTGGACGTACTGACGAATTTTCTAAAACAACGTTGGAGGTGGCTTATGGTAGAGAAATGAACATTCAATTCTCTGGCAATAGCTCTGCTAGACATTCCTGCAGTCAGCATGCCAATTGCACGCTCCCTCAACTTGAGACATCTGTGGCATTGTGTTGTGTGGCAAAACTGTACATTTTAGGCTGCCATTTTATTGTCCCCTGCAAAAGGTGCACCTGTGTAATGATTATGCTGTTTAATCAAATTCTTGATATGCAACACCTGTCAGGTGAATGGATTATCTTGGCAAAGGAGAAATGCACATTAACAGGGATGTAATCAAATTTGTGCAAACAATTTGAGAAATACGTTTTTTGTGCATATTTCAGCTCACGAAACATGGGACCAACACTTTACATGTTGCGTTTATATATTAAAAAAATGTATGTACATTTCTCCGATTTATTTTTATTTATTTTTTTTTTTTTCGTTTTTTTTTTTTTTTTTTTTCCCCAGACCTCAAAAGTGGTCTCCTGGTGTAGTTTAAGTATTTTTGTGGACTTAGAACATCCAATTTTGTTGTTTTTCTAAAATAAACTAGGAAAAAAGGAAAACTGGAAAAACAAAACCTTTACTTTTCAAGATGATGTTGGCTATTTCATTTTTATGTTTTAATAAAATACATAATTTGAAGAAAAAACATTATTGTGGCAATTCATATCTTGCAGTAAAATTGTAAATAATACTTTAATCTCGAGAGAAGACAGGTTAAATGTTAACGGTTTCATGTTCTCTTAGAAAATAGTCCTAATCTTTTAGGCCTAGACATAAACAATATCCAAAACAACTAACGATACACTGAATTCATACATTTTCAGTCATTTTTAATTGTAAAGTCATGTCTTTCTACACAATACCTTTTTGTATGCAAATCTGTCAAGGCAAAGGGTGGCAACTTTGAAGAATCTGAAATATATATTGATTTGTTTAACACTTTTGATTCCATATGTGTTATTTCATAGTTTAGATGTCTTCACTATTATTCTACAATGTAGAAAATAGTCCAAATAAAGACCTTTTGAATGAGTAGGTGTGTCCAAACTTTTGACTGGTACTGTATGTCATGGTAGAGTAGTGTGTAATAATGTGTTGTGTTAAGTATTGTTTTATTGTGTGTAGCAGCAGCTAATGGGGATCCAGAATAAATACAAAAGGAAACATTTCAATTAGTCTACACCTGTTGTTTACTAAGCATGTGACACATGCAATTCGATTTGAATACCATAACAAATGTTTCCAATCTAGGAGGTAAACTCGCTAAGGTATTCAATCATTTCACTGTGTATTTCAGATGGAGTCAAGGCCACCAAAATAGAGCTCCTTTTGCAAAAAACATCCCTGTGTGTTTAAAGTGTGTAGCCTACTGGTGTAGAAGCTGGGGGTGTGTGCGTGTGCGTGTTAATGGGTAGAGTGGCTGTGTCATGGGGGAGTTGGTGGGGGGACAGACAGACAGTCCTGTCTGACAATGGCTCTGGTTCTTGAGCTTATTAGGGGATTAACTCTGTGTACACATGTCCGCACCCATACAGTATGTGTATATACAGTAGTGTGTGTGGTTAGTGGTGGTGTAGGGGGTGCATCTCCCTTGACTTTCTAGTAAGTCAGTATGTGGTTCATTGCAGTTTCAATCCGTTGTGTGGTGCTAGAAGTGTTTTACATCTATGAAGTGGTTTGTCTTGTCATATTTGTTTATTTTCCAATTTGAAATACATATTATGCATAATGGTTCTTTGTTAATAACCATTGAGTTTAGCTGTAGAATTCATTGCATCTGCTGTCCAAAATTTGCCGAATGCAGTAAATTCACCATCTTGTTCAAATTAGAAATGTTTCAGCAACTTGAGACAATTGAGCTTCTTATGAATATCTGATATCACCATAGATCTTTGGTGATTGTTTTGGTGTTTAACAGTAAAGTGTTCCTTATTGTTATCAGTCTCTCTCTTGGGCAAATTAGATGAATCACTGACATGAACGCTTGGTTTTTGGTTAGGTCTAGAACTAAAATATTGGCTCCCGTGTGGCCCAGCAGCCTAAGGCACTGCATCTCAGTACAAGAGGCGTCACTGCAGTCCCTGGTTCGAATCCAGGCTGCATCACATCCGGCTATGATTGGGAGTCCCATAGGGCGGCGCACAATTGTTCCTCCACTGGCAGGGGTAGGCCGTCATTGTAAATAAGAATTTGTTCTTAACTGACTTAAAGGTCAAATAAATCAATCAATAAAATAAAATGGAGCAAGGTGTGGGGGGGTGAATAGAACATGCTCCAAATGGGTGTGTGTTTTGTGTGTGTACCTGTGTTAATAAGAGTTTGTTTAAGCAACCATCAGTGGCTCATTGTAATGTAAAGGATATGCAGGAACTGGCTTTGATGTCAATGGGCCAAACCATTGTGAGTGCGGTGGGGGTGGTCAAGAGTGACCAATGACGGAGCTTAATGTTGTCTGAGTGTTGATATGGGTAGCAACGCAGAGGCCGGCAAACTAAGGCTTAGAGATAGATGGAAGTAGAGAAAGCAGGAGGAGTCTGTGGTTGCTGAGTTGAAGCTGAGGACATTGTACAAGTCCTGTCTGAGGTTGTGTAATAAGCTGAACCCTGACCGTTGACCCCTGTGTTATCCAGGTGAGGACAGGACTACACAGCAGCTCCTCCGAGGACAAGGACCAGAGACTAGGAGGTAATGCATGAGCACACGCATATATATATATATATATATATATACACACACACACACACACTGCACAAGACCCATACAGTATAATCAAATTCTGAGGTCACAGCTGATATCACCAGCACTAGGCACCAGCTGACAAAGGATCCCATGCAGAGAGGTGCCCAGTGCGCTCATTCTATCCATGAATGTTACAGATGAGGATGCAGCGTTTTGCATTGACAGATTTTTGTTTTGTTATCCACGGGTGCAACATTTGACATTGAGTCATTTAGCAGACACTCGTATCCAGAGAGACTTACATTTAGTGCATTCATCTTAAGATGGCTAGGTGAGACAACCACATGTCATAGTAAGTACAGTGGGGTGGAAAAGTATTTGATCCCCTGCTGATTTTGTACGTTTGCCCACTGACAAAGAAATGATCAGTCTATAATTTTAATGGTAGGTTTATTTGAACAGTGAGAGACAGAATAACAACAAAGAAATCCAGAAAAACGCATGTCAGAAATGTTATAAAAGGATTTGCATTTTAATGAGGGAAATAAGTATTTGACCCCTCTGCAAAACATGACTTAGTACTTGGTGGCAAAACCCTTGTTGGCAATCACAGAGGTCAGACGTTTCTTGTAGTTGGCCACCAGGTTTGCACACATCTCAGGAGGGATTTTGTCCCACTCCTCTTTGCAGATCTTCTCCAAGTCATTAAGGTTTTGAGGCTGACGTTTGGCAACTCGAACCTTCAGCTCCCTCCACAGATTTTCTATGGGATTAAGGTCTGGAGACTGGCTAGGCCACTCCAGGACCTTAATGTGCTTCTTCTTGAGCCACTCCTTTGTTGCCTTGGTCGTGTGTTTTGGGTCATTGTCATGCTGGAATACCCATCCACGACCCATTTTCAATGCCCTGGCTGAGGGAAGGATGTTCTCACCCAAGATTTGACAGTACATGGCCCCATCAAATGATGCGGTGAAGTTGTCCTGTCCCCTTAGCAGAAAAACACCCACAAAGCATAATGTTTCCACCTCCATGTTTCATTTCATTATCATTCATTTACGTCATTTAGCAGACGCTCTTATCCAGAGCGACTTACAGTAGTGAATGCATACATTTCTTATTTTTTTTTTTTTTTCTGTGCTGGCCCCCCGTGGGAATCGAACCCACAACCCTGGTGTTTCAAACACCATGCTCTACCAACTGAGCTACAGGGAAGGCTGTTTGACTGTGGAGATGGTGTTCTTGGGGTAATAGGCAGCATTCCTCCTCCTCCAAACACGGCGAGTTGAGTTGATGTCAAAGAGCTCCATTTTGGTCTCATCTGACCACAACACTTTCACCAGTTGTCCTCTGAGTCATTCAGATGTTCATTGGCAAACTTCAGACGGGCATGTATATGTATTCTTGAGCAGGGGGACCTTGCGGGCGCTGCAGGATTTCAGTCCTTCATGGCGTAGTGTGTTACCAATTGTTTTCTTGGTGACTATGGTCCCAGCTGCCTTGATCATTGACAAGATCCTCCCGTGTAGTTCTGGGATGATTCCTCACCGTTCTCATGATCATTGCAACTCCACGAGGTGAGATCTTGCATGGAGCCCCAGGCCGAGGGAAATTAACAGTTCTTTTGTGTTTCTTCCATTTGCGAATAATCGCACCAAATGTTGTCACCTTCTCACCAAGCTGCTTGGCAATGGTCTTGTAGCCCATTCCAGCCTTGTGTAGGTCTACAATCTTGTCCCTGACATCCTTGGAGAGCTCTTTGGTCTTGGCCATGGTGGAGAGTTTGGAATCTGATTGATTGATTGCTTCTGTGGACAGGTGTCTTTTTTAGAGGTAACAAGCTGTGGTTAGGAGCACTCCCTTTAAGAGTGTGCTCCTAATCTCAGCTCGTTACCTGTATAAAAGACACCTGGGAGCCAGAAATCTTTCTGATTGAGAGGGGGTCAAATACTTATTTCCCTCATTAAAATGCAAATCAATTTATAACGTTTCTGACATGCATTTTTCTGGATATTTTTGTTGTTATTCTGTCTCTCACTGTTCAGATAAACCTACCATTAAAATTATAGACTGATCCTTTCTTTGTTAGTGGGCAAACGTACAAAATCAGCAGGGGATCAAATACTTTTTCCCCCCACTGTACATTTCCCCCCAATAAAGGCATTATCAGCTAAGTTGGTGCTAGTAGGAATAAGACAATTGCAGGTGTATTTATTTGTATTTTTTAGAAGGGCTGTGGTTGAACTGTGTGGCAGAACGGTGTGTCAATTCATAGTGAGGGCACTGTGCTCCATCTAAAAAGACTAGCTTTATTTACTTAATTCATAAACTTTTGGCAGCTTTTACATACCCTTTACCCAGGCTTTTTTCATAGTAGCTAATGCAGGACTGTTTTCCAAGTGTTTTTTTTTTTTTTTTTGGTCTCAAATCAACATACAGGGCTTCTGATAACATTGCATCAGAACTAGGTGGTGGATCAGGAGAAAGAAACTTCATTATGCTAATCTCTGTGTGTCCGTGTGTGTGTCTGTGATTGTTTTCTCGTAGTGTTGTCCCCTGACAGAGTGGTTGAGACCACCTCCCTGAAGGAAAGAATGGCCAAGTACCAGTCAGCCGCTACCAAAAAGCGCCCACTAGCATGCACTGTGAGTTTGTGTGTTTGTTTTATTATAGATGCTATCCTAAAAAAATGTACACACTCCCCTCTCACATTTTAATCTCCTCTATTTAGGAGAGACTAGAGACACCGTTGACTCAGTTACCAGACCTAAATGTCCTTTTTAGAAAGTGGTCCTCTGCTCCTGTTAAATGGTCACATTATATTTTTACATTTTAGTTATTTAGCAGATGCTCTTATCCAGAGAGACTTAGTGCATTTATCTTAAAATAGCTAGGTGGGACAACCACATATCACAGTCATAGTAAGTACAGTTTTCCTCAATAAAGTAGCTATCAGCGAAGTCAGTAAGAAAAATTAAAACATTCAAGGCTAATGTAAGGATAGTGTAAATGGGAAAAGTTGCTCAATTAATGTCAAAGAAAGACAGATCATAATTCACATTTTGTAAAGATGGCCTTGGTTTGGCATTTCATGTCTCTCTTGTCACTGTGTTCTTCTGCTGATCAACCTCTTCATCTGCAGACCAGTCAGTCAGAGCGAGAGGATAACAGCCTGAAGGAGAATGTGCCCCCTAGTGGTGTGGCTGTGGTAAGTACCTACACGTGTGTGTGTGTGTGTGTGTGTGTGTGTGTGTGTGTGTGCGCATGTGGTGTGTGTGTGTGTGTGTGTGTGTGTGCGCGCGTGTGTGTGTGTGCGCATGTGGTGCGTGTGAGAGTTGGTTTTGAGGTGGGTACATGAGAGAGCGAGCGACTGAGTGAACATAGTGAGTCTTTGAGATAAACTGTGTTTGTGTGTGAAGATGAATTCATTGGATAGGGGAGCAGCGTTTAAGCAGATACACACTGTAAACCAATCAAAGCTGATGTGCTGTGAGTAAATGAACATAGTTTCCTAAAATACCTGCTCTTAAACCTGAATACACAGTGACAGTAAACTCTTTCATATGGATTTTTTAGTGCTATTTTAAATGGATGAACAAGCTATACTGTTTTTTGGATTGCTATAACAAGGTTCTCTCTTTTTTTCCACTCAGAGCCAGGCTTTAGAGTCCTACAGCAGAAAAGTTGCTGTAGCAGAGACCAATGGTGAGTCAGCTTTAATTTCCCTCCCCATCTCGCATGATGTCAACCCCACAGCTCCTGGCTGGGGGGCGCCGGGGACAGGACCTCACCCAGCGGGGAAACGGCTGCTCTTGCCTCTGATTAGTCCTCTGTATTCTAGGTTAAAGGGCAGAGAGGGGTGGAGCACCGACTGGGTCGTTACTCTGAGTTACTGCTCTGTGTCTAGTGAAAAGCCTGGCTCCTTTAAAAAATATATATATATTGCTCTGCCCAGCTGTGACACTGACCTCTGGAGTCAAGATGGAGTCCCTGTAGTAAGACCGGTATGTTATGTGTTTGGTCTGTTTCAGGGGATGGCATGGACATATCTAGTTTTAAGGGTGGTACCTCATCTTCATCCTCAGTCCACAGTGACTTGCCCAAGGCAGCCTGGGTGAGTTCTCTCCATAGCCTCCATCACAATGACACAAACAACTGTAGTAACATGTATTAAATCAAGGAAATCAATATAAAATCTGACAGTAAGAGTTGTTACTGACAACCACAATTCAGTGTATGAAAGGCAAATCCTTAATGTGTGTGTGTAGAAGTTCTGCCTTTCCGTGAGGGAGACGTGCATTACGTGCCTGAAGACAGTGTACCCGCTGGAGAGGCTGGTGGCCAACACCCAGATCTTCCACACCACCTGCTTCCGCTGTCTCCACTGCAACACCAAGCTCAGGTACTAGTAGGGATGCTCATTTTGTCAAAATGTACTTTTTCATTCAAATGTCACATTCTAAAACATTTAGAAACCATTGGGGGAAAAGTAAAAAGAACATGTTAAAAGTATTGCCTATCGTGCATGATAATTCTATCTTTTCAATATGCCTTTTTAATTGGATTTATCCCAAGCTGAATCGATTGTAGTAACATTAGCTTTGAAATGTACATTTGTTTCAGTGACCGGTGTCTTGTCTGCATCTAGCTAATGTATGTTTTTTAAATATTTGTTTTGTTTTGTTTTTGCTGCCCTCTGCTGTTCAGCCTGGGGAGCTATGCCTCTCTATACGGTAAGGTCTACTGCAAGCCCCACTTCAGCCAGCTGTTCAAGGCCAAAGGCAACTACGACGAGGGCTTTGGCCACCGCCCCCACAAGGACCTGTGGACGCCCCGTGCCGAGGAAGAGGAAGATGGAGTAGACCGGGTCGTGGAGAAGAGGTCTACGGAGCGGGCAGAAAGAGCTGTGGTGGTGTCCCATCCAGCCGAGACACCACTCTCCCCAGCCAAGCAGTCCAGCACCACGGTGGAGGAGTCTCCCCTGGCCAAGGTGACAAACCTGACTGCCTCTCATGAGACACACAGCCACATTTCCTCCACTGAGAAACTCTCCACCACCGAGAAAATACCAGAGGCCCGCAGGCTTAGGGTTGCCTGGCCCCCTCCTGCTGACAGTGATGCTGGAGCCTCTTCTGCTCTGGAGGGTGGTGGTGTGGGCCGGCCCTGGAGGGCCAAGTGGCCTCCGGAGGGCGAGGTGTCATCGTCCACCCTGTGCCCCAACAGGGCTGAGCTGAAGAGCCTCAGGAGGAGCTCGTCTCTGAAGGAGCGCAGTCGGCCCTTCTTGGTGGCCCCCAGCCTCACCAACACCAATGCCCTGGGGCCAGGGGAGCCCCGCCAGCCCCTCAAATCCCTGATGGAGAGGAGGGGGTCGCTGGAGGACAGCTGCTCCACACTTAAGGAACCAGAACCTCAACTCCAGAGGAGGAGAGAGGAGGAGAAAGAGGGGAGCAAGCCCACATTGCCCAGCGGCAGTGCGGTGAACGGAGAGATCAGCTGCGAGGAGGTGGAGAGTCTCCTGGCAACGCAGGACAAGAAAGAAGAGCCGCTGAAGAAAGGAAAAGAAGCAGCAGTGGAGGATGAAGAGGAAAGGGCTTCTTTAAAATGCAAAAGTGCCTCTCCAGACATCCTAGCATCTCCACCCCCGCAGCCCAAACACAACCGCAGCTCCCAGGACGTGGGCTTCTGGGACGGGGAGGAGAGAGGCGACGGGGAACAGCTCACCATGGAGGAGATGATCAAGAGGAACCGCTATTATGAGGAAGAGGAAGATGACGTCTGAATAGACACTCAGCTCTGAATCAGACTGGATTTAGACTGGACACACACCATGGACACACACCAACACATTATGTCCCTAGTACTCCCTGTCCACTTTATAAAACCCAGGGAGTTCTTAAAAGTGCAGGGACACAACAATTGTGATATTTCTCTGTTTGGGTGTAATTTGTGATCATTTTGAGTGTTTGTTTCATTCACAGTAGAAAAGTTAGCAATACAACAGTCTTACTACACTACATTGAACCAAATAGCCTGACTATTTGAGTGATTTCTGAGGGAGCCTGGTAGAAGGGACTGGTAGATTGTAGACGGTTGGATTAAAAACATTTAGTACCGTTTTCCATGTTTTGTATTTTTACGCTGGAAAGGCTGGTCTGTGTCTTTTTTAAACTGGGAGTGAATACAGTTACGATCTTTATGATACACAGCCCTGATTGGCGGATAGGATCGTCTAGACCAGGGTTTCCTAAACTCGGTCCTGGGGCCTCCCCAGGGGGCACGTTTTGATTTTTGTCCTAGCACTACACAGCTGATTCAAATAACCAACTCATCATCAAGCTTTGATTATTTGAATCAGCTGTGTAGTGTTTGGACAAAAACCAAAATATGCACCCAGGGTGGGCTCCAGTACTGAGTTTGGGAAAACTTGGCCTAGACCCTAGAGCAGGGGTATTCAACTCTTACCCTATGAGGTCTGGAGCTTGCTGGTTTTCTGTTCTACCTGATCATTAATTGTACCCGGTCTAAATCAGTCCCTGATTAGAGGGGAACAATGGAAAAACTCAGTGGAACTAGCTTGGAGGTCCAGAGGTGACTTTGAGGGCTCTAGAGCCTAATTATGCAAATAAAAGATGACTGGTCATTGGTCAGAATAATCAGATTGTGATGTAATGCTGTGGGCCAAAAACTACATCCCCTTTTTTTCAAAAGCTGTTACACTAAAAGGGCATTTTCACAATTTCAGTGTTATTTCGACCCTGTAGTGTGGAAATATCAATAAAATAGGGAAATCACGTTTGACTGCACTGCCCCTTTAAGTGGACTAGTACAAACCACTGCCAGATGGATTACAGGATCAGAGCTGTTTTAAATAATCACAAGCAGTCACTTCATGGGTTTGATAATACTTGATCTTGTAATATACCTTAAGAATCAAAAAAGGCTGGTGACAGAATGTGGTAAATATATCCGGGATGACTAAACCAACAATGTACTATCTGTGATGTATGTTTGGGTCCTTTCCCTTCCTGGGTGTATATTTTTAGTTGTTCTTTGACACAGTGCCTGTTTTAAATTGTATAAAAAGCATCCTATTTTATAATGAATTTAGAAAACTGGATCAATACAGATTATTATATTTACCCTCATTGTTTTATACTTAATTTTTTGGGGTCCTCCATAAAGTAATCTTGAAAGTGTACGTCTCGAGACAACCAAAGTGTTTGAAATAAATAATAAATGGTCTATCATTGATACATCTGTCTTGTTTCAGTACATGAACTAAGGCCGGGATTCAATACGGTCGCCCTTGTAGCCAGCTTTGAAAGGCAATGTTTCCGCGTTTGCTGACATCACATTCATGGTGAATGCTGTAAATGTCAGCCCAATTGGAAATGACCTTTAAATGTCAGATCTGCGTTTATAGCGTGCTTAACTCAGTACAGTGTTATGATTGTTTATTTACCTTTCTACTGTTGTGGCTAGATGGAAAAGGCCTACAGCGCCATCTATTGGGCGTGTAAGGGACAACAGTTGACATCTGTAGCATTGTAGCTAAGCCTAACCCTTTTCCTAACCTTAACCTGCCACGTTAATTATCCTAGCCTGCAATGTAAACAAACCATCTGTGGGTACAAATCAGCAGTATCACCCATAGAGAATGATAGAGGCCTCTAGTGGCCAAAAGTCTGTATTTGAATGGGCAGCGCCATTTGAAGGCTTCCACCATTTTTAATGTAGTCAACTGAGTGAGACTTCCAACTTCATTGGCTGACCCATCCTGGTGACCCTGTTGGAGTCATGTCCAACCGGGTCAATGGGAGGGATAAACAAATCGTGAGTAAGAAAATTGACTACTTCAAAATGTAGATAGCTTCAATGGCGCTGCCCATGCTGTCACAGACGCTATGATGGCACAATACATAGATGAGTCCTCTATGGTATCACCACACAGGTTAGGAGAATGAGGTTAAGAGTTAGGTTTAGCGACAATGCTACAGTGTAACAACTGTTGTCCCTGATGCGACCCCTAGATGGAGCTGTAGGCCTACTCCATCTAGCCACAACGGTAGAAACATGAACTAACCATCTGTGGCGACAAATCATCAGTATCATTACACCAGATTGAACCCCAGCCTTAAAGGGCACGTAGCAGCTATTTCTCAATGTCAGAAATGCATATAATAGCAACTTGGAGCACTCCAGGAAAACATTCCCAAATTACAAACTCTTAAATACATTGTTCTAAAAGTTGGGTGTGAGGTTTTCTCCAAATCAAATGTATTTATATAGCCCTTCTTACATCAACTGATATATCAAAGTGCTGAACAGAAACCCAGCCTAAAACCCCAAACAGCAAGCAATGCAGGTGTAGAAGCACGGTGGCTAGGAAAAACTCCCTGGAAAGGCCAAAACCTAGGAAGAAACCTAGAGAGGAACCAGGCTATGAGGGGTGGCCAGTCCTCTTCTGGCTGTGCCGGGTGGAGATTATAACAGAACATGGCCAAGATGTTCAAATGTTCATAAATGACCAGCATGGTCAAATAATAGTAATCACAGTGAACAGGTCAGGGTTCCATAGCCGCAGGCAGAACAGTTGAAACTGGAGCAGCAGCATGGCCAGGTGGACTGGGGACAACAAGGAGTCATCATGCCAGGTAGTCCAGGTAGTGTGTGAGAGAGAGATCATGAGCAGATGAGCTCCCACATGTTTCAGCATGTTTTTAAAAATAGATATATTTAGAGTTAGACGAGAGAGAGAGAGCGTGCGAGTGCGTGTGTGTGTAGATTTTTCGTCAGGGACATATACAGGATGCTACCCTCTACAACATAACCTCACTCCAAACCTACAACCTGATTTTTGGATGGAATTACTTGGAATGCTTCCTACACTCAATGATTATTATTCCCAAAATATACATCAAATGCTCTGGCAAACAAGCAGAGACCTGAAAACACCATCCAACCTGGAGCTGAGTGAGTAATGCTTAGTCTGAAGCAATTTTTTTACTTTCAAAAGCCAATTACAATTATATATTTTACTTAATAAGGACTGAATGCTCAGGCTGCCATGCTTTGCTAGGACAAAGAGTTACAACTTCAATTAGCACTGACGTGTGAAGCGAGAGGTGCCGAAGCCTTTGAGCCCAACACATGGCAGGCTACCCCACCCAGATCCAGAGGACTTGAAGCCCCCTCCTGCTGTTCAAAGACCATCCACTGGCATTTTCTACAAGAAATCTGCCTAAAGAAATAAAGGTTTCTCCCAAGTTGGTGTGACACCTACTCCCATTGCCTGCTGCACTGCTGCTTGGATTCCACCTGGCGATCTGTTCGCCGTCTGCCCTGGCCTGTCTGGTACAGGTACCCCCACCCCCTCTCTCTCTCCCGAGGTTTCACTCACCTCCAGCACACACGCACTGTTGGGGCGAGTGACTCTGAACTTACAATGGATAGCCCTAAGTCGTTATATATGTTATTTTTTTGTTGTGTATTTTGCTATTTGCCTCATGACTCCTGCATACTTTGTTGACTATGAACGTGCTTGTTTACCCAACCGTGGGACAGACTGTTTGTTCCCACACTCGGGACTCAGACTCTATTTGTTACACAGACTTTTGGCCTCCCATCCTATTCTAACCACCTCTCGCCGGCTTTGTATTCATGTTACCTGATAAAATTTCTGTACAATATGATCTTGTTGCCATCTGATGCACATTCAGATGTCATAAATCAGCACTGCAGAGCTCTCCCTGTACTATGCCGTGCCTTTATTGTATTACTGTTGATGATATCTGGAAATGTATATGTCACCCTGGCCCATCTACTGTTGCTAGCCCCAATTCTGACTTGTGCTCTGATATCTGCTTCACTGATTTCTGCTCTCGTAAAAGCCTGGTCCTAAAGCAATGAGACTCCCTAAATCTTTCTCCGATTATTACCAATCCCACAAGGTATGGCTCCAAACACCCAGAAAAGGTTACTCTTCTTGATGTTATCCTCACAAATAATCCTGATAGGTATCAGTCTGGTGTTTTTTGTAATGACCTTAGTGATCACTGTTTAACAGCCTGTGTTCATAATGGCTGCTCAGTGAAACGACCTGTCCTGATTTGTCATAGACGCTTGCTAAAAAACTTTAATGAACAATCTTTCCTTCATGAACTGGCCTCTGTAAAATTGTATAGAATCAGCTTGATCCCCTCTGTCGAAGACACTTGGACCTTCTTTTTTGAAGGTCCAACCTTAAAGGTCCTCAATGATGTCACCATTGCCCTTGATTCAAAGCAATATTGTGCTGCTATTTTTATTGACTTGGCCAAAGCTTTTGATACGGTAGACCATTCCATTCTTGTGGGCCGGCTAAGGAGTATTGGTGTCTCTGAGGGGTCTTTGGCCTGGTTTGCTAACTACCTCTCTCAGAGTGCAGTGTATAAAGTCAGAAAATCTGCTGTCTCAGCCAATGCCTGTCATCAAGGGAGTACCCCCAAAGCTTAATCCTAGGCCCCACACTCTTCTCAATTTACATCAACAACATAGCTCAGGCAGTAGGAAGCTCTCTCATCCATTTATATGCAGATGATACAGTCTTATACTCAACTGGCCCCTCCCTGGATTTTGTGTTAAATGCTCTACAACAAAGCTTTCTTAGTGTCCAACAAGCTTTCTCTACCCTTAACCTTGTTCTGAACACCTCCAAAACAAAGGTCATGTGGTTTGGTAAGAAGAATGCCCCTCTCCCCACAAGTGTGATTACTACTTCTGAGGGTTTAGAGCTTGAGGTGGTCACCTCATACAAGTACTTGGGAGTATGGCTAGACAGTACACTGTCCTTCTCTCAGCACATATCAAAGCTGCAGGCTAAGGTTAAATCTAGACTAGGTTTCCTCTATCGTAATCGCTCCTCTTTCACCCCAGCTGCCAAACTAACCCTGATTCAGATGACCATCCTACCCATGCTAGATTACGAAGACCTAATTTATAGATCAGCAGGTAAGGGTGATCTCGAGCGGCTAGATGTTCTTTACCATTCGGCCATCAGATTTTCCACCAATGCTCCTTATAGGACACATCACTGCACTCTATACTCCTCTGTAAACTGGTCATCCCTGTATACCTGTCGCAAGACCCACTGGTTGATGCTTATTTATAAAACCCTCTTAGGCCTCACTCCCCCCTATCTGAGATATCTACTGCAGCCCACATCCTCCACATACAACACCCGTTCTACCAGTCACATTCTGTTAAAGGTCCCCAAAGCACACACATCCCTGGGTCGCTCGTCTTTTCAGTTCGCTGCAGCTAGCGACTGGAATGAGCAGCAACAAACACTCAAACTGGATGGTTTTATCTCAATCTCTTCATTCAAAGATTCAATCATGGACAGTTGTGGCTGCTTCGTGTGAAGTATTGTTGTCTCTACCTTCTTGCCCTTTGTGCTGTTGTCTGTGCCCAATAATGTTTGTACCATGTTTGTACTGCTACCATGTGTTGCTACCATGTTGTTGTCATGTTGTGTTGCTACCATGCTGTGTTGTCGTGTTGCTGCCTTGCTATGTTGTTGTCTTAGGTCTCTCTTTACGTAGTGTCTCTCTTGTCGGGATGTGTTTTGTCCTATATTTTTTATTTTATTTTAATCCCAGCCCCCGCCCCCACAGGAGGCCTTTTGCCTTTTGGTAGGCCGTCATTGTAAATAAGAATTTGTTCTTAACTGACTTGACTAGTTAAATAAAATAATATAATATAGCTCCGTCTGCTGGCTATAAGTCTTTCATCCAAATGAGAGAGAAAAAACACACAAAGCAGGCCATCCTATATAAATAGATACTCATCTTTATTTATAAACATTGCATACAAGTTCACAATTTAGAGGTGAATCATATCAATGATTAAATTAACCTAATTGGTGACTAATATGAAATCAAATGACACTTGGTCAGGAACAGTTAGTGCATGATCTTCAGTTTTTTTTATCATAAAATACAATCAATCAGCACATTGCTAAGTATTTCATTTAACAATATAAATGAACCCAAAAGAGAAGGAACATAGATAGACATGTTAAACAAAAAGCCTCGAAAATGCCTGTAGTAATGCATCATAAAACAGTATATCTACAATAAAGTGCTCGTGATAAAAGGATATGGCATTATCATAGTCTTAGAAAAAAATGACATAACCCAACATCCTCATTTGGATTTTGGCATACCTGAGAGTTGGATTTCTTGTCTGTGGATTACATTTTTTCAGCATTTTGAATGCATTCCTTTAATAATCTCAAAATATAGTTGAACTAATAAGACTTGAATGATTGTTGCTAAAGACCTGGGATTGGTCCAACGTCTCTTTAAACTGGTTCTAGCATTTTCTATTGACATGATAAAAGTAAGCACTTTGAGGCACCCATACAGTATAGTCTTGACATATCAGCTTTGAATAATATTAATCCTCATACTATCTAGTAGCATGAGTTTCCTCTACTGATAGGAGTCAACCCAGAGTAAACTAGACTGAGGTGGGACTTCCCAGACAACATGCTGGATCCAGGAGTGATGTGAAGAAGAGGATACTGCACTGAGTTTGTTTGGAGTGACTCCAAACAAACTCCCATATTGGTCTAGCATCATATCGTCCATCCTCCCGACAGGGCCTCTAGCCTTTTGGGGGCCCTAAGCAAGATTTTGTTGTCCAATTCTGCCCATTTTGCCATGGGGCAGAGATTTTTTTTGCAGTTTTAAAGCTAATTTCCTGTAATTCTTCACATTTTGCCATGTTAATGATATCTGAGTGAAAGTGACTAACAAAAGCAATGGGCCTCTGGGCATGCATCCTGTGTGACCTGTCAGTATTCGACCATGATTACTACAAGTTTAGATAGCTGGCTAGAATAATTTACCAATCTAAAAACAGTTAGCTGACATGGTTAATTGAGTGACTGTCAGTGACTGACATACCAAGAGAAAAATTGCTGATGCACAACCAAATTTTTTTTTTTTTTGGGGGGGGGGGGGGGGGGGCCCTAGTGGCTTGGAGCCATAAGCGACCGCTTATGCCTGGAGCTGGCCCTGTCCTCCGAGTTTGTGGTGTGTGTGTGCGTCTGTCTGTGTTGGAGCCACTTCTCTCTGGTCATGTCCCTACTCTCTTCACTCCATCCTCCCCCTCTCCTCTCACCCGCTTAGTGGGTGCAGGTCCACCCTGACCTTTTCCCCGGTGCTCATCATGCCGATGGTAGGATAGAACCCCCCTGCTGGCACTGCCACCTCCTTGCGGCCCACCACCTTCCCATTCCGTGTGAAGAACACCTAGCACAACACAAGGGGGCGACAGTGAGCTACTATTCACACTAGGGTTGGGGTTGATTCCATTTAAATTAATTTAGGATATGAACAAAAGTGACAAATTATTTTGAAAATTCAGTGCCTACTGTTTTACCACTCCTATATCAAATCAGAACACATCACATATAAAATCCTAACTAATTCAACATAACCCCTCTCCTGCCTCTCACAGAGCTGACGCTCTGGCCCTGTTTGAAGGTTTGCTGATGTAGACAAAAGAGTCTCTCACCCCGACCTTCCTCCCCTCCTGCTCCCCCTCCAGTTCCTCCCCATCCTTCTCCTCGTCTTCATCGTTCATATAGAGTTCGTTCTGGACACGCCGCTGCTTAGGCCACAACTCCGAGTCCCCGTCGTCACTGTCATCTGAGGGAGCCACACCGATATGCTCAGAAAGACAGACATGGTGAGACAGACAGATTGATAGACAGGGAGGACGAGGATACAGTTAACTAAGTATACCATTCAAAATCCCCACTCACATTTGCTGCTTTATTACATTTTTTATAATCTAAAGACATTGTTTGTTTCATGGTTGTCTGTCTCAGATGGCAGCAGCCTAATGGTGCACTCACCTCCACTGTCCAGGATGTAGTCCCGTGGGAACATGATGCCACAGCCCATGACGTCCCCCTCAAAACAGCGAGGGCCAAAGGCGTCCCCCACCCCACTACCCTGGAAGAGCTTCCCATCATCTGAGAAAGAGGAAAGGAGAAAAGAGAGTGTGTGTGTGTGTGTGTGTGTGTATGAGAGAGCATGTATGCAAATTTCAATCATTCTGTATTTCAATTCCATGCAAATTCAATCAGTTCAGGGTAAACAGAAAATTCCTATATCAATGAATCTCCTAAATTAACTGAATTGAAAAGGAAAATGTACCCAACCCAGAACATCTAAATGAGTGAGATGATTGAGACTGACTGCTGTGTGCCGAGCTAGAATATAAACTTAAAAGTCCATTTTTCCTCATCTCAGCCTCCCTCGGCAGTGGAATAGTCAACCAGAGGTCAGGGGGAATGCGAGAGGAAAGAGCTACTTTCTCATCCTTAGGGTGGCTTTTAGGAAGAGAGATACAATGACATGGAACAGATGAAACATGAAGAGATCACTAGGTGGGGCTTCACCTAATCACCACTTTGGCAGATAAGCAGTGATAAACACACAGGCTTATCATAAGAGTAACACACTGATAATGGTATCCCACCATTCATGGGGACTTGGACAACTCTCAGCTTCTCGCTCAATCTCTGGCTGAGCCCTACATGGCACCCTATTCCCTACATAGTGCACTACTTTTGACCAGAGCCCTATGGGCAGGAAGGGTACCACAGGAGTCAGTCTGACCAATAATTAGAATCATGCATGGCAAGCAGGTACAGAGACAGACACATTCAAGTAACAAACCAAACCATCATGCAGGAACACTTGCAGACGGACAGATAGACAGACGCTACATGACTCAGGACACTCACCTGCATGATAGGCTATGGAGCCCCTGCTCCAGCCAGGGTGTCTGTTTTTGGGATAATCCTGTGAAATTAAGTGATAATATGTCAATGAGGTTTGACTCATACGAGGTGTGTGTATCTAATGACACCTTCCTGATACTGATTAATAGTGTGTGTACGCACATATAAACTCAGCAAAAAAAGAAACATCCCTTTTTCAGGACCCTGTCTTTCAAAGATAATTTGTAAAAATCCAAATAACTTCACAGATCTTCATTGTAAAGGGTTTAAACACTGTTTCCCATGCTTGTTCAATGAACCATAAACAATTAATGAACATGCACCTGTGGAATGGTCGTTAAGACACTAACAGCTTACAAATGGTAGGCAATTAACTGACTCTGAAAAACACACAAAAGAAAGATGCCCAGGGTCCCTGCTCATCTGAGTGAACGTGCCTTAGGCATGCTGCAAGGAGGCACGAGGACTGCAGATGTGGCCAGGGCAATAAATTGCAATGTCCTTACTGTGACACGCCTAAGACAGCGCTACAGGGAGACAGGACGGACAGCTGATCGTCCTCGCAGTGGCAGACCACGTGTAACAACACCTGCCAGGATCGGTACATCCGAACATCACACCTGCGGGACAGGTACAGGATGGCAACAACAACTGCCCGAGTTACACAAGGAACGCACAATCCCTCCATCAGTGCTCAGACTGTCCGCAATAGGCTGAGAGAAGCTTGACTGAAGGCTTGTAGGCCTGTTGTAACGCAGGTCCTCACCAGACATCACCGGCAACAACGTCGCCTATGGGCACAAACCCACCGTCGCTGGAACAGACAGGACTGGCAAAAAGTGCTCTTCACTGACGAGTCACACTTTTGTCTCACCAGGGGTGATGGTCGGATTCGCGTTTATCGCCGAAGGAATGAGGCCTGTACTCTGGAGCGGGATCGATTTGGAGGTGGAGGGTCCATCATGGTCTGGGGCGGTGTGTCACAGCATTGGACTGAGCTGGTTGTCATTGCAGGCAATCTCAACGCTGTGCGTTACAGGGAAGACATCCTCCTCCCTCATGTGGTACCCTTCCTGCAGGCTCATCCTGACATGACCCTCCAGCATGACAATGCCACCAGCCATACTGCTCGTTCTGTGCGGGATTTCCTGCAAGACAGGAATGTCAGTGTTCTGCCATGGCCAGCGAAGAGCCCGGATCTCAATCCCATTGAGCACGTCTGGGACCTGTTGGATCGGAGGTTGAGGGCTAGGGTCCTTCCCCCCAGAAATGTCCGGGAACTTGCAGGTGCCTTAGTGGAAGAGTGGGGTAACATCTCACAGAAAGAATTGGCAAATCTGGTGCAGTCCATGAGGAGGAGATGCACTGCAGTACTTAATGCAGCTGGTGGCCACACCAGATACTGACTGTTACTTTTGATTTTGTTAGTCACATGTCTGTGGAACTTGTTCAGTTTATGTCTCAGTTGTTGAATCTTGTTATATTTACACATGTTAAGTTTGCTGAAAATAAACGCAGTTGACAGTGAGAGGACGTTTCTATTTTTGCTGAGTTTGTGTGTGTTTGTTTCATTGATTTAGTTTCCTGCCAATGCTCCATTGAGCCCCCAGGTGATCCAACAGAAACCCCAACAAAGGCCCAGTGTTGTAGCTGATAAGATCTGAAGATGAGTCACATTTAATGGGGGTGCACCCTGTCCATCAGCCCATACAATGGAAGTCCTCATGAAGGAACAATAAGAGCATTTATTTTCTAGTTCTTCAGCCAGCCTCCTCTACTCCATCTCTGCAATACATTTTGACACATAAGGGTCATTAAAATAATCTGTATTTGAAGCCATAAAACACTATGATGAGTCACTGCGACTCTGAAGACACCATTTGTTATAGGCTTTACCCACAGCAACCGCTATCCATTAATGAAACAGCTTTCTCAAAACACTCAGATGCTAATCTTTAACACACCATGGGTAACATCAGCTGGGGATGGCGTCACCAGAGCTAATAGCCCTATCTTCTATGCTGGTATTATTCACTGAAACACACAGTAACAAAGACATGTACTGTGGCGCCACCAGGTCACGACTAATGCTAACTGGTTTAGAGAAGAATGAAAAGAGAGCTGCCTTTGTGCCAATGGAAGCCCCTATGGCCACAGTGGCAAGGGCTTTATTGGTACAGATATGGAGAGATAGAGACACAGGGAGGAGAGGACAGTGGATAAAGAGAGGGTCAGATAGTGGGAGAGGTATGGAGATGGACAGGTGAGGCAATGGAGAGATGGGAAGATGAGATTACATGTGAGTATGATTAAGGGATGAAAAAGTGAAAATGAAGACCATGATAGATGAGAAAGAAAGAGATGGAGAGGTAGGAGACCGAGAGATAGAGTGACACAGGAATGTGTATCACACCATCCCACAGTTCTCCAATAAAAAAAGAGGAGTCCAAGTTGTCACTGATCTGCTTCACAAGTGGTTTTTCAACGGGGATGATGTCCGCCTTTGATTTTTCCTGTGAGAGGTAATGGTTCACAATCAACACATTAATGAGAGGATGGCTCATTGGGTCTGCTAGGAGGTGAAGGGGAGCAGTGGAAGTCTGAAACCTCAGGAATGGCAGACTGCTGGATTTATGATGCCCCACAAGAACTGCCGACTGCTCCAGAAAACAATTCCCGGAAAACAAATCAGTGAAATCACAGAGCTCTTAGTGCCAAGCAACACACACAGACAAGAGTGCAAAGGTTTAGGAGGTAGGGAGAGTGACTGTGTGTGACATGACATTAGGCAACCCCAGAGATTAACAAGGGTGTGGACTTGATCAAAGGTAGATCAATTGTGCAAAAGTAACTAACTGACATCAGGATGGTTTCGCTTCAACGCCCAATGGAGGACTTACATTGTCATTGTCTGGGTACATCACATCCTTACAACAGCCATGGGACCACAGTGGTTAGCTATCAGGAGGTACAGGCCAAAGATAGAAGACACCAACACCTATTAAAACCTCAATAATAGGGCATACCCAGGAAAAACTTCCAAAAGTACAATTCATGGTAAACAGGAGTTGGAGCACTAAAAAAAACAGACAGAGATCTACTTCTTACGCTCAGGCCTTGCTCCATAATCTGATGAAGCACTGGTATCCTGACATTTCTCCTCTGAATAAGTCATTTTGGAGAGTTCTTTCCTGCCATTTGTTGTTGAGCAAACCTACTCTCCTTTGTTTGCTGAAACGGGGAGGCCTACCTGAACTGTGACTTACTTGAAACTCTCCATGTCGTCACAAGAGTGGGAGCTCCAGATGCAGTCAAAAAAGTCAAGAACGATGCAGCAGTATCGAGGGGCTCTTATTTCCAGGTTCTCTTATCTGATAAAATAACTGACATATCTGAAGTAGGAGCTCTTTGATTTACATTAAACAGGATGTGCAGATTCCATGCTGATTAAATCTCTGCTGTCATAATAAGTTCAGGTGTCTCTGCGTTGAGCAAACAGTCATTAGACAAGCCCTCTCTAAACTGCCTGACAGATGATATTTCCACAATATGGAGATAATCACTGTCATGAATTATACAGAGAGACACCGTTGGAAGGGGTCCAAATTAATTACTTTAGGATATTAGCGTTATCTACGATATTATCAACTTGATCTTTCTAACCCAGAGAATGCAAGCACTTGCTGCATACTTTTCTTTTTAAATGTAGTTTCTTTCTGTGTATGGTGCTACTCAGTGGTAAGCAACTCATCAGACAAAAATGCCCAGCTACCTAGCGACTAAATAGCCATGCTTGGAAAACTGCCACACTGTGAAAGTTGTCATTCACTTGGAAATAGTGAAATAAACAATGCTTGCCATGAGTAACAGAAGAAAAATAGCAGCGATAGATGGATAATTAGAGAGAGAGAGAGAGCGAGAGACAGGTAGATAAGTGGCTGTAATCTTGTGAGCTGGAGACCGGGTTCGATACAGCATATTTTCCACACTCCACTTCAGTCAGAGTTGCTATCATGTTAGCACGATTGGTTAGCATGTAAATGGAACAGCCTGTGTTTTCTACGGAAAACCAAATGAGGGGTTCAAATGAGACAATATTTATTCTGTTGTTCGCTTTTCCCCTCTCCGTCATTCATCACTCTGAATGGGGTGGAAATAGTGAGAGAAGTGGAGGAGAAGGAGTTGAAGGAGGATAGGATAGTCATGGCTGAGCTAGCGAGATAAGTGACAGCAACATTTGACCAAAGGCACTGACTGGTTAAACAACTACCTCAGTTTCTTTTTCATTTTACCTCCTTTGCACCCCACAATTAAGGTTTGATTGGCATCTAGCCTAATTCCATGTTTTTAGATGGTGCCCATCTTTCCCATACATTTGGAATTGAGGCCTGCATAAACAGTTGAAGTCGGAAGTTCACATACACCTCAGCCAAATACATTTCAACTCAGTTTTTCACAATTCCTGACATTTAATCCTAGTAACAATTCCCTGTCTTAGGTCAGTTAGGATCACCACTTTATTTTAAGAATGTGAAATGTCAGAATAATAGTAGAGAGAATGATTTATTTCAGCTTTTATTTCTTTCATCACATTCCCAGTGGGTCAGAAGTTTACATACACTCAATTCATATTTGGTAGCATTGCCTTTAAATTGTTTAACTTGGGTCAAACGTTTCGGGTAGCCTTCCACAAGCTTCCCACAATAAGTTGGGAGAGCTGGTGTAACTGAGTCAGGTTTGTAGGCCTCCTTGCTCGCACACGCCTTTTCAGTTCTGCCCACAAAATCTATAGGATTGAGGTCAGGGCTTTGTGATGGCGACTCCAATACCTTGACTTTGATGTCCTTAAGCCATTTTGTCACAACTTTGGAAGTATGCTTGGGGTAATTGTCCATTTGGAAGACCCATTTGCGACCAAGCTTTAACTTTGTGACTGATGTCTTGAGATGTTCTTTCAATATAGCCACATAATTTTCCTTCCTCATGAAGCCATCTATTTTGTGAAGTGCACCAGTCCCTCCTGCAGCAAAGCACCCCCACAGCATGATGCTGCCAGCCTTGTGCTTCACGGTTGGGATGGTGTTCTTCGGCTTGCAAGCCTCCCCTTTTTTCCTCCAAACATAACCATGGTCATTATGGCCAAACAGTTCTATTTTTGTTTCATCAGACCAGAGGACATTTCTCCAAAAAGTATGATCTTTGTCCCCATGTGCAGTTGCAAACCGTAGTCTGGCTTTTCTATGGCGGTTTTGGAGCAGTGGCTTCTTCCTTGCTGAGCAGCCTTTCAGGTTATTGTTCTGGGATTGATTTGCACTTTTCGCACCAAAGTACGTTCATCTCTAGGAGACAGAATGCGTCTCCTTCCTGAGCGGTATGACGGCTGCGTGGTCCCATGGTGTTTATACTTGCGTACTATTGTTTGTACAGATGAACGTGGTACCTTCAGGCATTTGGAAATTGCTCCCAAGGACGAACCAGACTTGTGGAGGTCTACATTTCTTTTTCTGAGGTCTTGGCTGATTTCTTTTGATTGTCCCATGATGTCATGCAAAGAGGCACTGAGTTTGAAGGTAGACCTTGAAATACATCCACAGGTACACCTCCAATAGACTCAAATGATGTCAATTAGCCCATCAGAAGCTTCTAAAGCCATGACATAATTTTCTGGAATTTTCCAAGTTGTTTAAAGGCACAGTCAACTTAGTGTATGTACACTTCTGACCCACAGGAATTGTGATACAGTGAATTATAAGTGAAATAATCTGTCTGTAAACAATTGTTGGAGAAATTACTTGTGTCATGCAAAGTAGATGTCCTAACCGACTTGCCAAAACTATAGTTCGTTTACAAGAAATTTGTGGAGTGGTTGAAAAACGAGTTTTAATGACTCCAACCTAAGTGAATGTAAACATCTGACTTCAACTGTATATTTGAATGCACATCCAGAATTTGTACAACAGATGGGGTGTCGGTGTTATATATGGATTGGTATGAAAACATTTGATGTGACAGTGAATTAAGAACAGTAGAATGTTATGGAAGTATAACATGTTTCAGATGGACTCATTCTAGGCTGGAAAATGAGAATGTAGGGTGATGATGACGATCATAATAGTGTCATTGATGGTCATTGTGTTGGAGATAATGACAATAGTGACAATAGCAATGAACGATGATAATGATCAAGTTGATGATGATAATGTAGGAGGACATGGCATGTGATGTAGCGGTTAGTGCCGCTGCCTTTGGAGCACACACGTACTGTATGGGGCCGGAGAAGGCAGCTGACGTTTTACGTGTCCCCAACCGATTGTGTTTTTTTGTTTGTTTATTTGCGTTGTTTGTAACTTATTTTTGAACTTATTTTGTACATAATGTTACAGCTACCGTCTCTTATGACCGAAAATAACTTCTGGACATCAGGACTGCAATTACTCACCACGGACTGGCAGAACCCCTTTTTTCCTTTTAATGAGTCTGACGAACGCGATGCAGATGATATACTGCTTTCTCGGGAACAGGCCCAGATCCCCGTGATTTGTGTGAAGAGGAGGCGGAGAAAAAGGGGCCAGAGGGCAGTCTGCCTTCTGAGAATTCGTAGGCGATCAAATAAACCTCCACTTCCTTCCATTCTGCTAGCAAACGTGCAATCTTTGGAGAATAAAATCGATGACCTACGCGGAAGATTAAACTACCAACTGGACATTCAAAACTGTAATATCTTATGCTTCACGGAGTTGTGGCTGAACGATGACACTATCAACATACAGCTGGCTGGTTACATGCTGTACCTTTGTAAATAACAGCTGGTGCACGATATCTAAGGAAGTCTCGAGCTATTGCTCGCCTGAGGTAGAGTATCTCATGATAAGCTGTAGACCACACTATCTACCTAGAGAGTTATCTGTACTTTCGTAGCAGTTTTACATACCACCACAGTTAGAGGCTGGCACTAAGACAGCATTGAATGAGCTGTATTCCGCCATAAGCAAACATGAAAAGGATCAACCAGAGGAGGCACTCTTAGTAGCCGGAGACTTTAATGCAGGGAAACTTAAATCTGTTTTATCAAATTTCTATCAGCATGTTAAAATGTGCAACCAGAGGGGGAAAAAAAACTCTGGACCACCATTACTCACACAGAGACGCATACAAAGCTCTCCCTTGCCCTCCATTTGGCAAGTCTGACCATAATTCCATCCTCCTGATTCCGGCTTAGAAGCAAAAATTAAAGCAGGAAGCACCAGTGACTAGATAAATGAAAAAAAGTGGTCAGATGAAGCAGATGCTAAGCTACAGGGCCGTTTTGCTAGCAGACTGGAATAGGTTCCAGGATTCCTTCGATGTCATTGAGGAGTACACCACATCAGTCACTGGCTTCATCAATAACTGCATCGAGGACATCGTCCCGACAGTGACTGTACGTACATACCCCAACCAGAAGCCATGGATTACAGGTAACATTCACACTGAGCAAAAAGGTAGAGCTGCCGCTTTCAAGGAGCGGGACTCTAACCCGGAAGCTTATAAGAAATCCTGCTATGCCCTCTGATGAACCATCAAACAGGCAAATCGATGACGTCGTCCCCACAGTGACCGTACGTACATACTAGAGGTCGACCGATTAATCGGCATGGCCGATTAATTGAGGCCGATTTCAAGTTTTCATAACAACCGGCAATCAGCATTTTTGGACGCCGATTATGGCCGATTACATTGCAATCCACGAGGAGACTGCATGGCAGGCTGACCAGGCAGGCGCGGCAAGTGCAGCAAGGAGCCAAGGTAAGTTGCTAGCTAGCATTAAACTTATCTTATAAAAAACAATCAATCTTAACATAAATCACTAGTTAAACTAATAATATCATCAACCATGTGTAGTTAACTAGCTAGTCCTGCGTTGCATATAATCAATGCGGTGTCAGTTAATTTATCATCGAATCACAGCCTACTTCGCCAAACGGGTGATGATTTAACAAAAGCGCGTTCGCGAAAAAAGCACAACCGTAGCACCAATGTACCTAACCATAAACATCAATGCCTTTCTTAAAATCAATATTCAAATCAACATTTTTTAAAACCTGCATATTTAGTTAAAAGAAATTCATGTTAGCAGGCAATATTAGCTAGGGAAATTGTGTCACTTCTCTTGCGTTCAGTGTAAGCAGAGTCAGGGTATATACAGCAGTTTGGGCCGCCTGGCTCGTTGCGAACTGTGTGAAGACCATTTCTTCCTAACAAAAGACCGTAATTAATTTGGTCGAATTTTACAAAATTATGACACAACATTGAAGGTTGCACAATGTAACAGCAATATTTAGACTTTCCGTATTTCGGTTCCGTATTTCACTGAAAAAATAAACGTTTTGTTATTGAAATTATAGTTTCCGGATTTTACCATATTAATGACCTAAGGCTCGTATTTCTGTGTGTTTATTATATTATAATTAAGTCAAAGGTATATGAAATACAAATGGTATAGAGAGAAACAGTCCTATACATTCCTATAATAACTACAACCTAAAACTTCTTAACTGGGAATATTGAAGACTCATGTTAAAATGAACCACCAGCTTTCATATGTTTTCATGTTCTGAGCAAGGAACTTAAACGTTAGCTTTTTTATATGGCACATATTGCACTTTTACTTTCTTCTCCAACACTGTTTTTGTATTATTTAAACCAAATTGAACATGTTTCATTATTTATTTGAGACTAAATGGATTTTATTTATGTATTAAGTTAAAATAAAAGTGTTCATTCAGTATTGTTGTAATTGTCATAATTGTCAATACTACAAATATATATACTGCTCAAAAAAATAAAGGGAACACTTAAACAACACATCCTAGATCTGAATGAAAGAAATAATCTTATTAAATACTTTTTTCTTTACATAGTTGAATGTGCTGACAACAAAATCACACAAAAATAATCAATGGAAATCCAATTTATCAACCCATGGAGGTCTGGATTTGGAGTCACACTCAAAATTAAAGTGGAAAACCACACTACAGGCTGATCCAACTTTGATGTAATGTCCTTAAAACAAGTCAAAATGAGGCTCAGTAGTGTGTGTGGCCTCCACGTGCCTGTATGACCTCCCTACAACTCCTGGACAGTCTGTGGTGCAACGTGGCGTTGGTGGATGGAGCGAGACATGATGTCCCAGATGTGCTCAATTGGATTCAGGTCTGGGGAACGGGCGGGCCAGTCCATAGCATCAATGCCTTCCTCTTGCAGGAACTGCTGACACACTCCAGCAACATGAGGTCTAGCATTGTCTTGCATTAGGAGGAACCCAGGGCCAACCGCACCAGCATATGGTCTCACAAGGGGTCTGAGGATCTCATCTCGGTACCTAATGGCAGTCAGGCTACCTCTGGCGAGCACATGGAGGTAGCCCCCCAAAGAAATGCCACCCCACACCATGACTGACCCACCGCCAAACCGGTCATGCTGGAGGATGTTGCAGGCAGCAGAACGTTCTCCACGGCGTCTCCAGACTCTGTCACGTCTGTCATGTGCTCAGTGTGAACCTGCTTTCATCTGTGAAGAGCACAGGGCGCCAGTGGCGAATTTGCCAATCTTGGTGTTCTCTGGCAAATGCCAAACGTCCTGCACGGTGTTGGGCTGTAAGCACAACCCCCACCTGTGGACGTCGGGCCCTCATACCACCCTCATGGAGTCTGTTTCTGACCGTTTGAGCAGACACATGCACATTTGTGGCCTGCAGGAGGTCATTTTGCAGCGCTCTGGCAGTGCTTCTCCTGCTCCTCCTTGCACAAAGGGGGAGCAGGAGCGGTCCTGCTGCTGGGTTGTTGCCCTCTTACGGCCTCCTCCACATCTCCTGATGTACTGGCCTGTCTCCTGGTAGCGCCTCCATGCTCTGGACACTACGCTGAGAGACACAGCAAACCTTCTTTCCACAGCTCGCATTGATGTGCCATCCTGGATGAGCTGCACTACCTGAGCCACTTGTGTGGGTTGTAGACTCCGTCTCATGCTACCAATAGAGTGAAAGCACCTCCAGCATTCAAAAGTGACCAAAACATCAGCCAGGAAGCATAGGAACTGAGAAGTGATCTGTGGTCACCACCTGCAGAACCACTCCTTTATTGGGGGTGTCTTGCTAATTGCCTATAATTTCCACCTGTTGTCTATTCCATTTGCACAACAGCATGTGAAATTTATTGTCAATCAGTGTTGCTTCCTAAGTGGACAGTTTGATTTCACAGAAGTGTGATTGACTTGGAGTTACATTGTGTTGTTTAAGTGTTCCCTTTATTTTTTTGAGCAGTGTATATATTTAAAAATCGTCCGATTAATCAGTATCGGCTTTTTTTGGTCCTCCTATAATTGGTATCGGTGTTGAAAAATCCTAAATCAGTCGACCTCTAGTACATATCCCAACAAGAAGCCATGGATTACAGGCAACATCCGCACTGAGCTAAAGGCTAGAGCTACCGCTTTCATGGAGCAGGACTCGAACCCGGAAGCACAAGAAATGCCGCTATGCCCTCCGACGAACCATCAAACAGGCAAAGCATCAATACAGGACTAAGATCGGATCATACTACACCATTTCAGATGCTCGTTGGATTTGGCAGGGCTTGAAAACCATTGCAGACTACAAAGTGAAGCACAGCCAAGAGCTGCCAAGTAACACGAGCCTACCATATGAGCTAAACTACTTCTATGCTCGCTTTGAGGCAAATAACACAAACATGCATGAGAGCACCAGCTGTTCCAGACAACTGTGTGATCACGCTCTCCGCAGCTGATGTGAGTAAGACCTTTAAACAGGTCTACATTCACAAGGCCGCAGGGCCAGACAGATTACCAGGACGTGTACTCCCAAGCATGCGCTGACCAACTAACTGGCAAGTGTCTTCATTGACATTTTCTTCTTTTTTTTAACCCTTTTTTCTCCCCAATTTCGTGGTATCCAATTGGTAGTAGTTACAGTCTTGTCTCATCGCTGCAACTCCCGTACAGATTCGGGAGAGGCGAAGGTCGAGAGCCATGTGTCCTCCGAAACATAACCCAACCTAGCCGCACTGCTTCTTGACACAATGCACATTCAACCCGGAAGCCAGCCGCACCAATGTGTCGGAGGAAACACCTGGCAACCTGGTCAACGTGCACTGCGCCCGACCCACCACAGGAGTCGCTAGTGGGCGATGAGACAAGGATATCCCTGCCGGCCAAACCCTCCCTAACCCGGACGACGCTGGGCCAATTGTGCGTCGCCCCTAAGGCACAGCTAGCACTGCAGTGCCTTAGACCACTGCGCCACCCGGGAGGCCCCTTCACTGACATTTTCAACCTCTCCCTGTCCGAGTCTGCCTGTGCCCAAGAACACTAAGGTAACCTGCCTAAATGACTACCAGGACGTGTACTCCGAGCATGCGTCTGTAGCCATGAAGTGCTTTGAAAGGCTGGTCATGGCTCACATCAACACCATTATCCCAGAAACCCCAGACCCACTCCAATTTGCAAACCGCCCCAACAGATCCACAGATGATGCAATCTCTATTGCACTCCACACTGCCCTTTCCCACCTTGACAAAAGGAACACCTATGTGAGAATGCTATTCATTGACTACAGCTCAAGTGTTCAACACCATAGTGCCCTCAAAGCTCATCAATAAGCTAAGGACCATGGGACTAAACACCTCCCTCTGCTACTGGATCCTGGACTTCCTGACAGGCCGAACCCAGATGGTAAGGGTAGGTAACAACACATCCGCCATGCTGATCCTCAACACAGGGGCACGTGCTCAGTCACCTCCTGTACTCCCTGTTCACTCATGACTGCACGGCCAGGCACGACTCCAACACCATCATTAAGTTTGCCGATGACACAACAGTGGTAGGCCTGATCACCAACAACGACGAGACAGCCTATAGGGAGGAGGTCAGAGACCTGACCGTGTGGTGCCAGGACAACAACCTCTCCCTCAACGTGATCAAGACAAAGGAGATGATTGTGGACTACAGGAAAAAGGGACTGAGCACGCCCCCATTCTCATTGACGGGGCTGCAGTGGAGCAGGTTGAGAGCTTTAAGTTCCTTGGTGTCCACATCACCAACAAACTAACATCATCCAAGCACACCAAGACAGTCATGAAGAGGGCATGACAAAACCCATTCCCCCTCAAGGGACTGAAAAGATTTGGCATGGGTCCTCAGATCCTCAAAAGGGACTACAGCTGCACCACCGAGAGCATCCTGACTGGTTGCATCACTGCCTGGTATGGCAACTGCTCGGCCTCCAACTGCCAGGCACTACAGAGGGTAGTGCGAACGGCCCAGTACATCACTGGGGCCAAGCTTCCTGCCATTCAGGACCTCTATGCAAGGCGGTGTCAGAGGAAGGCCCTAAAAATTGTCAAAGACTCCAGCCACCCTAGTCATAGACTGTTCTCTCTGCTATGGCACGGCAAGCGGTACCGTAGCGCCAAGTCTAGGTCCAAGAGGCTTCAAAACAGCTTCTACCCCCAAGCCATAAGACTCCTGAACATCTAATCAAATGGCTACCCAGACTATTTTCATTTCCCCCCCTCTTTTACACCGCTGCTACTCTCTGTTATCATCTATGCATAGTCACTTTAATAACTTTACCTACATGTACATATTACCTCAACTAACCGGTGTCCCTGCACATTGACTCTGTACCGGTATCCCCCGAATATAGTCTCACTATTGTTATTTTACTGCTGTACTTTAATTACTTGTTACTTTATTTCTTATTCTTTTCCGTATTTTTTTAAACCTCATTGTTGGTTAGTGACTAGTAATTAAGCATTTCACTGCAAGGTCTAAACCTGATGTATTCGGCACATGTGACTAATAAAATTTGATGTCAGTGCTAGAGTTGGCTCCAATCTGGCCCCTGCATGCCCTGCTAGCACAGCATTTCTGCTGCTTACTTTCCTGTCTCTCTTTACTGACTCCGTCCAATAAAGTAGAAAAATCATTTAAAAAAAATATATATGATTAAGGACACGTACCCTGCGTGCCAGTCCCAGGGCGATGTAGCACTTCTCTCCTGCATCAGTGATCTCCAGCTCATAGTAGTGGCAGCGTGTGTTGAGGGGTAGACGGGCCTGGGCCAAACCCACATCCACGATGCTTTTCCCTTTACCCACGTACTCCAACAACTGAGGGACAGAAGGATGGTATACATACAACACAATAAGGCAACTATCTATAAATAAATAAACTAATTGAAAACCCAATCTTGCACAAGATTGTATATTCAGTACAATTTAACAGCATTAAGGATACAGGGAAGTAGAGAAGAAGCACATTCTTCTCAGCACACAACTACCCTCAGGACAAGAACAACAGACAATTTATGATATGATTATGTCATATATTGACGATAACAACACACTGTTGGCTCAGCACAACAAAAATAACACGTACATTTTGGCCTGCAGTCTATTCTCATTTAACCTGAGGAAGAAAGAAACAATAACAAGGCATAGAACTGTGCTAATTACCTTCAACTAATGAAGGCAATACCTCAACACTGTTTTTAGTGTGAATGTATTCAGGGGTTGGGCGGTATCCAGATTTTCATACCGTTCCTGTTCTATAACGGGTTATACATATTACCGGCAGTGCACACAAGGGCGCTATTCCTTTCCAACGTTTTTTTGTTGTTGTTAACAATATAAAAAAAATGCTTACAAAGGCTAACAAATTACTAGTTAATTCCCATAGTGGATGTTAACTAACAAGTGCAATCAAACAAACTAATTGCAAGGACAGACTACCCAGCTCCTATCTTAAAAGGCTACTCACAGTTGTGCTGCACACACAAAACTAATTTAGGCAGCAGGGATCCTGAATCAGGAGTGGATTGACTGTCTCTGCTGTAACCAAGAAGCTTGATCATGCAAGCTAGCAACTTAGCTAGCAAGTTAGGGACAGTAAGACATTTACTGGGGTAAGGGGGTGGTCCAAAACAGGGGAGGGTTGTCTAACTTTTTTTTGCTGCATAGAGGAGGGTAGTGTTTTTTCCCCCCTGGCTTGCACTCGCTCTTTTGTAGGTTTTACTATAGAATTTCTTCCATCCTAGCCAAATTTCCTTATCTGTTTGCATGGCCTCTCCTATATTAAGGTGCTTTGGTACTTCCCTTATGCACTATGCTTTTCCACATGCTAACTTTGACTATACCACAGGTCAATATAGTCTATCAATCTAACTGTCTATCCTGCCCTCTCTCCACCATTCACAGTGTCAATATTGGTAGGTGGATGTCAAGATCTGCAATGGGCTAACTAGCAATCACACCACACATAAAAGCATTCAAAGCTGCATAAAAGTTCAATATGAATCAAAAAGAACAAATAGAAATAGCTGACAGGCAATGGAGAGGCCAGGTGCATCATTCCGCTACAAGTCCATGCTGCTTGCCTACGGAGCTGTGAGGGGAACGGCACCTCCGTACCTTCAGGCTCTGATCAGGCCCTACACCCAAACAAGGGCACTGCGTTCATCCACCTCTGGCCTGCTCGCCTCCCTACCGCTGAGGAAGCACAGCTCCCGCTCAGCCCAGTCAAAACTGTTCGCTGCTCTGGCACCCCAATGGTGGAACAAGCTCCCTCACGACGCCAGGACAGCGGAGTCAATCACCACCTTCCGGAGACACCTGAAACCCCACCTCTTTAAGGAATACCTGGGATAGGATAAAGTAATCCTTCTACCCCCCCCCCCCCGAAAGATTTAGATGCACTATTGTAAAGTGGTTGTTCCACTGGATATCTTAAGGTGAATGCACCAATTTGTAAGTCGCTCTGGATAAGAGCGTCTGCTAAATGACTTAAATGTAAATGTAAAGAACTCAAAAAGCTCCCCTATTGATCTTGTTTAGGGACAATACAATTATCCTTCCTAGACTAGTCTATAACAAACACCACAATACAATTAATAATTGCATTAATGTTTTCAAGTGAGTACTTAATTCTCCTCTAGGCTGCAGTGAAAATGTCATTTCAATAACGGCACAAAAGCCCTGTGATTTAAAATGTTTCATTCCATTTAGATCAGTTGTGGTTCTACTCTCCACAGTTTATAAGGTCTAGAAAGTCACAGTAGCAGGCCAGACTGGCTGTATTCTTACTTCTGATAGTGAGATGCCTGTTGCATATTTTCATTCTCCCAAATTGTCCTATAATAATGTGGCCACATGCTCCAGGCAGGCCAGTTATTTAGGAAAGCTTAACATGTGCTCTGCCTCCTCTTCAATCCGAGTTTATTCTTCTTTTTTTAATTTCACCTTTATTTAACCAGGTAGGCCAGTTGAGAACAAGTTCTTATTTACAACTGTGACCTGGCCAAGATAAAGCAAAGCAGTGCGACAAAAACAACAGAGTTGCACATGGGATAAACAATCATACAGTCAATAACACAATAGAAAATCTGTATACAGTGTGTGCAAATGAAGTAAGGAGGTAAGGCAATAAATAAGCCATAATGGCGAAGTAATTACAATTTAGCAATTAACACTGGAGTGATAGATGTGCAGATGAGGATGTGCAAGTAGATATACCGTTGTGCAAAAGAGCAGAAAAAAACAAAAAACAAAGATGGGGATGAGGTAGGTAGGAAGTTGGGTGGATGGGCTATTTACAGATGGGCTGTGTACAGGTGCAGCGATCGGTAAGCTGCTCTGACACTCGATGCTTGAAGTTAGAGAGGGAGATATAAGTCTCCAACTTCAGTGATTTTTGCAGTTCGTTTCAGTCATTGGCAGCAGAGAACTGGAAGGAAAGGCGACCAAAGGAGGTGTTGGCTTTGGGGATGACCAGTGAAATATACCTGCTGGAGCACGTGCTACGGGTGCGTGTTGCTATGGTGACCAGTGAGCTGAGATAAGGCGGAGCTTTACCTAGCAAAGACTTATAGATGACCTGGAGCCAGTGGGTTTGGCTACGAATATGTAGCGAGGACCAGCCAATGAGAGCATACAGGTCGCAATGGTGGGTAGTATATGGGGCTTTGGTGACAAAACGGATGGCACTGTGATAGACTGCATCCAATTTGCTGAGTAGTGTGTTGGAGGCTATTTTGTAAATGACATCGCCGAAGTCAAGGATCGGTAGGATAATCAGTTTTACGAGGGTATGTTTGGCAGCATGAGTAAAGGAGGCTTTGTTGCGAAATAGGAAGCCGATTCTAGATTTAATTTTGAATTGGAGATGCTTAATTTGAGTCTAGAAGGAGAGTTTACAGTCTAACCAGACCCCACGGGGGACCAGTACGGAGAAAACAAATGTATGAAATGTATGCATTCACTACTGTAAGTCGCTCTGGATAAGAGCGTCTGCTAAATGACTAAAATGTATGTAAATGTAGGTATTTATAGTTGTCCACATATTCTAAGTCAGAACTGTCCAGAGTAGTGATGCTAGTCGGGCAGGCGGGTGTGGGCAGCGATCGGTTGAAGAGCATGCATTTAGTTTTACTAGCGTTTAACTTCTTTGGAATCTGGGGGCAGTATTGAGTAGCTTGGATGAATAAGGTACCCAGAGTAAACTGCCCGCTACTCAGGTCCAGAAGCTAGGATATGCATATTATTAGTAGATTTGGATAGAAAACACTCTGAATGATGTCTGTGAGTATAACAGAAATCATATGGCAGGCAAAAGCATGAGAAAAATCCAACCAGGAAGTGGGAAATCTGAGGTTGTAGTTTTTCAAGTGATTGCCTATCCAATATACAGTGTCTGTGGGGTCATATTGCACTTCCTAAGGCTTCCACTAGATGTCAACAGTCTTTAGAACGTTGTTTCATGCTTCTACTGTGAATGGGGAGAGAATAAGAGCTGTTTCAACCAGGTGTCTGTTAAAATGCCATGAGCTTAGTCGGTAGGCCGTGAGAGCGAGCTGAGTTCCTTTTCATTTCTAAAGACAAAGGAATTGTCCGGTTGGAATATTATTGAAGATTTATGATAAAAACGTCCTAAAGATTGATTCTATACATCGTTTGACATGTTTCTACAAACTGTAAAGCAACTTTTTGGACTTTCGTCTGGACTTAGTGCATGCGCCTTCTGCATTTGGAATAGTGAACTGAACGCGTGAACAAAAAGGAGGTATTTGGACATAAATATGGACTTTATCGAAACAAAACAAACATTTATTGTGGAACTGGGATGCCTGGGAGTGCATTCCGATGAAGATCATCAAAGGTAAGTGAATATTTATAATTCTATTTCTGACTTTTGTTGACTCCACAACATGGCGGGTATCTGTATGGCTTGTTTTGGTGGCTTAGCGCTGTACTGAGATTATCGCATGGTGTGCTTTGCCGTAAAGCTTTTTTGAAATCTGACACAGTGGTTGCATTAAGGAGAAGTGTATCTTTAATTCTATGTAAAACACTTGTATCTTATATCAACATTTATGATGAATATTTCTGTAAATTGATGTGGCTCCCTGCAAAATCACTAGATGTTTTAGAGGCAAAACATTACTGAACATAACGCGCCAATGTAAACTGAGATTTTTGGATATAAATATGAACTTTATCAAACAAAACATACATGTTTTGTGTAACATGAAGTCCTATGAGTGCCATCTGATGAAGATCATCAAAGGTTAGTGTTTAATTTTATCTCTATTTCTGCTTTTTGTGACTCCTCTCTTTGGCTGGAAAATGGCTGTATGTTTTTTTGTGACTAGGCGCTGACCTAACAATCATATGGTATGCTTTCGCCGTAAAGCCTTTTTGAAATCAGACACTGTGGCTGGATTAACAAGAAGTTAAGCTTTAAAATGGTGTATAATACTTGTATGTTTGAGGAATTTTAATTATGAGATTTCTGTTGTTTTGAATTTGGCGCCCTGCAATTTCACTGGCTGTTGTCGAGGTGGGACGTTAGTGTCACACATATCCCAGAGAGGTTAAGAGCAGTTGGAGGCCACGGAAGGAGTATTGTATGGCATTGAAGCTCGTTTGGAGGTTTGTTAACGCAGTGTCCAAAGAAGGACCAGATGTATACAGAATGGTGTCGTGACTATCCCAGTGCACATAGAACCTAACGCTTTAATATAGCCGAAATGTTAATAATTAAACTTTATGTGTCATAAACACAACCAGTCACAATGTTGTAATCTGATTAGGCTACTTCAAGTCTTCTGTAGGCATGCGCACATTCATCCAAAATATAATTCCAGTATCCTCAAAATGGCATGACATTAACCAGGTTCCATCCAACCTTTTTATGGGGGTAAAGTACGTTGGATAAAAAATGTCACGACAGGCCTAATGGAAACCGCAAATTTGTTGGTTAACTTTCCAAATGTCGACAAAACAAAATACGATGGACAAGGTGCGATCCTTTTGTGTCTGTAAAATTAATTGTGCGAAAAATGTGGTGGAAATGCTTTTATGCACAAATATTGATATAAAAACCATCATTATATCGAAGTAAACTTGGAGTCACGTGATAATATGTTGTGTGGTCCTCCCACTACGACTGTTAATTAGGCTACAGATGAACTAAATGACGATGAAATGTATAGGGTGGTAAAAGTGCCAGAAGATGAGTTTGATGCTCCTTTCAATAAGTAAATAGTCTTATTCTGGTGATATGATGATCGATGCTTGGCTGCCGTTTGACAAATACAAATAATCTCACCCTTTTGTCCATAATAATCTCATCATGTAGGCTATACCCGCACTGTATCTGCGAGCTGTTGGCTAGAGCGCACATGCCAGAGTGAGCACTGTCGCTATACCTACGCAACATTTAACTTTTATTTTTTCTTCGGTACATGGGATTTTAACCGCAAAAGTCAATTTGAATATGCACTACATATTTACCACAGACTTGTCCGCAACAAGTCAATTTGATGGAAACACAACACTGATGGGAAAATGCACATGAAAATGTGTCGCCAATTGGATGGAAACCTAGCTATAGACACCCTAAAGACTCTGGGAAGTGCACTAGTCCAGTGTCACTTTGATTATGCCTGCACATGGTTATGCTAAACATCTAAAGAATAAGCTACAGACCAGCCAAAACAAGCATGTAAGAATTGTACTTAAACTCCCACCTCATACTCATCAAGAGGTCAAGCATTTTAAGCAGCTAGTATGGCTATCTGTGGAAAAAAGACTAGTATTAATTCAATTTAGTGTGGTCCACAAAAATATCACGGACTCAGTACCCAGGTACTTATCCAACAATATTTTATTTGTTAAGAATGTCCACCAGCATAATACCAGAGCCAGACACTCTAATTTTCAGTTATAAATATATATATTTTTTAGGCCTTTCCAATACATTGATATACAAATTATTATTACATTCTAAAATGTGAGAATAATGTGGACTTGCCTGACTAAATAAATTGGATGCATGGCGATTTTTCTGTAGCCTATGTGACCAATGCAGGCACACATAATAAAGCCATGAATAGTGGTTGAATTAATCTCACCATTTGAAGCTCACCATCGCTGTTTCTATCATGAGAAAGCGACCAAAAACATTTCATTTTGTGATGGAAAGATTTGTATGGAAAGCCATGTTGAAGCCAGAATTAGATGTTCTTGTCATCCTCATAATAACCGCACATGGTTTTACCTCAACAGAGCAGCACAACACCCTTCAATTGAAGCTGCGGGAAACAAACAAGTGGCCACGTCTCTCACAAAAACTGATCAAAAACCTTATCACCGATATTTATTATGGAGCAGTAGAACTTATAAATTACCTACAATAATTACAAGGACTTTTCAAGCATCAAATTCAGGAAATGTCTGATTTTCAAGGTAGGCCTATTCCAGTACTTTAATTTCTGAGCTCAAGTAGGCTACCTCAAGGCCTTTGTATTGTTTAACATTGCAGGTGTAACATGGAAACCAAAATGTATTTGTCATGTTATTTTATTACTAGATAATATTGTGAAGAATAATTAATAGGAATAGAGTTGGGTGTTGCACAATAGTCTATCCTACACGATTGCGCACAGTAGACTCTGTCCAATCCGAGGCATAAAAACATGAACTCATTACCTTGATGCTCTCTGTTAGACCTAACGAGACCCTGCTGTAAATCAAGCAGACAACAACAGATGATCAACATCAATTCGCTAAGGATATTAGATCTAACGTGGTGTCACGGTTGTCGTAGGGTTTAGACCAAGACGCAGCGGGAAAATGTATACTCATCTTCTTTTATTAAAGGATAAAGAAGGAAAAACCAAAACAAACACGTATACAAAAAAAAACACGACGACAAAGAACAGGCCGGTAAGGCACAAAGCTATACACAGCAACAATCTCCCACAAAACCCCATGAAAAACAAACTCCTAATTATAGGACCTTCAATCAGAGACAACGATAACCAGCTGCCTCCAATTGAAGGTCCAACCCCAATTAACTAAACATAGAACTGCAATAGACTAGACAGAACATAGTCTATGTTCTATGTTAGTGTATTTCTAACAAACCCCGGACCACATAAACCAAACACCCCTCTACCTAAATACATAGCCCGAACCACATAAAACAAACACCCCCTGCCACATCCTGACCAAACTACAATAACAAATAACTACTATTACTGGTCAGGACGTGACACGTGGATCCAGGCACAACTGTCTTGCGTAAGAAATGAAACGCATATTATGGACATTCCTCGCGAACAACTTTTTACCAGCACTTTGGCAGTTGTTGCATCGCATGCGGTATCACAACAGCTGTTTGTCACATGGCTGTCATTCAGAAAAGTCCTTTCTGTATCAGATGATGTGTGAAAATATCATGGCGTAATTAAACAGCTCAACACCAAATGCACATCCAACCCGTATTATGCATAATTATTGAAGAACCAAGGTAAGGTGACTCTCGGTTTGAAGCATTCGATTTTGAAAGTTCAGAAGCATTCGATTTTTCAATCATATACATTTCGGGGGATTTGTGTGCCCATAAAAACTGTTTTCACCCCGTACGTAAGGAGACACGAAATGTTACGTTACACTGCATTTCTGAGATCCTTATACAGAAAACTGTCCGACAGCTAGATCCAGGATTCTTACAGGGTTCAAGTTAAATGTCTAATTTAACTGATTAATGCTTAATATATTATATAACAAAAACTTACACTGACATAAATGCATGGACAGAAAAGTAATATTTTATGTCACACGATTTTGGACAAATCCATCAAGACACCAACCATGAGGGTTTAAACATAGATTTAAAATCAACTTGTGAATTTTATTGAATAACTATGTTCCCCCCTATCTTAACGTAATTCAAATTTTAAAAAAGGCAGATTATTATCAACAGCTGTAACAAGTTGTCCAGCATAGGAAATCCTCACTGGTACCCTAGTTTATAGAAAGACCAATATGCATCTTCCTTTCGCCAAAACCCACCACTGGAGTGCACAGCCAAAGAGCTCTATTTTCATGTCATTAGACCATAGCACCGGTTCCAATCCAAGCATTTACATTTGTTCGATGACATAAAAATAAAGCTCTTTGGCCATGCACACCAGTGGTGGGTTTTGCATCGAAAGAAGGATGCGTATGCAGAAAAGAACCCCATACCTACTATAAAATATGGTGGTGGATCTTTCATGTTATGGGGCTATTTTGCTTCCACTGGTCCTGGGGCCTTTGTTAAGGTCAACCGCATCATGAATTTTAGCCAGTACCAGGACATTTTAGCCAAAAACCTGGTTTGCCTCTGCCAGGAGGCTAAAACTTGGCCGCAAGCAGATCCTCCAGCAAGAAAATAACCCCAAGCACACATCAAAATCCACAAAGAAGGTTAATTGACCACAAAATCAACATTTTGCAATGGCCATCTCAGTCTCCGGACCTGACTTGAACTCCAATCGAAAACCTGTGGTTTGAATTGATGAGGGCAGTCCGTAAGCACAGACGAAGGATATCAAGTAACTGGAAAAATTCTGTATGGAAGAATAGTCTAAGATCCCTTGTTCTCCAACCTCAGAAAATATTTTAGAAAAGGGCTCGATGCCATTATCCTCGCAAGGTGAGCTATTGAAAGGTGTTGAAAACAGGGATGCCAATAATTTTGACCCCCATCTTTTTGAGAGAAAAATATATAACTTGTTCAACAAAATGTATTTCTCTGAGCAATTGTATTAATATAAAATAATATAATTTCCCCAAAATTTTGGAGCATACAATATAGATCAAAACAGTATTTTTCATCTTTATCAAGGTTGCCAATAATTTTAGAAGTTACTTTTTTGGGGGGATGGTATTGAAAATCATAGTGTGGATATTTCAAAATACCCCTGTATACGCTACATACGGTATAGCACCCAAGCCTGGAATGTACCATTTGTACCATGGACAAATTTAGGATTTAGGTTACAACAGACCTCTCTGTGGTGCTTGTGAAACTAGAGAATCAGGCAGACATGCACAGACACACACACACCCTCAGATAGGAATATTACAGCAGGGGAGGTCGATGGGGCCATGGGCTCTTGAAGGCTTTTAGAGGCCAGGTCATGAGAGTGACAGACATGAGAATCGATTTGACTGTCTATTCAATTGAACAATTCCACTTGACTCCTCCTGTAGTGCTTTTTATACCCATTTATCATTGAGCCAATCCAACTGGAACAGGCCTAAGGCTACTGTGGCTCGCCAGGTAAAACTCTCTCAAACATAACAAAATCTCTCTGATTGCAACCAGACTGGTGGGCCAGGAGCAATCTGGCATGACTTGATCAGAATCTGTAGAGCTGACAGGAACACATCAGTGTAGAGTGTAGAGTACTATAATTGTCCATTGCGGAAAGTGTTCTCAGGTTGGAGCTAATGTGACGAATGAAATGGTCGACAAGCAAACGTGGTGGCAAATTAGGATGTCCATAATGAACCATAACAGCGTACCAGTCCAGATGAGAAAACAGAGGAGCTAAGAGGTCAAAGGGGACTGAGGTACTCCTCTCTGCCAACTCATTGATAGAGTACAAAACAAGCACAAAAAACATTGATGGCCCGGTCATATCAATACAACTCAATGAGGTAGTCTATCTGACTCATGACCTCATATCCTCTCATAGCTTCATTTCCCTGGTCGTTTGCTAAGTACATTCAGCATTTATAACTGATCATTAATCCAACGTGACCTGGATCTGACTCTCTAGACATGCTTTATCTGCCAGAGAACCATGGTTCCCATCTTAAACAAATACAAAAACAGCCGTGACATTTTATGCTTGTCTGTTGTGAAAGGATTAACGTACATGGTGTATGTGTCAGACTGCACTGTGTGTGACCCTTTCCCTCTGCCCTGATTAGCAAAGAGAATAGACAAGTACTGTAAATAAAGCGCAGGGGAAAATTAGCATTATTATTACTTTACGACAATCTGTCAACCCCACTCTTTTCCTTTTCCTTTCTGTAGAGCAATTACCGGCTTACCAGCCAACTCTATCAACCTTTCTATTTTGTCTTCCTATTCCTCCCTCCTTCACCTTGTCCTTCTGAACTTTGAAGAAAAAATAAAAATATAATATTGATGGATGTGAACTTAATCGTGATATTTCTTCCATTTAAATGTATTTCCCATATATAATGTCTGTGTTAGTGTTGCTTCTGTCCCTCTCCTCACCCCAACCTGGGCTTGAACCAGGGACTCTCTGAACACATCGACACCCTCAAAGCATCGTTACCTATCGCTCCACAAAAGCCGCGGCCATTGTAGCGCAAGAGAAACAACTACTTCAAGGTCTCAGAGCAAGTGACATCACCGATTGAAACGCTACTAGCGCACACCGCTAACTAGCTAGCCATTGCACACAGGTTACTTCTTTGACGAACAAGTAGGGCTCATGGGTCTAATGACACCTTCCTAATGCTGAGTAATAGACTGTTTGTGTGTGTGGTCACGCTTAAAGGAGCTAGCCCTCCCTGTAGCAGTCAGAAGGATCCGGTGGGTGTGATGACAGATCGCTAAATCTCTCTCTCTGATCCTCAAGGTGTGTGTGTGTGTGTGAGTGTAGAGGAATGTTGGCAAGGTAAAGCGCTTATTTTGTTGAACCGCTCACTGCCGCAGCAACAGGTGCAGTGAGAAGGCCGTGTTAATTTATCTATCGGTGTCGTTTTGTCAGCAGAGGCAGCAGGGCTGACCTTGGTGAACTTTATGACATCGGACTCACCGCTAATAGCTGGTCTAAAATTTAAGAGTAATTTCAATAGTTATTCCAATGCATATTTTAATTGAACTAACCACACGTATAAAATGAAGAAGACTATGACCCTGATGAACCATCTATCTTGCAGGGCACATGCACATGCTTGTCTGACTTTCTTCTGGTAGACAGTTGATAGATTACATTTCTTGAGGGAAAACAACATTCCTGTTTAAACAACGACCAAAGACAACAGCAGTTTACAATCCTTTAGATGCCCCTGAGGTCATAGGCATCATGTCAGGTAGAGTCATCTCTTGCGTTATAGATTGACTAAAAGATGCTGCAAGAGTTAATGGGATAATTGTGCCAGGCCCAGTTCAAAATTGTGACATACCTGTGTTAGACAAAGTTTCAAACAGAGTCTGAGTTTACCTATGGCTATGCAGAGTGGAATCTCATTTTGCTCATCTTCCATGTTCTCATAAATATGTGAGTTCCCATAAATACTGTATGTCTTTTAGCACGTTGTCTTGACAGATCACTCCGGTCCTTAGTGAACAACCAGTCATTAGCAGAGCAAATTAGGTCATTTTGAGGGCAGCTGTGGGGTTGGAGGTAGGGCAGTTGCAGTGACCGTATTACTGCCACACCAGCAGTCATGACCGCAGTTAAATTAAACTTGACTGTTGAGTCACGGTTATCTCCTCTTATGCACTCTGGACATGCGTTGGTAGTATCCAACTCGCTAATGATCATCAGGTTGCTAATGGCCTGCTACTCAGGGCTCTACTGTCCCTCGAACCACACTGACATCAATGCAAATGCAATCTAAAATCACAACAAACATTTATCATTAAAACAGTCTCAAGATTTTCAATCTCACCTCAATGTAATAGATCAATTGAAGAAAGGTTGAAACTGAGTGGAAAACATGGTTGTTCTGGATGTTGTTTCAAAGCCAAACACAAGCAAATGGACAGTGCTTTTGAAGGTGATGATTAATTCAAAACACAGACCCCTTCACTTTTCCACATTTTGTTACGTTACAGCCTTATTCTAAAATTGATAAAAATAAAAACAATTCCTCATCAATCTACACACAATACCCCATAATGACAAAGCGAAAACAGGTTTAGACGTTTGTAAATGTTTATATATATATATATATATATATATATATATATATATATATAAAAAAACATATTTACATAAGTATTTAGACCCTTTGTTATGAGACTTGAAATTTAGCTCAGGTGCATCCTGCTTCCATTGATCATCCTTGATGTTTCTACAACTTGATTGGAGTCCACCTGTGGTAAATTCAATTGACTGGACATGATTTATAAAAGGCACACACCTGTCTATATTAGGTCCCACAGTTGACAGTGCATGTCAGAGAAAAAACCAAGCCATGAGGTCGAAGGAATTGTCCATAGAGCTCAGAGACAGGCTTGTGTAGAGGCACAGACCTAGGGAAGGGGTACCAAAACATTTCTATAGCATTGAAGGTCCCCAAGAGCACAGTGGCCTCCATCATTCTTAAATGGAAGAAGTTTGGAACCACCAAGACTCTTCCTAGAGCTGGCCACCTGGACAAACTGAGCAATCGGGGGAGAAGGGCCTTGGTCTGGGAGGTGACCAAGAACCCAATGGTCACTCTGACATAGCTCCAGAGTTCCTCTGTGAAGATGGGAGAACCTTCCAGTAGGACAACCATCTCTGCAGCACTCACCTAATAAGGCCTTTATGGTAGAGTGGCCAGACGGAAGCCACTCCTCAGTAAAAGGCACATGACAGCCTGCTTGGAGTTTGCCAAAGGCACCTAAAGGACTCTCAGACCATGAGAAACAAGATTCTCTGGTCTGATGAAACCATGATTGAACTCTTTGGACTGAATGCCAAGCGTCACATCTAGAGGAAACCTGGATCCATCCCTACGGTGAAGCGAGGTGGTAACATCGTGCTGTGGGGATGTTTTTCAGCAGAGGGACTGGGAGACTAGTCAGGAAAGATGAACGGGGCAAAGTACAGAGATCCTTTATCCACTGGATAAAAATGTCAATGCAAAACAGCTGACGTTCCTAGTTCCTAGCTCAGTGTGCCCATGTCTTCGAGCTTCAGCCCTCCTCCTTCCCCTCGGATTGCTCCAAGATAGCCTACCTCATCACGCTGATGTCCAGTCGGCCCTATGTGCTAGTCTGGAGGGGTTTGTGGGAGGAGTGAGGAAGGTCTTCGAAGCCCCGTTCTCCAGGTGAGAGGCCGCCCGGAAGCTAATCCAGCTTCGGCAGGACTCCCGCAGTGTAGCTGATTATGCGGTGGATTTCAGCACGTTGGCAGCAGAGAGGGCTTGGAATCAAGAGGCACTGTTCGATATGTTCCTGCACGGTGTCTCAGAGGAGGTCAAGGAAGAGCTTGCAGCCTGGGAGTTACCTACGGAGCTCGATTCCCTCATCGCTTTGACCATCCGTATCGATGGCCGATTACGGGAACGACGGAGGGAGAGGAATTTGGATTTCGCTCACACGCCCAGGGATCCCACCTTGCCTCCGAGTCATCGCGGAAGCTCCTGATGGTCTCGTTGCCGAGAGAACCTAAGGCTTCCCGACCTGCCCCGAGGGCTGCCGAAGACGGCCGAGTCACCGCTTCCTGAGCCTATGCCACTAGGCAGAGCTGGGCTGTTGCCAGCAGAATGGCAATACAGGATTGACACGAAGAGTTGTCTGTATTGCGGGACTCTTGGTCATTTTGTGTCCTCTTGTCCTTTAAAGAAACCAGGCTCACCGGTAGGAGCAAGTACTCTGGTGGGCCAAATGGAGAATGGACCTGCTTCCCCTGCTCGCACCCCTTTTCATGCCATTTTGCTGTGGGGAGACCAGTACAAATCTCTCCGGGTTCTCATTGACTCTGGGGCCGACGAGAGATTTTTGGACGCTACCCTGACGTCTGAGCTGAACCTCCCCAATCAGCCCCTCACCATACCCATGGACGTTCGAGCGCTGGACGGGCACTCTATAGGCCGAGTCACCCACAACACCACTCCCACCAACCTACGGGTGTCGGGGAACAACAGCGAGGCTATCCAGTACCTGCTCATCAAGTTCCATCGCTCCACCATCCCCTTTCTGGGTTACATCATCTCTGCTGGGAGTGTCCAGATGGATCCCGGGAAGGTGAGAGCAGTGATGGATTGGCCTCAGCCTACGTCCAAGGTGCAGCTGCCACGTTTCCTGGGATTTGCCAACTTCTATCGCCGCTTTATCCGGGGTTACAGCATCCTGGCTTCCCCCGTCAGGACACACCTCGCCCAAGGTTCCGTTCACGTGGTCTCCAGCTACTGACCCGGCGTTCCGGAACCTCAAATATCGCTCAAATATCGCAAATACAGCTCCCATCCTGGTTCATCCTGACCCATCTCGTCAGTTCGTGGTGGAGGCCGATGCTTCAGATGTCGGAGTGGGGGCTGTCCTGTCCCAGCGTTCTGCCCTTGACCTCAAGCTACATCCCTGCGCTTTCTTCTCCCATCGCCTCAACGCCCCGGAAAAGAACTACGACGTGGGGGAATCTTGAGCTTCTGACGGTGAAGATGGCGTTGGAGGAATGGAGGCACTGGCTGGAGGGGGCAGAACATCCGTTCATCGCGTGGACTGACCACAAGAACCTGGAGTATCTCCCCACCACCAAGCGCCTCAACTCCAGGCAAGCCAGATGGGCCCTTCTGTTGAAATGGTTCAACTTCTCCCTCTCATACCAGCCGGGATCTAAGAGTGTCAAGCCGGATGCACTGTTCCGCCGCTATAGCCCCACGATTACTACCCCGGAACCCGAGACCATCCTTCCCACTTCATGCCTGGCGATGGCACTCATCTGGGGAATCGGGAAGCAGGTCCGTGAGGCGCAGCGTTCCCAGCCGAAGAACACCATCCCAACCGCGAAGCACAGGGGTGGCAGAATCATGCTGTGGGGGTGCTTTGCTGCAGGAGGGACTGGTGCACTTCACAAAATACATGGCATCATGAGGGAGGAAAATTATGTGGCAACATCTCAAGACATCAGTCAGGAAGTTAAAGCTTGGTCGCAAATGGGTCTTCCAAATGGACAATGACCCCAAGCATACTTCCAAAGTCGTGGCAAAATGGCTTAAGGACAACAAAGTAAAGGTATTGGAGTGGCCATCACAAAGCCCTGACCTCAATCCTATAGAACATTTGTGGGCAGAACTGAAAAAGTGTGTGCGAGTAAGGAGGCCTAAAAACCTGACTCAGTTACACCAGCTCTGTCAGGAGGAATGGGCCAAAATTCACCCAACTTATTGTGGGAAGCTTGTGGAAGGCAACCCGAAACGTTTGACCCAAGTTAAACAATTTAAAGGCAATGCTATCAAATAGTAATTGAGTGTATGTACACTTCTGACCACTGGGAATGTGATGAAAGAAATAAAAGCTGAAATAAATCTCTACTATTATTCTGACATTTCACATTCTTAAAATAAAGTGGTGATCCAAACTGACCTAAGACAGGGAATTGTTACTAGGATTAAATGTCAGGAATTGTGAAAAACTGAGTTTAAATGTATTTGGCTAAGGTGTATGTAAACGTCTGACTTCAACTGTATATAACGTAGGTACATGCCGTGATGAAGCCACGTAACATTTTGCGCTACACATGGAACACTGCATTCATAACCTAGCCCACAATGTCTGCTGTGTGGAACGAGCAGTCAACAAGTCGAGCAGTCATTTGTAAGAGTAAGAACATTTCAGCGATAACTCAAAAGGCGAAATCCATTGAAGCCAAGATAATGGAATTCATTGCCCTTGACAATCAACCTTTCTCTGTCGTGGGTGATGTTGGCTTTCGCCGACTGGTCGAGCACTACCAAGTGCGCTAATTTTCAGATGTTGCCCTACTGGAGTTACACAGTAATAGCGTCACTGCTATTAGCTTCAAGACATATATACTATGGAACGCCGTTTGGGTTTTTGCATGTCAAAAAAAGATACAGTAGCACTGTCAAAGCTGTACAAACAAGTCTGCAAACAAGCAAACAGCGGCCACAAACGATGCGTTTACAATACCGCGTTGGTAATAAAGCATCATTTGTTCGACCGCAACTTCTGGGGTAGCTAGATTTAGCTTGGTACCTAGCTAGCACCAGTAAAACCAGCCTGAAAACAATGACCAGTAGAAACTGCAGTCCTTTTCTTTATTCTTAGCAATGATTAAGGAATCCTTGTGAGTAAGTAATAGCTAGGTTTCCACTTGTTTTTCACCTATTGAAATTGAACGTTAGTTCATGAAAATAAATAGCTAGCCAGCTACTTAACCCTGTCGCCCAAAGCTAACGTTGTAAGTAGCCAGCTTGCTTCATCTGGCTATTGAGGCTCGACCGGACTTGGTTATGTGTTGTGAAGCTAGCCACAATAAGGAGTAGGCACAAAAGTGGAATTTGCAGTTTGCCTTCAAAATAAAAGTATGTCACTGACAGTGATGCAAATTAATACACATAGTAGAATTATACCATTCTTTTATTTTGAAGGCTAACCGCAAAGTTCACTATTGTGGCTAGCTTCACATAGATGGGTCCGACCATTACTCAAATAAAAACAGTCTTATAAATTAGGGTTATTTTAGATGATGACACCTAGCTATATAGTTAGCTAGCTTACTATAGCTACTGAAACCGATGTCGTTTTGCTATGTTTTTGGGGAAGAACTTTGTTAGCTAGCTTTTTTATGACCAGCATTGTAGGTGTGCGCGACACAACTTTACCAGCATCGATGAATCGTTGTGATTCAAACCTTTACTTAACTAGGTAAGTCAGATAATAACAAATTCTTATTTACAATGACGGCCTACCCCGGCCAAACCCGGACGACGCTGGGACAATTGTGCGCCGCCCTATGGGACTCCCAATCACGGCTGGATGTGATACAGCCTGGATTCGGACCAGTCAGATATAAGCCTGGATTCGGACCAGTCAGAAATAAGGAGTTTACCTGTGGCAGGAGTTGGACCTGTGAATGATTCGAATCCCGGGCTGGAAAAAAACTGGTCGAATTGATCTGACAACTGGAGGGCTGCTGGGCTCACATCCTATAGACCATCCCCTACTGTTGGGCCCTTGAGCAAGGCCCTTAACACCACAACATGCTCTCCATCCAGGGGCACTAAACTGAAGCTTGAACCTCTGCTTGTCTCAACTGTATGTGTTAGATCTGCCATTTTTTGGGGGGGGGGGGTGAGAACGGAGCAGAAGCCACATTTTTGTTGTTCGCTACAACTAATGGACAAAGTTGTATTGTAAAGTCAGCCAGAGTTAACGTGGGCCATGTTTGTGTATATAATCACAAATGTAAAAAATTAAGCTGGTATTCTTTTGTCCATTATTTAATTGTTTACTAAATTATATTCTTAGCAAAACATTTTACTATTTAATTGTAGCAGCCATAGTTCATAAATGGCACCATGCAGGTTTCTATATGGAACTTTTAGGGGTTCCATTTATGAAGCAAGTGATAAAACTTTTTGGTTCTATGAGGACATTTTTTTTATAAGAGTGTGAGGCACTGAGTCTACACTGAAGACGGGCCCTGTTCGAATACTTGAATAATGCATCCTTCCTTTATCCCTTCCATGACCAAATCCCGGATCTGATTAGTGAAAGCTGGTGTCATGACTATCCTGTGAGGATCCGAATGGGTCAGATCAGCCTGGCAATGGATGACAGTAACCAGACCTTCTCTCACCCACAGAAGATGGGAAGAGGGAGCTGCCGCCAGGTTGACAGCTCACACCCTGTCGTAAATTAAAGGACAGGAGATTTAGGGTCTCCCTCTCCAGTATTAACCAATGGAATGTTCTTTGTTAACCTCTCTGGGACATGTGGGACACTAGCGCTATCAACAGCCAGTGAAATAGCAGGGCGGCAAATTCAAAACAACAAAAATCTCATAATTCAAATTTCTCAAACACACAAGTATTATACACCATTTTAAAGATAAGATGCTCTTAATCCAATCACAGTGTCCGATTTCAAAAAGGCTTTACGGCGAAAGCATAACATTAGATTATGTTAGGACAGCGCCTAAACATGAAAAACCACACAGCCATTTTCCAAGCAAGGAGAGGCGTCACAAAAACCAGAAATACAGCTAAAATGAATCACTAACCTTTGATGATCTTCATCAGATGACACCCCCAGGACTCAATGTTACAAAATACATGTATGTTTTGTTCGATAAAGTTCATATTTATATCCATAAACCCCATTTTACATTGGCGCGTGATGTTCATAAAATGTATTCCCACCAAAACCTCCGGTGAATGAGCACATCAATTTACAAAAATACTCATCATAAACGTTGATAAAATTTACAAAAGTTATTGAAAGAATTATAGATACACTTCTCCTTAATGCAACCGCTGTGTCAGATTTTAAAATAGCTTTATGGCGAAAGCACATTTTTCAATATTCTGAGTACAGAGCTCAGCCAACAAAGCAAGCTATACAGTTACCCGCCAAGTTCTGGAGTCAACTAAACTCAGAATTAGTATTATAAATCTTCCCTTACCTTTGCTGATCTTCGTCGGAATGCACTCCCAGGACTCCCACAAGAAATGTTATTTTTGTTCGAAATACTCCATATTTTTGTCCAAATACCTTCATTTTGTTCGCGCATTCAGATCACTAATCCAAAGGCATAACGCGCGAGCACAAAACCAGAGACGAAAAATCAAATAGTTCCATTACCGTTCGTAGAAACATGTCAAACGATGTTTACAATCAATCCCTAGGGTCTTTTTAACATAAAACTTCAATAATATTCCAACCGGACAATAGCGTATTCATTACAGAAGAAAAAGAAGGAGCGGCGCCAGTGTGCCCGCGCAGTAAACAACTCACTGGTCCCAGGCAGTCCACTGATTGACTGAGCTCCTCTTCTCTGCCCAGTAACAGTAGAAGGATGAAACAAGTTTCTAAAGGCTGTTGACAGCCAATGGAAGCCTTAGGAAGTGCAAAATGACCCCACAGACACTGTAGTTTGAATAGGGATTAGATAGAAAAACTACAAGTCACTTCCTGGTTGGATTCTTTCTCAGGTTTTTGCCTGCCATATGAGTTCTGTTATACTCACAGACATCATTCAAACAGTTTTAGAAACTTCAGTGTTTTCTATCCAAATCTACGATTGACCACAAGTTTTCTTTCCAGTTTTCCAGTTTTTTTCCAGCCCGGGATTCGAATCGTTCACAGGTCCAACTCCTGCCACAGGTAAACTCCTTATTTCTGGGCTACCTAGCACCAGAACAGTATGTGTTGTTGCCTGACTGGTTCCAGAGAATAAAAAAAAGGAGCAAAGACATGAGGGCGGCAGCATAGCCTAGTGGTTAGAGCTTTGAATTTGTACCTTGCTGACAAGGTACAAATCTGTCGTTCTGCCCCTGAACAAGGCTGGCTGTCATTGAAAATAAGAATTTGTTCTAAACTGACTTGTCTTCTCCAGACAAGTTTTTTTTCGGATGCCCCAAACAAACGGAAAGGGGATTGACTTTACCCCAGTCCTCAGCAGTCCAATCCCTGTACCTTTTGCAGAATATCACTCTGTCCCTGATGTTTTTCCGGGAGAGAAGTGGCTTCTTCGCTGCTCTTCTTGACACCAGGCCATCCTCCAAAAATATTCGCCTCACTGTGCGTGCAGATACACTCACACCTGCCTGCTGCCATTCCTGAGCAAGCTCTGTACTGGTGGTGCCCCGATCCCGCAGCTGAATCAACTTTAGGAGACGGTCCTGGCGCTTGCTGGACTTTCTTGGGCGCCCTGAAGCCTTCTTCACAACAATTGAACCGCTCTCCTTGAAGTTCTTGATGCGCTAAATGGTTGATTTAGGTGCAATCTTACTGGCAGCAATATCCTTGCCTGTGAAGCCCTTTTTATGTAAAGCAATGATGACGGCACATGTTTCCTTGCAGGTAACCATGTTCGACAGAGGAATAACAATGATTCCAAGCACCACCCTCCTTTTAAAGCTTCCAGTTTGTTATTCAAACTCATTCAGCATGACAGAGTGATCTCCAGCCTTGTCCTCGTCAACAATCACACCAGTGTTAACGAGAGAATCACTGACATGATGTCAGCTGGTCCATTTGTGGCAGGGCTGAAATGCAGTGGAAATGTTTTTGGGGGATTCAGTTCATTTGCATGGCAAAGAGGGACTTTGCAATTAATTGCAATTCATCTGATCACTCTTCATAATATTCTGGAGTATATGCAAATTGCCATCATACAAACTGAGGCAGTAGACTTTGTGAAAATTAATATTTGTGTCATTCTCAAAACTTTTGGCCACGACTGTACAGTACATGTACAAAGTCTTCCTCCTTAATGTTGTATATGAAAAATGATGAAAGTATTTTTTGTTAAGATAGGAATGTGATTTTAGGAGCCATAAGATAATTTGTCTCCTTTAATTAAACTTTGCTTCGGAAGTAGCCACGCCCCGAGTGAGGTCAGAGAGCGTGTCAGTCTGACGGAACCGTCCCTTTCGAGAGAGTGCATAAAAGGATTGGTAAAGCAGTTAACATTAGACCAGAAAAACATGGTTGGAACTTTGAATCGCAACAGGAGGTGCAGAAAATAAACTCACCTCCTAGACCAGGAAAGACGGGGAGCTGCAGCCCATGTCTAAAGTAGTTTGAACTCTGAATATCAACACGAGGAAGAGGCGAGAAGCTCACCTCTCAGACAATCACTGGTACATCTGATTTGCTGTCCTAAGAAAAGTATCTAGAAAAGTGAATTTAAGTGGGACCACTGTACTACTCTTCTCAAATCACCGTAGTACGCTACTCTCATCACCCAATGGGAACTGGCGACACGGCTGGCTAGCCTATCTTCCAAGGAGCATCTTCCAGAGTGAACAACAGTAGAAGATGGGAAAGGGGAGACCCCTTCCCGACAATCAGAGCCTTACAAGCGTGCCGCTGAAAAGCCCATCACCCTTCCTAAGGAGGGCTGGTTCCGACAGAGATAAACAGCGAACGAAAGTATTCACACGTAAATATATTCATGATTTCTTACTCCAAATGGGCGGCGGTTCGAGTGTAAAGTATATGATTACTGTGAGAATAATTTCTAAAATGTATCAACGATAAGTGTCTCTTTCTCTCTTTCTCCCTCTCCATGTTGTGTAAAAAGCCACCATATTGTGTCAGTCCGCTAGGGACCTTTTCCTAATCTATTAAGTGTGTACGTTATCCTACGCTATCATTTAGTTAGCTAGTAAATACATAATTAAAACAATTTCTGTAGTACTGAATTATAAGTAAGGCTGGGATTTTTTGCAGATACTAAGAGGTAACGACTGTTTAGAATGATGATATGATAAGAGATTATGATTAACACGTTGACTGTTTTATGGATGTGATAGGTAAAGACCTTTAGAGTTTAATTCGGGAGAGAGTAACTCTTTAAACAACCGCTCTCGTAGTGCCCCAAATTTCAAATGAGCTAATTGTTACATGATTAATTGAATCGGGTAACAATTAAACATAGCTGATTAGATAAATAACAGTCATCAGATTAATGAAAGTAAAGTCACAACACTGGGATCAAATCGTTGCTTCCACCTATCGAATTGTGTAAGATCAGTGATAACTTCAAGGGAGGAAAAAAGGAATGGTGTGTTTTAAAGTATTCAAACAGGGCCATCAACTGCAGTGGTGTGTGCTTATATTGTTGGGAGGCACTAACCTCAATAGCTTCTGCTAAACTACTTGCCTAAACAGGGGTAACCAAAGCCACTGATACACATACTAACCCTAACCTGGTAGCTACCTCGTGGCGACTAACCTCAATGGTTAGCAGCCACCAGTGCTTGATAATGTGTGTGATGTTAAAAGAGAGGTCTATTTTATGGGTGACATGAACATTGACTGGTTAGCAACTATTTGTCCTATCAGAGAGATTCTAACTGTGACTGATGCCTATAATATGACCCAGGTTATCACTCAACCAACTAGAGTGTATACCACTGGTGTTGGATCTGTGACACCCACTTGTATTGATCATATATTCATTAATGCTGCAGAGCTTTGCTCAAAAGCAATATCAGTTTCCATTGGCTGTAGTGACCATAACATTGTGGCAATAACAGATCGCATACACATATTTAGCAGTAGCGAAATGCTTGTGTTCCAATCAATTCAAATTATATTTGTCACATGCGCCGAATACAACAGGTACAACAATGAAATGCTTACTTACAAGCCCTTAACCAACTATGCAGTTAAGAAAATACCCCCCAAAAAGTAAGAGATAAGACAAACAAATAATTAAAGAGCAGCAGTAAACAACAATAGCGGGGCTATATACAGGGGGTACCGGTACAGAGTCAATGTCAATGTGTAGGAGCACCGGTGTCGAGGTAATTGAGGTAATATGCACATGTAGCTGTAAAACATTTTGAGGATCTGAGGACCCATGCCAAATCTTTTCAGCCTTCTGAGGGGGAATAGGTTTTGTCGTGCCCTCTTCACGACTGTCTTGATGTGCTTGGTAGTTTGTTGGTGATGTGGACGCCAAGGAACTTGAAGCTCTCAACCTGTTCCCCTACAGCCCCGTCGATGAGAATGGGGGCGTGCTCAGTCCTTCTTTTCCTGTAGTCCACAATCATCTCCGTTGTCTTGATCACATTGACGGAGAGGTTGTTGTCCTGGCACCACACGGCCAGGTCTCTGACCTCCTCCCTGTAGGTTGTTTCATCGTTGTCGGTGATCAGGCCTACCACTGTTGTGTCATCAGCAAACTTAATGATGGCCGTGCAGTCATGAGTGAACAGGGAGTACAGGAAGGGGCTGAGGACGCACCCCTGAGGGGCCCCGTGTTGAGGATCAGTGTGGCGGATGTGTTGTTACATACCCTTACCACCTGGGGGCGTCCCATCAGGAAGTCCAGGATCCAGTTGCAGAGGGAGGTGTTTAGTCTCAGGGTCCTTAGCTTAGTGATGAGCTTTGAGGGCACTATAGTGTTGAACACTGAGCTGTAGTCAATGAATAGCATTCTCACGTAGGTGTTCATATTGTCCAGGTGTGAAAGGGCAGTGTGGAGTGCAATAGAGATTGCATCATCTGTGGATCTGTTGGTGTGGTATGTAAATTACAGTGGGTCTAGGGTTTCTGGGATAATGGTGTTGATGTGAGCCATGACCAGCCTTTCAAAGCATTTCATGGCTGCAGACGTGAGTGCTACGGGTCGGTAGTCATTTAGGCAGGTTACCTTAGTGTTCTTGGGCACAGGGACTATGGTGGTCTGCTTGAAACATGTTGGTATTACAGACTCGGACAGGGAGAGGTTGAAAATGTCAGTGAAGACACTTGCCAGTTCGTCAGCGCATGCTCGGAGTACACGTCCTGTTAATCCGTCTGGCCCTGCAGCCTTGTGAATGTTGACCTGTTTGAAGGTCTTACTCACATCGGCTGCGGAGAGCGTGATCACACAGTTGTCCGGAACAGCCAATGCTCTCATGCATGTTTCAGTGTTACTTGCCTTGAAGCGAGCATAGAAGTTATTTAGCTTGTCTGGTAGGCTCGTGTCACTGGGCAGCTCTCAGTTGTGCTTTCCTTTGTAGTCTGTAATAGTTTGCAAGTCCTGCCACATCTGACGAGCGTCGGAGCTGGTGTAGTACGATTCGATCTTAGTCCTGCATTGACGCGTTGCCTGTTTGATGGTTCGTCGGAGGGCATAGCAGGATTTCTTATAAGCTTCCGGGTTAAAGTCCCGCTCCTTGAAAGCGGCAGCTCTACCCTTTAGCTCAGTGTGAATGTTACCTGTAATCCATGGCTTCTGGTTGGGGTATGTACGTACAGTCACTGTGGGGACGACGTCCTCGATGCAGTTATTGATGAAGCCAGTGACTGATGTTGTGTACTTCTCAATGCCATCGGAAGAATCCCAGAACATATTCCAGTTTGTGCTAGCAAAGCAGTCCTGTAGTTTAGCATCTGCTTCATCTGACCACTTTTTTATAGAACGAGTCACTGGTGCTTCCTGCTTTAATTTTTGCTTGCAAGCAGGAATCAGGAGGATAGAATTATGGTCAGATTTGCCAAATGGAGGGCGAGGGAGAGATATGTACACGCCTCTGTGTGTGGAGTAAAGGCGGTCTAGAATTTTTTTCTCCTCTGGTGCACATTTAACATGCTGATAGAAATGAGGTAAAACCGATTTAAGTTTCCCTGCATTAAAGTCCCCGGCCATTAGGAGCGCCGCCTCTGGATGCGCGTTTTCCTGTTTCCTTATGGAGATATACAGCTCATTGAGTGCAGTTTTAGTGCCAGCATCGGTCGATGGTGGTATGTAGACAGCTACGAAAAATACAGATGAAAACTCTCAAGCTAGATAGTGTGGTCTACAGCTTATCATGAGATACTCTTCCTCAGGTGAGCAAAACCTCGAGACTTCCATAGATATCGTGCACCAGCTGTTGTTCACATATGTGCATAGGCCCCCGCCCGTGCCTTACCTGAGGCTGCTGTTTTATCGATGGAGTGTATAACCCGCCAGCTGTATGTTGTTAATGTCGTCGTTCAGCCACGACTCGGTGAAACATAAGATATTGCCGTTTTTAATGTTCCGTTGGTAGGATATACATGCTTTCAGCTCATCTCATTTATTTTCCAGCGATTGAACATTAGCTAGCAGGACAGAAGGCAAGGGCAGATTAGCCACTTGTCGCCTGATCCTCACAAGGCACCCTGACCCTTTTCCACGAAATCTCAGTTTCCTTCGCCAGTGAATCACGGGGAGCTGGGCCTGGTCGGGTGTCTGTAGTAGTGTATCCCTCCCGTCTGACTCATTGAAGAACTCTTCGTCCAGTTTAAGGTGAGCATTCGCAGCTCTGATGTCCAGAAGCTCTTTTCGGACATAAGGGACGGTAGCAGCAACATTATGTACAAAACAAGTTACGAAAAATGCGAAAAAACAAACAAAATAGCATGGTTGGTTAAGAGCCGATAAGACGAATGCCCTACCCTCCGGCGCCATCGTAATCCAATTCCTAGCTCCAACAATGCAGTAGTACCTAACAATTAACAACAATACACACAAATGTAAAATAATGGAATTAAGAAATATATAAATATTAGGACGAGCAATGTCATTCATTGGTCATTTATAACAAAACCTTTCAATATTGCCAATCTTTTCAATTACTATTCTGAGAAGTGAAATGAAAACATTGAACAGTGAACCATCATATTTTTGTATAAAAGATCTAATAATGAAAGAAGGATTGCTGGTTTGAATTTGGTCAAGTTAGTGTGGGAGTGGTGGAAAACCTATTGTTATCCATCAATAAATGATAAGCCATCAGGTATAGACAACCTTGATGGGAAACTACTGAGAATGGTAGCAGACTGTATTGCTACCCCTATTTGCTATATCTTTAACCAAAGCCTAAATGAGTGTGTGTGTCCACAGGTGAGGAAGAAAGGTAAAGTAATTCTACTGCCTAAAAATAGTAAAGCATCCTTTGCTGGCTCTAACATCCGCCCTATCAGTTTACTGCCTTTTCTTAGAAAACTGATGGTTGGATTATGTTTGACTAAATACAATGCTATTTTTCATAAAACAAGTTAAATACAGACTTTCAGCATGCATATAGAGAAGGGCACTCAACTTGTACTGCACTGACTCAGATCACGGATGATTCGTTAAAATAAATGGATAATAAGATGAGTTGGAGCTGTATTGTTAGATTTCAGTGCAGCCTTTGATGTTATTGATCATAAATGATCACTTACTATTGCTTTACATAACCTGCTATCACATGGTTGGAGAGTTTTTTATCCAATAGAACCCAGAGAGTGTCCTTCAATGGAAGCTTCTCTAACATCAGATATGTACAGTGCGGTGTCCCTCAAGACAGTTGCCTTGGGCCATTACTTCTCTATTTTTACAAATGATTTGCCACTGGTCTTACACAAAGCTAGAATGACTATGTATGCGGATGAGTCCACACTCTACATGTCAGCACCCAAAGCCGGTGAGCTCACTGAAATTGTAAATAAGGAGTTACAGTCAGTATCAGAATGGGTGATGAAAAATAAAAACATCTAAAACTAAAAGCATTGCATTTGGTCCAAAACATTCTAAGACCTAAACCTCAACTGGAGTACATCAAGGGTGTGACTATTGAGCAAATTGAGGAAGCTAAACTAGGTATAACATTAGATGGTCAATTATCATCAGCAAGTCATATTGACACAGTTGTTGTGAAGATGGAGAGGGGTGTCTCTAATAAAAGGATGTTCCTTAAAAAACAATTAAAGAAAAGCCGGGACTGAGGGGACACACACAAACACCCACCATTTTTTGGTTGCATTGTTTGTATATCATTCAGTATTTTGTCTTGTGTGTTTTTGTGGACCCCCAGGAAGAGTGGCTGCTGCTTCTGCAAAAGCTAAATGGGGACCCAAATAAATGGTCAATATGAACCTACTGGCCTCAATAGCAGATTTTCCTGCTTTTAACTGAATGGCTAATAGAGCTGTAGATATACACAGTATACAAAACATTAAGAACGACTTCCCAGAATAGACTGGCCAGGAGAATCCAGATGAAAGCTATGATCCCTGATTGATGTCCCTTGATAAATCCACTTCAATCAGTGTGGGGAGGAACCAGGTTAAATAAGGATTTGCAAGCCTTGAGACAATTGAGATGTGGATTGTGTGCCATTCAGAATGGGCAAAATAAAATATTTACGTGCCTTTGAACGGGGTATGGTAGTAGGTGCAAAGCGCACAAGGTTTGTGTCAAGAACTGCAGCGCTGCTGGATTCACACTCAACAGTTTCCCGTGTGTATCAAGAATGGTCCACAACCCAAAAGCCCTCCAGCCAACTTTACACAACTGTGGGAAGCATTGGAGTCAACATGGGCCAGCATCCCTGTGCAACTCAATATTCAGGAAGTGTTCCTAATGTTCGGTAAACTCAGTGTACATGAATATCAAACACTCTAGATCAGGGTTTCCTAAAGTCGGTCCTGGGGGCCCCCCCTGGGTGAACATTTTGGTTATCACCCTAGCACTATGCAGATGATTCAACTAATCAAAACTTGATGAGTTGGTTATTTGAATCAGCTGTGTAGTGCTAGTGCAAAAACCAAAACGTTCACCCTGGGGGGGCCCCATGACCAACTTCGGGATAGCCTGCTCTAGATCAGGGTTCCCCAACTGGCGGCCAATGGGCCAAATTTGGCCCGCAGGTGATTTTATTTGCCCCTGCAATATTTTTGTTACACATGAGACTGTAAAACTACCAACAAATCAGCTCCAAGTGATTTTAATTTTGGATATAAGCTCCAAAGTATTCCCACGCATAAGAGAGATATACACTCAGTGGCCAGTTTATTAGGTACAACAATCTAGTACCGGGTTGGACCACCTTTTGCCTCCAGATCAACCTGAATTAATCGGGGCATGGAAACGTTGCTAAATTGGTATCAAGGGACCTAATGTTTGCCAGGAAACATTCCCCACACCATTATACCAGCCTGTAACATTGACACCAGGCATGATAGGGCCATGGACTCTGCTGCTTACACTAAATCCTGACTCTGCCATCAGCTTGATGCAACAAGAACCAGGATTCGTTTGACCAGGCGATGTTTTTCCACTCCTTAGTTGTCAAATCTTGGTGATCGTGTGCCCACTGGAGCCGTTTCTTCTTGCTTTTAGCTGATTGAAGTGAAACCCGGTGCGGTCGTCTGCTGCAATAGTCCATCCGTGACAAGGGCTTGTCCATTCCGAGATGCCGTTCTGCACACCAATGTTGTACTGCGCCGTTAATTGCCTGTTTGTGGCCCGCTTGTTAGCTTGCACAATTCTTGCTATTCTCCTTGTACCTCTCATCAACGAGATGTTTTTGCCCACAAGACTGCCACTGACTGGATGTTTTTTGTTTGGTCGCACCATTCTCAGTAAACCCTAGACAATGTCATGTGTGAGATACTGGAACCGGCACGCTTGCAACTGACGATCATACCGCGCTCTAAGTCGCTAAGGTCACTCGTTTGGCCTTTTTAACGTTCAAGTGAACAGTAACTGAATGTCTCGATGCCCGTCTGCCTGTTTTAAATAGCAAACGTGACTCACTGTCTGTAGGAGCAAATCCTTTTCGTATGTGATTGTATACAAATGTAAGCAGGTTTGAAATTATGTTTTAGTCAAATATATCTTTGGGCTTGTTGCGGTCAATTTGCAGTCTACAAATTATTTGGAATTATGTTCCTGGACCTTCACTGTCCAGTCAAGAAAGAAAATCGTCCCGCAGCTGAATCTAGTTGATCCTTGCTCTAGATACTATAAGAGCTACTTAACTGCTTGGAAAATACTGATCACAAAAGAGAAGACTAACCAACAAGGGGAACTATAACCTCATCCTGTGCTAACCTCAACTGGTTACCCTTAAAACAGAGATGGTAAGCCTCAGCCCAATGGGTATCCTTCCTACACCATGGGCAAGTCAAGGCCGTGTCCACAACCATTTCTAGCAACCATATAGCCTACCTTTTCTGGATGCCACACAGCAGCAATGTTATGTGAGAGACGGTTTCATCATCTGAGCAAAACATAACCATGCAGTTCTGTGTCGACACCTTCATTCCTTGGGTATGTCACCACCTCTTAATACAATAATTGTTTTAAAACGCTCCAGGCAGGTTTTAGCGATGAGCCCAGTACTATGCTAAGCTGAAATCAACACGTTCACACACATATATGCAATACAGATTACACATAGGCTTGATGCAAAATAGGCATCCATCCACCCACATTCACACAGGCAAGCACTGCAGAGACACACACACAGACTTTCCACACATTCCGTGTTCCCACCCTGGCATGAATATGGCTAGAATATTTTCAGAATAATCGAATCATGTTCTCCACTATATTTCACGAGGTGTGACACATCAGAACATGACATTCCGCTTTAAGATCAGATGCCAGAATCTATTTTCCTTTCCAGGCTTTGGATTTAGCCTACCAAAAAAATAATTGGGTGCTGTCTCCACATTGTGTAAGTGTGTGAGTGGTGTGGCTGGGATTGCCCCTTGTCAGGGTCAATGTGGAGTGGACACAGGGTTTGGACAGTGGTTGGACGGACGGACGGACAGCGGTTTTTGTGTGCTGTGGTGATGCGGTGTATTTGGGGAAGTGGGTTGTAATTAAAAGTAAAGGAGGTATGCAGGTTTGCCTTGCCTGCCCCAGGGTCATTCAGCAGCACTCCCTAACCCTGCACTTGTCAGGCTTTTTGTGGACCCCAGGAAGAGTTGCTGCTGCTTCTGCAAAAGCTAATGGGGATCCAAATAAACAGTCACTATGAACCTGCTGGCCTCTATGTGGATTTTACCTATAAGATAGGTAATTTCACCTACAGTGCCTTCAGAAAGTATTCAAACCCCTTGACTTTTTCCTCATTTTGTTGTGTTACTGCCTGAATTTAAAATGGATTCAATTTAGATGTTGTCATCACACAACACCTCAGAATGTCAAAGTGGAGTTGTTTTTCATATTTTTTAACATATTAATTAAAAATGAAAATCTGAAATGTCTTGGGTTAAATAAGAATTCAACCCATTTGTTATGGCAAGCCTAAATAAGTTCCTGAGTAAAAATTTGCTTAACAAGTCACATAATAAGTTGCATGGACCCACTCTGTGTGCAATAATAGTGTTTAACATGATTTTTGAATGACGACATCATCTCTCTACCCCACACATACAGATAATTGTAAGGTCCCTCAGTCGAGCAGTGAATATCAAACACAAATTCAACCACAAAGACCAGGGAGGTTTTCCAATGCCTCGAAAAGGAACCTATTGGCAGACATTAAATATCCCTTTGAGCATGGTGAAGTTATTAATTACACTTTGGATAGTGTATCAATACACTCAGTCACTACAAAGATACAGGCATCCTTCCTAACTCAGTTGCAGAAGAGGAAGGAAATCACTCAGGGAAATCACCATGAGGCCAATGGTGATCAACAACATTGTAGTTACTCCACAATACTAACCTTATTGATGGACTGAAAAGAAGAAAGCCTGTACAATATACAAATATTCCAAAACATGCATCCTGTTTGCAATAAGGCACTCAAGTAATACTGCAAAAAATGTGGCAAAGCAATTAACAACAGTGAGGGAAAAAAGTATTTGATCCCCTGCTGATTTTGTACGTTTGCCCACTGACAAAGAAATTAGTCTATAATTTTAATGGTAGGTTTATTTGAACAGCGAGAGACAGAATAACAACAAAAATATCCAGAAAACCGCATGTCAAAAATTGTATAAATTGATTTGCATTTTAATGAGGGAAATAAGTATTTGACCCCCTCTCAATCAGAAAGATTTCTGGCTCCCAGGTGTCTTTTATACAGGTAACGAGCTGAGATTAGGAGCACACTCTTAAAGGGAGTGCTCCTAATCTCAGTTTGTTACCTGTATAAAAGACACCTGTCCACAGAAGCAATCAATCAATCAGATTTCAAACTCTCCACCATGGCCAAGACCAAAGAGCTCTCCAAGGATGTCAGGGACAAGATTGTAGACCTACACAAGGCTGAAATGGGCTACAAGACCATCGCCAAGCAGCTTGGTGAGAAGGTGACAACAGTTGGTGCGATTATTTGCAAATGGAAGAAACACAAAAGATCTGTCAATCTCCCTCGGCCTGGGGCTCCATGCAAGATCTCACCTTGTGGAGTTGCAATGATCATGAGAACGGTGAGGAATCAGCCCAGAACTACACGGGAGGATCTTGTCAATGATCAAGGCAGCTGGAACCATAGTCACCAAGAAAACAATTGGTAACACACTACGCCGTGAAGGACTGAAATCCTGCAGCGCCTGCAAGGTCCCCCTGCTCAAGAAAGCACATATACATGCCCGTCAGAAGTTTGCCAATGAACATCTGAATGATTCAGAGGACAACTGGGTGAAAGTGTTGTGGTCAGATGAGACCAAAATGGAGCTCTTTGGCATCAACTCGCAATGTTTGGAGGAGGAGGAATGCTGCCTATGACCCCAAGAACGCCATCCTCACCGTCAAACATGGGAGGTGGAAACATTATGCTTTGGGGGTGTTTTTCTGCTCAGGACAACTTCACAGCATCAAAGGGACGATGGACAGGGCCATGTACCGTCAAATCTTGGGTGAGAACCTCCTTCCCTCAGCCAGGGCATTGAAAATGGGTCGTGGATGGGTATTCCAGCATGACAATGACCCAAAACACACGGCCAAGGCAACAAAGGAGTGGCTCAAGAAGAAGCACATTAAGGTCCTGGAGTGGCCTAGCCAGTGTCGTGTCTTTGGCTATGCCGGATTAAGTGATATGACATGCTATTCTATAAAATCCTTTCTCTGTAATTAATATTACCTGATTGAGCTAATCATGTAAATGTAATTAACTAGAAAGTCGGGGCACCACGAAAGAGTGTTTATAGAGCTGTTATCTTCTGAATAATCTCTGAAAGACCTAGTAATATTTTACATCAATAGCAGTCAATATTAATCGTCACCTTATTTCAGTCTCATCTGAAAGTTGTAAATTCTTCACGAACCCTGGCTAACAAGTTGAATCAGCAATACAAAATTGGGTTTAATTATTTATTTCCTAAATACCCAACTAATCACACAGAATTACATATACACAGAATGCAAATTATGTCATACAGAAAACGTCCCTGGTGGATAGAACCTGTATGATGGCTTGTTACACAAAGTGAGGGGGTTGGGCTTGAATGAAAGAGCGGGAAGACTGAGGAACAAAGGGGGGAGCTGTGCTATCGTAAATACAGTATCTTATGCATTCTAAATTATTGCCCATTTAGAAAAGGAAAATGCAATAAATATTTACTCTGAGCTGCGCTTCCGTAGGTTGGTCGTAGATGCTGCCGTGTTGGCCAACAGAGATCTTCCTGTCCTCGGAAGAATGTCTCTGGTGGTAAATTGGATACGTTGCAGTATCTTCGTTGTGTGTTAGACTGGATACGTCATCCGTCCTTTCCTAGCCCACGTTTACAGCTGCTGTTGCTAACTCAACGGCTAGGATGTCTCACTTCTTTAGTGAATAAGATTTCAAAGTTCACACCATTCACAACCAAAGCTCACGCTGAGGTTGGCTTAGTTCTGTAGTTGACATGTTAGTCCTTTTTAACGTATGGACCGTTGTCCGATCGTCCTCGGAACAGGAGGTTACATTTTCATCAAGGGCTTATATAGTGGAGGGAGAGAAGGGTGTGTTTCATAGTTTATAACCCATGTCTCTTCACAGGGGCGGGCCACTGATTGAGCAGGGCTGTAACCTTATGAAAACCCAATTCTCTCATTTGGAAGCTAAAATTACATTTAATCTTATCACAAATAGTTTCATATTCAAACATTTCATTTGCACAACAATTCCATGTGAATCTGATAACTACAATGTGTAGACTTTCCCAGATACAGTTTATGTCATCCTGTCATCAGTCATAATGTCTCAGATGACACCCGAACAGACATCATATACATTAAGTACAAACGCATATTTTCAACTGGTTCTATTAACGAAATATGGTTCCTTTCCCCCCACTTGTTTGATGTTCCCAGACTCTCTAACAAAAGGCTATTTAACAAAGGCTATTCAAGAGTCCTTCAGTAGAGTCAGAGAGAGAGGGAAGGGAGAAAGGTATTTATGGGGGGGAACATAAACCTTACCCACAGGCCAACGTCAGGACACCAGTCTCCAGACCTTAATCCCATAGAAAATATGTGGAGGGAGCTGACGGTTCGAGTTGCCAAACGTCAGCCTCGAAACCTTAATGACTTGGAGAAGATCTGCAAAGAGGAGTGGGACAATATCCCTCCTGAGATGTGTGCAAACCTGGTGGCCCACTACAAGAAACGTCTGACCTCTGTAGTTGCCAACAAGGGTTTTGCCACCAAGTACTAAGTCATGTTTTGCAGAGGGGTCAAATACTTATTTCCCTCATTAAAATGCAAATCATTTTTGACATGCGTTTTTCTGGATTTTTTTGTTGTTATTCTGTCTCTCACTGTTCAAATAAACCTATCATTAAAATGATAGACTGATTATTTCTTTGTCAGTGGGCAAACGTACAAAATCAGCAGGGGATCAAATACTTTTTTCCCCCTCACTGTATTTATCCTGAATACAAAGTGTTATGTTTGTGGCAAATCCAATAGAACATTGCTTAAAAATGGAGAGTGGTACTCAGTATAGTGCTGGCAGCATCATGTTATGGGTATGCTTGTAATCGTTAAGGAATGGGGAGTTTTTCACAATAAAAAATAAAACGCATGGAGCTAAGCACAGGCAAAATCCTAGAGGAAAACCTGGTTCAGTCTGTTTTCCAACAGATATTGGGAGATTAATTCACCTTTCAGCAGGACAATAACCTAAAACACAAAACCAAATCTACATTGGAGCTGCTTACCAAGAAGACAGTGAATGTTCCTGAGTGGCCGAGCTAGTTTTGACTTAAATCAGCTTGAAAATCTATGGCAAGACTTGAAAATGGTTGTCTAGCAATGATCAACAGGGTTGGAAATTAACACCCTCCAAATGCGGGTACATTTAGTCATTGGCGGGTAAGAATGTATATTTCTCCAGCCACGTTGGCAGGTGGTCACACAGAGCACTTGGGAATAGTTAAAAAAAAAATCTAAAGCCAATATGTAGTGTTTGGTCAAATTGACAAGGCTACTAAAGTGTGACTTGTCCTCATGTTTCTTGCAAGTTACATCGTTTTGTTCACGTGCTATGTTGTTTGGCTTGTGGACCAAAAAGTTAATTTCCCACTCTGATAGCTCTCAGACTTAAAGGTGCTGCATGGTCAATTTGACGTCTGCATTGGCCGTGCAGCATTTACGGTGATACGGCTGATGCAGAAGTCAGGTCAGTCATTTTTATTGCGCTTCCGGGAACAGTGCAGAGCTGTGTTAAAGTAAGTTGTCAACCAATCATGTCAATGTGGGGCTATACGGAGCCCTCCGCATTGTTACAAAATTTGGGAGGCTTACGGCGATGCAGTACCGAGCTGAAATTTGGCCTCTGCATGCCTCCGGAGGCTCCGCAATTGCCGCACACCCTCCATACGGAGCCTCCGACAACATTTTCGGAACAAGCATAAATGAACACTTAGCCCGAAAGACTCATAGCTGTAAGATGCTTCTACAAAGTATTGACTTAGGGGAATTAATATTTATGTAAATTAGATATTTCTGTACTTCATTTTTAATACATTTACAAAAACATTACTTGTTTTACTTTGTCATTATGGGGTATTGTGTGTAGAACTAAAACAGAGATAGTAAGCCTCAGCCCAATGGGTATCCTTCCTACACCATGGGCAAGTCAGGGCTGTGCCCACAATCATGTTTAGCCACCATCTAGCCAACCTTTGCAGGATGCCACACAGCAGCAATGTTATGTTGGAGACGGTTTCATCATCTGAGCAAAACATAACCATGCAGTTCTGTCAAAACATAACCATGCCGTTCTGTCAAAACATAACCATGCAGTTCTGTGTCGACACCTTCTTCATTCCTCGGGTATGTCACCACCTCTTAATACAATAATTGTTTTAAAACGCTCCAGGCAGGTTTTAGTCCTAATGCCAGGACTATGCTACGCTGGAACCAACACGTACACATAGGCTTGATGCACAATAGTCATCCATCCAGCCACAGATCCACATTCACACAGGCAAGCACTGCAGACAGACACACAGACTTTCCACATATCCCGCATGAGGAGTTCCCACCCTGGCATAAATATGGCTAGAATATTTTCAGAATAATCTAATCATGTTCTCCACTATATTTCACGAGGTGTGACATCAGGACACGACATTCTGCTTTAAGATCAGATGCCAGAATCTATTTTTCCTTTCCTGGCTTTGGATTTAGCCTAACAAAAAAAAGTAATGGGCTGCTGTCTCCACATTTGGGAAGTGTGTGAGTGGTGTGGCTGGGATTGCCCCTTGCCAGGGTCAATGTGGAGTGGACACAGGGTTTCGGACAGCAGTTGAATGGACGGACAGTGGTTTTTGGCTGTTGCGGTGACGCAGTATGGGGTTGTAATTAAAAAGTGAAGGAGGTATGCAGGTTTACCTTGCCTGCCCCAGGGCCATTCAGCTGCACTCCCTAACCCTGCACAACTCTTCTACCCCCCCCATGCTAACGCAGGTATGGTGCGTCTCCCCACTGAGTCAGACACCAGCCCAACACCCTGTCTCATGACGGATACAGCCAGACAGACAACCCCCCCATCATAAATCTACATCAGAACGACAGAAAGAGAAACAGGGTGAGAGTCCAAGACAGGAAAAAGAGAGCGGGACAGAGGGAGAGACAGACAGACAGTCAGACGGGGAGATGGACACAGTGGGAGACAGACAGACAATCAAACAGACAGAAAAGGGAAAGACACACGGCTGCTGAGAGAGGTAGCCTAACAATTGGTGTGTCTGAGTGAGACATGGAAAATGACCCCAAGCAAAGTCAATATCCTGCCCCCATGGCATCCCTTCCTTTTTATATCAACAGCATCCAACCACAATTGATATTCACGCCATTAATCATTGGCGGTTTTACAGTATTTCTGATACAGTCATGCATCTACTTCATTCATACCCTCCTACGCACTCAAGTACTGTAAAGTTACTGTACAGAGGCTGGCTACATTCTCCAACTGATACAGGAGTGTCTGTCCTTACTATGTGACTCCTGCCATGTCTGTCTCATAGTCTACATTTCCTGCCCAATTTCTTTTACCATCATTCTCACTCTGTATAAAATCGTAGCAATAAAAAAAAAAAAAAATCCCTATTGTTTGTCAAAAGTTAATCTTCAGACTATTAATATCTTGTGTAGAGCGAGGGCAGCTTTTCTAGCCCTGCGTTGTACCAACACACTGAATCCGCAGGGAATGGCCAATTGGCCCCCCTGTACTGTATCCTTGCATGGCCTGCTCTATTGGCCGCTACACCACTACACTTCTTTAAGTGTGTCTGTGCATTTCAACACCCATTTAAAGACACACAAACAGAGCTGGGCACCACCTGTCCTACAATAGGTCTCAGATGTACTGTTTCCAGGAAAAACGTCCGACACAGCAGGAAAAGAGTAAGGGAGCAAGAGTGAACGAGAGAGAGAAAAGGCTAGGGAAAGCTAATATGAAGAAACCAATACAGTGAACTAAAATACGTAAAAAAATCGAATCAAATTTATTGGTCACATACACATGGTTAGCAGATGTTACTGCGAGTGTAGCAAAATGCTTGTGCTTCTAGTTCTGACAGTGCAACAATATCAAACAATTCCACACCAAATACCTAATACACATAAATCTAAGTAAATGAATGGAATAAGAATATATAAATATATGGATGAGCAATGTCAGAGCGCATAGGGTAAGATGCAATAGATAGCATAGAATACAGTATATACATATGACATGAGTAATGCAAGATATGTACATTATTAACATTTTTACATTTTAGTCATTTAGCAGACGCTCTTATCCAGAGCGACTTACAGTAGTGAATGCATACATTTCATACATTTTTTCTCTCCGTACTGGTCCCCCGTGGGAAACGAACTCACAACCCTGGCGTTGCAAACACCATGCTCTACCAACTGAGCCAAAAGTGGCATTATTAAAGTGACTAGTGTTCCATTTATACGTTTCACCAAATTCGAGTGGCTTACCTTAAACAAGTGATTTTCTTAACCACATTCTTTTAAAGGACTTGTTTTACATAGTTATTTTGGTCACTGAGCTTAATGTTAATTTTCAGACATTTTCAAATATTAAAATGTGGAGTCCACGCTGATTTTGTAGTGACCTATCACTTTACATGAGCTAAGGGAAAATACCTACGGGCAGGCAATCGGCTTTTTCGCAAAAAGAAAAGTAACCATCCCAAAATAATCATCCCAATGATATGACAAAGTTCTAATGAGGAAATACTGTGGTTTAACACTGCTTAAAAAAACTGAAATCTCTTACTGTCAACCTAACCAAATATGGTTTCGAATGACGATACACTACATGGTCAAAAGTATGTGGACACCTGCCCGTTGAACATCTCATTCCAAAATCCCGTTCTGTGAGCTTGTGTGGCCTACCACTTCGCGGCTGAGCCGTTGTTGCTCCTAGATGTTTCCACTTCACAATAACAGCATTTTCAGTTGACCGGGGCAGCTCTAGCATGGCAGAAATATGACAAACTGACTTTTTGGAAAGGTGGCATCCTATGACGGTGCCACGTTGAAAGTCACTGAGCTCTTCAGTACGGGCCATTCTACTGACAATGTTTGTCTATGGAGATTGCATGGCTGTGTGCTCGATTTTATACCAGTCAGCAACGGGTGCGGCTGAAAAAGCCGAATTCACAAATTTAAAGGGGTGTCCACATAGTGTATGTAGTAATTGCTTCTCCAATAGAAATCCCCGATCACGCTTGTAGGCGATGTGATGGCGACGTTGGCTAGCTAAGCTCATGCACAGAAATGCGTCACCAGGTCTAACGGTCGTCTCGCACCGAACTGGGCATGTGCATTTCGTCAAATCAAAGGCGCTCCTTCGATATAAAGTTGTTTTTGATGAAAATGAAAACGTTCAAAAGGTTGGCGTAATAACATGCACAGCTACTTAAGACATTGGGGCGAATCTAGGTTGTGGCTTTAGATGTAGACTATTTATTTTACAAATAAACCCCAAACCCCGGTCTGGTCTGCCGAATCTGCATCACAAGCATTCCAGGAAGTCTCGCGATGTTGGACAACTGGGTTTAGAAACCTAACCGCAAAACGTCTAGCCGTGCTGTTGCCAGGCAACCAAACTGAAAGGTTTATGAATTTATATTTTTTAATTTAACCTTTATTTAACTAGGGAAGTCAGTTAAGAACAAATTCTTATTTACAATGACGGCCCAGGAACAGTGGTTTAACTGCCTTGTTCAGGGGCAGAACGACAGATTTTTACCTTGTCAGCTCGGGGATTCGATGTAGCAACCTTCAGTTACTGGCCCAACGCTCTAACCACTAGGCTACCTGCCTTCACAGGTTAACAACAACACTAAACACCACGAATCACTGATTAGTGTTATCAATAAGAAAACTATTATGAAACGATATGAATGATTAGGCCACACCTTGACAACCCATGACATTTCTCTTGGATCTGAAGGATGTGGTAAAGGGTTCAGTCAACAAAGGAAGACTTCATGCTCTCATATCAAAATTCCTTCTGAAGCAGCAAGCATTCCAGGCCTCCCCCTTAGTTTTCCACCTTAAACAGACTTTGGTAATCTACAGGTGTGTAGAGATAATCCCAGGTGTAGCTAAAGTATTGTCGTGTTTTTGGCATCATTAAAACTGAAGACATATTTATCAAATAACACTAATTATTATTACGCGATTAAACTGATTAATCGTGTAACTGTAATTAACTAGGAAGTCGGGGCACCAAGGAAAATATTCAGATTAAAGTTATAATTTTCCTAATATAACTTTCAGATATCATAATATCTGATCTATGAGTCTTCTGATTAATGATGTATTCGTTTACCTCGTCAGTCTCATTCCAAACGTCTTAAATTGTTTGTTAACTGCACAAACCCAGTCTTCACTATGAGTCATCCATACATTAATCGTCTTAAAATCATTTACTTACTAACTAAGTAATTCACAGAAATGCATAACAAACAGTAGATATCGTTACAAAGAAATGATAGAGGAATGTGCCCTAGTGGGCTAAACCGGCATGGCGGCTTGTTAGACAAAAGGGTTGATAATTATAACAATTGAAATGCTAATCCTTTGCACATAAACACTCACTCATTCGGGAACAATTGCAATCAATATATATATTTACGCTCAGTGTGTCGTCGGGATCTTTGTTGAAAAGTTCGTTCTGTTGGAGAGTTTGTCCTCGCGTTCTCTCGCTCTCCCTCTCTCTCTCTGTTAGAATGGATATTTCAAAGTGACATTCATTAATGTCGTTATAGGACAGATGTTTCGTCGGTCTTCGCGTTCAATGATACCGAATTCCTAGCAGCAGACTAGTAATTAATATCAAAGACTTGTTCTTATTCTGTCGGTATCGATAGTCTAAGAGTTTAACCACGTGGTATGGTCAAAGTTCAGAAAGAGGAATGCATGGTCAAACCTTGGCCCTCTCGTTATCGAGGTAAGCTGGTCTGGTGATAGAAACCCTGGGTGGGGGTTATATTCGGAATAACAGAAAAAGGCTGTCTCATGACGCCAGGTCCCATCTGTTCATGGGGGCGTGCCGATGACTTGGTGAAACTTTAAACAGAAATACAATTCTCGTAAATTAACATCTTACAAGCATCCCAACATATTCCAAATAGCTTTATCCTTATTCATTCATTTTATACAACCATTAGATGTAAGTCTCACAACTGAGGCTATTATATAAACAGCGCCATGGTAATGTGGCCGTATTGTCTCTCATGAGCTTCACAAAATTGTACCAAACGGACCAGTTCGTAGCTGGATTCTTCACCGATCTTTTATACCTTCTCCAGAACATAAATGTCGTTCAGTTCTCCAGTCCTGTGAGGTGGAAGAACTCCTTGGTTCTTTCTATGAAACCCACTCTGTCTCCATACTGTGGCCATGAGGCAGGACATTCTCTTTAGGAATTTACGACCGCTCTCACAGAGCCTGGGTGTGGGAGACAGAGGTAGGGGGATGGTGCATAGAAAACCCAAAGAGGGCAACGTCATGACAGTATGAAGGCTGTTTTCACAGAGCAAGAGTAACTGCTGCCTTCAGCAAGCATGCCATTGCCAAACACCACCAGGCAGGTATCCACTCAGCAGTTACCAACAGACACCAACATTCAAACACACACAGACAGAAACACAGATACAAACATATAAGGACTATTTCCGATATCCACACTGGCATACTACTTGAATGAAGCAATGTATTGGGCATGCATTCTAAGTGGTATGCTAGTATGGACATTGGAACTTAACCATACCCTCTCTCTTCATACAAAGGATGTTATTCATAGTAATACACAATTTACATCTTGTATATGTTGAGCAGATGAGGTGTAATGTAATCACTAGAAGAAGACTATGTGAATAACATTAACTATGTATGAAGTAGACAACAGGCAAAGCCAGGACCTTACCGAGCCGGTGACCCTGACGTCATGGAGACGCCCCCACTCGTCCTCGTGGCTGTCCACTATCATCAGTCCGTCTTCCTTCGCCATCCCCCACTCCGCTTGCAGGTCCAGCTGCACCTCCTCCCCCAGGGAGTGCATCCCCACGGCCGGGTAGAGCGCCTCTGGAGACGCTGGGACCACCACCGTGCCCACCTAAACGCAAACACAATGTTACTAATATGTCATATGGGTGACAGAGATTGAGTCTGGACCAGTCCAGGACCATTGAGTACTAGACCCAGACTAAGACCAGACCCTTGACCCTGACTGCATGTACAGTATGTGGTCTCGAGAGTAAGACTACAAAATTGAGACTCCCATCTCTGATATGTGGCGCAATCTGCATTCATTGTTACATATCATAGAACATATGAATACCAGAGGGAGGTGCAGTAATCTTTTTCAAATGACAGCAAGAGCATGATTGTATGTAGTAGGCATACGTGTGTGAAAGAGGCTAAAATCTTAGCTTACTTCTTTTCCATTTTTGGTGAAGAAGACCGTCGTTTGTCCATCCTCGAATGCCTCTAGGTAGATCCCACAGCCAATACGATCGCCACGGTTACACTTGGGACCAAACTGCTGTCCAATAGTGTTCCCATTGTACAGCCTGTGGATTGCCAGAGGTGAGAAGTGAGGGTGCTGGCTGAGCCATAGCTCGGTCAGCTATATACAGTCAGGTCCATAATTATTGGCACACTTGATACAAAATGAGCAAAACAGACTGTCTAAAATAAATAACACAAATACTGAGCTATGTTGCATGCGCCAAAAATATTGAAAAGTATATTATTTTATACGAACACAATTGCTCAGAGAGAGATTTTGTTTAACAAGTAACAAAGAATTATTGGAAACCCTGTTTTCAGTACTCCAGCACCTTACACTTTGTATTTATTAAGGATCCCCATTAGTTGCTGCCTTGGCAGTAACTACTCTTCCTGCCGTCCAGCAACATTAAAACAGGTATATACAGTTTAAAATATTACATGACATTACCTAACACTTTACCCAATACATTTAGTGTGTTCCCTTAGGCCACTACTCTACTATCACATATTTACAATACAACATCCATCTGTACGTGTTTGTAGAGTGCGTGTCTTATGTGTATGTGTGTGTGTCTTCACAGTCCCCGGTGTTCCATAAGGTGTATTTTTATATCAGTTACCCGATGTGGAATAAAGGTCCATGTAGCCATTGCTCTATGTAGTACTGTGCACCTCCTATAGTCTGTTCTTGACTTGGGGATTTTGAAGAGACCTTTGGTGGCATGTCTTGTGGGGTATGCATGGGTGTGCATTCAGCATGTCAACACTTCTTACATAAACAAGTAATGATGAAGTCAACCTCCTCCACCTTGAGCCATGAGAGAATTACATGCATATTATTAATGTTAGCTCCCCATTTACATTTAAGGTCCAGTAGTGCTGCCTTGTTCCTCAACAATTGTAATTTTCAGAGGTCCTTCTTTGTGGCACCTCACTACGCGACTGGACAGTAGTCTAAAGTGGTTTGTCCTTTAAAAGTTGCAGCGTACTGCAGCACAGCTTGCATGGTGCCGCAGAATTCTATGGCACGTTATTTAAGTGTGAACCACTGGTATCATTAATGCTAGTTAGTGCCAGTTTGACCACCAGGGGGCATCTTTGAGAAGCATTTGACAGCCTTCAATAGTGGCTGTACTAGAGAATGCAGGCACACGGGAGACCGGGGTTGAATTCCCCAAAGGGGAGGAAGGAGTAGGCTGTCCTTGTAAAAAATGATTTGTTCTTCACTGATTCCATGTGTGTTATTTCATAGTTGTGACGTCTTCACTATTATTCAACAATGTAGAAAATAGTCAAAATAAAGAAAAAACCCTGGAATGAGTAGGTGTGTCCAAACTTTTGACTGGTACTTGCTTAATTAATTGGATTAAAATTATGGTGTTTCTATTCTAGGAAAAACGAAGAACACTCAGGATTTCCGTTAGGATGGAACGGAAAATATGGCGCTGTACAACGTGACGGTTGGGAGTACAGTACTGGGCTATTTAGCTAAAGAATCCCTGTGTCGTGCGGGCATGAGGGAGACCGGGGTTCAATTCCCAGACGGAGAGGAAGGAGTAGGCTGTCCTTATAAATAAGAATTTGTTCTTATTGACTTGCCTAGTAAAAAAAAGGTTACATTTCTACACCCTCATTTTCTAATTCTAGACTAACCAATACCCAAACGGAGATTCAGTGAAAATAAAAATCTCATTGATTTATCAAGACCAGTCCCCATGCTTGTCTCAGAGCAGCGCAAAATGCTGCTAAAATAGTTGTAGGCTACTGCTTCAAATCCTATTGCTTCTAACTTCAATATGCTCTTGAAATAAATAAGACCTACACCACTTTTAACAGCACATTACTCAACACTAGTGAGACTCATGTCTCCTACGAAAGGTCTACAGTATATCGAAAAAAATGACGTGACTCTACGCCAATAATTACATAGAGGATTGGAGGACATTTCTGTAATTCATTGATATTTATTCCCATAATAATTCGTTATAGATCCATAACTAAATAAACATTGGCATTTTGAATGCGTATTTTTATCATTATTTTATTAACGAATGCATGAAGATGCCATTACTAGTTGCATTGTTTTAGTTTGAACATGCAGACTGGCACTAAGAACAGAGGGAACGTTTCCCTAGTCAGCGCCATTATTAGTGCAATGCCCCTTAAAGTGTTACCAGTGTGGCAGGGTGGGGGTCTACCCCCCCGGGGTCTACCCCCCCCCCCTCGCCCTTTCTCCTCCCTTCCCCATGGGCTAGGTTGGTCTTCTGTGCGTGGCTCTGCGGCCCATCCCTTGCCCCCTGCCCTTGTGCCTTGAACCTTGCATGCTTTCAGTGGACACAGCTGGAGAACTGCAAGGCAATCCCATTGTGCGCCACGTGGGAGCCATGAACAATATGACCAATATATATTGTTATGTTAATAACAGGGTTAATAATATATCTGTGAGAATATCCAACATGGTTTTATATCATTCTAAATTAATAATAATAATAATAATAATAATAGCTTTGTTTAAAAAATAACAATATTTTGGAGATTACTTCGTTTTCAAATAACGTAAAATGAGCGAGAAAAAGGCCATTCTTGACCATGGCTTGAGACATTGTTACTAATTTGTAAATAAAGCCAGTTTGTTATTTATAATGATTTATTTCTGTTTTTAGAGGGAGGGAAACCAAAAACCTACAATCATCTCATGGATCTCCCAGTCGAGGGCGACACGGGTATTGAACCAGCATCTGTAGCAAAACAGCTTGCACTGCTGTCATGACGTTGCCCTCTGGGTTTTCTATGCACCATCCCCCGACCTCTATACTTCTGACACAAGGCTGTGTGAAGGCGGTCGTAAATTCCAAAGGGAATGTCCTGCCTCACAGGCCACAGTTTTGAGACAGAGTGGGTTTCGTATAGAGAACAAAGGATTCTTCCACCTCACAGGAGTGGAGAACCGAACGACATTTAGGTTCTGGAGAAGGTATAAAAGATCAGTGAAGAATCCAGCTAGGAACTGGTCCGCTTGGTACAATTTTTATGACAACTCATGAGAAACAATATTGCCATATTACCATAATAATGTTTATATAATAGCCTCAGCTATGAGACTTACATCTAAATGGTTGTATACAATTGATAAGGATAAACCTATTTGGAATATGTTGAGATGCTATGTACTGATGTTAATGTGAGAGAATTGTATTTCTGTTCAAAGCGTAACTAAGTCATCGGCACGCCCCCAGGGACACAGACAGGACAAGGCGTCATGTGACAGCCTTTTTTACGTTCAGTATATAAGCCCCACCCAGGGTGACTTTCTTTAGACCAGCTTACCTCGAGAGAAGAGAGAGAGCCAAGGTTTGACCATGCATTCCACTACTGAACTTTAACCATACCATGTGGTTAAACTTTTAGACTATCGATAGCGACAGAATAATAACAAGTCTTTGATATTAATTACTAGTCTGCAGCTAGAAATTCGGTGTCATTGAACGCGAAGACCGACGAAACATCCATTCTATAACTACATTAATGAATGTCGCTTTGAAATATCCATTCTAACCGAGAGAGAGAGAGAGAGAGAGAGAGAGAGAGAGAGAGAGAGAGAGAGAGAGAGAGAGAGAGAGAGAGAGAGAGAGAGAGAGAGAGAGAGAGAGGACGAAACTCTCCAACAAAGATCACGACAACACACTGAGCGTAAATATATATATTGATTGCAATTGTTTCCGAATGAGTGAGCGTTCATGTGCAAACGATTAGCATATCAATTGTTAATATTTATCAACTCTGTAGTGCCTTCTCAGCTGATGCCAAAGACACGACACTGCTATGCAGTGTCTTAGACCGTTGCACCACTCAGGCGCTGTATAACGTGACCGGTCGGGAGTGGCCTACAGTAAGACCAAAATAATCCTAACAAAATAAAAGAATAACCTTAGTGTAACAACAGTTTTAGTAAGTAATACTGAAGTCGTGCACAATTATCAGTTTCTATTTAGGTTTATGTAGCCCATTCATTGTCAGTTAGAGACATAGTAGGACCCAAAAGCATAATCAGTGCTCTAACTCCCCCTTGCGCTGGTCTGGAGCAATGAAATGGTGATGCAGGGTACCGTACTAAACAAATTACCTCTGTCCAGCAGCTTAATAGCAAAACTTTTAGTGGAGCAACCACTGTAGGTGCGACAAAACTAGAGCCTGTTGGACCTGCATTGTTGATAGAGTTGTTAAAAAGGCAGAGCAGCGCTTTATTATGGACAGACTTCTCCCCATAGCTACTGTTGTATAAACATGTTTTGACCATGACAGTTGACAATCCAGGGCTACTCCAAGCAGTTTAGTCACCTCAACTGGCTCATTTTCCACATTATGTAATACAAGATTCAGTTGAGTTTTAGTTTAGTGAATGATTTGTCCCAAATCATATGCTCTAAGTTTTTTATATATTTAGGACTAATTTAAGCCTCGCTTCCCATTCTGAAACTCACTGCAGCTCTTTATTAAGTGTTGCAGTGATTTCCCTCGCTGTGGTAAAAACTTCTAATCAAAACTTATTTGTCACATGCACCGAATACAACAGGTTACCGTGAGATGCTTACCTACGAGCCCTTAACCAACAATGCAGTTTAAATTAGAAGAAGAAGAAATAACAAGATTAGAAGAAGAAATGAAAGTGACAAGTCATTAAAGAGCAGCAGTAAAATAACAATAACGAGACTATATACAGGGTTGGTACCGGTACGGAGTCAATGTGCGGGGGCAACGGTTAGTTGAGGTAATATGTACACGTAGGTAGAGTTATTAAAGTGACTCTGCATAGATGATAACAACAGAGAGTAGCAGCAGTGTAAAAGAGGGGGCGAGCAATGCAAATAATCTTGGTAGACATTTGATTAGATGTTCAGGAGTCTTATGGCTTGGGGGTAGAAGCAGTTTAGAAGCCTCTTGGACCTAGACTTGGCGCTCCGGTACCGCTTGCCGTGCAGTAGCAGAGAGAACCGTCTATGACTAGGGTGTATGGTGTCAATGAGAATGGGGGCGTGCTCAGTCCTCTTTTTCCTGTAGTCCACAATCATCTTCTTTGTCTTGATCAAGTTGAGGGAGAGCTTGTTGTCCTGGCACCACACGGCCAGGTCTCTGACCTCCTCCCTATAGGCTGTCTCGTCGTTGTTGGTGATCAGGCATACCACTATTGCGTCATCGGCAAACTTAATGATGGTGTTGGCGTCGTGTTTGGCCGTGCAGTCATGAGTGAACTGAGCACACACCCATGAGGGGCCCCTGTGTTGAGGATCAGCGTGGCGGATGTGTTGTTACCTACACTTACCACCTGGGGGTAGCCCGTCAGGAAGTCCAGGATCCAGTTGCAGAGGGAGGTGTTTAGTCCCAGGTTCTAGGGTTTCTGGGATAATGGTGTTGATGTGAGCCATGACCAGCCTTTCAAAGCACTTCATGGCTACAGACGTCAGTGCTACGGGTCGGTAGTCATTTAGGCAGGTTACCTTAGTGTTCTTGAGTACAGGTACTATTGTGGTCTGCTTAAAACATGTTGGTATTACAGACTCGGACAGGGGGAGGTTGAAAATATCAGTGAAGACACTTGCCAATTGGTCAGCGCATGCTCGCAGTACACGTCCTGGTAATTTGTCTGGACGGCCTTGTGAATGTTGACCTGTTTAAAGGTCTTACTCACATTGGCTGCGGAGAGCGTGATCACACAGTCTTCCGGAACAGCTGGTGCTTTCATGCATGTTTCAGTGTTATTTGCCTCGAAGCGAGCATAGAAGTAGTTTAGCTTGTCTGGTACGTTCGTGTCACTGGGCAGCTCTCGGCTGTGCTTCCCTTTGTTGTCTGTAATGGTTTGCAAGCCTTGCCACATCCGACGAGTGTCAGAGCCGGTGTCGTACGATTCGATTTTAGTCCTGTATTGACACTTTGCCTGTTTCATGGTTCGTCGGAGGGCATAGCGAGATTTCTTATAAGCTTCCGGGTTAGAGTCCTGCTCCTTGAAAGCAGCTAGTCTAGCCTTTTAGCTCAGTGTGGATGTTGCCTGTAATTTTTTTATAAAAAATGTGTTACAAACCAGGCAAATAAACAAACAAAATTACAATCGGTTGGGACATGTAAAATGTCAGCCTTCTTCTCCGGCACCATTGTTACAATAATGAGGCTATATACAGGGGATACCGAGTCAATGTGCAGGGGTACAGGTTAATCGAGATAATTTGTACATGTTGGTAGGGGTGAAGTGACTATGAATAGGTAATAAATAGTGAGTAGCAGCAGTGTAAAAACAAATGGGGGGGCATGAAACTTGGTCCCAGTGATGTACTGGGCCATACTCACTACCCTCTCACTACCCTCAGATGCCAAGCAGTTGCCATACCAGGCGGTGAGCAACCAGTCAGGATGCTCTCGATTGTGCAGTTGTAGAATTTTAAGGATCTGGGGACCCATGGGTCTAGGATTTCTGGGGTTTTCCCCTCTGGTTTCACATGTGACATGCTGGTAGAAATGACGTAAAACGGATTTAAGATTGCCTGCATTGAAGTCCCCGGCCACTAGGAGCGCAGCTTCTGGATAAGCATTTTCTTGTTTGCTTATAAAGCTCGTTGAGTGTGGTCTTAGTGCCAGAATCAGTTTGTGGTGGTAAATAGACAGCTACGAATAATATAGATGAGAACTCTCTCGGTAGATAGTGTGTTATAAACGCAAAAAAACTACCAAAATAGCACAGTTGGTTAGGTGCACATAAAACAGCAGCCATCCCCTCCGGCGCCATTATAGTGGACGTGTATAGTGTTGAGTCATCCGCATACATAGCCACACTGGCTTTACTCAAATTTTGTCATCACATGTAGCCAGTAATATTGCTAGGTGCACAGGGCAACTACACCCTCTAATTGATTTATTTTGAGATTGTTCCCAGACCTCAAAAGTGGTCTCCTGATGTGGTTTAAGAATTGTTGTGGAATTATTGTCCATTTGATATTATCTATGACTTCTTAAAATAGCTTTTCAGCGAAAGCACATTTTGCAATATTCTGAGTATATAGCTCGGCCATCACGGCTAGCTATTTTGACACCCACCAAGTTTGGGGCTCACTAAACTCAGAATTACTATTAGAAAAATTGGATTACCTTTGCTGTTCTTCGTCAGAATACACTCCCAGGACTTCTACTTCAACAACAAATGTTGTTTTGGTTCCAAATAATCCATAGTTATATTCAAATAGCTCCGTTTTGTTTGTGCGTTCATGTCACTATCCGAAGGGTGACGCGTGAGCGCATTTCGTGACAAAAAATGTCAAAATATTCCATTACCGTACTTAGAAGCAAGTCAAACGCTGTTTAAAATCAATTTTTATGCTATTTTTCTCGTAAAATAGCGATAATATTCCAACCGGGCAACGTTGTATTCATTCAAAGGCTGAAAGAAAAAGATTGAGAAGTCTCGTGAATGCGCATCTCAGTCTCACTGTCCCCAGGCTGACCACTTAGAAATTCTGTTGCTGTTCTTTGCCCAGAGACAGCAGACACCCCATTCCACTTTCTGGCGGCTTTAGAGAGCCAATGGAAGCCTTAGAAAATGTCACGTTACAGCACAGATGCTGTATTTTCGATAGAGATGCAATAGAAGGACAACAAATTGTTAGACAGGGCACTTCCTGTATGGAATCTTCAGGTTTTGGCCTGCCATATGAGTTCTGTTATACTCACAGACACCATTCAAACAGTTTTAGAAACTTTAGAGTGTTTTCTATCCATATGCATATTCTCGTTTCTGGGCAAGAGTAGTAACCAGTTTAAATCGGTTACGTTTTTTATCCGGCCGTGCAAATACTGCCCCCTAGCCCCAACAGGTTAAATAACACCCTCTGTGTTTTGTTAGACTGTTAACTCCTTATCCACAATATAGCAGGGGGTGTAAAGCCAGAACACATACGTTTTTCCATCAGCAGACTATGTCAAAAGCTGCAATGAAGTCTAACAAAACAGCTCCCACAATCTTTTTATCATCAATTTCTCTATGCCTATCAGTCATTCATGTAAGTGCTGTGCTTGTTGAATGTCCGTCCCTATAAGCGTGCTGAAAGTCTGTTGTCAATTTGTTTATTGTAAAATAGCATTGTATCTGGTCAAATAAAACAAACAATTGTTTCCAAAAGGGTTGGTAACAGGCCGATTGGTCGGCTATTTGAGTTTCCTTCCAGCCCTGAGGACACACACTTCCTAGCAAGCTTAGATTGAAGAGATGGCAAATAGGAGTTGCAATATTGTCCGCTATTATCCTCAGTCATTTTCCATCCAAGTTGTCAGACACCGGTGGCTTGTCATTGTTGATAGACAAAAAAAAAAGTCACTTCTTCCACACTCACTTTACGGAATTCAAAATTACAATTCTTGCCGTTCACAATTTGATCAGTTATACTTGGATGTGTAGTGTCAGCATTTGTTGCTGGCATGTCATGCCTAAGATTGCTAATCTTGCAAATTAAAGAAATCATTAAAGTAATTGGCAACATCAGTGGGTTGTGACGAACGAGTCATCTGATTCAATGAATGATGGAGTGGAGTTTGCCTTTTTTGCCCAAAATTTAATTTAAGGTGCTCCAAAGCTTTTTACTACCATTCTTTGTGCCATTTACCTTTGTTTCATAGTCTAGTTTCTTCTTATTTTTATTCAGTTTAGTCACATTTCTCAATTTGCAGTCCGTTTGCTAATCGGTTATGTAGCCAGACTTATTTACCATTCCTTTTGCCTCATCCCTCTCAACAATACAATGTTTAATGACACTGAGACTTTTTCTAAAATGTTTTATGAGATTGGAGAACACATTGGGAGGGATCTTATATTCTGTATGAAGGAATGGTCTTTCTAGATCCTTGATATGCTTCGTCTGCGCTTATGGATTGCCCTTTTCAATTTAAACCACAGGTTTTCAATGGGGTTCAAGTCCGGAGACTGAGATGGCCATTGCAAAATGTTGATTTTGTGGTCAATTAACCATTTCTTTGTGGATTTTGATGTGTGCTTGATGTTATTGTCTTGCTGGAAGATCCACAGCATTGGCACTTGGATTGGAACCGGGGGCTATGGTCAGATGACATGAAAATAGAGCTCTTTGGCCACACACACCAGTAGTGGGTTTGGTGTTGAAAAACAGAAGCATATGGAGAAAAGTACCTCATACCAACAGTACCTCATACCTCGAGTGGAAAATGGCGCTGACAGAGATGGTCGCCTCGCTTCGAGTCCTTAGGAAACTATGCAGTATTTAGTTTTTTATGTATTATTTCTTACATTGTTACCCCAGGAAATCTTAAGTCTTATTATATACAGCCGTGAAGAACCATTGGACATAAGAGCGACGTCAACTTACCAACATTACGACCAGGAATACAACTTTCCCGAAGCGGATCCTCTGTTTGGCCCACCACCCAGGACAATGGATCTAATCCCAGAAGCTGACCCAAAACAACGACGCCGCAAGAGGGGCAGATGGTGCGGCCTCCTGGTCAGGCTGCGTAGATGGGAGCGGTGGGCGATGTGCACGAGTATACTACGCGCCAATGTCCAGTCTCTTGACAACAAGGTAGATGAAGTTCAAGCAAGGGTTGCCTCCCAGAGAGACATCAGAAATTGTAACATTCTCTGTTTCATAGAAACATGTCTCTCTCGCGGGATATGTTGTTGGAATCGGTTCAGCCACCAGGCTTCTCCATAAACACCTCTCTGGGAAGAGGAAGGGTGGGGGTGTATGCTTCATGATTAACGACTCATGGTGTAATCATAACATACAGGAACTCAAATCCTTCTGCTCACCCGACCTAGAATTCCTTACAATCAAATTCCAGTCATAAGATAATTCTCGTCAGTTATCGTCACAGCTGTGCACATTCCCCCTCAAGCAGACACCATGACGGCCCTCAAGGAACTTCACTGGACTATATGCAAACTGGAAATCATACATCCTGAGGCTGCATTTATTGGAGCTGGGGATTTTAACAAAGCAAATTTGAGAACAAGGCTACCTAAATTCTATCAGCACATTGATTGCAGTACTCGCTGGGGTTATACGCTCGATCACTGCTACTCTAACTTCCACGATGCATACAAAGCCCTCTCCCGTCCTCCCTTCGGCAAATCCCACCACATTGCCATCTTGCTCCTACCGTCTAATAGGCGGAAACTCAAACAGGATGTACCAGTGACTATAACCATTCAACGCTGGTGTGGCCAATCGGAATCCACGCTTCAAGATTGTTTTGATCACGCGGACTGGGATATGTTCCGGTCAGCCTCAGAGAACAACAACGATCTATACGTTGACTCGGTGAGTGAGTTTATAAGGAAGTGCATTGGAGATGTTGTACCCACTGTGACTATTAAAAGCTACCCTAACTAGAAACCATGGATGGACGGCGGCATTTGCACAAAACTGAAAGTGCGTTCCACCGCATTTAACCATGGAAAGAGGTCTGGGAATATGGCTGAATATAAACAGTGTAGTTATTCCCTCCGCAAGGCAATCAAACTAGCGAAATGCAGGTACAGGGACAAAGTGGAGTCGCAACCCCCCCCCCTTCTCCGTGTCCGACGTGAATAAAACATTTAAACGTGTTAACCCTCACAAGGCTGCCGCACAGACGGCATCCCTAGCCACGTCCTCAGAGCATGCGCAGACCAGCTGGCTGGTGTGTTTACAGATATATTCAATCGCTCCCTATCCCAGTCTGCTGTCCCCACATACTTCAAGATGGCCACCATTGTTCCTGTATCCAAGGCAAAGATAACTGAACTAAATGACTACCGCCCCGTAGCACTCACTTCTGTCATCATGAAGTGCTTTGAGAGACTAGTCAAGGATCATATCACCTTCACCTTACCGGCCACCCTAGACCCACTTCAGTTTGCATACCACCCCAGCAGGTCCACAGACGGTGCAATCACCATCACACTGCCCTATCACATCTGGACAAGAGGAATACTTATGTAAGAATGATGTTCATTGACTACAGCTCAGCATTCAACACCATAGTACCCACCAAGCTCATCATCAAGCTGGAGGCCCTGGGCCTCAACCCCGCCCTGTGCAATTGGGTCCTGGACTTTCTGAAGGGCACCCCCCAGGTAGTGAAAGTAGGAAACAAGATCTCCACTTTGCTGACCCTCAACACTGGGGCCCCACAAGGGTGCGTGCTCAGCCCCCTCCTGTACTCCCTGTTCGCCCACGACTGAGTGGCCATGCACGCCTCCAACTCAATCAGTTTGTAGACGACACAACAGTAGTTGGCTTGATTACCAACAATGACGAGACAGCCTACAGGGAGGAGATGAGGGCACTTGGAGTGTGGTGTCAGGAAAACAACCTCTCACTCAACGTCAACAAAACAAAGGAGATGAACGTGGACTTCAGGAAACAGCAGAGGGAGCATCCCCCTATCCACATCAAAGGGACAGCAGTAGAGAAGGTGAAAAGTTAAGTTCCTCGGCGTACACATCATACAAACTGAAAAGGTCCACCCACACAGACCCTGACAACCTTTTACAGATGCACAATCGAGGCTGTATCACAGCCTGGTATAGCAACTGCACCGCTCTCAACTGCAAGGCTCTCCAGAGGGTGGTGCGGTCTGCACAACGCATCACCGGGGGCAAACTACCTGCCCTCCATGACACCTACAGCACCCGATGTCACAGGAAGGCCAAAAAGATCATCAAGGACAACAACCACCCGAGTCACTGCCTTTTCACACCGTTACCATCCAGAAGGCGAGGTCAGTACAGGTGCATCAAAGCTGTGACCGAGAGACTTAAAAACAGCTTCTATCTCAAGGCCATCAGACTGCTAAACAGCAATCACTAACTCAGAGAGGCTGCTGCCTACATTGAGACCCAATCACTGGCCACTTTAATAAATGGATCACTTGTCACTTTAAACAATGCCACTTCAATAATGTTTACATATCTTACATTGTATACGCTGTACTTTGTACAGTATGTATATCCATATATTTAAATGTACATATTCTCATTCACTCCTTCAGATTTGTGTGTATTAGGTAGTTGCTAGGGAATTGTTGGATTACTTGTAGGATATTACTGCACTGTCGGAACTTGAAACACAAGCACTTCGCTACACCCACATTAACATCTGCTAACCATGTGTATGTGACCAATACAATTTGATTTGATTTGAAATATGGTGGTGGTTCTTTGATGTTATGGGGCTATTTTGCTTCCACTGGTCCTGGGGCCCTTGTTAAAAGGAAAAATCCACCCAAAATCACTCATTCCTATAATTAACAGTGTTACATAAAACTAATATGTGAGAATAATATTTTTTGTGAACAAATGTTTCATTTTGTTGTTATAATAAGGTTGGTAGAAACATATTAAAATTGTTGTGGAAGCTCAAGTTGACTACAAAACCCACAGTGGAATGCTCTCTCTATGGGCTGGCTGGCTAGGTAGCTAGCAAACGTAGCTACACACAATAATACCAAAGTCAATATCAGCATGTGAAGTAGCTAGTTAGCTGGAAAATCGCCTAAACAAACTGCAATATCAATTTAGGAGTCTACAATCTCACCATGTTCAACCTGCAAATCGATGTGCCTCACAGAGTGGAGTCTGACATTCACAACAGCACCATGCAATACACCCTGGACTGAAGAGGCAGACAAATAGGATAAAATATGTTAGACCTCTGTTCAATTATACATTTCTTGAGGTGGGAATACCACAGAAATATGATCAATGGCTCATTCGAGAAAAAACAACCTCCCGCTTTATGACATCGGACAGTATTGAAATCTGACATGTGTGATAGACATTTTCGCGATCTAAAAGTCATATTCCTATTAACTTCCAGCGGCTTTATAGCAGTATTATGTCATCCCGACTGTATTTCTGCTTGCTTGAATGCCAATAGCTCAGATACATGAAATGACCTCGGCAATTGATAGAACATTGCTCAGAGATGCACAAAAACAATATAACATTAAGGTCAACGGCATTATGAACTTTGTCATGTACCAGGACATTTTTGCCAAAAACTTGGTTGCCTCTGCCAGGAGGCTGACACTTGGTCACATCTTCCAGCAAGACACCAAAACACTTTAATTTGCGACTCTTTGAATTGTCAGCGAGACATCCATTTTTAATTGGTCGCTAGGGTGCCAGTGAATAATTTTTTTGCTGGTCAAGTTTTTGGTTCACAATTAGTTTTGGGGGTTTTTTAAGTATCATGATTTATTCAAACAGCAATGTGTATGCAACAATGGGTATGGAAACCAGGTATTCAAAAAGTTTGGTCCAAAGTCCTGGTCAAATCTTTGTGATGCTCAATTCATTCATCATATGTGCTGTTTGCATGAACATTTCTAAAGGCTTTCCCAAAACCCCTACCAATTAAAGTAGGCCTACCTGGCAGAACGATATCATATGATGATTTGCATCAATTGTGGAGCATTTGTTTAGCAAATTTTGTCATCACATGTAGCCAGTAATATTGCTAGGTGCACAGGGCAACTACACCCTCTAATTGATTTATTTTGAGATTGTTCCCAGACCTCAAAAGTGGTCTCCTGATGTGGTTTAAGAATTGTTGTGGAATTATTGTCCATTTGATATTATCTATGACTTCTTAAAATAGCTTTTCAGCGAAAGCACATTTTGCAATATTCTGAGTATATAGCTCGGCCATCACGGCTAGCTATTTTGACACCCACCAAGTTTGGGGCTCACTAAACTCAGAATTACTATTAGAAAAATTGGATTACCTTTGCTGTTCTTCGTCAGAATACACTCCCAGGACTTCTACTTCAACAACAAATGTTGTTTTGGTTCCAAATAATCCATAGTTATATTCAAATAGCTCCGTTTTGTTTGTGCGTTCATGTCACTATCCGAAGGGTGACGCGTGAGCGCATTTCGTGACAAAAAATGTCAAAATATTCCATTACCGTACTTAGAAGCAAGTCAAACGCTGTTTAAAATCAATTTTTATGCTATTTTTCTCGTAAAATAGCGATAATATTCCAACCGGGCAACGTTGTATTCATTCAAAGGCTGAAAGAAAAAGATTGAGAAGTCTCGTGAATGCGCATCTCAGTCTCACTGTCCCCAGGCTGACCACTTAGAAATTCTGTTGCTGTTCTTTGCCCAGAGACAGCAGACACCCCATTCCACTTTCTGGCGGCTTTAGAGAGCCAATGGAAGCCTTAGAAAATGTCACGTTACAGCACAGATGCTGTATTTTCGATAGAGATGCAATAGAAGGACAACAAATTGTTAGACAGGGCACTTCCTGTATGGAATCTTCAGGTTTTGGCCTGCCATATGAGTTCTGTTATACTCACAGACACCATTCAAACAGTTTTAGAAACTTTAGAGTGTTTTCTATCCATATGCATATTCTCGTTTCTGGGCAAGAGTAGTAACCAGTTTAAATCGGTTACGTTTTTTATCCGGCCGTGCAAATACTGCCCCCTAGCCCCAACAGGTTAAATAACACCCTCTGTGTTTTGTTAGACTGTTAACTCCTTATCCACAATATAGCAGGGGGTGTAAAGCCAGAACACATACGTTTTTCCATCAGCAGACTATGTCAAAAGCTGCAATGAAGTCTAACAAAACAGCTCCCACAATCTTTTTATCATCAATTTCTCTATGCCTATCAGTCATTCATGTAAGTGCTGTGCTTGTTGAATGTCCGTCCCTATAAGCGTGCTGAAAGTCTGTTGTCAATTTGTTTATTGTAAAATAGCATTGTATCTGGTCAAATAAAACAAACAATTGTTTCCAAAAGGGTTGGTAACAGGCCGATTGGTCGGCTATTTGAGTTTCCTTCCAGCCCTGAGGACACACACTTCCTAGCAAGCTTAGATTGAAGAGATGGCAAATAGGAGTTGCAATATTGTCCGCTATTATCCTCAGTCATTTTCCATCCAAGTTGTCAGACACCGGTGGCTTGTCATTGTTGATAGACAAAAAAAAAAGTCACTTCTTCCACACTCACTTTACGGAATTCAAAATTACAATTCTTGCCGTTCACAATTTGATCAGTTATACTTGGATGTGTAGTGTCAGCATTTGTTGCTGGCATGTCATGCCTAAGATTGCTAATCTTGCAAATTAAAGAAATCATTAAAGTAATTGGCAACATCAGTGGGTTGTGACGAACGAGTCATCTGATTCAATGAATGATGGAGTGGAGTTTGCCTTTTTTGCCCAAAATTTAATTTAAGGTGCTCCAAAGCTTTTTACTACCATTCTTTGTGCCATTTACCTTTGTTTCATAGTCTAGTTTCTTCTTATTTTTATTCAGTTTAGTCACATTTCTCAATTTGCAGTCCGTTTGCTAATCGGTTATGTAGCCAGACTTATTTACCATTCCTTTTGCCTCATCCCTCTCAACAATACAATGTTTAATGACACTGAGACTTTTTCTAAAATGTTTTATGAGATTGGAGAACACATTGGGAGGGATCTTATATTCTGTATGAAGGAATGGTCTTTCTAGATCCTTGATATGCTTCGTCTGCGCTTATGGATTGCCCTTTTCGATTTAAACCACAGGTTTTCAATGGGGTTCAAGTCCGGAGACTGAGATGGCCATTGCAAAATGTTGATTTTGTGGTCAATTAACCATTTCTTTGTGGATTTTGATGTGTGCTTGATGTTATTGTCTTGCTGGAAGATCCACAGCATTGGCACTTGGATTGGAACCGGGGGCTATGGTCAGATGACATGAAAATAGAGCTCTTTGGCCACACACACCAGTAGTGGGTTTGGTGTTGAAAAACAGAAGCATATGGAGAAAAGTACCTCATACCAACAGTACCTCATACCTCGAGTGGAAAATGGCGCTGACAGAGATGGTCGCCTCGCTTCGAGTCCTTAGGAAACTATGCAGTATTTAGTTTTTTATGTATTATTTCTTACATTGTTACCCCAGGAAATCTTAAGTCTTATTATATACAGCCGTGAAGAACCATTGGACATAAGAGCGACGTCAACTTACCAACATTACGACCAGGAATACAACTTTCCCGAAGCGGATCCTCTGTTTGGCCCACCACCCAGGACAATGGATCTAATCCCAGAAGCTGACCCAAAACAACGACGCCGCAAGAGGGGCAGATGGTGCGGCCTCCTGGTCAGGCTGCGTAGATGGGAGCGGTGGGCGATGTGCACGAGTATACTACGCGCCAATGTCCAGTCTCTTGACAACAAGGTAGATGAAGTTCAAGCAAGGGTTGCCTCCCAGAGAGACATCAGAAATTGTAACATTCTCTGTTTCATAGAAACATGTCTCTCTCGCGGGATATGTTGTTGGAATCGGTTCAGCCACCAGGCTTCTCCATAAACACCTCTCTGGGAAGAGGAAGGGTGGGGGTGTATGCTTCATGATTAACGACTCATGGTGTAATCATAACATACAGGAACTCAAATCCTTCTGCTCACCCGACCTAGAATTCCTTACAATCAAATTCCAGTCATAAGATAATTCTCGTCAGTTATCGTCACAGCTGTGCACATTCCCCCTCAAGCAGACACCATGACGGCCCTCAAGGAACTTCACTGGACTATATGCAAACTGGAAATCATACATCCTGAGGCTGCATTTATTGGAGCTGGGGATTTTAACAAAGCAAATTTGAGAACAAGGCTACCTAAATTCTATCAGCACATTGATTGCAGTACTCGCTGGGGTTATACGCTCGATCACTGCTACTCTAACTTCCACGATGCATACAAAGCCCTCTCCCGTCCTCCCTTCGGCAAATCCCACCACATTGCCATCTTGCTCCTACCGTCTAATAGGCGGAAACTCAAACAGGATGTACCAGTGACTATAACCATTCAACGCTGGTGTGGCCAATCGGAATCCACGCTTCAAGATTGTTTTGATCACGCGGACTGGGATATGTTCCGGTCAGCCTCAGAGAACAACAACGATCTATACGTTGACTCGGTGAGTGAGTTTATAAGGAAGTGCATTGGAGATGTTGTACCCACTGTGACTATTAAAAGCTACCCTAACTAGAAACCATGGATGGACGGCGGCATTTGCGCAAAACTGAAAGTGCGTTCCACCGCATTTAACCATGGAAAGAGGTCTGGGAATATGGCTGAATATAAACAGTGTAGTTATTCCCTCCGCAAGGCAATCAAACTAGCGAAATGCAGGTACAGGGACAAAGTGGAGTCGCAACCCCCCCCCCCTTCTCCGTGTCCGACGTGAATAAAACATTTAAACGTGTTAACCCTCACAAGGCTGCCGCACAGACGGCATCCCTAGCCACGTCCTCAGAGCATGCGCAGACCAGCTGGCTGGTGTGTTTACAGATATATTCAATCGCTCCCTATCCCAGTCTGCTGTCCCCACATACTTCAAGATGGCCACCATTGTTCCTGTATCCAAGGCAAAGATAACTGAACTAAATGACTACCGCCCCGTAGCACTCACTTCTGTCATCATGAAGTGCTTTGAGAGACTAGTCAAGGATCATATCACCTTCACCTTACCGGCCACCCTAGACCCACTTCAGTTTGCATACCACCCCAGCAGGTCCACAGACGGTGCAATCACCATCACACTGCCCTATCACATCTGGACAAGAGGAATACTTATGTAAGAATGATGTTCATTGACTACAGCTCAGCATTCAACACCATAGTACCCACCAAGCTCATCATCAAGCTGGAGGCCCTGGGCCTCAACCCCGCCCTGTGCAATTGGGTCCTGGACTTTCTGAAGGGCACCCCCCAGGTAGTGAAAGTAGGAAACAAGATCTCCACTTTGCTGACCCTCAACACTGGGGCCCCACAAGGGTGCGTGCTCAGCCCCCTCCTGTACTCCCTGTTCGCCCACGACTGAGTGGCCATGCACGCCTCCAACTCAATCAGTTTGTAGACGACACAACAGTAGTTGGCTTGATTACCAACAATGACGAGACAGCCTACAGGGAGGAGATGAGGGCACTTGGAGTGTGGTGTCAGGAAAACAACCTCTCACTCAACGTCAACAAAACAAAGGAGATGAACGTGGACTTCAGGAAACAGCAGAGGGAGCATCCCCCTATCCACATCAAAGGGACAGCAGTAGAGAAGGTGAAAAGTTAAGTTCCTCGGCGTACACATCATACAAACTGAAAAGGTCCACCCACACAGACCCTGACAACCTTTTACAGATGCACAATCGAGGCTGTATCACAGCCTGGTATAGCAACTGCACCGCTCTCAACTGCAAGGCTCTCCAGAGGGTGGTGCGGTCTGCACAACGCATCACCGGGGGCAAACTACCTGCCCTCCATGACACCTACAGCACCCGATGTCACAGGAAGGCCAAAAAGATCATCAAGGACAACAACCACCCGAGTCACTGCCTTTTCACACCGTTACCATCCAGAAGGCGAGGTCAGTACAGGTGCATCAAAGCTGTGACCGAGAGACTTAAAAACAGCTTCTATCTCAAGGCCATCAGACTGCTAAACAGCAATCACTAACTCAGAGAGGCTGCTGCCTACATTGAGACCCAATCACTGGCCACTTTAATAAATGGATCACTTGTCACTTTAAACAATGCCACTTCAATAATGTTTACATATCTTACATTGTATACGCTGTACTTTGTACAGTATGTATATCCATATATTTAAATGTACATATTCTCATTCACTCCTTCAGATTTGTGTGTATTAGGTAGTTGCTAGGGAATTGTTGGATTACTTGTAGGATATTACTGCACTGTCGGAACTTGAAACACAAGCACTTCGCTACACCCACATTAACATCTGCTAACCATGTGTATGTGACCAATACAATTTGATTTGATTTGAAATATGGTGGTGGTTCTTTGATGTTATGGGGCTATTTTGCTTCCACTGGTCCTGGGGCCCTTGTTAAAAGGAAAAATCCACCCAAAATCACTCATTCCTATAATTAACAGTGTTACATAAAACTAATATGTGAGAATAATATTTTTTGTGAACAAATGTTTCATTTTGTTGTTATAATAAGGTTGGTAGAAACATATTAAAATTGTTGTGGAAGCTCAAGTTGACTACAAAACCCACAGTGGAATGCTCTCTCTATGGGCTGGCTGGCTAGGTAGCTAGCAAACGTAGCTACACACAATAATACCAAAGTCAATATCAGCATGTGAAGTAGCTAGTTAGCTGGAAAATCGCCTAAACAAACTGCAATATCAATTTAGGAGTCTACAATCTCACCATGTTCAACCTGCAAATCGATGTGCCTCACAGAGTGGAGTCTGACATTCACAACAGCACCATGCAATACACCCTGGACTGAAGAGGCAGACAAATAGGATAAAATATGTTAGACCTCTGTTCAATTATACATTTCTTGAGGTGGGAATACCACAGAAATATGATCAATGGCTCATTCGAGAAAAAACAACCTCCCGCTTTATGACATCGGACAGTATTGAAATCTGACATGTGTGATAGACATTTTCGCGATCTAAAAGTCATATTCCTATTAACTTCCAGCGGCTTTATAGCAGTATTATGTCATCCCGACTGTATTTCAGCTTGCTTGAATGCCAATAGCTCAGATACATGAAATGACCTCGGCAATTGATAGAACATTGCTCAGAGATGCACAAAAACAATATAACATTAAGGTCAACGGCATTATGAACTTTGTCATGTACCAGGACATTTTTGCCAAAAACTTGGTTGCCTCTGCCAGGAGGCTGACACTTGGTCACATCTTCCAGCAAGACACCAAAACACTTTAATTTGCGACTCTTTGAATTGTCAGCGAGACATCCATTTTTAATTGGTCGCTAGGGTGCCAGTGAATAATTTTTTTGCTGGTCAAGTTTTTGGTTCACAATTAGTTTTGGGGGTTTTTTAAGTATCATGATTTATTCAAACAGCAATGTGTATGCAACAATGGGTATGGAAACCAGGTATTCAAAAAGTTTGGTCCAAAGTCCTGGTCAAATCTTTGTGATGCTCAATTCATTCATCATATGTGCTGTTTGCATGAACATTTCTAAAGGCTTTCCCAAAACCCCTACCAATTAAAGTAGGCCTACCTGGCAGAACGATATCATATGATGATTTGCATCAATTGTGGAGCATTTGTTTAGCAAATTTTGTCATCACATGTAGCCAGTAATATTGCTAGGTGCACAGGGCAACTACACCCTCTAATTGATTTATTTTGAGATTGTTCCCAGACCTCAAAAGTGGTCTCCTGATGTGGTTTAAGAATTGTTGTGGAATTATTGTCCATTTGATATTATCTATGACTTCTTATGTCAAGACCGGTTCCGGTGGCATGCATTGAAACGCATGGCCTTTTCTTGGCTTTCTTTTGCAAATTACTATGAATTAACAGACTTATTTCTTAAAACCTGTCAATACTAAGCATCATATTAAGGTGTGGGACACTCATTTTGTGACAGGAAATAACTAGCAGGTCTATTATGCTCCAGCAGGAAGAATTTGTCCATCCACAATTCAACTGCGGGAACATGGCGTCTCTCAACACCAGACAACAGAAAGAGCTGGCCGCTACTATACTAGACATTGTTCATGAGGAGATGATCCCTGCCCTCGACTTACAATTAAAACCGGTAAATTAATCATTGGTAGTGCTCACTGCTGAAAGTGGATACCTATTCAAACAAATTGGAAAGTCTGGAGAAGACAGCCAATGCGACAGAGCTGCAATTCCATGACCTGGAAACGGCGCAAGCTAAATTGGAAGGGATAATCAAACTCCTAAAAGGGAAAACGTAATCACTCGAAAATCATTCCCGTAAATTCAATGTGTGGGTCACAGGACTTGAAACTGGTGTGGAAGCAGGAAAGCCAACTTATTTCAAGAGCAATCTTTTCTATGAATTGTTTGGGCAGAAGAAGCTGGGTCCCATGCCGCTGATTAACATTGCACACCGTATAGGTCCAGAACGACTCTCTCTGTATGGTACGGATCCACAGCTTTGAAGTCAAGCGCCGAATTGTTCGCCCTGTAGCGGAATCCAGGGGTCTGACCTATGCAGGGAAGAGGATCAGCATTCACCCAGACCTGAGTGATGACTGCTAAAACAGAGGGAGACCTAGAACTAAACCTGAGATGCGGCTTCATCCACCCGGCAAAACTCATCTTGACCTTTCAGAGCACAACACACACGTTTTCTACTGCCAAGGAAGCTTAAGATTTCTTGGAGAAGCACATCAAACCCAACACACAAGGGGACAAGCCGACAGATGGAACCCAATAACTGGCTCATTATTCAGGTATGCGATCCATGTACATTCATGCAGCCTAGCCTATGGCTATGATGCTGCCCTCAGCATAAGACAATGATGAGGATAGCCCTCATGTTTGGGTACAAGGAACAATATTACTGTTGTTGCTGAGCATTGAACTTGTCCAAGACATTCACATAGTTATGATACCATCCCAATTAATGAACAAATGGACATATGTGGATCCTACAGCTATCCTATTTTTGACTGTTTAGACATTAAAGATTGCATATGTAATAATTATAGTGCATGGCGGGGGGAACCGGGGAGGGAGGGCGGGGAAGGGGGAACAATTTATACATAGGGTCTTCTGGGTGGGGAGCAACCAATATTAAAACATTTATTAAAACATTTGGGGCTTATCAAGACTAAAAAAAAACAATTACATTTTAGATAAACAAATGGCAACACTAGCTATTCTCTCATGAAATTTGAAAGGCCTTAATATTGCTAGCAGAAATTCCAGCTGTTTTGATGTTCTAGCAAGAAACTAGTGATGCACCGATTACATTTTGGCCGATACGATATTTGATATTTTCCTTGGCAAAAAACCCAATAACCATACCGATAATCAATATTACACATTTTAGCGCCCTTTTAATCTAACCACATTGTCCAATTTCAAAAAGGCTTTACAGCGAAAGCAAAACATTAGATTATGTCAGGAGAGTACCCTGCCAAAAATAATCACACAGCCATTTTCAAAGCAAGCATATATGTCACAAAAACCAAAACCACAGCTAAATGCAGCACTAACCTTTGATGATCTTCATCAGATGACACTCCTAGGACATTATGTTATTAAAATGTAATTATGTGTGTATGGAGGGTAGGTCTTTATAGGCTATAGGCTACTTGCTCAGCCCGTAAATTAAAGATAACATTTAAAATTATGCACGCATCATCCACTTTCCCGGGCCAGTATTCTTTTCATTCGGGCCAGTAGCTTTCAGTTAGCATTGGCCCGGTGTGCCACTGGCAAATTTATCTGAATGTCAAGCCCTGCAAGGGCATGCCAATTTAAAAGATGGCTAGTCATTATTAGCCTGGTTCTGTATGGAATGCAGGCACATTATGGGACACAGGTCAAGTCATTATTGCCACAGAGTGGATCTTTTTTGCCGATTAAATCATGTGCTGGTGCCATCAACTGAAAACGTTATTAGCACCAGTGCCAACAGTGGAAAAAGTTAGTCTAGAACCCTGCAAGCAATAATCAAAATCCACAAAGAAATAGTTAATTGACCACAAAATCAACTGGGGCTGACCCAATTTAGTTGAATGGTTGATTGTGTGGTCGATAGTCGAGCAGTCAATGCACAAGCACAAAACACCACATCTGTCATTTTAGTCCTGTCCGAATCTGCCATGTCAGTAACTTGTACATGGCAGGAGAGTAACAATTCCAGACAGAATAACCAAACTCCAAGGTCCTCTGATAATACTAGTCCTGTACGAATCGACATCCCTATGTTTTGAGAGAAATGTTTGAGTGACAGGAGTTGCTCACGGTTTGAGCAAGAAAACAATAATTTGATAAACAATAAATAAAGCGCAATTCACAAATGCAACTGTTTTCAGTTTGCTGTAATAAAGGCTTCATATATTATTTTTTTCTTCGTTAGAACAGACTCTCTGGTACACTTATTTATTTAGTGTTGTTTACACTGTTCCAAATGGTCCAAAAAAGTGTATTGTAATCTAAAAGCAACTGCCTGGCACACACAATACTCACACAATGCTTGCTCCTCTACCCTACTTATTCCACAACTAAGTCAAATGTCTTCAACAGATCTGACTTCCCCTTTCCCTCCTGAGCAAACAGTAAACATTTGCCAGCTTCAACTTTCTTTGTCACATCCTCCGCATCCATTTAGCTGTTGACATTACTGTGTTTGGAGTTTGTTATAACCAATTTATTGAGGTGATTATTAGGGATGCACGATATATCGGTGAAGATCTCGGAACCGGCCGATATTAGCTAAAAATGCCAACATCACCATTGGCCTGATGTCTAGTTTAACGCCTATGTGCAAAACCGATGTCAAAGCTGACGTGGTTACACATGCAACAGCATTCCTAACCTAGCCCACAATGTCTGCTGTGTGGATCAAGCAGTCAACAAGTTGAGCAGTCATTTGAAAGAATAAGAACATTTTAGCAAGACAACTCAAAAATGTGAAATCCAATAACACCAAGATAATGGAATTCATTGCCCCTTCATTGCCCGTTCTCTGTCGTGTGTGATGTTGGCTTTCAACGAATGGTTACCAAGTGCGCTATCTTTCAGATGTTGCCCTACTGGAGTTACACAGTAATAGCGTCACTGCTATTAGCTTCACGACTGACATTTGGACCAGCGATATCAGTCCCATGAGCATGCTGAGCTGACAGCACAGTGGGCCGTCGAGGAGTTTGTACCGAGAAAAGTCGTATTTCATGCTCATGAATGTGCTGGTTGTCATACCACTGCTGCCATTTCAATGGCATTTGAGAACATGTTAAAAACTTGGAAACATAAAACACTAGCTAGCTCCATACGGCCAAAAATGTAATAACGGTGCTTCACTAGTTATTATGATAGGCTACAGGACAGGCCCCATTGGTCACATGCATGCTTCACGTACAGAGGGCAAGGGTTGGGGAATGTTTTTCCTAAACAAATGAGGGATTTTGGTAACATAACTTTTCAAGCAGAAACAACAAAGTACCTAAACGGCTGAAATTATGTTGCAGCTTCAACACACGGACAGCACAATAAACACTTGCTGTGCTGAGGTGCCTTTTCACTGCAGTAGGGAGGACAGCGAGACAATGTGCACCAGTCACACAGGCACTCGCTGTAATTTTTTTACACTGTCATTTGTGTGTCTAATTTATTTAATCAAACAGTGAGCTTAAAGCATCAGACAAGCTCAGTGCAAATGTAAATGGTTTTATTCAAACACACAGGGTGTGTCTGTCTGAATCAGAGAGGTGCGGGGGGCTGTATTAAATCGACATCCACGTCTTCGGCGCCCGGGGAACAGTGGGTTAACCTCTCTGGTATCATTGGGATGCTAGCGTCCCACCTCGACAACAGCCAGTGAAATTGCAGGGCGCCAAATTCAAACAACAGAAATCCCATAATTAAAATTCCTCAAACATACAAGTATTATACACCATTTTAAAAGATAAACTTCTTGTTAATCCAACCACAGTGTCTGATTTCAAAAAAGCTTTACGGCGAAAGCACACCATGCGATTATGTTAGGACAGCGCCTAGCCACAAGAAACCATACAGACATTTTCCAGCCAAGGAGAGGACTCACAAAAGTCAGAAATGGCGATTAAATGAATCACTGACCTTTGATGATCTTCATCTGGTGGCACTCCCAGGACTCCATGTTACACAATAAATGTTCGTTTTGTTCAATAATGTCCCTCTTTATGTCCAAAAACCTCAGTTTTGTTGGTGCGTTAAGTTCAGTAATCCAAAGGCACAAAGCGCGCTCTCAACAATCCAGACGAAAAGTCAAAAAAGTACAATAAAAGTTCGTAGAAACATGTCAAACAATGTTTAAAATCAATCCTCAGGTTGTTTTTGTCATAGATAATCAATAATATTTCAACCGGACAAAAGCTTCATCAATAGAAAATGAGAAACAAGAAAGGTGCGCTCCCGATCACACGCTGGACTCATGTCTGGAAATTTTCACTCTCCACTCATTGAAAGTGCTGTATCTCCCTCATTTTTCAGAGTAAAAGCCTGAAACAATGCCTAAAGACTGGCTACATGTAGAAGAAGCCATAGAGATCGTGAACTGGGTCCTAAGTCTTTGTATGGTGGAAAGGCTTTCAATGGAAAAACAGCCTTTCAAAATAATAGTACTTCCTGAATGGATTTTCCTCAGGTTTTCGCCTGCCATATCAGTTCTGTTATACTCACAGACATTATTTTAACAGTTTTGGAAACGTTAGAGTGTTTTCTATCCAACTCTACCAATTATATTCATATCCTAGCTTTTGGGCCTGAGTAGCAGGCAGTTTAATTTGGGCACGCTTTTCATCCAAAATTCCGAATGCTGCCCCCTACCCTAGTGAAGTTAACTGCCTTGCTCAGGGACAGAACAACAGATTTGTACCTTCTCAGCTCGGGGATTCGATCCAGCAACCTTTTGGTTACTGTCCCAACGCTCTAAACACTAGGCTACCAGAGTGGTTGGGTTCAATGCGGAAGACACATTTCAGTTGAAGGCATTCAGTTGTACAACTGACTATGTATCCCCCTTTCTACATATGGAAAAATGATTTTAAACATTTAGACCAAGCGATTGATCGAAAGAACAAAAACTCTAGGTCGACAGAGATTTTTTTTAGTCAGGGACAGCCATAAAAGCAACATTTTGCAATGGCCATCTCGGTCTCCAAACCCCACTGAAAACCTGTGGATTGAATTGAAGAGGGCAGTGAATAAGAGCAGACGAATGATATCAAGGATCTGAAAAGATCCTAAAACATTTTAGAAAAAGGCTCAGTGTCGTTATCCTTGCAAGGGGAGGGTGCTTGAGTATTGAAACCAGGTGTGCTCATAATTCGGACCCCTATCTTTTTAAAAATATTTTTGTGTTACTTGTTATACAAAAGCTCTTTCTTTGAGCAATTGTATTAGTATAAAATAATTGCCCAATTTTTTTAAGCATACAATATAGCTCTGTATTTGCATTATTTATTTTATTCAGTATTCTTTGCTCACCTTTATCAAGGGTACTAATAATTATAGACCTGATTGTTAAGCCTTGCATGCTTCCATGGGTCTAGGATTTCTGGGGTTTTCCCCTCTGGTTTCACATGTGACATGCTGGTAGAAATGACGTAAAACGGATTTAAATTTAAAAGATGGCTAGTCATTATTAGCCTGGTTCTGTATGGAATGCAGGCACATTATGGGACACAGATCAAGTCATTATTGCCACAGAGTGGATCTTTTTTGCCGATTAAATCATGTGCTGGTGCCATCAACTGAAAACGTTATTAGCACCAGTGCCAACAGTGGAAAAAGTTAGTCTAGAACCCTGCAAGCAATAATCAAAATCCACAAAGAAATAGTTAATTGACCACAAAATCAACTGGGGCTGACCCAATTTAGTTGAATGGTTGATTGTGTGGTCGATAGTCGAGCAGTCAATGCACAAGCACAAAACACCACATCTGTCATTTTAGTCCTGTCCGAATCTGCCATGTCAGTAACTTGTACATGGCAGGAGAGTAACAATTCCAGACAGAATAACCAAACTCCAAGGTCCTCTGATAATACTAGTCCTGTACGAATCGACATCCCTATGTTTTGAGAGAAATGTTTGAGTGACAGGAGTTGCTCACGGTTTGAGCAAGAAAACAATAATTTGATAAACAATAAATAAAGCGCAATTCACAAATGCAACTGTTTTCAGTTTGCTGTAATAAAGGCTTCATATATTATTTTTTTCTTCGTTAGAACAGACTCTCTGGTACACTTATTTATTTAGTGTTGTTTACACTGTTCCAAATGGTCCAAAAAAGTGTATTGTAATCTAAAAGCAACTGCCTGGCACACACAATACTCACACAATGCTTGCTCCTCTACCCTACTTATTCCACAACTAAGTCAAATGTCTTCAACAGATCTGACTTCCCCTTTCCCTCCTGAGCAAACAGTAAACATTTGCCAGCTTCAACTTTCTTTGTCACATCCTCCGCATCCATTTAGCTGTTGACATTACTGTGTTTGGAGTTTGTTATAACCAATTTATTGAGGTGATTATTAGGGATGCACGATATATCGGTGAAGATCTCGGAACCGGCCGATATTAGCTAAAAATGCCAACATCACCATTGGCCTGATGTCTAGTTTAACGCCTATGTGCAAAACCGATGTCAAAGCTGACGTGGTTACACATGCAACAGCATTCCTAACCTAGCCCACAATGTCTGCTGTGTGGATCAAGCAGTCAACAAGTTGAGCAGTCATTTGAAAGAATAAGAACATTTTAGCAAGACAACTCAAAAATGTGAAATCCAATAACACCAAGATAATGGAATTCATTGCCCCTTCATTGCCCGTTCTCTGTCGTGTGTGATGTTGGCTTTCAACGAATGGTTACCAAGTGCGCTATTTTTCAGATGTTGCCCTACTGGAGTTACACAGTAATAGCGTCACTGCTATTAGCTTCACGACTGACATTTGGACCAGCGATATCAGCCCCATGAGCATGCTGAGCTGACAGCACAGTGGGCCGTCGAGGAGTTTGTACCGAGAAAAGTCGTATTTCATGCTCATGAATGTGCTGGTTGTCATACCACTGCTGCCATTTCAATGGCATTTGAGAACATGTTAAAAACTTGGAAACATAAAACACTAGCTAGCTCCATACGGCCAAAAATGTAATAACGGTGCTTCACTAGTTATTATGATAGGCTACAGGACAGGCCCCATTGGTCACATGCATGCTTCACGTACAGAGGGCAAGGGTTGGGGAATGTTTTTCCTAAACAAATGAGGGATTTTGGTAACATAACTTTTCAAGCAGAAACAACAAAGTACCTAAACGGCTGAAATTATGTTGCAGCTTCAACACACGGACAGCACAATAAACACTTGCTGTGCTGAGGTGCCTTTTCACTGCAGTAGGGAGGACAGCGAGACAATGTGCACCAGTCACACAGGCACTCGCTGTAATTTTTTTACACTGTCATTTGTGTGTCTAATTTATTTAATCAAACAGTGAGCTTAAAGCATCAGACAAGCTCAGTGCAAATGTAAATGGTTTTATTCAAACACACAGGGTGTGTCTGTCTGAATCAGAGAGGTGCGGGGGGCTGTATTAAATCGACATCCACGTCTTCGGCGCCCGGGGAACAGTGGGTTAACCTCTCTGGTATCATTGGGATGCTAGCGTCCCACCTCGACAACAGCCAGTGAAATTGCAGGGCGCCAAATTCAAACAACAGAAATCCCATAATTAAAATTCCTCAAACATACAAGTATTATACACCATTTTAAAAGATAAACTTCTTGTTAATCCAACCACAGTGTCTGATTTCAAAAAAGCTTTACGGCGAAAGCACACCATGCGATTATGTTAGGACAGCGCCTAGCCACAAGAAACCATACAGACATTTTCCAGCCAAGGAGAGGACTCACAAAAGTCAGAAATGGCGATTAAATGAATCACTGACCTTTGATGATCTTCATCTGGTGGCACTCCCAGGACTCCATGTTACACAATAAATGTTCGTTTTGTTCAATAATGTCCCTCTTTATGTCCAAAAACCTCAGTTTTGTTGGTGCGTTAAGTTCAGTAATCCAAAGGCACAAAGCGCGCTCTCAACAATCCAGACGAAAAGTCAAAAAAGTACAATAAAAGTTCGTAGAAACATGTCAAACAATGTTTAAAATCAATCCTCAGGTTGTTTTTGTCATAGATAATCAATAATATTTCAACCGGACAAAAGCTTCATCAATAGAAAATGAGAAACAAGAAAGGTGCGCTCCCGATCACACGCTGGACTCATGTCTGGAAATTTTCACTCTCCACTCATTGAAAGTGCTGTATCTCCCTCATTTTTCAGAGTAAAAGCCTGAAACAATGCCTAAAGACTGGCTACATGTAGAAGAAGCCATAGAGATCGTGAACTGGGTCCTAAGTCTTTGTATGGTGGAAAGGCTTTCAATGGAAAAACAGCCTTTCAAAATAATAGTACTTCCTGGATGGATTTTCCTCAGGTTTTTGCCTGCCATATCAGTTCTGTTATACTCACAGACATTATTTTAACAGTTTTGGAAACGTTAGAGTGTTTTCTATCCAACTCTACCAATTATATTCATATCCTAGCTTTTGGGCCTGAGTAGCAGGCAGTTTAATTTGGGCACGCTTTTCATCCAAAATTCCGAATGCTGCCCCCTACCCTAGTGAAGTTAACTGCCTTGCTCAGGGACAGAACAACAGATTTGTACCTTCTCAGCTCGGGGATTCGATCCAGCAACCTTTTGGTTACTGTCCCAACGCTCTAAACACTAGGCTACCAGAGTGGTTGGGTTCAATGCGGAAGACACATTTCAGTTGAAGGCATTCAGTTGTACAACTGACTATGTATCCCCCTTTCTACATATGGAAAAATGATTTTAAACATTTAGACCAAGCGATTGATCGAAAGAACAAAAACTCTAGGTCGACAGAGATTTTTTTTAGTCAGGGACAGCCATAAAAGCAACATTTTGCAATGGCCATCTCGGTCTCCAAACCCCACTGAAAACCTGTGGATTGAATTGAAGAGGGCAGTGAATAAGAGCAGACGAATGATATCAAGGATCTGAAAAGATCCTAAAACATTTTAGAAAAAGGCTCAGTGTCGTTATCCTTGCAAGGGGAGGGTGCTTGAGTATTGAAACCAGGTGTGCTCATAATTCGGACCCCTATCTTTTTAAAAATATTTTTGTGTTACTTGTTATACAAAAGCTCTTTCTTTGAGCAATTGTATTAGTATAAAATAATTGCCCAATTTTTTTAAGCATACAATATAGCTCTGTATTTGCATTATTTATTTTATTCAGTATTCTTTGCTCACCTTTATCAAGGGTACTAATAATTATAGACCTGATTGTTAAGCCTTGCATGCTTCCATGGGTCTAGGATTTCTGGGGTTTTCCCCTCTGGTTTCACATGTGACATGCTGGTAGAAATGACGTAAAACGGATTTAAATTTAAAAGATGGCTAGTCATTATTAGCCTGGTTCTGTATGGAATGCAGGCACATTATGGGACACAGGTCAAGTCATTATTGCCACAGAGTGGATCTTTTTTGCCGATTAAATCATGTGCTGGTGCCATCAACTGAAAACGTTATTAGCACCAGTGCCAACAGTGGAAAAAGTTAGTCTAGAACCCTGCAAGCAATAATCAAAATCCACAAAGAAATAGTTAATTGACCACAAAATCAACTAGGGCTGACCCAATTTAGTTGAATGGTTGATTGTGTGGTCGATAGTCGAGCAGTCAATGCACAAGCACAAAACACCACATCTGTCATTTTAGTCCTGTCCGAATCTGCCATGTCAGTAACTTGTACATGGCAGGAGAGTAACAATTCCAGACAGAATAACCAAACTCCAAGGTCCTCTGATAATACTAGTCCTGTACGAATCGACATCCCTATGTTTTGAGAGAAATGTTTGAGTGACAGGAGTTGCTCACGGTTTGAGCAAGAAAACAATAATTTGATAAACAATAAATAAAGCGCAATTCACAAATGCAACTGTTTTCAGTTTGCTGTAATAAAGGCTTCATATATAATTTTTTTCTTCGTTAGAACAGACTCTCTGGTACACTTATTTATTTAGTGTTGTTTACACTGTTCCAAATGGTCCAAAAAAGTGTATTGTAATCTAAAAGCAACTGCCTGGCACACACAATACTCACACAATGCTTGCTCCTCTACCCTACTTATTCCACAACTAAGTCAAATGTCTTCAACAGATCTGACTTCCCCTTTCCCTCCTGAGCAAACAGTAAACATTTGCCAGCTTCAACTTTCTTTGTCACATCCTCCGCATCCATTTAGCTGTTGACATTACTGTGTTTGGAGTTTGTTATAACCAATTTATTGAGGTGATTATTAGGGATGCACGATATATCGGTGAAGATCTCGGAACCGGCCGATATTAGCTAAAAATGCCAACATCACCATTGGCCTGATGTCTAGTTTAACGCCTATGTGCAAAACCGATGTCAAAGCTGACGTGGTTACACATGCAACAGCATTCCTAACCTAGCCCACAATGTCTGCTGTGTGGATCAAGCAGTCAACAAGTTGAGCAGTCATTTGAAAGAATAAGAACATTTTAGCAAGACAACTCAAAAATGTGAAATCCAATAACACCAAGATAATGGAATTCATTGCCCCTTCATTGCCCGTTCTCTGTCGTGTGTGATGTTGGCTTTCAACGAATGGTTACCAAGTGCGCTATTTTTCAGATGTTGCCCTACTGGAGTTACACAGTAATAGCGTCACTGCTATTAGCTTCACGACTGACATTTGGACCAGCGATATCAGCCCCATGAGCATGCTGAGCTGACAGCACAGTGGGCCGTCGAGGAGTTTGTACCGAGAAAAGTCGTATTTCATGCTCATGAATGTGCTGGTTGTCATACCACTGCTGCCATTTCAATGGCATTTGAGAACATGTTAAAAACTTGGAAACATAAAACACTAGCTAGCTCCATACGGCCAAAAATGTAATAACGGTGCTTCACTAGTTATTATGATAGGCTACAGGACAGGCCCCATTGGTCACATGCATGCTTCACGTACAGAGGGCAAGGGTTGGGGAATGTTTTTCCTAAACAAATGAGGGATTTTGGTAACATAACTTTTCAAGCAGAAACAACAAAGTACCTAAACGGCTGAAATTATGTTGCAGCTTCAACACACGGACAGCACAATAAACACTTGCTGTGCTGAGGTGCCTTTTCACTGCAGTAGGGAGGACAGCGAGACAATGTGCACCAGTCACACAGGCACTCGCTGTAATTTTTTTACACTGTCATTTGTGTGTCTAATTTATTTAATCAAACAGTGAGCTTAAAGCATCAGACAAGCTCAGTGCAAATGTAAATGGTTTTATTCAAACACACAGGGTGTGTCTGTCTGAATCAGAGAGGTGCGGGGGGCTGTATTAAATCGACATCCACGTCTTCGGCGCCCGGGGAACAGTGGGTTAACCTCTCTGGTATCATTGGGATGCTAGCGTCCCACCTCGACAACAGCCAGTGAAATTGCAGGGCGCCAAATTCAAACAACAGAAATCCCATAATTAAAATTCCTCAAACATACAAGTATTATACACCATTTTAAAAGATAAACTTCTTGTTAATCCAACCACAGTGTCTGATTTCAAAAAAGCTTTACGGCGAAAGCACACCATGCGATTATGTTAGGACAGCGCCTAGCCACAAGAAACCATACAGACATTTTCCAGCCAAGGAGAGGACTCACAAAAGTCAGAAATGGCGATTAAATGAATCACTGACCTTTGATGATCTTCATCTGGTGGCACTCCCAGGACTCCATGTTACACAATAAATGTTCGTTTTGTTCAATAATGTCCCTCTTTATGTCCAAAAACCTCAGTTTTGTTGGTGCGTTAAGTTCAGTAATCCAAAGGCACAAAGCGCGCTCTCAACAATCCAGACGAAAAGTCAAAAAAGTACAATAAAAGTTCGTAGAAACATGTCAAACAATGTTTAAAATCAATCCTCAGGTTGTTTTTGTCATAGATAATCAATAATATTTCAACCGGACAAAAGCTTCATCAATAGAAAATGAGAAACAAGAAAGGTGCGCTCCCGATCACACGCTGGACTCATGTCTGGAAATTTTCACTCTCCACTCATTGAAAGTGCTGTATCTCCCTCATTTTTCAGAGTAAAAGCCTGAAACAATGCCTAAAGACTGGCTACATGTAGAAGAAGCCATAGAGATCGTGAACTGGGTCCTAAGTCTTTGTATGGTGGAAAGGCTTTCAATGGAAAAACAGCCTTTCAAAATAATAGTACTTCCTGAATGGATTTTCCTCAGGTTTTCGCCTGCCATATCAGTTCTGTTATACTCACAGACATTATTTTAACAGTTTTGGAAACGTTAGAGTGTTTTCTATCCAACTCTACCAATTATATTCATATCCTAGCTTTTGGGCCTGAGTAGCAGGCAGTTTAATTTGGGCACGCTTTTCATCCAAAATTCCGAATGCTGCCCCCTACCCTAGTGAAGTTAACTGCCTTGCTCAGGGGCAGAACAGATTTGTACCTTCTCAGCTCGGGGATTCGATCCAGCAACCTTTTGGTTACTGTCCCAACGCTCTAAACACTAGGCTACCAGAGTGGTTGGGTTCAATGCGGAAGACACATTTCAGTTGAAGGCATTCAGTTGTACAACTGACTATGTATCCCCCTTTCTACATATGGAAAAATGATTTTAAACATTTAGACCAAGCGATTGATCGAAAGAACAAAAACTCTAGGTCGACAGAGATTTTTTTTAGTCAGGGACAGCCATAAAAGCAACATTTTGCAATGGCCATCTCGGTCTCCAAACCCCACTGAAAACCTGTGGATTGAATTGAAGAGGGCAGTGAATAAGAGCAGACGAATGATATCAAGGATCTGAAAAGATCCTAAAACATTTTAGAAAAAGGCTCAGTGTCGTTATCCTTGCAAGGGGAGGGTGCTTGAGTATTGAAACCAGGTGTGCTCATAATTCGGACCCCTATCTTTTTAAAAATATTTTTGTGTTACTTGTTATACAAAAGCTCTTTCTTTGAGCAATTGTATTAGTATAAAATAATTGCCCAATTTTTTTAAGCATACAATATAGCTCTGTATTTGCATTATTTATTTTATTCAGTATTCTTTGCTCACCTTTATCAAGGGTACTAATAATTATAGACCTGATTGTTAAGCCTTGCATGCTTCACAATCACAAGGCCAAGTAGTGATCTCAACTTTGTTCAAATGTTCATAAAGTGGTGATGTGGAACATTCAAAATAAATCTCTTATTCTTTAATGTTGAGGAACATTGGGCCTATTTCTATATTCCCTTTTAGACGATGTCATTGAAATGATCCCAAACTGATGCTGGAATGTTGAGGTATATTCAAAACTTTGTTTGAAAGAGAGGAGATTTTAGAGTGTGGAGAAACATATTTTCAAGCTAAGAAGGGGCCCAACACATACTTGCCATCATCAGCGTGGTAGGCCAGTGAGTGCGGGAGCCAGCCAGGCTGATGGTCCAGCTTGTAGTACTGAGGCACCAGGCCAACAGCAATCATCCCCCTCACCCCTGTGTCAATGATGGTCACCTGGAGGAGTATATGGAGAAGAATCCAGATGCAGCACAGAGTATTTGTAAAATTATTCTTGTCAATCGTTGACAAACATGCACCTGTTAATAAAGCCCCCTGGATCGACGATTAATTGAAAAATTCAAAGTATGGTTCAAAGAAATGATGCAAAAAGGGTATCTAACAAGTCAGGCAGCTCAGCTGATTGGTTTACATACTGTCAATATAGACAATTTATGATTAAACTCAATTATATTACTAAGACAAGATAATTGACAAACTATGGTAAAAGACTTTAAATTACTTTATGCACTTTAAATTACTTTATAGGCAGAAAACTCAATTCATCTTCATCGTACATTGAAGTTGATGGGTCATTTATAACAAAACCTTTTGACATAGCCAAATCATTTAAAATGCTATTTCAGCTTTAAAGTGAACAAACTGAGAAAATGACAAAATTGAACAGTGAACCATCATATTTGTGTTTTGAAGATCTAATAAGGAAATAGAAGTATGCCGTTTTGAATTTTGTCAAGTTTTTGTGAAGAGGTATAAAAACAGTTGTTATCCATCAATAATGATAAGCCACCAGGTATTTACAACCTAGATCGGGAACTATTGAGAATGGTAGCAGACTGTATTGCCACCCCTATTTGCCATGTCTGTCACATGTGCTCTCTCTCCGGCCTCTAGGTCACCAGGCTGCTCGTTATGGCGCACACCCGTCACCATCGTTACGTGCACCTGCGCGTCATCAGACTCACATGTCACTCCATTTGGTTCCTTCCCCTGGCGTCATTGTTTCTGTTTCATGTCTGTGCGTTGTTCGTGTTTCTTGTTTTGTTCATTTGTTTAATAAATTATGCACTCCCTGAACTTGCTTCCTGACCCCCAGCGCACACGTTACAATGTCTTTAACCAAAGCCTAAAGGAGTTTGTGTGTCCACAGGCGTGGAAGGAAGCTAAAGTAGTTCCACTACCTAAAAATAGTAAAGAACTCTTTACTAGCTCTTACAGCCAGCCAATCGGTTTGTTGCCTTTTTTTGTAAACTGATGGGGAGAATTGTGTTTGAACAAATTATGGTTGACCCCATTTAGTCGAATGGTCGATTGTTTGGCCGATAGGCTGTTGGTCGACCAAGATTTCTTTAGTCGAGCAATAGTAAAAACATATATACAATTGAAGTCGGATGTTTACTTACACCTTAACGAAATACATTTAAACTCAGTTTTTCACAGCAAAGGACCCCCCCAACATGATGCTGCCACCCCTGTGCTTCACAGATGGGATGGTGTTCTTCGGCTTGCAAGCCTCCCCCTTTTTCCTCCGAACATATCAATGGTCATTATGGCCAAACAGTTCCAGACAAGAGGACATTTCTCCAAAAAGTATGATCTTCGTCCCCATGTGCTGTTGCAAACTGTAGTCTGGCTTTTTTATGGCGGTTTTGGAGCAGTGGCTTGTTCCTTGCTGAGCGGCCTTTCAAGTTCTGTCGATATAGGACTCGTTGTACTGTGGATATAGATACTTTTGTACGTGCTTCCTCCAACATCTTCACAAGGTCCTTTGCTGTTGTTCTGGGATTGATTTGCACTTTTCGCACCAAAGTATGTTCATCTCTAGGAGACAGAACGTGTCTCCTTCCTGAGTGGTATGACGGCTGTGTGGTCCCATGGTGTTTATACTTGCGTACTATTGTTTGTACAGATGAACGTGGTACCTTCAGGCGTTTGGAAGTTGCTCCCAAGGAAGAACCAGACATGTGGAGGTCTACAATTTATTTTCTGAGGTCTTGGCTGATTTCTTTTTATTTTCCCATGATGTCAAGCAAAGAGGCACTGAGTTTGAAGGTAGGCCTTGAAATACATCCACAGGTACACCTCCAATTGACTCAAATTATGTCAATTAGCCTATCAGAAGCTTCTAAAGTCATGACATCATTTTCTGGAATTTTCCAAGCTGTTTAAAGGCACAGTCAACTTAAGTGTTATGTAAACTTCTGACCCACTGGAATTGTGATACAGTGAATTATAAGTGAAATAATCTGTCTGTAAACAATTGTTGGAAAAAAACGACTTGTGTCATGCACAAAGTAGATGTCCTAACCGACTTGCCAAAACTATAGTTTGTTAACAAGAAATTTGCGGAGTGGTTGAAAAAATGGTTTTAATGACTCCAACCCAAGTGCATGTAAACTTCTGACTTCAACTGTATATATATATTTTTCATGGTGTACAAGACACCTGTCTGATTCACGCCTGTCTGAGTGGACTTATCCATTGTGGAGGCTGTGGGGATGGCACAGTCCAACACTCTAAGACATGTCCAACTGCAATTGTATATGCTTATATAATATATATTACGCGCCTCAATCAGGTAAGTCTGAATACCAGCAAGCAGAATCATCAGGGAGGTAAGTTGGCGGACTGACCTCAAGATAAAAATGTAATATTGAATATCTCTAAGTCAGACTAAATATTAGCACTCCACATACGTGTGGGTAATAACCCTCAATCTGGATAACAACACAAAACAAATTATAAAGGCTAGAGAAATTTATCGACCAATACTACCAAAACAATCAACACCCAAAAATGGCAGAGTAATGGTAAGGGTGGAAACCGATCTGTTGAAGTCGATAAATGATTAACTGGACATACTTGAATTCATCAGTAAAGATATAAAGGAGTTGAAGGCAAGCCTCGAAATGAGTGATGAGAAAGCTGCGACAATGGAGAAAGAAACAAATAAGCTAAAAGGTACAGTCAATAAGATTGAAATGGACGTTAATGTACTAAAAAAAGAGAACGTTTCTGAGAGAAGCCTCACTTGACATACAGACTAGATCTATGAGAGAAAATCTGGTACCAAAGAAAAAGAGGGCGAAGATCCTGAAAGTGTGGTGAGATAATGATTTCTTACAGCGCTACAGATCCCTGTTGTACCGTCGTCGTGTGATAGAACGGATACGTTGTAGTACCCTGTCGTTCTGAAGAGATGGTTCGTCCTTTCCTATGCCACGCACATTTACAGCTGGCATAGGAAAGGACGAACCATCTAGGATGTATCACTTCTTTAGTGAATAAGAGTTTGAAGTTCATACCAAGGTGCCATACTATAAGCTCATGCTATATTCTGGCTTGTATTGTCGAAATCATCCTTCCAGGGTGGCGATCGTCACCTCCACGTTGAAATTCGCCATTCTAAAACGTATGGACAGCAGTCCTCACGTCATCGGGAACACAATGTTAATTTCGTTAGGTTGTAGTCGTTCAACCATTCGCAACCAGAGCTCACACTGATATTGGCTTAGTTCACCGTGAATTGGGTCACGGGACTCTTATAGAAATGTAGAAAAGGGGTTTGTTCATCATTTCCAACCAATCCCTATCCACGTGGGCATGGCCAATGTTGAGCAGATTTTATTAATGAAAACATTTCTCTCATTTTAAAAACAAAAATTACATTTAATCTTTTCACAAATAGTTTCCTATTTAAATTGCACAACAAGTCCATGTGAATCTGAACTAGAATGTACAGACTTTCCAAGATACAGTTTGTCATCCTATCATCAATAATAATGTCTCAGACGACAACTGATCTGACATCATATTCTTTAAATACCAACGGACACTTTCAACTGGTTGGATTGCATAAAGATCGTTCTTTTCCCCAACCTTTTGATGTTACAATACTCTCTCTATGTTAACAAAGGGCTTTCCAAGAGTCCATTCTGTAGAGTGGAGAGAAAAAGGGGGAAAGGTATTTATGGGGGGGGGGGTCATAAACCTCCCCCAACAGGGAAACATCATGACACCAGGCAGTGATGCAACCAGTCAGGACGCTCTCGATGGTGCAGCTGTAGAACCTTTTGAGGATCTGAGGACCCATGCCAAATCTTTTCAGTCTCCTGAGGGGGAGTAGGTTTTGTCGTGCCCACTTCATGACTGTCATGGTGTGCTTGGACCATGTTAGTTTGTTGGTGATGTGGACACCAAGGAACTTGAAGCTCTCAATGTGCTCCACTGCAGCCCCGTCGATGAGAATGGGGGCATGCTCGGTCCTCTTTTTCCTGTAGTCCACAATTATCTCCTTTGTCTTGATCACGTTGACAGATAGGTTGTTGTCCTGGCACCACACGGCCAGGTCTCTGGCCTCTTCCTTACAGGCTGTCTCATTGTTGTCGGTGATCAGGCCTACCACTGTTGTGTCATCAGTAAACTTAATGATGGTGTTGGAGTCGTGCCTGGCCATGCAGTCATGAGTGAACAAGGAGTACAGGAGGGGGCTGAGCATGCACAACTGAGGGGCCCCTGTGTTGAGGGTCAGCGTGGCGGATGTGTCGTTACCTACCCTTACCACCTTGGGGCGACCCATCAGAAAGTCCAGGATCCAGTTGCAGAGGGAGGTGTTTAGTCCCAGGGTCCTTAGCTTATTGATGAGCTTTGAGGGCACTATAGTGTTGAACGCTGAGCTGTAGTCAATGAACAGGATTCTCACATAGGTGTTCCTTTTGTCAAGGTGGGAAAGGGCAGTGTGGAGTGCAATAGAGACTGCATCATCTGTGGATCTGTTGGGGTGTTATGCAAATTGGAGTGGGTCTAGGGTTTCTGGGATAATGGTGTTGATGTGAGCCATGACCAGCCTTTCAAAGCCCTTCATGGCTACAGGCGTGAGTGCTACGGGTCGGTAGTCATTTAGGCAGGTTACCTCAGTGTTCTTGGTCACAGGCACTATGGTGGTCTGCTTAAAACATGTTGGTATTACAGACTCGGACAGGGAGAGGTTGAGCATGTCAGTGAAGACACTTGCTAGTTGGTCAGCGCATGCTCGCAGTACACGTCCTGGTAATCTGTCTGGCCCTGCAGCCTTGTGAATGTTGACCTGTCTAAAGGACTTACATCAGCTGTGGAGAGCGTGATCACACAGTCTTCTAGAACAGCTGGTGCCCTCATCCATGTTTCAGTGTTATTTGCCTCGAAGTGAGCATAGAAGTAGTTTAGCTCGTCCGGTAGGCTCGTGTCACTGGGCAGCTCTCGGCTGTGCTTCCCTTTGTAGTCTGTAATGGTTTGCAGGCCCTGCCACATCCGATGAGCATCAGAGCCGGTGTAGTACGATTCAATCTTAGTCCTGTATTGACGCTTTGCCTGTTTGATGGTATGTTGGAGGGCATAGCGGGGTTTCTTATAAGCTTCCGGGTTAGAGTCCCGCTCCTTGAAAGCGGCAGCTCTAGCCTTTAGCTCAGTGCGGATGCTGCCTGTAATCCATGGATTCTGGTTGAGGTATGTACGTATGGTTACTGTGGGGACGACGTCGTCGATGCACTTATTGATGAAGCCAATGACAGATGTGGTGTACTCCTCCTCAATGCCATTCGAGGAATCCCGGAACATATTCCAGTCAGTGCTAGCAAAACAGTCCTGTATTTTATTTAACCTTTATTTATCTAGGCAAGTCAGTTAATAACAAATTCTTATTTACAATGACGGCCTACCAAAAGCCAAAAGGCCTCCTGCGGGGACGGGGGCCTGTAGCTTAGCATCTGCTTCATCTGACTACTTTTTTATTGATCTAGTCACAGGTGCTTCCTGCTTACATTTTTGCTTGTAAGCATGAATCAGGAGGATGGAATTATGGTCAGATTTGCAAAATGGAGGGTGAGGGAGAGCTTTGTAGGCATCTCTGTGTGTGGAGTATAGGTGGTCCAGAGTTTTCTTCCCCTCTGGTTGCACATTTAACATGCTGATAGACATTTGGTAAAACTGATTTAAGTTTCCCTGCATTTAAGTCCCCGGCCACTAGGAGCGCCGCTTCTGGGTGAGCGTTTTCTTGTTTGCTTATGGCGGAATACAGCTATGCTATCTTAGTGAATACAGCTATGCTATCTTAGTGCCAGCCTCTGACTGTGGTGGTATATAAACAGCTACAAAGAATATAGATGAAAACTTTCTAGGTAGATAGTGTGGTCTACAGCTTATCATGAGACACTCTACCTCAGGCGAGCAATAGCTCGAGACTTCCTTGGATATCGTGCACCAACTGATGTTTACAAAAATACATAGACCATACCCCCATGTCTTACCAGACGCCGCTGTTCTATCCTGCCGGTACGTCGTATAACCAGCCAGCTGTAAGTTGATATTGTTGTCGTTCAGCCACGACTCCGTGAAGCATAAGATGTTACAGTTTTTAATGTCCCATTGGTAGTTTAATCTTCCCAATAACTCGTCAATTTTATTGTCCAAAGATTGCATGATTGCTAGCAGAATTAAGGGGAGTGGGGGTTTATTCGATCGCCTCCGACTTCTCAAAAGGCAGCCCGCTCTCCGGCCTCTCTTTCTCCACCTCCTCTTCACGCAGATCACTGGGGTCGGGGCCTATTCCCAAGGGAGCCGTATATTCTCGGACTCGTCAGAATCATGAAAGAAGAAAAAGGATTCTGATAGTCCGTGGTGAGTAATCGCAGTCCTGATGTCTAGAAGTTATTTTAATAAGAGACGGTAGCGGCAACATTATGTACAAAAAGAGTAAAAAAAATAAGTTAAACATCACAGAAACAAACAAAAATTCGCTATTCAAAATATTACAAGGTTCTCAGAGTCGTCGAATAATGGATCCCCCAATCCTATCCATGGTAGGGATTGTAATAAACAGAATATATAGGAAAACAATAAAATACAACAACAATTGATAAAGAAATAAACTACAACTACACTATACCATTCAAGACAGGGAATGTTGTAAAATAATTATATTTATAGTATTTTATTAAGCTCTCTTGGGTAGAGGGCAGTATTTTGACGTCCGGATGAAAAGCGTGCCCAAAGTAAACTGCCTGTTACTCACGCCCAGAAGCTAGGATATGCATATAATTGGTAGATTTGGATAGAAAACACTCTAAAGTTTCTAAAACTGTTAAAATTATGTCTGTGAATAACAGAACTGATATGGCAGGCGAAACCCCGAGGACAAACCATCCCCCCCCCAAAAAAAATCAGCCTACCACTATTTTCAATAGCCATCACTTTTATTATAAGGCCAAGTCCTTCCATATTGCAGTTCATAGAGCTTCCACTAGAGTTTCAAGCTGGTTTTTGGAAAAATGAGCCAGAAATTCTGGTTTTTCTAGGTGGCTCCCATTTTGGCTGTATAAAGAAGGACATTATCGAACAAAAGGACCATTTGTGATGTAACAGGGACCTTTTGGAGTGCCAACAGAAGAAGATCAAAGGTAAGGCATGTTTTATATCGCTATTTCTGACTTTCTGCCTGGTTGAAATATGTTTTTCATGTGTTTGTATGCGGGGCGCTGTTCTCAGTAAATCGCATGGTTTGCTTATGCCGTAAAGCCTTTTTGAAATCTGACACAGCGGCTGGATTAACAAGAAGTTAAGCTTTATTTTGATGTATTACACTTGTGATTTTATGAAAGTTAAATATTTATAATACTGTAGTTTGAATTAAGCGCTCTGCAATTTCACCGGATGTTGGCCAGGTGGGAAGCTACTGTCCCACCTGCCCATAAGAAGTTAATAGAAAAGACCGCATTAGAATAAATATAATTAGCAAAATAATACATCTTAAAATATAAGGACACCGAACACAAAAGTACTCCGAATGAACATGGTAGGGGTAAAAACACAGCAAACAGAGGACATAGAAGGCACAGTATGTGGGTATGTGTGGGTGTATTGTGATGGAAGGTGGGGTGTGTGTTTTGTGTTTGGAAAAGTGTGGAGTTGAGTGAAAAAGGAAAACGGTTGCAAATCCCAGAGCCCATGTGTGTCTGCGAGCAGGGGTTGAGAGAGAGCTTTAATTTTGGGCAGTTATGGGATATAGTGTCATCAAGGCAAAGGGTGGCTACTTTGAAGAATCTCAAATATAAAATATATTTACATTTGTTTAACACGTTTTCGGTTACCTCATGATCCCATGTGTGTTATTTCATAGTTTTGACGTCTTTGCTATTATTCGACAATGTAAAATATAGTAAAAATAAAGAAAAACCCTTGAATAGGTAGGTGTGTCCAACCTTATGACTGGTACAGTATATTATTTAGTATATGTAAAGACAAGATTAAATCAAGAATAGACTGATGGGTGACAATATAATAGCCTCTCTCTTTTGCACCCCAGTATCTCTACTTGCACATCATCATATGCATATATATCACTCCAGTGTTTAAAGCTAAATTGTAATTATTTCACCTCTATGGCCTATTTATTGCCTTACCTCCCTACATGTGCACACACTGTATATAGATTTTTTCTATTGTGTTATTGACTGTACGTTTGTTTATGTGTAACTCTGTGTTGTTGTTTTTGTCGCTCTGCTTCGCTTTATCTTGGCCAGGTCGCAGTTGTAAATGAGAACTTCTCAACTGGCCTACCTGGTTAAATAAAAGGTGAAATAAAAATACAAATAAATGCTTATAGTCTACTACAATGCAAGCATTGCTGCGCTTATAATGTGAAGAAATAGCCTAATAGTTTATCAACATTTTAAGCTAAATGTTCTGATCTGTTGCGTCAGCCACATTGCATAAAAAAGTTTTTATGCTAGTGGTTGTGTTAATTGGGATCTATCACATCCCACAACTGTCCTAGACTATGTTTGAAATATTTATTTCTTGCACAGAATAGAAAAGGTCTACTTTTATACTATGGGGGATAGTAGATTGACATAGGCTAGTGCTTTTGCTGTTCATTATGCCTACTCATCTTGTTGGCTGACGAAAAGTCAATGCGGACATTACTTCCAATATCTTCAACATGCACCTCGGAATTGGATAAGGACACATGCAGTTATGTCCCCGATGTATCGGTCTTCACTTGTAGCCTGTGAGTAAGACCCGATCATGTGACGGAGCACGTAGAACTCCGGGAGAAGGGCACAGGCCACTGGCCGCAAAAGGCATGGATTTTTTTAGGGTGCATTACGGCCACACAAAGGGGACGCCACCGTGAAATTCTAGGCATTATCATGTGCTTGTAAAATTGTGAATGAGTGACTGATGTAGGGTGTACAGCCTGAGCAAAAAAGAAAAGCAGAGCTCAAGCCTTTCAAGCGACTTCTTTCAAATCATCATTAGAATCGCATCATGCAGCCTTACAATGTATTAAAAATCAAAACATAGCGCAATGTTTGTAGAACAACTATAGTTAAATTAATAACTCTAAATTAAGCATATAGGAAGACCTGTTTTTGTTAACTGCTCAACACAGAATAGCCGCATGTGCGCACTCCCTCAAATCGTTTGGATATATCCTTTCCATTTTATTCAGCTTTGTTCAATTGTATTCTTCATACTATAAAATAATGCCACGGAATTCTAAGCAAATCTTGTCTGCTAAATGAACTAGTGTAGCCCACAGCCATTGGCATATCCAGATCAGGTCCTAACATAAGGACAACTCAGAGTATGCTATTCTGTTCTTCTGAAATAGTCTACATTTTCTTCAAATCATGCTTCTTTAGACCTGTCGAAAATAAAATGATGGATTTATTGTGAATGTGTAGGCTATATTACATGGGTTTATTACACTTTCTAAAAATATAGACGTTCCAAAGGTCAGCATCAGTGGCTTGTAGGCTATGTGTGGAAGCCAGGAGATGCTAAATGTGCTTATGTTAATTAACAGTCAATTACCGTGAGACCGACAGTTATTTACTTGACAATCACCTGCTGACGAAATTTTGTGACTGCCACAGCCCTAGACGTGATGCTTGGCATTCAGGCCAAAGAGTTCAATCTTGGTTTCATCAGACCAGATAATCTTTTTTCTCATGATCAGTCCTTTAGGTGCCTTTTGGCAAACTCAAAGAAGGCTGTCATGTGCCTTTTACTGAGGAGTGGCTTCCATCTGGCAACTCTACCATAAAGGCCTGATTGGTGGAGTGCTGCAGAGATGGTTGACCTTCTGGAAGGTTCTCCCATCTCCACAGAGGAACTCTGGAGCTCTGTCAGAGTGACCTTTGGGTTCTTGGTCATCTACCTGACCAAGGCCCTTCTCCACCGATTGCTCAGTTAGCAAAGGGTCTGAATACTTATGTAAATGTGTAACCTTTATTTAACTAGGCAAGTCAGTTAAGAACAAATTCTTATTAACAATGACGGCCTACACTGGCCAAATCCGGATGACCCTGGGCCAATTGTGCGCCGCCCTATGGGTCTCCCAATCACAGCTGGTTGTGATACAGCCTGGAATCGAACCAGGATGTCTGTAGTGACGCCTCAAGCACTGAGATGCAGTGCCTTAGACCGCTGCGCCACTCTAGAGTGTATTTATGTTTTTTATTTTTAATACATTTGCAAACATTTCTAAAAACCTGTTTTAGCTTTGTCATAGTTTTTTTTAAATCAATTTTAGAATAAGGCTATAACATAACCTGAAACTAAATCTGAAAACCTCACAGACCACTTCAACCATAACATGACCATAAAGGCATTAGCAAGTCATCCTAACATGCTGAGGGGAAAAAAATTCCCTCATTCACGATTCCCTGTGGGTGTGTCAGTCAGACAGATGCTCACGAGCACCTGCGACTACACACTTTCCTACCGAGGGCGATTAATTATGACATCATCCCTGGGGGGGCGGCTCTAAGAGTGGATGGAGTGCAATCAGAGCACTGACGGATCCAGAGTGCTGAAAAAGGGAAACCATTAAGTCCTTCCCCATGACCTCACTAGCACAGTCCCCAGAGTGTGAGAGAGAATATGCAGCAGTCTGTCTCAATGTTGTGTCATTGTACCATGTTCTGAATCCCATTCGGAGCTCCCTAAATCCTCAGTTAGACTGATGTGGGCTATGTCCCAAATGGGACCTATGGGGCCGTGGTCACAAGTAGTGCCCCTTTAAAGGGAATAGGGTGCCATTTGGGATGTAAAAGACACTTCAACTGAGATGTACACAGGTGAGCTAGAGATTTGCCCACTGCTAAATGGTCTTAACCTCAAAAATCAAAAGCTTTGATACAAAATACAAGAACCACGAATTAGGTTAAACTTGCAGTTACATGATTTATTAATAAAATGAGTGGTTTGGCAATGATCGTCTTGAAAACATGTGAATATTTCAGTGGGTGTGTGAAATTTAAAAAAAAAAGAATTACATGGCTTCAGTCCTCTGTTTCCATACACAAGGCTCTGTTTTATTCACTTTTAAAAGGATAGGAAGCAATTTTTTACTCAAAGTAACAGTGTGGTCAAAGACTTAGTTGTAGTCCCGATGTGGTTACCTATAACTACAAACATAGTTATGTTTTAGAGTTTTTACATATTTATTAACTTATTTCCAGATATCTTCAGAACTACCCACAATGCACTATTTCTCAACATCATAGTGCTACCAAGTAAGTTCCAGCTGGCTAACATTAGCTACTAGCCATGCTGGCATGTAATTACATTCCTAACCAAGTGTTGGCGCTTGTGAGCTACTATGTACACCCACAAAGAAGAAACCATATAAATACATGCAGAAAACTGCATCTCCTCTTCTCCTGTGTGTTTGGTAGTGGTAGTCGACCGAGCGTTGTATTAGTTTTCCGTCGTTCAGAGCTAGTGCGGTAATACCCACATAGTGCAGTAATACCCACAATGACAGGGTTACAACTCATTTGTGGCCCAAAAACGAGACGATAGCTTCAAAGTGGGACCGGTTTGTCCGATTGAAAATAATGGATTGAAGTATGAGATCCGTGAGCACGTCTACTGTACGCAATGCTCATTTCACCCCGGAGGACTTTGATTGCTTAGTATAGCCAGTGGAAGGCAGGATTCGGAATGAGATTATGACTGAAACCAGGTGCTGTGTCAAGCGTTAATGTGAAACCTACAACCGCTATTTCCTACCGACCTACTGGTACATCGCAGGTGTCAGCAGTGATGGAGATAAATTGGGTAAATTCAAATGTGGATTTACCTCAAGATATATCGCTATTGGATTAACTGACTCTCCTTCGGCCGGTGAAATGGCCTATCACTCTGAAGGCCTCTCCTTCGCTTAAACACTTAAACAACACAATGTAACTCCAAGTCAATCACACTTCTGTGAAATCAAACTGTCCACTTAGGTAGCAACACTGATTGACAATACATTTCACATGCTGTTGTGCAAATGGAATAGAGAACAGGTGGAAATTATAGGCAATAAGCAAGACACCCCCAATAAAGGAGTGGTTCTGCAGGTGGAGACCACAGACCATTTCTCAGTTCCTATGCTTCCTGGCTGATGTTTTGGTCACTTTTGAATGCTGGAGGTGCTTTCACTCTAGTGGTAGCATGAGACGGAGTCTACAACCCACACAAGTGGCTCAGGTAGTGCAGCTCATCCAGGATGGCACATCAATGCGAGCTGTGGCAAGAAGGTTTGCTGTGTCTGTCAGCGTAGTATCCAGAACATGGAGGCGCTACCAGGAGACAGGCCAGTACATCAGGAGACGTGGAGGAGGCCGTAGGAGGGCAACAACCCAGCAGCAGGACCGCTACCTCTGCCTTTGTGCAAGGAGGAGCAGGAGAAGCACTGCCAGAGTCCTGCAAAATGACCTCCAGCAGGCCACAAATGTGCATGTGTCTGCTCAAACGGTCAGAAACAGACTCCATGAGGGTGGTATGAGGGCCCGACGTCCACAGGTGGGGGTTGTGCTTACAGCCCAACACCGTGCAAGACGTTTGGCAAATTCGCCACTGGCGCCCTGTGCTCTTCACAGATGAAAGCAGGTTCACACTGAGCACGTGACAGACGTGACAGAGCCTGGAGACGCTGTGGAGAACGTTTTGCTGCCTGCAACATCCTCCAGCATGACCGGTTTGGCGGTGGGTCAGTCATGGTGTGGGGTGGCATTTCTTTGGGGGGCCGCACAGCCCTCCATGTGCTCGCCAGAGGTAGCCTGACTGCCATTAGGTACCGAGATGAGATCCTCAGACCCCTTGTGAGACCATATGCTGGTACGGTTGGCCCTGGGTTCCTCCTAATGCAAGACAATGCTAGACCTCATGTGGCTGGAGTGTGTCAGCAGTTCCTGCAAGAGGAAGGCATTGATGCTATGGACTGGCCCGCCTGTTCCCCAGACCTGAATCCAATTGAGCACGTCTGGGACATCATGTCTCGCTCCATCCACCAACGCCACATTGCACCACAGACTGTCCAGGAGTTGGCGGATGCTTTAGTCCAGGTCTGGGAGGAGATCCCTCAGGAGACCATCTGCCACCTCATCAGGAGCATGCCCAGGCGTTGTAGGTAGGTCATACAGGCACGTGGAGGCCACACACACTACTGAGCCTCATTTTGACATTTTTTAAGGACATTACATCAAAGTTGGATCAGTCTGTAGTGTGGTTTTCCACTTTAATTTTGAGTGTGACTCAAAATCCAGACCTCCATTGGTTGATAAATTGGATATCCATTGATTATTTTTGTGTGATTTTGTTGTCAGCACATTCAACTATGTAAAGAAAAAAGTATTTAATAAGATTATTTCTTTCATTCAGATCTAGGATGTGTTGTTTAAGTGTTCCCTTTATTTTTTTGAGCAGTGTATATTACATGTGGTTATGTTTATGCTACCTACCCTTGAAGGTCTTCATTCCTCAAAAGAGGGATATGATTTAGTGGTCGACCGATTATGTTTTTTTCGACGCCGATACCGATTATTGGGGGCCAAAACCCCCGATACCGATTAATCGGACGATTTTAAAAAATTTTAAATTGTAATAATGACAATTACAACAATACTGAATGAACACTTATTTTAACTTAATATAATACATCAATAAAATCAATTTAGCCTCAAATAAATAATGAAACATGTTCAATTTGGTTTAAATAATGCAAAAACAAAGTGTTGGAGAAGAAAGTAAAAGTGCAATATGTGCCATATAGAAGCTAACGTTTAAGTGCCTTGCTCAGAACATGGGAACATATGAAAGCTGGTGGTTCCTTTTAACATGAGTCTTCAATATTCCCAGGTAAGAAGTTTTAGGTTGTAGTTACTATAGGAATTATAGGACTATTTCTCTCTATACAATTTGTATGTCATCTACCTTTAACTATTGGATGTTCTTTTAGGCACTTTAGTATGGCCAGTGTAACAGTATAGCTTCCGTCCCTCTCCTCGCTCCTACCTGGGCTCGAACCAGGAACACATCGACAACAGCCACCCTCGAAGCAGCGTTACCCATATAGAGCAAGGGGAACAACTACTCCAAGTCTCAGAGCGAGTGACGTTTGAAACGCTATTAGCGTGCACCCGCTAACTAGCTAGCCATTTCACATCGGTTACACCAGCCTAATCTTGGGAGTTGACAGGCTTGAAGTCATGAACAGCGCAATGCATTGCGAAGAACTGCTGGCAAAACGCACGAAAGTGCTGTTTGAATGAATGCTTACGAGCATGCTGGTGCCTACCACCGCTCAGACAGACTGCTCTATCAAATCAAATCACTTAATTATAACATAATAAACACACAGAAATACGAGCCTTAGGTCATTAATATGGTCGAATCCGGAAACCATCATCTCGAAAACAAAAGGTTTTTTTCTTTCAGTGAAATACGGAACCGGTCCGTATTTTATCTAACGGGTGGCATCCCTAAGTCTAAATATTCCTGTTACATTGCACAACCTTCAATGGTATGTCATAATTATGTAAAATTCTGGCAAATTAGTTCGCAATGAGCCAGGCAACGAACGCAAGAGCAGTGACACAATTTCATGTTAGCAGGCAATATTAAATAAAGGTGTATAAAAATATATATTTAAAAAAATAAATAATAATAATAATAAATAAATAAATAAATAAAAATCGGCAAATCGGTGGCCAAAAATACCAATTACCGATTGTTATGAAAACTTGAAATGTGCCCTAATTAATCGGCCATTCCGATTAATCGGTCGACCTCTAATATGATTTTCCTTCCATGAAAGTTAAAGCAGGCGTGGGCATTCAGTCAGACACTCATTATGTCTGCCCAATCAGTCCTCCAATGTCATACTGTACATCCCAAATAGCATGCCGTTACCATATATAGTGCACTACTATTGACCAGAGCCCTATAGGCCCTGGTCAAAAGTAGTACACTTTAAAGGGAATAGGGACGGGTGCCATTTTGGACTAACAGACACAAGCAGGACTCCCTCACAAATCACTCTACCTCCATAAACACTCACTGCCCTGGCATAGCATACAGGAAGCCAACACTACATACCAGAACCAGACCTTTCTCTATCCCAAAACGTACAGCCAAGTCCTCCTTTCCTGAGCTTTCCCAAAACCCAGGATGATTTTTAACGAGCCTGCTGCCTTTATGATTTAGCCTGGAGGGACTCTTATTAAAAAAGGTACTGGTGAATAACTGGGGAGTTATCTTACACACTGAATTATTTTACACTGGAAAAACTACCATGTTTGATCCATTTGTCAGATAATTTGTTAAAAAAGAAAGGATCCAAAAATAACACGCTTTGGATTGGTCTGCAAACTATTTTTAATCAAATGTGTCAGCTAAATTTAGCAACTGTGCAGTTCTCTGAGCGTAGACAGCAGTTAATCTACAGGGTGTGACTGGCGATGGGCTCAGATTTACTATGCTCGACTTGAACTGCCAAAACACTAGCCTACACTACAGTAGGGAACAGTTTGAGAACGGGGTAAAACAGTGTGGGAACACATGAGAGGCACATTTTGGACTTGAGTCACATGACTTGAAATGGTATGGCCATGTTTTATAACGTTACATCAGAGTCTGGGGATTACTTTACACGCAGCTAGAGACAGTAGCCGCAACATCGGTCCTTGCAACAAAAAAACGTGAAAGAAATTTGCTAGTGAAAATGCACTCTGCCGTCTGGTTGGACCAGCAAACTGTCAAATCAACACAGGTCAGGTGAGCTAGCGTACATCTATAGAAGAATCGGATGCAGTGCAAACTTTAAATTGTAGGGAGAGAGGATTGCCATAAATACGCAGCTTCAAAAATTGTTTCGTAATCAAACATGTTAACTGTTTGCAAGTTCACCAGCAATGGAGCGTCAAGCAACCATTATTAGCATATGCCTGCTGGTCTTTTGGTAAAAATCCACCTTTCCAGAAACAAGTCTCTCACCGTTGCTGCTTGCTATAGACCACCCGCTGCACCCGGCTGTGCCCTGGACACCATATGTGAATTGATTGCCCCCCATCTATCTTCAGAGCTCGTGCTGCTAGGTGACCTAAACTGTGACATGCTTAACACCCCGGCCATCCTACAATCTAAGCTTGATGCCCTCAACTTCACACAAATTATTAATAAACCCACCAGGTCCAACCCCAAATCTGTAAACACGGGCACCCTCATAGATATCATCCTAACCAACTTGCCCTCCAAATACACATCTGCTGTTTTCAACCAAGATCTCAGTGATCACTACCTCATTGCCTGCATCCGTAATGGGTCTGCGGTCAAACGACCACCCCTCATCACTGTCAAACGCTCCCTAAAACACTTCAGCGAGAAGGCCTTTCTAATCAACCTGGCCCGGGTATCCTGGAAGGATATTGACCTCATCCCGTCAGTAGAGGATGCCTGGTTATTCATTAAAAGTGCCTTCCTCACCATCGTAAATAAGCAAGCCCCATTCTAAAACAATGTAGAACTAGGAACATGTATAGCCCTTGGTTCTCTCGAGACCTGACTGCCCTTGACCAGCACAAAAACATCCTGTGGCGTTCTGCATTAGCATTGAATAGCCCCCGTGATATGCAACTTTCAGGAAAGTTAGGAACAAATATACACAGGTAGTTAGGAAAGCTAAGGCTAGCTTTTTCAAGCACAAATGTGCATCCTGTAGCACAAACTCAAAAAGGTTCAGGGACACTGTAAAGTCCATGGAGAATAAGAGCACCTCCTCCCAGCTGCCCACTGCACTGAGGCTAGGAAGCACTGTCGCCACTGATAAATCCACTATAATTGAGAATTTCAATAAGCCTTATTTCTACGGCTGTCCATGCTTTCCACCTGGCTATCCCTACCCCGATCAACAGCCCTGCACCTTCCACAGAAACTCGCCCAAGCCTCCCCGATTTCTCCTTCAACCAAATCCAGATAGCTGATGTTCTGAAAGAGCTGCAAAATCTGGACCCCTACAATTCAGCCGGGCCAGACAATCTGGACCCTCTCTTTCTAAAATGATCTGCCGAAATTGTTGCAACCCCTATTACTAGCCTGTTCAACCTCTCTTTCGTATCGTCTGAGATCCCCAAAGATTGGAAAGCTGCCGCGGTCATCCCCCTCTTCAAAGGGGGAGACACTCTAGACCCAAACTGCTACAGACCTACATCTACCCTGCCTTTCTAAGGTCTTCGAAAGCCAAGTGAACAAACAGATTACCGACCATTTCGAATCCCACCGTACCTTCTCCGCTATGCAATCTGGTTTCAGAGCTGGTCATGGGTGCACCTCAACCATGCTCAAGGTCCTAAACGATATCATAACCGCCATCGATAAGAGACATTACTGTGCTGCCGTATTCATCGACCTGGCTAAGGCTTTCGACTCCGTCAATCACAACATTCTTATTGGCAGACTCAACAGCCTTGGTTTCTCAAATGATTGCCTCGCCTGGTTCACCACTACTTCTCTGATAGAGTTCAGTGTGTCAAATCGGAGGGCCTGTTGTCCAGACCTCTGGCAGTCTATATGGGGGTGCCACAGGGTTCAATTCTCGGGCCGACTCTCTTCTCTGTATACATCAATGATGTTGCTCTTGCTGCTGGTTACTCTTTGATCCACCTCTATGCAGATGACACCATTATGTATACCTCTGGCCCTTCTTTGGACACTGTGTTAACTAACCTCCAGACGAGCTTCAATGCCATACAACTCTCCTTCCGTGGCCTCCAACTGCTCTTAAATGCAAGTAAAATGAAATGCATGCTCTTCAACTGATCGATGTCCGCACCCGCCTGCCCATCCAGCATCACTACTTTGGACGGTTCCGACTTAGAATACGTGGACAACTACAAATACCAAGGTGTCTGGTTACACTGTAAGGTCTCCTTCCAGACTCACATTAAACATCTCCAATACAAATTTAAATCTAGAATCCGCTTCCTATTTCGCCACAAAACATCCTTCACTCATGCTGCCAAACATACCCTCGTAAAACTGACCATCCTACCGATCCTCAACAATGTAATTTACAAAATAGCCTCCAACACTCTACTCAACAATTTGGATGCAGTCTATCACAGTGCCATCCGTTTTGTCACCAAAGCTCCATATACTACCCACCACTGCGACCTGTACGCTCTCGTTGGCTGGCCCTCGCTTCATATTCGTCGCCAAACCCACTGGCTCCAGGTCATCTACAAGTCTTTGATAGGTAAAGCCCCGCCTTATCTCAGCTCACTGGTCAACATAGCAGCAGCCACCCGTAGCACGCACTCCAGCAGGTATATCTCACTGGTCACCCCCAAAGCCTATTCCTCCTTTGTCCGCCTCTCCTTCCAGTTCTCTGCTGCCAATGGCTGGAACAAACTGCAAAAATCACTGGAACGAACTGCAAAAATCACTGGAGCTAGAGACACATTTCCCTCACTAGCTTTAAGCACCAGCTGTCAGAGCAGCTCACAGATCACTGCACCTGTACATTACCCATCTGCAAATAGCCCATCCAACTACCTTACCCCCTGTACTGTATTTATTTATCTTGCTCCTTTGCACCCCAGTATCTCTACTTGCACATTCATCCTCTGCACATTCTACCATTCCAGTGTTTAATTGCTATATTGTAATTACTTCGCCACCATGGCCTATTTATTGCCTTACCTCCCTTATCCTACCTCATTTGCACATGCTGTATATAGACTTTTTCTACTGTATTTTTGATTGTATGTTTGCTTATTCCATGTGTAACTCTGTGTTGTTGTATGTGTCAAACTGCTTTGCTTTATCTTGGCCAGGTCGCAGCTGCAAATGAGAACTTGTTCTCAACTAGCCTACCTGGTTAAATAAAGGTGAAATCAAAAATAAATAAAATCTCCAAATTGGTTGAAATTAATAATTAACTTATGAAGTTTACATTTGGAATTTGTTGTTAAAATTAATTAATACTGTGGCGAAGACGCACATCAAAACATCCGCTCTCCAAACTCCCGCCAGTGGAGAGCGCTTTGTTCTCTTGCTGAAATGATTACTGTTGCTTTCTTTCACGTTTAAATGCATATTGGTAAATCTACAGTGCCTTCTGAAAGAATTCATAGCCCTAGAATTATTACACATTACCCCATAATGACAGTAAAAACATTTTTAGAAATGTTTACTAATGTTTTGAAAATGAAATACAGAAATATCTCATTTATTCACACCCCTGAGTCAGCAATTACAGCTGTGAGTCTTTGTGGGTAAGTCTAAGAGCTTTCCACACCTGGATTGTGCAACATTATTCTTGAAAAAATTATTCAAACCATTTTCAGGTCTTACCATTTCAGGTCTTCAAGCAGATTGAAGTCAAAACTGTAACTCAGACACTCAGGAACAATCCCTATCTTCTTGGTTAGCAACTCCTTGTGTTTTAGATTATTGTCCTGCTGAAAAGGTGAATTCATCTCTCAGTGTCTGTTAGAGAGTAGAGATTTTCCTCTAGAATTTTGCCTTTGCTGATCTCCATTCCATTTATTATTTAACCTGAAAAACTCCCCAGACCTTAACGATTACAAGAATACCCATAACATGATGCAGACACCACTATGCTTGAAAATATTGAGAGTGGTACTCAGTAATGTGTTGCTTTGGATTTGCCCAAAATCACATCAACATTCTCCCTTGGATACCCTAGACCCACTCCAATTCGCATACCGCCCCAACAGATCTTTTTATTTTTTATTTAACTAGGCAAGTCAGTTAAGAACAAATTCTTATTTACAATAACGGCATAGGAACAGTGGATTAACTGCCTTGTTCAGGGGCTGTCACAGGATCCAACGAAAGTGGCGCCCCTCCTCGGTCGGGCGGCGCTCGGCGGTCGTCGTCGCCGGCCTATTAGCTGCCATCGATCGTTGGTTCTGTCGTTTAGTTTTGTCTGTCTGTTCCGCACCTGTTTTGTGTTGTCATTAGTGGGGATTTATTTAAGGTGTGTTTTCAGTTGGGATTTTGTGCGGGATTGTTGATTGTCCACTCAGGACGGTGGTCCGTGTTTTTATTACGGGTTTGTTATCTGACAGTTTAAGGAGGAGAGAATTTACCGGGCTGCGCCCCGTGCCTTTTTGTGCCGCTAATATTTATAGTTTGTTCGCCATATCGGGAATGCGTTTTTCCCAGGCAGTCTGTCTGTAGCGCCCTGTGCCTCGGGGTTTTGTTTTTTTGTGTGTCAAATTATTAAAAGGACACTCAACTCCAGCACCTGTCTCCTGCATCTGATTCCGCCTTACACCAGTCCAAGTCAACTGTGACAGGGGCAGAATGACAGATTTTTACCTTGTCAGCTTTGGGATTTGATCTAGCAACCTTTCGGTTACTGGCCCAACACTCTAACCACTAGGCTACCTGCCGCCCCATATGAAGCAATTTCAATCGTACTCCACACCGCCCTTTCCCACCTGGACAAAAGGGACACCTATGTGAGAATGCTTTTCATTGACTACAGCTCAGCATTCAACACCATAGTGCCCATGAAGATCATCACTACGCTAAGGACTCTGGGACTAAACACCTCCCTCTGCAACTGGATCCTGGACTTCCTGATGGGCTGCCCACAAGTGGTAGGCAACAACACGTCTGCACACTGATCCTCAACACTGGGGCACCTCAGGGGTGTGTACTTAGTCCCCTCCTGTACTCCCTGTTCACCCACGACTGCATGACCAAACACGACTCCAACACCATCATTAAGTTTGCTGACGACACAACAGTGGTAGGCCTGATCCCCGACAACAATGAGACAGCTTATAGGAAGGTCAGAGAACTGGCAGTGTGGTGCCAGGACAACAACCTCTCCCTCAATGTGAGCAAGACAAAGGAGATGATCGTGGAAAAGGTGGGCCGAACAGACCCCCATTAACATCGACGGGGCTGTAGGGGAGCGGGTCGAGAGTTTCAAGTTCCTTGGTGTCCACATCACCAACGAACCAGTATGGTCCAAACACACCAAGACAGTCGTGAAGAGGGCACGACAAAACCTTTTCCCCCCTCAGGAGACTGAAAAGATTTGGCATGGGCCCCCAGATCTTCAAAAGGTTCTACAGCTGCACCATCAAGAGCATCCTGACTGGTTGCATCACGGCCTGGTATGGCAACTGCTTGGCATCTGACCGTAAGGCGCTACAGAGGGTAGTGTGAACAGCCCAGTACATCACTGGGGCCAAGCTTCCTGCCATCCAGGACCTATATAATAGGTGGTGTCAGAGGAAAGCCCATAAAGTTGTCAGAGACTCCAGTCACCCAAGTTATAGACTGTTTTCTTTGCTACCGCTCGGCAAGGGGTACCAGAGCGCCAAGTCTAGGACCAAAAGGCTCCTCAACAGCTTCTACCCCCAAGCCATTAAACTTCTGAACAATTCATAAAAATCGCCACCGGACAATTTACATTGACCCCCCTTGTACACTGCTGCTACTCGCTGTTTGTTTGTTACCTATGCATAGTCACATCGCCCACACCTAAACGTATAGATTACCTCAACTAGCCGGTGTAGATCCAGACGTCACGAATGGTTAAGAAATCTACAAAACTAAAGACTACACAGGAACATTCAGTCTGCAGCTGTTTAAGTACTTTAGTCTGGTAAACGTGACCGAGAACCACCGGGTGGTACTCTGAAAAACCATTCTGGAGAACATTTCCCTATCAAACGACCATTGGTACGTCTGACGTGTCCATTTTTACAGACACTTCCAGAACAACGGGAAAAAGCTACAACTACGAAATACTTTGATCTCTGGTGGACAAACAAGAGACTTTCTGTCGACTGACTCTCCAGCAGATGGACCAGCGATTTCAACAGAGACAACAAAGGTATACACTCGTAAATATGTACATTGCAATTCCTTTCGAATGAGTGGCTGTTCATGTGCAAAGTATTACCATTTCCATGAGCCTAGTTATCAGCTGTGTGTGCGATAGTGGAGTCCTTTGTCTTTTCTCCCGCTCTTTCTTACCTGCCTCTCCCTTTTCATTTGGTGTAACAAGCCGTTATATCGGTTTAGTCCACTAGGGACTTTTCATTGTATCATGTTAGTAACCAATGTATAACCTGTGTGTGTTTGTGTACTTCTGTGTGATTATTTAGCTAGTTAGTAAATAAATAGTTAACCCAATTGCTTCACTGCTCAACTTAGGGACCTTACAGAGAATTGTATGTGTGGGGGTGGAGAGATTAGGTAGTCATTCAAAAATCATGTTAAACACTATTATTGGACAGTCCATGCAACTTATTATGTGACTCGTTAAGCACATTTTTACTCCTGAACTTATTTAGTCTTGCCATAACAAAGGGGTCAAATACTTATTGACCAGACATTTTAGCTTTTCATTTTTGATTAATTTGTAAAAATGTCAAAAAACATAATTCCACTCATTATGGGGTACTGTGCTAGTGATAAAAAAAACTTAATTTAATCCATTTTAAATTCAGGCTGTAACACAACAAAATGTGGAAAAAGTCAAGGACTGTGAATACTTCCTGAAGGCACTGTTACTAACTCTGTATTGAATCCTACCTCAAAGTAGGAGTTTCCTTTGGATAACGGCCTTGGAGCCACGTAGCAGCCAACTTCATCAGAGTTGCCTTGGTAACTGTAACAGAATTTCAGAAATGTGTTTACATTAATCGTATCGCATTTGCAAATGTACTCAACAAACATACAAGCATATGCTACACAACATACAGTTGTTCTTTAACTTGTGGATGGTACAGGCCAGCCAAGTCAGTGAGAGGAGGACAGTGTGAAAGAAAGTATGAGTCTAAAGCAGGGGTCTCCAACCTTTTCTAGCATGAGAAGAGCTACTTTTTTTAAAGAAACATGTTGCAAGCTACTCATTTGTTTATAGATTTCAAATTAGGCACATACTTCTCTGCTCCTCTACCCTGCAAGTCTTCCCCGGGAACAAGAGACGTGTTTTCTGTCAATATACCTGGTAAAATAATGGTTAAGGGGGCTAAAATATAAAATAGTTTTTGGTATTTTCCTGAATTCTGTCCGTTCTCTGATTTATTTTTCCTGGTTTGGGATTGTTTTGGTTTTTAATTCTTAATATTACAATTATTCATAGAGACACAACGAAAATGAATGTTCTGAGTCCATGACAAATCAGAAGACCATTGTTGATTTTAGTGTAATTCCTCTTTAATTGCACATCTAGCAAGAGAGTAATGTGTCGGTCTAGAGATGTTTCTGCTGTTAGGCCTGCTACTGCAACACGTCATGGCAGAGTTAGCAAAACAATGGCCACCCAATTGATACAAATAATTGTGATATAGTTATGTCAGTTAAGCCTACTTGGTCGTTAACATTTAACTTAGAAGATTTTTGGGGAAAGTCTTTCTGTATACCCATAAGACGGTTATAATTAGTATCGCTAACTGGCTACATACATAGTGAAAGACAAACGTGCGCACAGACAGACGGACAATTGCTGGAAATGAATTGGCAGATATTGTGTTACGTTTGGCTTTTTAAGCCAATAGTGGCTAACCAAGAGTGGGATAATGACAATGTGGCTTTGATTGTATAGTAGCCTATGACAGTTTGCGATGGAACACATGAAAAATTGCATGTACTTTCAGAATTGATTGGTGAGCTACTCATAGCTTGGCTGCGAGCTACTGGTAGCTAGCAATCTACCTGTTGGAGACCCCTGGTCTAAAGCAATCAATCCTGGTCCCAGTACAAACTAATCTCGCCCACCAGCCGGCTCTTTCTTTAGAGATGTCTGGTTTCCGAGCTCCTCAGGACGGGACTTTTTTATTTTATTTGAAGGGGGTGGATCAGCTTTAATATTGCGGATAGATTGTTTCTTCCATCAATGTAATTGTCTGCATCTGGACTTGACTGGAAGTCTATGGCAGAAGCAGATGAAACAATCGCTTGTTTTAATTGGCTAATCTCTCAGTCCATCACCATCTAGCCCAACCCTTAGAACAATAGAATCACCATGTGGATTTCACCTTGTGGATTTCAAAGCACGAGCAGTGCAAGTAGGTGATTCGTTTTGCATGGCCCGGTGCCCCAGGTGGCGTGGTTTGCTCATTATCAACCATTCCATTGGTCCTAAGGAGAAATCTCCACCCAGCCGGGGAACCGGGCCATGCAAGGCTCCCGAGTGGTGCAGTGGTCTTAGGCACGGCATCTCAGTGCAAGAGGCGTCACTATAGTCCCTGGTTCGATTCCAGGTTGTATCACATCTGGCCGTGATTGGGAGTCCCATAGGGTAGAGCACAATTGGCCCAGCGTCGTCCGCGTTTGGCCAGGGTAGGCCGTCATTGTAAATAAGAATTTGTTCTTAACCGACTTGCCTAGTTAAATAAAGGTGAAATTAAATTTAAAAACATAAAAACTCACGAAGGGCTTGAATAAATTGTGTTACTACTTGGCTGCAACAAAAGCCTGCACTCACAACGGGCTTGTTTGACATGACTGCAATAATCACCTTGCATAATAACTAATTATTATTATTTGTAGATCAGTCAGTCAGTCACAATTTACCCAGAATGCATCACATATTTCACGTTCTTGACCAGTTGGGTCCCCAGGACCAGGAATTTGAGTAAATTGTCAATTTGGGTAAATTGTAACTGTCTGAATAATCGGACTGTTCCTTCTCTTTACATTCCTTACTCAGAACCAGAATTGAGGAACACTGGGCTGGCTAAAGTGTCATTATCTCTCTTACTACACTTCACCAATCAGCATTCCGGGACAGTTTTCATACCCACCTGAGCACTTCTCCATCCCTCATCATCCTCTTGAACCGCTCGCGGTACCGCACGGCCCGCACCTCCCGTATCCTCCGCCTCCAGTTCATAAAGCGGTAATGGAGGTTGATTTCGTCCATCGTTTACCTGAGGACAGAGACATGAACCATGAGGTGCTTTTCCCTTACGCTCATATCATTTTTTTACAGAGACCGCTTCATATAAATAGCAGGCTCCACGCACGGATTATGGACTCAGGGGTGGCCGGTGTGTTGCGCCGGCATTGTTTGGTTCAGTTGGATCAATATCAAACTGAAAATGAAATGCCCGGCAAAAGTAGCAAGCTTGGGTGAGGGCGTCTAATAATAACACATTTCATGTACGGTTTAATACCTACTTAATACACTAGCTAGCTATATACCTACCAATGCATGACACATAGCTAAATTAACTAGCTACAGTTGCCAACTGCATAGCTAAGGTTTTAACAGCAGGGCTGTATTCATTCCGCCGATTCTGTTGCAAAACGTTTCTTAAATGGAACGCAACGGGGAGGGACTTACCGAAACGTTTTGCAACTGTTTGGACTAATAATTACGCCACAGGGAAATAGCTAGCTGGCTGGCTAGGTTGCTAGCTATCCACATCAAGCACTTAACACACAGGAAGAACATAGTTCCGTACGTAGCATATCGCCTCACACGTCCGGGAACTTTTTATTTATTTATAAAACACACACAAAAGTTGCCCACCTTGTCGTTAGACTACTATCTTTCAAGTGGCCGCATTCGTTGTTGTTTACAATTTCCAGTACGTCGAGCTCCATCAAAACAAATTCCGCAGAGTTCAAATGGCGCCTTCTAATGACATCATGATACATTTACGTTCTAGAAAAATGTACGGTCCCGGGTAAACTTCGAGCTCTTGCGTCAGCAATCTAAATAAACTACTCTTTATTGTAGCTGTTATATTAATATTATGGGTAGACTATATGACAGGGGAAAGAATATTTCCTTGGTAGTAAGTTCTGATAACATGTAGTGGATATTTTGGTAATTTACTTTTCAAAGAGCATGATCATCAAAATTGACTAGGCTCTTTCTTGACAGTGAACATTTGTATTAGCCTATAATGTGTGTGGTATGGAGGATGAGTGAGAGAGAGAATTTAAGGTGACAGTAAAATAATAAATGACTAATTATGGGTCAGAGGCGTGTGTAAGGAGACATTCTGAGTTGTGTGGGGGGTACTTCTAGTTAGGTGTGGTAAGGGAGGGTTTCCATAGGTAAAATCATCCATAGATTCTGGCACATTGCTTGGAACATTTTCGGTTGTGAAATGTGTGAACAAAATAGCGTTCGTATCGTGGACTGCCAGCAAATTGTCCTTGACTTTACATATTTGTTGCCAGATTGGCTTTAGCATCAAACAGCATTCTTTTAAAAAACATGTATTTTTTTAAATAAGTCATTTTTTAGAGGTGGTCTTCCCACTCAAAGTCATTCACTAGTCCATTATCATGACACACACAGAGGAATGCGTTTCCTGTGATGGAAGAATTAATCATGTGGGCGACCATGCCAGCGTAGGCTTTCTGGTACTTTGAAGGATATCATCAATTTTATACCCCAAAATTGACATTATAGGTCATTAACTAATCACAGACCTCCATTAGGATTGCACATTCAGCAAATCACATTCATGATGGGGTTAGGTAGGGCTAACCCTATTTCACCAGCTGGCCCTGGTAAAGGAGAGGCGTGTCTGAGACAAGGGGAAGTAGGGGTGTGTTCAGCAATTTGAAAACGAGAGGGGAGACTAATATTTCTCTCTCCCGCTTTCCTTCCCCCACCCTCTCTCTCTCTACCTTTTGGCTCTTTAAAAGCCACTGTCTCTGGTGTCTGTCTGCTTCATTATCCTTCTGTCATAGCTAGAGGGGATTCCTATTCACTCTGCCTTGCTTCTCCCAACCCACAACTGGAACTGAGCTGAATAAGAACAAACCTCAGACAACAGCCTACCTGGCATTGAAACAAATAGGAACCTCCTGGACTATTACTTACTCGTCGTTGTTGTTGGACAACGTGTATCTTGCGGGAAACATGCTTCTGTACCCTGACCTTCTGGCCCTACTGTTCCTCCAGCTTGCCCTCTCCAGCCCATGGACACTAGCCTCCCGGCTGCCTCCTCTCAGTGGAGGGAATCCCTCCAGTAAGGGCTCCCAGGTGGCCAGGGCCCCCACACAGAGGCAGCAGTCTGGGGAGCTCAGTACCACTGTCCTGGCCCTGGGGGAGCCCTGTGGGGTCTACACTCTGAGCTGTGCACGTGGACGCCGCTGCACCCCACCACTGGGGTCCCCCAGCCCCCTCCAGGCCCTGCTGCAGGGCAGAGGAGTCTGTAGCAACGCCAGTGGGCCCAGCCCTTCTGAGAGGCCCCAGCCCACAGGTAAGCACCTACTACAGCAGAGAGGGAGACACCACTCAGTTACATGTATCTGGTGGGGTGGAGGAGGGGTTATGTAAACTAAAATCAATGGTAAATTTAGCCTCTGCAGACAGTTCACACGACCTAGTTATAGCCTGTATTACTAGGACCCAGTTTTTCCTGCTCAGGACATGGACATGACACATCACTGTATATTTTAGACAAATAAAGATGTAGATGTTGTGCTGATGAATTTGTTGTGACAAGACAGGTCCCGATTGTGAGATTGTATTGGACTGTGGAAGTAGAACATTAGTGAATCAGAAGTAAGCTTCAGAGAAGTACAGCTAGGATGTAATGGAGCACACAATTGACAGTAGTTTACATTGTGGAGGCAGGACCAAGTCTTAGTATGAGGGCTCCAAATTCAGCCATAAGACTTAACATGTATTTAAAATAGATCTGTTCAGACTCCACCAGGAATTAATTTGTTTTGGGTGTGGGAAATTATCTTCACTTAAATAATAAAAATGGCATGATGTTAACCTCAAATCAGCAGCAGCTAGTACTTTAACTCTACAACAGGGCTCTCCAACCCTGTTCCTGGAAAGCTACTCTCCTGTACGTTTTCAATCCAACCTCAGTTGTAACTCCGCTAATTCAGGATGGTAGCTCTCCAGGAACAGGGTTGGAGAGCCCTGCTCTACAACCTGTTGTGCCAATCTGTGAACATGATATGCAACTCTAGCTACTGGTTTGTCTATGTTACTGCATTCATCAGATATCTCAGTAATCAATCAGTTACTGTGGTAATGTAATCCATCACTATGCTAAAGCTGCTGTCATATATTTATCCAGCCACACACCCAACACCCAGTGAAGACCTGGAGAAGGTAAAATCCCTTGTATTTACTTACAGATGGATATTAGGAGGATTGTGTTGAGCAATAGAATTGAATGACAATAGAACACGCATATGTGGTAGTGTTTTTAAAAATAATTATAAAATAATGAAAACTCTCTTTCTTTCTCTCATCTCTCTCTAGGCTCCATGCCGTAGGCTGCTTAACACTGTACTTAAAGGTCTGCAGCCCCTGGTCTTCCAGTCAGACTGTGCTGATATATATATGCCCAACTGTGACAAGCATGGTTTCTTCAGAAAGAAGCAGGTACGTTTATAAGCAAACAGTATTTGTAGCAGAGGTGGTTCACCGAACCATGCTTGCTTGCATGATGAGTATAACATTGCCTAAACAGGAGCTCAGTGGGCTAACTCAATATTGAGTTGTAAGCTGGGCTCAATAGACTATGACTTTGCCTGGTCAGTAACGTGTGTGTGTGTGTATGTGTGTGTGTAGTTGTGTCCTATACAACAATTCACATCTCAAATATGCTTTATCACTGTGTGTGCCCTCTGGCAGTGTCGGTCATCTCGGGGCATGCATCGCGGCCACTGCTGGTGTGTGGACAAGAGTGGCATACCAACCCCATCACACACAAGCCCAGAGGGCACCCTGATCTGTGACAACGCATGAAAGGGCACTGTCCAGCCCACCCTATCCTACAGTCTGGAATGTTGGCCATAGGGTGAGGATCGAGAGGAAGAAAAGTAGAGCAAGATGAGGATAAAAGAGAGGGATAGAGAAGGAGGAAAAGCGATGGATGGAGGAGGAAGCACTTCCCAAAGTGCTGTACACTAAATGGCTGATACAAGCCAAAGGTTGCGTACCACATGGCACCCTATTCCCTAAGTAGTGCACTATGTAGGGAATAAGGTGCCATTTGGGACAGATAAAAATTCACCGACTACACTACTACCAACTAGGGTTGGACTAAATTTGAAGTGAAGGCAGTCAATTCAGGAAGTGATTTAATTTAAAATTCAGACATTTACATATTTTTTTATATAAATAACTTTTCAGTTTGAGAAGTAATTGAAAGTAAATGCACTTTTTTTTTAGATTATTCAATTGTAATTTTAGTTTACTTCCTGGATTGACTGCCTTAAATTCTAATTGAGCCCCACCATGCTACCTACAAGAACAATCCTTCCAATTCCATTTCTCATGGTCATTCTCTTTATCCATCCCTGTTAGTTTGGTCTCACAGTACCCTCTAGTGATGAGTTATGATGCAATGCAGACCAGAAACAGATGATTTAGCAAGTATGTTCGTGAGTGTGGACTAGATGGGTATGGAATTGCTATGCACTTTGTTATCATTTCAAAATCTGTACTCTGTGCTATGACGCAGAGTTGTGAGTTCATTTTAGAATCTAACCCAAAAGTTGGTAGGCCTGTAGTAAACTACATACACAATTCCATTTACCCGCTTTTTTCCTGGCCTAGTGATGAGGCTTGTCTCTGATGATGTATCCACTGTCTCTCTTATAACTCTGAAGCTATGCTCTTAAATCTGACATTATTCTGACGTTTAAACTACAGCACTACTAGAGCACCTCCGACCTTTTTACTGACATTGCAGCAGACAAATTTTAATACTATAAGATAGTCTTTTGTAAACATACAGTACCAGTCAAATGTTTGGACACACCTACTCATTCCAGGGTTTTTCTTTATTTTTACTATTTTCTACATTGTAGAATAATATTGAAGACATCAACACTATGAAATAACACATATGGAATCATGTAGTAAAAAAAAGTGTTAAACAAATGAAAATCTATTTTATATTTGAGATTCTTGATGACAGCTTTGCATACTCTTGGCATTCTCTCAACCAGCTTCATGAAGTAGTTACCTGGAATGCATTTCAATTAACAGGTGTTAATTTTTTTGTTTAAAGTTAAATAGTGGAATTTCTTTCCTTCTTAATGCGTTTGTGCCAATCCGTTGTGTTGTGACAAGGTAGGGGTGGTATACAGAAGATTGCCCTATTTGGTAAAAGACTGACTCCATATTATGACAAGAACAGCTCAAATAAGCAAAGAGAAATGACAGTCGATCATTACTTTAAGACATGAAAGTCAGTTAATCTGGAAAATGTCAAGAACTTTGAAAGTTTCTTCAAGTGCAGTCGCAAAAACCATCAAGCGCTATGATGAAATTGGTTCTCTCAGGATAAATTCATTAGAGTTAACTGCACCTCAGATTGCAGCCCAAATAAATGCTTCACAAGAGTTCAAGTAACAGACACATCCCAACATCAACTGTTCAGAGGAGACCGCACGAATCAGGACTTCATAGTCGAATTGCTGCAAAGAAACCACTACTGAAGGACACCAATAAGTAAAAAAGACTTGCTTGGGCCAAGAAACACAAGCAGTGGACATTAGACCAGTGAAAATCTGTCCTTTGGTCTGATGAGTCCAAATGTTTTGATTGTTGGTTCCAACCGCCATGTCTTTGTGAGACACAGAGTAAGTGAACGGATGATCTCCGCATGTGTGGTTCCCACGGTGAAGCATGGAGGAAGAGGTGTGATGGTGTGGGGGTGCTTTGCTGGTGACACTGTCTGTGATTTAGAATTCAAGGCACACTTAACCAGCATGGCTACCACAGCATTCTGCAGCAATACGCCATCCCATCTGGTTTATGCTTAGTGGGTCTATCATTTGTTTTCAACAGGACAATGACCCAATACACCCCCAGGCTGTGTAAGGGCTATTTGACCAAGAAGGAGAGTGATGGAGTGCTGCATCAGATGACCTGGCCTCCACCTCAACCCAATTGAGATCGTTTGGGATGAGTTGGACCGCAGAGTGAAGGAAAAGCACACAACAAGTGCTCAGCATATATGGGAACTCCTTCAAGACTGTTGGAAAAGCATTCCAGGTGAAGCTGGTTGAGAGAATGCCAAGAGTGTGCAAAGCTGTCATCAAGGCAAAGGGTGGCTACTTTGAAGAATCTAAAATCTAAAATATTTTTTGATTTGTTTAACCTCTCTAGGGTATGTGGGACGAAATCGTCCCACCTACTCAACAGCCAGTGGAATCCCGTGGCGCGTTATTCAAATACCTTAGAAATGCTAATACTTCAATTTCTCAAACATATGACTATTTTACACCATTTTAAAAACAAGACTCTTGTTAATCTAACCACACTGTCCGATTTCAAAAAGGCTTTACAACGAAAGCAAAACATTAGATTATGTCAGCAGAGTACCCAGCCAGAAATAATCAGACACCCATTTTTCAAGCTAGCATATAATGTCACATAAACCCAAACCACAGCTAAATGCAGCACTAACCTTTGATGATCTTCATCAGATGACAATCCTAGGACATTATGTTATACAATAAATGCATGTTTTGTTCAATCAAGTTCATATTTATAACAAAAACCAGCTTTTTACATTAGCATGTGACGTTCAGAACTAGCATACCCACCGCAAACTTCCAGTGAATTTACTAAATTACTCACGATAAACGTTCACAAAAAACATAACAATTATTTTAAGAATTATAGATACAGAACTCCTTTATGCAATCGCTATGTCCGATTTTAAAATAACTTTTCGGCAAAAGCACATTTTGCAATATTCTGAATAGATAGCCCAGCCATCACGGCTAGCTAATTTGACACCCACCAAGTTTGGCCCTCACCAAACTCCGATTTACTATTAGAAAAATGTGATTACCTTTGCTGTTCTTCGTCAGAATGCACTCCCAGGACTTCTACTTCAATAACAAATGTTGGTTTGGTTCAAAATAATCCATAGTTATGTTCAAATATCCACTGTTTTTTTCGTGCGTTCAAGACACTATCCGAAGGGTGACGCGCCCGACGCGTTTCGTGACAAAGAATTTCTAAATATTCCATTACCGTACTTCGAAGCATGTCAACCGCTGTTTAAAATCAATTTTTATGCGATTTTTCTCGTAAAAAATCGATAATATTCCAACCGGGAAACCCTGTTTTCGTTCAAAGACGAAAAAATAACAAGATGGTGTCGCCTCGTGCACGTGCCCCAGTCTCATTGTTCTCTGATCGACCACTATCCAAATGCGCTACTGTTTTTCAGCCAGGGCCTGCAAAGGCATCATTCAGCCTTTTGCCGCCTTCTGAGAGCCTATGGGAGCCGTAGGAAGTGTCACGTTACAGCAGAGATCCTCAGTTTTCAATAAAGAGAGTGTAGAAGCCCAAGAAATGGTCAGAGAGGGCACTTCCTGTAAGGAATCTTCTCAGGTTTTTGCCTGCCATATGAGTTCTGTTATACTCACAGACACCATTCAAACAGTTTTAGAAACGTTAGGGTGTTTTCTATCCAAAGCCAATAATTATATGCATATTCTAGTTTCTGGGCAGTAGTAATAACCAGATTAAATCGGGTACGTTTTTTTATCCGGCCGTGCAAATACTGCCCCCTACCCTAGAGAGGTTAACACTTTTTTTTGGTTACTACATGATTCCATATGTGTTATTTCAAAGTTTTGATGTCTTTGATATTATTCTACAATTTAGAAAATTGTAAAAAAAATAAAGAAAAACCTTTGAACGAGTGTCCAAACTTTTGACTGGTACTGTATATACATTAAAAGCTGATGTATTATTTAATTCACAGTATGTATTTTTTATAATAATTTTACATTTTATTTAAGGTTTTTGTTTTTGTATTGGGCATGACAAAATGTTTTTTTTTGTACTGTACCTGCTGAACATGATATTTTATTGTTTGTAAATATTTATGTTGACCATTTTTAATACATAAGTAAATGTGATATTTTATCATTGAAAGTTTCTGAGTGGAAGCACACTAAAAGCAAACTGATGTTGATGGGTAAATTTGCTAGTCCCAGATGTCTGCTGAAGATTACCTGCTTTATAATATAAATTTGAGAGGTTCCATGTGAGCTTCATAACAGCATTCAGTCTACAGTTCAACAAAAACCTGTTTGTGACTGAAAATAACCTTGCTATGGTTGTAGTGGCTGGGCTGTGTGCCCTTAATCCTGAAATCTTTCTCATATGACCAGAAATAATTCACGGCTGGCTCTCAGAGTTGGTTCTCAGAGTTGGTATGCTCTTCAAAGTTTAATTATTTTTTTTTTTTTTTAATGTATCATCCAAAAACACAATCTGGGACTTATAATAAAGACACAGAATACACAGATTCTCCTATCAACAGACAGGAATGATAAATCAATTAGTTGGCATGTGCAACTTTATATACAGATGGACACAGTATACACATACACACAAACAAACACTGTTTTGTTCCATTTCCACAAATTGAATTAGGAAGGACGACCTGAACTCATGTACAGTGCATTCAGAAAGTATTCAGACCCCTTGGCTTTTTTCACATTTTGTTAGGTTACAGCCTTATTCTAAAATTGATTAAATCATTTTTTCCCCCTCATCGCTCTATACACAATTACCCATAATGACAAAGCAAAAACAGGTTTGTAGAAATTTTTGCAAAACAGGATGCACCTGTGGTCAATTTTGAGTCTCATAGCAAAGGGTCTGAATACTTATGTAAATGTGATATTTAAGTTTATTTTATTTTATACATTTGCAAAAAAGAATCAAAAAACCTGTTTTTGCTTTGTCATTATGGGGTATTGTGTGTAGATTGATGAGGAAAAAATTATTTAATACATTTTAGAATAAGGCTGTAACGTAACAAAATGTGGGAAAAGCTAAGGGGTCAGAATACTTTCCGAATGCACTGTAACTCTACCCTACTTTTCGAATGCACTGTAACTCTACTCCATTTGTCCAGAATAAGGTTAAAATTGCAATTAAATTACAATACAAATTTTTATCTTAGAGAAGTGGGAACATGTACAGTCTCATTAGTGTAATTTAAGTCCTATTCTAGCCTTTTAAGATAAGGTTAATATATCCTAGGTCGGCAACAATATGGAACAATTGATAGTAATGTACAAATCTAAGGGAATTTAATGAGAAGTGAATTGTTTTGCTGCATTTGGTGTGGGCGGAGCGCTAGCGCATAAATTATCGCACACCTGTTGTACTAGGCTGGACAAGACACTGGGCAAATGATTCCAGATGTTGGCGAGTTTCTTTGATGTCATCTGAGGTTGTTTTTCTATTGGGTCAACAGAGTCAAACACTTAAATAAGAAGGCAAAGGGAGAGCGGCAAACCGGTGCACCAAGGTGAATTAATGTAAAGAAAATGGTGTTGCAACCCATTCAGATTATTGTTTACATAAAAGAGGCAATGACTTCTCCGGGTACCACCTCGAGCCCTTTGAGTATCCTGGCTCCCAAAACGAAGGCAAAGAAGAAACATTTTGTACAGCAGAAAGTGGAGGTGTTCCGATCCAGGGACCCTGTTTTAAGTGTCCTTATGTGGGGAGTCAATCACTCGGTACGTCGATGAATTTCATGTTTTTGTTGATATTATTATTGTGTGTGTGTGTGTGTGTTCTAACAGTGTCCACTGTCTGCAGATTAATGACCTGGTCCAGGTGCCTGTCCCTGTCATGCTTCTTCCTGATGACTTCAAAGCCAATACCAAAATCAAAGTCAACAACCATCTCTTCAACAAGTACTGTAGCCTACTCACTGCATTCAATGTTTGACAAAGAGTAACTCTCAAATGGAGAGTAAATTCATCATCATGTAATCTGATGATAAATTCCCTTCTTGACTCGTTCTGTTTTATTCAAACCTGTTGTATCTCCCCACAAACCAATTTGCTACTAATTTAATATTAAAAGATAGGTTTATCTATGTACAGTTGAAGTCGGAAGTTTACATACACCTTAGCCAAATACATTTAAATTCAGTTTTTCACAATTCCTGACATTTAATCCTAGTAAAAATTCCCTGTCTTAGGTCAGTAAATGTTCAATTCCACCCCCTTTGGCAGTTCTATCTTGGCGGAAAATGTTGTAGTTGAGGATGGAAATTTCAGAATTTTTGGTGGCCTTGCTAAGCCAGGATTCAGACATCAGGGTTGGCGGAGTGTGCTAAAGCAGTGATTAAAACAAACTTAAGGAGGAGGCTTCTGATGTTAACATGCATGAAACCAAGTCTTTCACGGTTACAGAAGTCAACAAAAGATAGCGCCTGGGGAATAGGAGTGGAACTGGGGGCTACAGGGCCTGGGTTAACCTCTACATCACCAGAGGAACAGAGGAGGAGTAGGATAAGGGTACGGCTAAAGGCTATAAGAACTGGTCGTCTAGTGCGTTGGGGGCAGAGAATAAAAGGAGCAGATTTCTGGGCGTGGTAGAATAGATTCAGGGCATAATGTACAGACAATGGTATGATAGGATGTGAGTACAGTGGAGGTAAACCTAGGCGTTGAGTGACAATGAGAGAGGTTTCATATCTGGAGGCACCAATTAAGCCAGGTGAGGTCTCCGCATGTGTATGGGGTGGGACAAAAGAGCTCTCTAAGGCATTTTGAGTGGGACTGAGGGCTCTACAGTGAAATAAAACAGTAAGAACTAGCCAAAACAGCAGTAGACAAGGCATATTGACATTAGAGAGAGGCATAAAGCAAACACGTGTTGATCAGGAGAGCTAAGACAACAACGGGTAAATGGCGATGAATGGGCAGAGTGGGTTAGTTAGGTACATACAGGACCTGAGTTCGAGGCTGGTGCCGACAGGTAAACAAAATGAAGTACCGTGTTATTGAAACAGTCCAGGGGGCATCAGCTGTGTAGCCGAGTGATCATAGGGTCAAAAGAGCAGCAATAGGTGAGTCAGGATGCTGTTCAGTAGTCACTACTACGCTAGGCGAGCAGGGGACACAGCTTTCAGAAAATCTAGCGGGCCGGGGCTAGTAGATGGTTCTTCCGCGACATCGTAACAGGATAGCCTGATAAGACCCCCTCCGACGGTTACGTCGGTAGATCAGTCGTGATGGATTGCCGGGGCTCCATGTCCGCAGTAAAAGGGTCCAGGCCAATTGGCAAAATCGGTATTGTAGCCAAAGAATTGGCTGAAAGACCTCTTCGGCTAGCCGGGAGATGGGCCTAGCTCGAGGCTAGCCCCAGGCTAACTGGTGCTTGCTTCGGGACAGAGACGTTAGCCCGGAGTAGCCACTCGGATAGCAGCTATCTAGCTGCGATGATCCGGTGTAATGGTTCAGAGCTTGCGGTAGGAATCCGGAGATGTGGTAGAGCAGTCCGATATGCTCTGGGTTGATATCGCGCTGTGCAGACTGGCAGGAATTGATCGGGCTGAGGCTGGCTGATGTCCGAGTTAACGGTGATGACCGCTAGCAGTGGATAACTGACTACTAGCTAGAAGCTAGTTAGCTGGCTAGCTTCTGATGGGGGTTCCGGGTTCTAAAGTGTAAAAAAATAGTAGATCGGTACCACATTGGGTGAGGCGGGTTGCAAGAGAGTATGTTCAGTCCGTAGATGGAAATTGAGATTCAAAATATATACGAAGAAAACGATATACAGTTGAAGTCGGAAGTTTACATACACCTTAGCCAAATACATTTATACTCAGTTTTTCACAATTCCTGACATTTAATCCTAATAAAAATTCCCTGTCTTAGGTCAGTTAGGATCACCACTTTATTTTAAGAATGTGAAATGTCAAAATAATAGTAGAGAGAATGATTTATATCAGCTTTTATTTCTTTCATCACATTCCCAGTGGGTCAGAAGTTTACATACTGTCACGGTTGTCGTCGGTGAAGGAGGACCAAAACACAGCAGGTACGTGTAGGCTCATCTTGACTTTTATTAACTTTCAAAATGAACGTACAAAAATAACAAAACACGACCGATCAACAAAAAAACAGTCTGGTAAGGCACAAGGCGAAACACAGAACAATCTCCCACAAAAGACAAACACACCCACATATATGGGACTCTCAATCAAAGGCAAATAGACAACACCTGCCTTCAATTGAGAGTCCCAACCCCAATGAATCCAAACATAGAAACAGACACACTAGACTCAACATAGAATTCATGAAACTCACCCAGTGCCCAAAACCCTGGAATACTAAATCAAATGCCCTCCTGACTCATACAACACCCAGAACCACATAAAACAAATACCCTCTGCCACGTCCTGACCAAACTACAATACTAATTAACCCTTATACTGGCCAGGACGTGACAGTACCCCCCCCTTAAAGGTGCTAACCCCGGAAGCACCTTAAAAATAAAAAACAAAAAAACAACAACCCCAAACAACAACAACAAAAAATTCCCCCTTACTAAAGGGAGGGAAGGGAGGGTGGCTGCCGTCAACGACGGCACTGTGCTACACCCCCCCTCCCCAACCCACCTATATCAGGAGGTGGCTCCGGTTCTGGCCGTTCCAGGCAGTCGGGCCACTCTGGCAGTTCAGGGCAGTCTGGCAGCTCGGTGCAGTCTGGGCAGTCTGGCAGCTCGGGACAGTCTGGCAACTCGGGACAGTCTGGGCAGTCTGGCAACTCGGGACAGTCTGGGCAGTCTGGCAACTCGGGACAGTCTGGGCAGTCTGGCAACTCGGGACAGTCTGGGCAGTCTGGCAACTCGGGACAGTCTGGGCAGTCTGGCAACTCGGGACAGTCTGGGCAGTCTGGCAACTCGGGACAGTCGGGGCAGTCTGGCAACTCGGGACAGTCTGCCAGTCTGGCAACTCGGGACAGTCTGGGCAGTCTGGCCACTCCGGCAGTTCAGGGAAGTCTGGCCACTCCGGCAGTTCAGGGCCGTCTGGCCACTCCGGCAGTTCAGGGCCGTCTGGCCACTCCGGCAGTTCAGGGCCGTCTGGCCACTCCGGCAGTTCAGGGCCGTCTGGCCACTCCGGCAGTTCAGGGCAGTCTGGCCACTCCGGCAGTTCAGGGCAGTCTGGCCACTCCGGCAGTTCAGCGCAGTCTGGCCACTCCGGCGACTGTTGACTGGCGGGCAGCTCCGACGACTGTTGACTGGCGGGCAGCTCCGACGACTGTTGACTGGCGGGCAGCTCCGACGACTGTTGACTGGCGGGGCTGGGTTTTCGCACTTGAAGGCTAGTGCGGGGAGCGGGAACAGGACGAGTCGGACTGGGTTGACGCACTTCCGGGTCCGCACGAGAGACAGGAGCTGGAAACCCAGGGCTATGGAGGCGCACAGCCGGTCTAGATCTTACCTCCTGCACAACCCGCCTTGGCTGGATGGAACTAGTAGCCCTGTACAAGCGGGGTGCTCGTACAGGGCAGACCGGGCTGTGCAGGGGCCTGATGGTAGCCGTGCGTAGAGCGGGAGTTGGGTAGCCTGGTCCTCGGAGGCGTACCGGCGACCAGATGCACTGCGCAGGCATCCTCCTACCAGGTTGGATGCCCGCTCTAGCACGGCACCTGCGAGGGGCTGGAATAACTCGCACCGGACTGTGCGTGCGTATGGGTGAGAGAGTGCGCTCCTCAGCGAAACATAGCGCTCTCCACCCCATACGCTCCTTCATATAACCACGGGTAGCTGGCTTCCGGCTCTTCCTACGCCTAGCCAAACTACCCGTGTGCCCCCCCAAAAACATTTCTTGGGGGTGCCTCTCGCGCTTCAACGCTAGTCGTGTACCTCAAACGTTCCCGGTCCATACCAGCCTTTCGCCTTTCCTCTCTCTCTCTTACCACCTGTCCCCATGGAAGGCGATCTTTTCCGGCTTGGATCTCCTCCCAAGTGTAGGAGCCTTCTCCCTTCAAGATCTCCTCCCAAGTCCATCTCTCACCATAGTCCAACTCAAAATCCCACTGCTCCTTCTTCTGCTGCTTGGTCCTGGTTTGGTGGGAGATTCTGTCACGGTTGTCGTCGGTGAAGGAGGACCAAAACGCAGCAGGTACGTGTAGGCTCATCTTGACTTTTATTAACTTTCAAAATGAACGTACAAAAATAACAAAACACGACCGATCAACAAAAAAACAGTCTGGTAAGGCACAAGGCGAAACACAGAACAATCTCCCACAAAAGACAAACACACCCACATATATGGGACTCTCAATCAAAGGCAAATAGACAACACCTGCCTTCAATTGAGAGTCCCAACCCCAATGAATCCAAACATAGAAACAGACACACTAGACTCAACATAGAATTCATGAAACTCACCCAGTGCCCAAAACCCTGGAATACTAAATCAAATGCCCTCCTGACTCATACAACACCCAGAACCACATAAAACAAATACCCTCTGCCACGTCCTGACCAAACTACAATACTAATTAACCTTATACTGGCCAGGACGTGACACATACACTCAATTAGTATTTGGTAGCATTGTCTTTAAATTGTTTAATTTGGGTCAAATGTTTTGGGTAGCCTTCCACAAGCTTCGCACAATAAGTTGGGTGAATTTTGGCCCATTCCTCCTGACAGAGCTGGTGTAGCTGAATCAGGTTTGAATCAGGCCTCCTTGCTTGCACACGCTTTTTCAGTTCTGCCCACAAATTTTCTACGGGAATGAGGTCAGCGCTTTGTGATGGCCACTCTAATACCTTGACTTTGTTGTCCTTAAGCCATTTTGCCACAACTTTGGAAGTATGCTTGGGGTCATTGTCCATTTGGAAGACCCATTTGCCACAAAGCTTTAACTTTCTGACTGATGTCTTGAGATGTTGCTTTAATATATCCACATAATGTTCCTGCCTCATGATGCTATCTATTTTGTGAAGTGCACCTGTCCCTCCTGCAGCAAAGCACCCCCACAACATGATGCTGCCACCCCTGTGCTTCACAGTTGGGATGGTGTTCTTCTGCTTGCAAGTCTCTCCCTTTTTCCTCCAAACATAACGATGGTCATTATGGCCAAACAGTTCTATTTTTGCTTTATCAGACCAGAGGACATTTCTCCAAAAGTACGATCTTTGTCCCCATGTGCTGTTGCAAACTGTAGTCTGGCTTTTTTATGGTGGTTTTGTTGCAGTGGCTTCTTCCTTGCTGAGCAGCCTTTCAGGTTATGTCGATATAGGACTCGTTTTACTGTGGATATAGATACTTTTGTACCTGTTTCCTACAGCTTCTTCACAAGGTCCTTTGCTGTGTTTCTGGGATTGATTTGCACTTTTCACACCACAGTGCGTTCATCACTAGGAGACAGAACGCGTCTCTTTCCTGAGCGGTATGACGGCTGCGTGGTCAATGGTGTTTATACTTGCGTACTATTGTTTGTACAGATGAACGTGGTACCTTCAGGCGTTTGGAAATTGCTCCCAAGCATGAACCAGACTTGTGGAGGTCTACAAATTGTTTTCTGAGGTCTTGGCTGATTTCTTTTGATTTTCCCATAATATCAAGCAAAGAGGCACTGAGTTTGAAAGTAGGCCTTGAAATACATCCACAGGTACACCTTCAATTGACTCAAATGATGTCAATTAGCTTGTCAGAAGCTTCTAAAGCCATGGCATAATTTTCAGGAATTTTCCAAGCTGTTTAAAGGCACAGTCAACTTAGTGTATGTTCACTTCTGACCCACTGGAATTGTGATACAGTGAATTATAAGTGAAATAATCTGTCTGTAAACAATTGTTGGAAAATTGACTTGTGTCATGTACAAAGTAGATGTCCTAACAGAGTTGACAAAACTATAGTTTTTTAACAAGAAATTTGTGGAGTGGTTGAAAAGTAGTTTTAATGTATGTAAACTTCCGACTTCAACTGTATACATGGGACGGGACGGGACAGGACAAGACAAATAGACGTCCGACTGCTAAACCATCTTGTAAATCAAGATGCCGTTATTGCACAAGATGAATATCACCTGGTCTGAATATCACCAGGTAACAACACTTAGTCTGCTTCTCATCTGGCACCCTTTTCCCTTTAGTGCACAACTGTGCCACCGTGAGATGGCAAAGCTGGTTCTGGAGACTGGAGAGCTGCAGGATGTTTAAGCTTTTGTTTGAACTAAGCATTAATACAGCTGATTCAATTTGTGATACCTTGATTATTTCAAGCAGGTGTGTTAGTGCTTGAGTGGAACAAAAGCCTGCACATCCTGTACACTAGTTGACAACAAGAAATCTCATAAAGATGTAGGATCACACTTAAATGAAATAACGGCATGGAATTACTGGCAGGTTTGTTGAAAATAGAGTCTGTGTCAGACTGAGATTGTTTGTTTGAAGTCGTTTTGAGCCGTTGTTAACAGAATCTGTTCTTTTATCAGGTGTCCCTGGTGTCCCGTGAAGCGAGTTTCAAAGAGAAGGTAAGATCAGAGAAAAATCTCAAAATTATTTATTTATTTTCAAGAGTTAGTTGTGGGATCTTTTCACTTTTAGTACATCAACTTACATTTCAGACAACTTGCGATCCTGCCTGTTACTTGGGCTTGAATGACTAAAGTCTTTGATACAATGAGATAATAAAAAGCTGGCACTATGCACAGTGCCTTCAGGAAGTATTCACACCCCTTGACTTTTTCCACATTTTGTTCTGTTACAGCCTGAACTTAAAATTGATTAATTTTAGATTTTGTGTCATTAACCTACACACAATACCACATAATGTCAAAGTGGATTTATGTTTAGGCATTTTTACAAATTCATAAAAAATTAAAAGCTGACATTTCTTGAGTCAATAAGTATTCAACCCCTATGTTATGACAATCCTAAATAAGTTGAGGAGTAAAAATGTGCTTAACAAGTCACATAATAAGTTGCATGGTCTGTGTGAAATAATAGTGTTTAAAATACATTTTTGATGACTACTTCATCATCTGAAAGGTCCCTCAGCCGAGCAGTGAATTTCAAGCACAGATTCAACCACGTTGACCAGGGATGTTTTCCACTGCCTTGCAAAGAAGTGCATCTATTGGTAGATGGGTAAATTTTTTTTATTAAAGCAGACATTGCATATCCCTTTTAGCATGGTGAAGTTATTAATTACATTTTGGATGGTGTATCAATACAATCAGTCACTACAAAGATACACTCATCCTTCCTAACTCAGTTGGTGGAGAGGAAGGAAACCACTCAAGGATTTCACCAGGAAACCAATGGTTACTTTAAAACAGTTACAGAGTTCAATGACTTTGATAGGAGAAAACTGAGGATGGATCAATAACATTGTAGTTTCACAGTAGTAACCTAAATGACAAAGTAAAAAGAAGGAAGCCTGTACAGGATAAAAATATCCCAAAACATGTGTCCTGTTTGCAACAAGGAACTAAAGTAAAACTGCAAAAAATGTGGCAAAGAAATGAACTTTGTCTTGAATAGAAAGTGTTATGTTTTGGGCAACTCCGACACTTCACTGAGTACCACTCTTCATATTTTCAAGCATTATAAGGACACAAGGCAAGACCCAAATGAAAACACAGGAGGCAGATGGTAGAGCTCCAATATATATTTGACCTTGTTTTAGGTTATTGTCATTTAAATTGGTTCTCTTGTTCACTTGCTCCCTCACCCCTCTCTTTCATCGTGTTGTCAGGTTAGAGAGTTGCCAACGTGCAAAGATGTTGAGTTCAGGAATAACATGCAGGAGGTTTATGTGAGTGAGGAGAAGAAGGAAAGAATCATGGACAAGCTCAACAGAGACGTGGAGGTGAGGGTCAGAGACAGGGCACAGCATCAGTAGCACAGCAGCACATTATGCATAACCACTGATGATGTAAAAAGGGCTGTATAAATACATTTGATTGAATTATTGATTGATCTATTGTTTTCAAGATGTCTTCCCTATCTGAACATTTTTAATTCTCATCGTTGTTGGTTTATCAGTACCTGTATTTGTTTGACATGTTTTGTTTGTGTGATTCCTAGTCTGGAGCAGAAATGTCCACCGTTCACCCTGAGCAGTACGCCAAGAGGTTCCATGAGTTCATTGCTGAGATCTTTGCGTAGCTCCTCAGAACACAGCTACAGCTACAGAACCATAGCTGGCTCAATACGAAAACACTCCTTATTTACTACCTTGTTGTTACAATTCCTTAACTGACAAGTACTTTTGTATAGAGATAAAATATACAGTTTTTAAAAGAGCTATTTATTTAATTGTATCCATCAATAAGTTTAAAAAGAATCTTAGTACTAACTTTGTCACCTGTGGAACACAGAGAAACATGATCATGATCATCATCAGGTACCTGGAGTTCTGGATTTCTGGAATTTTGGAGACCTATCAGTCCTATTCACTGTCGAAGTCTGACAACAGGGTGTGTTTTAATGGCTTCTATGATGATGGCAAGAGAGAGAGCATTGTCTTTATGCCATGCTCTTCCAGCTGATTCTCCGACCAGATGGAGGCACAAAAGGACAGAATGGCTATTTTATGAACACACACTGGACTGGTATTTTAGAAAGACTGATTGATTTAAAGTCCTACTTCACTTGGACTTCCTTGCTTAAATCAAAACACATGGTGAAGAAATGCCTCCCCTCCAAAAAAATGTAATCACTGAGTTATCTTAATATTCTTTTAGCAAATGTATTCAATGTTTCTTAAATCTATGTTTGAGTTGATATCTATTAAATTATCGGTGTTACATTTTCGGAAGTTGTGGCTCTATCCCATAAATTCAGATTTCCTAGTAGGCCTACAGTATTCTCAAAGTTCTCTAGAGGGAAATAGGTGTCCTGACCATCTCTAAGGGATGTCATGAACATGTTAATGCCTTCCAGTAAACCACCAAATCCCACACAGCAGGCAGTCACAGTGCAATCTGATTAAGTGAAAATATAATGTTCTGAGAACCATATTTCTTAGAGCTTGGTGAGAGCATGGTTGTCTTATGATTATTTTATTCTGGGAATGGTGCAATATACCCAGCTAGCACAAAACGTTCTGAGAACCATGTGTCTCTTAGGTGGGAATTTCAGTACTTAAACATAAAGTTTCCTACAGGTTGCCTCATGGTTCTATTTAAAGTAATGTTTTCAAATTGTTCAGAGAACGTTAAGAAACAACATTCTTCTGTGCAAATTTCAGTACTTCAGCATAGTGTTTTCTACAGGTTTCCTCATGGTTCTATTTGTCTGTACCCAATAATGTTTGTACCTTGTTTTGTGCTGCAACTGTTACGCCCCTGAAAAAGGGGAGAAATAATCACGAGAGTGATACGGTATTGTTTCCTCAATGAGAACTTTTACTGTAATGAAGAAAAGACCGCGATTTCCCCGCGAACTTGGGTGGAGACCAGAGCAATCGATCTCAGGCTCATAGATTAAAGAGCATTTAGTAGATCACAGATTAACACTTTTCCCCTTCAATTAGGCACCACAAAATAAAGTAATCAATATAATGTTTACACATTCCTTTTACAATTCTTACCCTTTGTACACTTGATGGATTTTAACTTTTTAACACAATTATATGAATGTTATCAATCTCTATCAACTAATACAGAATGCATGATCTTTTTAACCTTAGATGTTTTAAGATCCTCACATACTATGAACTTACTAATACTTTTTAATGTATAACAGGCTATGAGTATTTCCTTTAACCTGTCACACTACCATGTTGTGCTGCTGCCATGTTGTGTTGCTACCATATTGTTGTCATGTTGTCACTCCACTAGGGCTCTCACCTACTCCCCGTAGGCTGTCTCATTGTTGTTGGTAATCAGGCTTACCACTGTTGGGTCGTCAGCAAACGTGCAGTCATGGGTGAGCACGGAGTACAGGAGGGGGCTGAGCAAGTACCCCCGTGGGGCCCCCATGTTGAGGATCAGATTGGCGGAGGTGCTGTTACCTACCTTCACCACCTGGGGTTGGCCTGTCAGGAAGTCCACACCCAGGGTTCACACCCAGGGCCCTAAGCTTAGTGATGAACAAAAGATGAACAAAATAAGTAGGTATGGGGAACAATGGCAATTGCTGAGTGGACACAGAGAGGTACGAAGTTGTTGTAAAAGGCGCTCTTTTCTAAGAAAGAGCCTGAAACAAATCCAAGACAGAAAGGATCTGGGTCTGTGTGACCTGAGAGAGATATGGAATGGGAAGAAAATGGACTGTGCTCCTTTCTAAAAGTCACTGGTGTCTATCATTGTGCAAGCTTAATTGTAACTTTAATGCATTCTGTAAAACTGTGACACAATTTAGTGGATATCAATGTTTAGGTGGCAACAATATTTCAGGGGTTATAGAAGACAACAATAGAAGACAGCAGTATTTGGGTACGGCAAAATCTCAAATAGCCTAACATGTTAGTGCTTTCAGAAAGTATTCAAACCCCTTGACTTATTCCATATTTTGTTTTGTTACAGCCTGAATTCCAAATTGATTAAATATATATATATCACCTATCTACACACAATACCCCATAAAGAAATGTTTGCTAATTTTTTGAAAATGAAATACAGAAATATCTAATTTGCATAAGTATTCACACACCTGATCAATACATGTTAGAACCACCTTTGGCAGCCATGACGGCTGTGAGTCTTTCTGGGTCTTGAAGAGCTTTGCACACCAGGATTGTACAATATTTGCGCATTATTTTTTTTAAGGGCCAAATAATAAATGTTTAAATATATAATCGTTTTTATGGATGGTTTATTATGAGGTATTAGGTTTTATTTATTCGCACCAAAGAAAAGTGAAAGACAAAACAGTACAGATAAAACAAACTGCTAAAAACAGTGAGGTTGGAAACCCAAAGGGGCTTATATGAAAACCGCACCACAAATATAAGTTAAAAAAAATGTAAGTTTGTTCAATCAGTTAAACTAAGCATATTAATTATAAATGTACATATAAAACGTGTGTGTGTGTGTGTGTGTGTGTGTGTGTGTGTGTGTGTGTGTGTGTGTGTGTGTGTGTGTGTGTGTGTGTGTGTGTGTGTGTGTGTGAGAGAGAGAGAGAGAATTAGGCTACATGGAGGGGATTATTGGTTAGTTTGGTTCATCAGGCTGACCCCCAGTCTTCGCTTGAAGTTATTGAGGGATGATGAGGTTTTGGCAATGTGAAGATAAGAATTCCAGAGTATGGTACTGTACCTCTGTATCTGATAGAGAAATGACTATGTGAGTGGCGGCAGTTGGGAGGGTGAAGGTTATCACAGTGTATTGTGTTATATAGGTGGATTTCAGAATTAACCTGGAAGAATACATTGAAGGGTACGCTGTCTGGGAGGTATGAGTATTTGTAGATTAAAGTGCATAATTGGCGTACATTCATGTCGTAAATAGACAAGAAATCGAGTTTCTTAAACAAAGGTGCAAATGGGGCCAGGTAATTAGAGGAGGTGGCTAGTCTTGCAAATGTATTTTGTATGATGAGTAATTTGTGTAGGTAGGAGGCATATGTACTGGCCCAGACAATATTACAGTAAATTAGATATGGGTAAATTAAGATAGTATACAGTAGGGTTAGGAAGCTTGCCTGATGAACCAAACCACTCATCTTTCTGATGATACCAACAGATTTCATCACTTTGCTACAGACAAATTGAATATGATCTTTCCAGGATAACTTTTCATCAATTAGAACTCGGAGGAATCTAGTGGTGTGACTTGTTCCATTTCATTCCCACCAAAATGAGATTCTGGCACTTTTTCTTTTCTTTTTTTTTTTTTTTACAATATTTCTTATTCTTTCTAATGAATACAATAAATGTAGTTGTTTTACCATCTAAAGAGAATTTGTTTTTCTCTAACCATTCAGAAAATTCTTGTGTGATAAAAGCAAATTGGTGTGATCAAGAGAAAGGGAAGTACAGTAGAAGATACAGCAGCAAGGTTATTGATATAGATTAGGAATAACAAGGTCCAAATATCAACCCTGTGGCACAGCACAGGATATCTTGGCCCTGGTAGATGCACAGCCGTTAGCAGAAGTAAATTGTTCTCTATCATAAACAGAACTATATAACCAATTATATGTATAATCACGAAAGCCGTAATAATGCAATTTAGAAAGTATTATTTCATGATCAACTGTGTAAAACGCTTTGGATACATCTAAAAAGATGCCAAGAGTGTATTAATTGTTGTTAAGGGCTGTAAAGATTTTACCCACAAGTTGCAAAAGAGCCATATCTGTGGAGTAGTTTTTACGAAAACCATATTGGTGCTCATATAGAACACAGTGTTGATTTACATGCTTCAACATTCTTTTATTTACCAAATTGTCTAGGATTTTAGAAAAGATTTATAGAGGGGGGATATCTTGGGCAATTTTCAAATCTTTTGGAACAATACCAGTTTGCATAGATTTGGTGAAGATATACATTAGCGGCTCAGTAATCGAGGAAGACCGATTTCACCAAAGAGGTACCAATCTCATCATCACCTGCAGAGGATATCTTTAAGTTACCAATCACCTCCATTACAGTTGACAAGATCATTAGAAATTATTCAATGCCCAAAATGTCAGATAGGGACTGTTAATCTTGGGGTGAAAAATAAACAGTGGACTCCATATGTTCCACGCCCTAAACTAGCATTTTAGCTTCCAAACTGTGTGTTGGATCTGTTTGGGTTCCCTGACCTCCCTGATTGAGAGGTGACATTGACTTGACCTTTGGATTTTGGCTCTTGCTCACAACTATTGTGGTAGTCTCAAGTCTTAATAATAACTTCATTTTAGCCCCTTTAGTTACATCCTAATAATGAACTCAGGGAGGCTCAGTTAGGTGAAATTCTTGTCTTTTTTCTTTTTGGAGGCTTCTGTCTTCTGTCTCATTTATATCTCCCCTCTATGTTGGTCTCCTCTCCTGTCCTGTCCTGTCCTGTCCTCCTCTCCTGTCCTGTCCTCTCCTCTCCTGTCCTGTCCTGTCCTCTCATGCTCCAGCGTGGATACAGTATCTTGTCCTCTCATCTAACTGGGGGATGGGGGAGTGGGCGTGGAGAGTACTTTAACTGTGAGGCTCATGTCTGTACCAGAACAGCGGTCATTGAGGAACATACAGAGCCAGTGCACAGAGCCTGAAAGTCTGCTCTATGCGCTGGGACAGCGCTCAGTAAGCCAGGACTTTGATTTCTCTCAGCCGTGTGTATCCTGCTCTGCTCTCTCGCTCGTCATCTTATCCTCACATCACTGCTCTCTGCTGCTGAAGGTAAGCCTCCTGATGTGGAGTCTTCTCTTCCCTTCATTGTTAATGCTAAATTGTAATTATTTTGCCTCTATGGCCTACTTATTGCCTTACCTCCCTAATCTTCTACATTTGCACACACTGTACATCGATTTTTCTTTTGTGTTACTGACTGTTCATTTGTTTATGTGTAACTCTGTGTTGTTGTTTTTGTCGCACTGCTTTGCTTTATCTTGGCCAGGTCGCAGTTGTAAATGAGAACTTGTTCTCAAATGGCCTACCTGGTTAAATAAAGGTGAAATAATTTTTTAAAAATATCTTGCAGGGTGCATCCTAAATGGCACCCTATTCCCTACATAGTGCATGAATTCTTACTAGAGCCCAAGCTATGGTTAAAAGTAGTGAACTATGTAGTGAATAGAGTGCCATCTTAGCTTTTCAGTCAGTAGAACAAGGACTACTGGTACAGCAACTGCACCGCCCGCAACCGCAGGGCTCTCCAGAGGGTAGTGAGGTCTGCACAACGCATCACCGGGGGCACACTGCCTGCCCTCCAGGACACCTACAGCACCCGATGTTACAGGAAGGCCAAAACGATCATCAAGGACAGCAACCACCCGAGCCACTGCCTGTTCACCCCGCTATCATCCAGAAGGCGAGGTCAGTACAGGTGCATCAAAGCTGGGACCGAGAGACTGAAAACAGCTTCTATCTCAAGGCCATCAGACTGATAAATAGCCATCAGTAGCCGGCTACCACCCGGTTACTCAACCCTGCACCTTAGAGGCTGTTGCCCTATATACATAGACATGGAATCACTGGTCACTTTAATAATGTTTACATACTGCTTTAATAATTTCATATGTATATACTGTATTCTATTCAACTGTATTTTAGTCAGTGCCACTCCAGCATTGCTCGTCCTAATATTTATATATTTCTTAATTCCATTATTTTACTTTTAGATTTGTGTGTATTGTTGTGAATTGTTCGATATTACTGCACTGTTGGAGCTTGGAACACAATAATTTCACTACACCCGCAATAACATCAGCTAAATATGTGGATGTGACCAATACAATATTTATTTCCATATGGTCTGATAATTCTCCAGACAAATTTTCTTTGTAACTATGATATCCACATAAATAATCTGTAACAGTCCAGAGCTCTGGTGGGTTGCGTGTCATAGTGATTCATATGACACTGTATTCATTTCTCAGATTTATTTCTGTATTTTCTCATGGTCCTGTAATGGATAAACTACCGTTGTCCACCTACAGGTCATGAAGGAGCACTAGCATAGCAACTCATCCTGGTACGAAGACAACTACACAGACCAGGACAACGCCTCGCAGCGCATGGCGCTCTTCCTGCTCTACCTGCTGCTCTTCGTGGCCGGCCTGATGCTCCACGCCCTGGTGGTGCTGCTCTACCTGCTGCTCTTCGTGGCCGGCCTGACGCTCCACGCCCTGGTGGTGCTGCTCAGCAGCTGCTCTTCGTGGCCGGCCTGACGCTCAACGCCCTGGTGGTGCTGCTCAGCAGCTGCAACGGCATGCTCTTCTGTGTGCTCAATGTAGGCATGTTGGACCTACTGATTATAGTGGTGGTGCCCTTCTCCATCCTGTAGGCCATGTTGGAGAACGTGTGGTTGTGGGGACACTTCCTGTGCCGCTTCACCTTCCTTTATGTCATCAACTTCTACAGCAGCTCCTTCTTCCATGGTCTACATGATGGTGGAGCACGACCTGGCCGTGGTGCGCACCAGCCCCACGAACTTGGGGCCCAAGCAGACAGGCTCAGGGGGTTCCTCTGGGTCCTGTCCGTGGTTCTAGGCCTGCTTGATAACGCAAAGAATATATATATAGGACACCACTCCTTGACATGTTTTTATTGCTGCACAAACGTTTTGGTTATGAGCCCTTCTTCAGCGTGCAAGGCAATGACAATCAATGTCAGCTGAACAATACCACAGAGGTGGGCATAATTATACATTCAGTCAGTATTGGCCCAATTAAGAGATCCCAGCAGAGAGAGCTGTGGTGGTAACATAACAAACTAATAAAGATACTGTATATAGACACACAATGCAAATATGTCATTACCTGCTGGATAACGCCCATGTGACGCTGCTGGAGTGGGACGAGCTGGGCTGCTACATCTATCAGCACAACTTTGTGGACTGGTACACCTTCCTCTATCTAATCTTCCAGTTCCTGGGCCCGGTGGCCATCATCATGACCTTTAACCTGCTGACCCTGCGGGCGGTGTGGGGGGGGGCTGTGGCTGGTTCATCTGTACTCCCTGTGTTTGTGCTGTGCTGGTTGGTTATGGATCACAACCATGTCGTCTTCATATATGAACAAACAAGTTACTAACCTCAAAATGAATGTCATGCCTGTATATTCTTGTCACATTCACAAGAAAAAACAGATGACAACTTAACTGTCAATAGTTTTGGTACAGGCCAGGTTGTCACTACCTGGCTATGCTGACATCTTGCTGCTCTGAGGAATCAGGGGTACGTCCCAAGTGGTACCCTAGTAGTAGTGCACTACATTGGAAATAGGGTGCTATTTGAGACGCACACAGGATTCATTAGCAGGTTTCTGTGGCTTGGCCTGAGCTGATACTATAGAATTCTTAAATGATATTGTTTGCCTTCTCATGTCTTCTCACAATCTACAGTACATGCTACCTCCCCATGCTGCCTCCCTGTGTGTTTCAGGTTCATTTACCACACACACACACACACACACACACACACACACACACACACACACACACACACACACACACACACACACACACACACACACACACCCTTGCATAGCAAAACACTATACATGTACAGAGACAGATCCATGCCTGAGTTTTGTTTAACCCTTCAAGTCAATTCATTCTAATGACAAAATACCCAGAAACATATTATGAACATTTTATTCTGTTGCTTTGTTGTATGGTGTTGTTTTCTATTTCCTTCTTTTTTTAAGCAGATAAAAGTTTCACATTAAAATATGAAATACCCCCAAATCTATAAATAGAACACCACAGGTTGGACAGTAATTGTAGTGACAGCTAACTTGAATGAGCCATGAATCATGTACATGAGTAGAAAAACACTGCAAAAAAAGAGAAGCTTACATTATTTACAGACACAAAGTCATTGGTGATTTTCATTTTCGGTTAAAAAAAGGCTAGCGGTATGATCATACTACAGTATTTTTGTAAGTTCCGATATTCAAGCAACATGGTCCTTGTGGTGTTATTATAATAGTCTCTAATGTGGCCACTAGCAAAACATTCTCAGCACAAGGCCAATGATTTATATTACTAATGATAATTTTGTACAATTGGGATGGTAATCGAGAATGACGTCTGCGACATTTGGTTTTGAAACCCTTTTTCTTTTGGAGGTGTGGCAGTTCACCAAAACATTACCAATAATTGCAATACATTCAATCAAACTGAAGGCATTTCATTTGTTTCACACTAAAACGGCGTCTGGCAGTAACACTGTTCAGCTAAAATAGGACATAGAGCAACTGCACTAGTGGGTCTCTCTTTCTCTATTCTTCGATATGACTACACAGTAAATCAATGTTTCTCATTTCTGAAACACACATTATGCACACACATTACAAGTCTCCATCTTGGAACTCAAAGTGATGTCATGGAGATACAGTCATGTGAAAAAGTAAGTACACTCCCTGGAAAGTTGTCTTTTTTTGTACATATTTGGACAGATGGACATGTAATCTTCACTTCACCACTATTGACAGATAAAGGTAATCGAATTTAACAAATGACACTGAAAGATTATACTTTGCAATCATTTATTCATCAAAAAATTTACAGAAATGCAACTCCATTGTGCAGAAAAAAATAAGTACACCCCTAGCTTCAATAGCTGGTGTTGCCTCCTTTAGATGAAATATCTTAATGTAGCCATTTCTTGTAACTGTCTGTCCGTCTCTTACATCGACAGGGAGGAATTTTTGGACAACTCTTCTTTACAGTACTACTTCAACTGTCATGTTCGAGGGCTTTCTTGCAAGCACGGCCAGCTTCAAGTTCCCCCACAGCATTTCGACAGGATGCTGTGGGGGAATTCCATAACCCTCCATTTCTTATTTTTGAGCCATTCTGTTGTAGCTTTGCTTGTGTGTTTTGGATCATTGTCCTGTTGCAAGATGCATTTTCGGTTCAGCTTCAGCTTTTTGGCCTTTGGCCTCACATTCACCTCAAGAATCATCTGGTACAATATGGAATTCGTGGTTGAATGATGGCAAGTTGGCCAGGCCCTGAGGAAGCAAAGCAGCCCCAAACCATAATGCCTCTGCCTCCATGCTTTACGGTTGGTATGAGGTTCTTCTGTTCAAAGGCAGTGTTCCGTTTTCACCAAACATGGCGTCTGGCATTGCGGCCAAACAACTCCACCTTTGACTCATCTGTCCAGAGCACATTGTTCCAGTAGTTTTAGTCTTCACCCAGATGTGGTCTGGAAAATATCAGGCGTGTCTTCATATTATTTGTTGAGAGCAGAGGCTTCTTCCTTCCTGACCTCCCATGTAGGCCAAGTTTGTGCAGTGTCTTTCTGACAGTTAACTCATGCACTTTGACATTGATTGTGGCAAGAGAGGCCTATAGATCCCTTGATGTTACCCTGGGGTTCTTAGAGACTTCTATGAGCATCTTTCGGTCAGCTCTTGGGCTGATTTTGGTGGGACGATCTGGCCTAGGTAGATTGCCAGTGGTCATTTGTAGATGAGCCGTCAGACAGTGGACTGATGTACTTCAAATTGCTTGGAAATGGATTTGTAACCCCTCCCAGACTCATGGGCATCAATAATCTTTCTTCTGAGGGCCTCGGGTAGGTATTTTGATCTTGACATGATGTTTTACCAAACACCCATACGGTTAAGACCAAACCAGTTTCTAATCTTTATGGAAAGCTGGACCCTCCCAAGTTACTCTCTAATGATTTTCACCTATTTTGGTGCACCTGATTCTAATTTTAGCCATTTTATGTGATGGTAAAGGTAGGGGTGTACTAACCTTTTCTGCATAAAGAAATTGCATTTTTGTTTATTTTAATTGCATAACATTTTCAAAGCACATTTTTTTTTGTGTGATTTGTTAAATTGGATCACCTTCATCAATGAATGTGATTGGAATTTAGCTCAGATATCCATGTGTCCAAATACGTCAAATAAAAAAAGACCACTTCCAGGGAGTGTACTTACTTTTTCACATGACTGTAGATAGCGGACTGCCAAATAAAATAAATCAACAAATCTGTCACAGTTTTGAATCTCTCAACAGCTAAGAGTAACCCATGTGTATTACAAACAAGAACCTACCATACAAACTTCAGAACATACAATTACATTCTTGAACATGAAGTAGTTCTCAATATTGATAACTATGACAAGTAAAGTAATAATATCAATTTCATATATGTCTTTCTATACAATTATTATTTTGACCTAAATTCTTAAAATACAAATCCTTTATCTGTCGGACAGTATTTCTTTTGAATTGACCTCAGCTGAGCATCAGTAACTGACCATTTTGTTTGACTGTGGTACAGTGATGAGGTTTAACAGTGGTTATGTTCGTTCCAGTACTGGCAATTGGTGTTAGTCTTGGCTCCACTGTTTAGTTTCTGCGTGAGTAAGTACAATGCCGTTCAGAGGATTCAATGAGCCCCCTCATACTCATTTTATCATAATGTAGCATCTTCATTGATTTAGCTGCATTTTGAGTTAACCTGCTCTACCTCACGTCAACCTAACCATCAAAGCACAGGAGAAATGTTCATATTGAATTTTAAAATGACATTTTCTGCCGTTGATAACGGAAAGCATCTTCCCGTTTTCATATTGTAGTCTGTTATCATGGGATTCCAAGCACCTAGAGGTACAGTACGGTGAGAAAAAGCTACAAATCCACTGTCTCACACTGGTAATTCAATTATTGCAGTTCTGTACCTCTGGTTCATTTTCCTCTCCCAGCCCTGTGGTTTGAGAGATGTGATTGGGCATGAACCCAAGTCAACATCCAGGATGGGCCACCATCTTGGCCCCAGCGCTTGTCATTACATTATCCCTTTGTCTTTCTGTCTGTGTGTTATTAAGGTGCAGGGCACGGGGTGGTGGTGTAGCAGTAACACACAGGTCAAAGTTCCCACAGAGCGGTGGTGAGGGGAGCCTGGAAGAGTCGATCATCAGCGCCATAGTGGGGAGCCACTGAGTAGAGCAGTCCCTCTCTCTCACACACACACACATATGCACGCACACACACACACACACACACACACACACACACACACACACACACACACACACACACACACACACACACACACACACACACACAGAGCCAGGTAAGAGTGAGCTCTGCCTTCTGGCTTTACAATGGTGACAGTATTAGCTGCTTGTCCATTCAGTCCTTTTGGTCTGTGACTACATCCTGGTGTGACTTCATGGGTTCCTTTTTAGAGGACACTGAAGACACAGCCTCCCCCTTCAACTAGAGCCACCCTGGCATACATATGGTTACAAACACACATGCACCACCCACACAACCTCACACACACACACATACCGGCATTCTAACACACACTGACGCGCACATCCACCCACACACATACCCCCCTCTCTCTTACACGTTTTCTACCCCCCTCACATTAAGACACTGCTCTTCTGGAGCTGCTGCGGCTGAGGCTGCCGGCGCTGCTCTTGCGGGAAAGGCTGGGTGTCGTGGCGACCGAGAGGCTTGGTGTCGTGGTAACCGAAGGGGCGGGCTCGTTGGGGCAGCCATACTGCAGGAGGATGTCAGCACACTCCTGACTGCCAGCATAACGTGCCAACGTGACGGCCGTCTGCCCCTGGGCGTCCCGACACCTCACATCACTGCCATACTGCGACCAGGGAGCGAGAGAGAGGGAGGAGGGGGAATGAGAGAGGGCAATAAGATTCAGTTGAAATTCGTAGTAAATAAAAAAACACACGTATAGCTGTTTTTGGTCAAGTGTCACTTCTGTGCGTTTCCCACTACAGTATGTACAGTTGAAGTCAGAAGTTTACATACACCTTAGCCAAATACATTTAAACTCAGTTTTTCACAATTCCTGACATTTAATCCTAGTAAAAATTCCCTGTCTTAGGTCAGTTAGGATCACCTCTTTATTTTAAGAATGTGAAATGTCTGAATAATAGTAGAGAGAATGATTTATTTCAGCTTTTATTTCCTTCCTCACATTCCCAGTGGATCAGAAGTTTACATACACTCAATTAGTATTTGGTAGCATTGCCTTTAAATTGTTTAACTTGGGTCAAACGTTTTGGGTAGCCTTCCACAAGCTTCCCACAATAAGTTGGGTGAATTTTGGCCCATTCATCCTGACAGAGCTGGTGTAACTGAGTCAGGTTTGAATCAGGCCTCCTTGCTTGCACACGCCTTTTCAGTTCTGCCCACAACTTTTCTATAGGATTGAGGTCAGGGCTTTGTGATGGCCACTCCAATACCTTCACTTTGCTGTCCTTAAGCCATTTTGACACAACTTTGGAAGTATGCTTGGGGTCATTGTCCATTTGGAAGACCCATTTGCCACAAAGCTTTAACTTCCTGACTGATGTCTTGAGATGTTGCTTCAATATATCCACATAATGTTCCTCCCTTATGATGCCATCTATTTTGGGAAGTGCACCAGCCCTCCTGCAGCAAAGCACCCCCACAACATGATGCTGCCACCCCCGTGCTTCACGGTTGGGATGGTGTTCTTCGGCTTGCAAGCCACCCCCTTTTTCCTCCGAACATAATGATGGTCATTGTGGCCAAACAGTTCTATTTTTGTTTCATCAGACCAACGGACATTTCTCCAAAAAGTACGATCTTTGTCCCAATGTGCTGTTGCAAACCGTAGTCTGGCTTTTTTATAGCAGTTTTGGAGCAGTGGCTTCTTCCTTGCTGAGCGGCCTTTCAGGTTATGGCGATATAGGACTCGTTTTACTGTGGATATAGATACTTTTGTACCTGTTTCCTCCAGCATCTTCACAAGGTCCTTTGCTGTTGTTCTGGGATTGATTTGCACTTTTCGCACCAAAGTACGTTCATCTCTAGGAGACAGAATGCGTCTCCTTCCTGAGCGGAATCACAGCTACATGGTCCCATGGTGTTTATACTTGCGTACTATTGTTTGTACAGATGAACGTGGTACCTTCAGGCGTTTGGAAATTGCTCCCAAGGATGAACCAGACTTGTGGAGGTCTAAAAAAAGATGGCTGATTTATTTTGATTTTCCCATGATATCAAGCAAAGAGGCACTGAGTTTGAAGGTAGGCCTTGAAATACATCCACAGGTACACCTTCAATTGACTCAATGATGTCAATTAGCTTGTCAGAAGCTTCTAAAGTCATGACATCATTTTCTGGAATTATCCAAGCTGTTTAAAGGCACAGTCAACTTAGTGTATGTAAACTTCTGACCCACTGGAATTATGATACAGTGAATTATAAGTGAAATAATCTGTCTGTAAACAATTGTTGGAAAAATTACTTGTGTCATGCACAAAGTAGATGTCGTAACCGACTTGCCAAAACTATAGTTTGTTAACAAGAAATTTGTGCAGTGGTTGAAAAACGAGTTTTAATGACTCCAACCTAAGTGTATGTAAACTTCCCGACTTCAACTGTTATTTCTGCCATTCTTTGACTAGTGGCATGATGTCTCAAACCGAGAATGAACGAAAGACAAAAAAATGGAAAAGCAGGATGAAGAGATGATAGGAGGGACGCTCTCTCACCCAGACCAGCAGCTGGGTCATGACCACGTCGGCGAGCTGGCAGGCGGCGTGCAGTGCGGAGCAAGGCGGCCGAGGGGAGCCCTCCAGGGGAGGGCTGGGGGAGGCAGCAGGGGGGGGTGGAGAGAGGTGACCCCCTGGGGGAAGGGGGGCATTGATGTCATCCTTGGTGCTATGGGCCAGGAGAAGGAGCAGGCGGGGGAGGTCCCTCTCCATCACGGCCGCCAGCAGACTGGCTGACAGCGTGTTGACCTCTAACCCCTGACTGGGGGAGGGCAGGGCCAGCGGAGCCACAAACAACCTCTGCTCGTACTTGGCCCGGATCCATGACTCCCGCTCCTCTCTGGGACCAGACACAGACACACATGGTTACAGAGACACAAAGACACAGTTACAGAGACACGGTTACAAAGGGAACGGAGTGTGTGAATACAGGCAGGTGTATGTAGTCAGACACCTTCACATCTCCTATTTCTACTACTAGCTCAACTACAACTAATACTGCAACTGCAGTCCAGCAAGCTTGCCACTTATTCACACATTAAGTGTCCTATACTCTGTCCCCCAGTCCTCACCGGGTGGCGTCGGGTGTGGGTTTTCGGCGGCCCAGTGTACGTCCCTCCCAGATGCTGTTGGCCAGGTGGTTGCCGATGGCACCCAGCACCAGGGTGAGTTCTCTGGGCAGGTCGTCCAGGTCCAGAGAGCGGACACGGGACAGGTGGGTGCCCAGGTTCCTGTGGATTCCTGAACATTCAATGCAGATCAGAGCCCCCAGGTTCAGACTGGCCCATGTTGGGTCTGAGAGAGAAGACACAGTTAGGTCTGGGATAAGTCTATATAATAGACTAAAACGTGTACAGTTTTTAGTCCGGGTTGAAACTGCATGAGTAGGATTAACAGAGAGCAAACATAGAGATGGGATTAGAGTAACGGTATTACAGTACAATTTTAGTCTGGGTTGAAACTGCATGAGTAGGATTAACAGAGAGCAAACATAGAGATGGGATTAGAGTACCGGTATTACAGTACAGTTTTAGTCCGGGTTGAAACTGGATGAGTAGGATTAACAGAGAGCAAACATAGAGATGGGATTAGAGTACCGGTATTACAGTACAGTTTTAGTCCGGGTTGAAACTGGATGAGTAGGATTAACAGAGAGCAAACATAGAGATGGGATTAGAGTACCGGTATTACAGTACAGTTTTATTCTGGGTTGAAACTGCATGAGTAGGATGTATATAGGAGAAAGAGTGGAAGGATATGGAGAACGGAGGGGGCTCCACCCACACTGAAAACCAAGCTCAATTACATCTGGAAGATGGATGAGGAACCAAGAAAGCAGAAAAAGCAGTAGAGCACGAAAGGAAAGAGAAAGAGAATAGAGAGATATTAACAGCAGCACAGAGAGATACAACCATCCCTAATAAATGACTTACTAGGTGCTTCACAGTCCACACAGAGGCTGTTGCCCTTGGCGTTACGGATAGCCTGCAGTGCCACAGCTTCACTCTGGCTGTTCTTACGAGCCTGTGGAACACACACACAATTAGTTTCTCCTCAGTGACAGCTGGTTTCCAACACAAACACTTTGCCAGACACTGATATTTTCTTGTAGTGTGTGTGTGTGTGTGCATATGTGTGTGTGTGTGTGAGCGTATGTGTGTGTGTGTGTGTGTGCGTATGTGTGTGTGTGCATATATGTGTGTGTGTGTGTGTGTATATGTGTGTGTGCGCGTATGTGTGTGTGTGCGTATGTGTGTGTGTGTGTGTGTGTGTGTTCGTCTGCATCTTTGCCTTGTTCTTGCTACTCTCACACAGCTGCAGGCTGGCCAGGATCTGTCTCTCGATGGCCGTCACCCAGGAGTCCCTCTCCTCCACACTCTGGGCCTCGAAGTGCCACGTCTGGCCCGTGCTCGACACGATCAGAAAGTCAAAGTTATCCTCGTCTGATGACAGAACACATACAGTACACTTGTATTAGAGACAGTCAAATCATGACATTTTCCCTGACCATGTGACCTGACCAGGAATACAACATTGGTTCCAATCAGGTCACACGGTGAGGATAAACTCATAACAAAGTACCACACTGTGGGTTCAGAGGGTTACGTCCTCCATCACAATGATGATTGGTGGTGGATCTCCAAACGGCACGTACCTGCTAAGTAGACATCGGCATGCATTATTGCATTGCTGTCATGGTGGACAAATGAAGATGTATGGAGTATATGGAGAGAAGTCTTTTACCGAATGGAGATACAGTAAGTGCTTTGTCTTAGAGACAGACTCAAGAGGCTGCTCAATAAAAGCAGACACTGACAGACAAATTGATAAACAGAAAAGCAGACAGTCAGACAAGACAGGCAGACAGGATTAAAAGCATGGCTGACAGGCAGACAGACAGGAACAGACAGACAAACAGGGCTGACAGACAGAGTTCCTCATTACCTGTCTTGTTTATGTTTCTTAAGCTACCAAAGCTTTTTAGTTTCCACATTTTGCGCTTTGCTACAGGGTAAGAGATTAGCAGATCAGACATCCCAGGGAAGCAGGGAGAGAGAGAGAATAAAGGAACACAGGAGGAAATGAGAGGAAGACAAAATAGATCAAAGTGATAAAGGCAGATATTTTGGAGAGAATAAGTAGAAAATCCAGCAGAAGGGCATAGACTGAGTAGAGACTAAGCTTTTTCTGATTCACCCCCAAAGTCTATATGGTGGCAGGATTCAATGTTCAGATAGAAATGTAATGTGCAGAAAATATAAGATTATCTGTCATGAGTAGGGAATCATCTGATCTCACATACATTTATATCTGCAATGTTCTGAATGTTTCACCTCACTAAACCATGAATACACTGTGTTGGAAGCTTACCATCTGCTTGGCCAATGGCTACGTCTCCTTTCTGGTTCATGCTCTTCTTCCTGCGATGCTTCTTCCTGTCAACCATTGGGGAGGCTGAGCCTGTATCTTTATAGGAGGAGGGTCTGGACACCCCCTCGATGGCAGAGTCTGCCACAGTCATACAAGCACAGGAAATAAGTTTGTGCCATATGGTATAAAAGTACAAAAAAACGAATATCTACAATGACTCAAATAAGATTACACTAGTAAGTAAATTCAAAAGTGACAAAAATATTTTTCAAAGTATCAAATCCACAGAGGACCAGGGTGGTGAACGTACCCATGCTTTGGGGCTTGTTAGAGAGAGTAGAGGGGCAGCGCTGCACCCCTCTGTTCCCCCCAGGAGACAACACTCCTCCCGCCCCCTCCTCTACTGGCAGGAGGTTACTACCACTACCAGGGACTATGGGGGAGAGAGCATCACATTTCAAAGAGATATTACATAAAGACACTCATGACAATTCAGTGATCAAACCAAATAATGTGTAGATATTGTAATGTAGATCACATACAAAAAATGTAAAGCGCTTATTTCTGTTCTATGACATAAGTGAGAGATATGGATGAAAGAAAGGTGTGAAGAAGAGTAAGTTACAGGGAGAATGAAAAACAGTGAGACACCAAGACGGCTAGAGAGAGGAGGCTGTAGATTAGGTTCAGAGACAAGGAGAAATAGAAGGGGAGAGGTGATAAAGAGAGAGATTGGCTGTCCTTTTCGAGCCTAAGGGTGTGACGAGTAGTCAGACAAAAACTTTCTGCATACGATTATGATCCAAGTATTTTTTGTAATTATCGGTGATTGGAAGAAAAAAAAAACATTTCAGTACCAGCACACATCTTTCTCATGCTAGTCAGTCATGTGCAAAGTTCTACGTGGTCTGAATAACTCAACTGGCTGGCTGTAAAGAGAAGGGTGGGTTGTACGTTGATCCTGCTCTATTTCTCTGTCCACTCCCTTCATAATTTCACCTGATCAGTTTTTGGTCTGATCATTTACAGTGCATTTGCTAAGTATTCAGACCTCTTGACTTTTTCCACATTTTGTTACGTTACAATCTTATTCTAACATTAATTAAATATATGTTTTTTCTCATCAATCTACACACAATACTCCATAATGACAAAGTGAAAACAGGTTTGTAGAAATTTTTGAAAATGTATAAAAAAAAAAAAATGACATACTTTTTCTTACCACTGAATGTGAATAAGGTATGTGAACCCTTCGGAATTACATGGATTTCTGCATAAATTGGTCAAATTTTTATCTGATCTTTATCTAAGTCAACAATAGACAAACATAGTGTGCTTAAACTAATAACACATAAATTATGGTATTTTTCTTGTCTATATTGAATACATCATTTAAACATTCACAGAGTAGGTTGGAAAAAGTATGTGAACCCCTAGGCTAATGACTTCTCCAAAAGATAATTGGAGTCAGGAGTCAGCTAACCTGGAGTCCAATCAATGAGACGAGATTGGAGATGTTGGTTAGAGCTGCCTTGCCCTATAAAAAACACTCACAAAATGTGAGTTTGCTATTCACAAGAAGCGTTGCCTGATGTGAACCATGCCTCAAACAAAAGAGATCACAGAAGACCTAAGATTAAGAATTGTTGACTTGCATAAAGCTGGAAAGGGTTACAAAAGTATCTCTAAAAGCCTTGATGTTCATCAGTTCACGGTAAGACATTGTCTATAAATGGAGAAAGTTCAGCACTGTTGCTACTCTACCTAGGAGTGGCCGTCCTGCAAAGATGACTGCAAGAGCACAGCGCAGAATGCTCAATGAGGTTAAGAAGAATCCTAGATTGTCAGCTAAAGACTTACAGAAATCTCTGGAACATGCTAACATCTCTGTTGACAAGTCCAAGACACGTAAAACACTAAACAAGAATGGTGTTCATGGGAGGACACCACGGTAGAAGCCACTGCTGCCTAAAAAAAAACATTTCTGCACGTCTGAGGTTTGCGAAAGTGCACCTGGATGTTCCACAGCGCTACTGGCAAAATATTCTGTGGACAGATGAAACTACAGTTGAGTTGTTTGGAAGGAATACACAACACTATGTGTGGAGAAAAAAAGGCACAGCACACCAACATCAAAACCTCATCCCAACTGTAAAGTATGGTGAAGGGAGCATCATGGTTTGGGGCTGCTTTGCTGCCTCAGGGCCTGGACAGCTTGCAATCATCGACGGAAAAATGAATTCCCAAGTTTATCAAGACATTTTGCAGGAGAATGTTAGGCTATCTGTCCGTCAATTGAAGCTCAACAGAAGTTGGGTGATGCAACAGGACAATGACCCAAAACACAGAAGTAAATCAACAACAGAATGGCTTCAACAGAAAAAAATAGGCCATCTGGAATGGCCCAGTCAGAGTCCTGACCTCAACCAGATTGAGATGCTGTGGCATGACCTCAAGAGAGCAGTTCACACCAGACATCCTAAGAATATTGCTGAACTGAAACCGTTTTGTAAAGAGGAATGGTCCAATATTCCTCCTGACTGCTGTGTGATCCGCAACTACAGAAAACATTTGGTTGAGGTTATTGCTGCCAAACCAGTTATTAAATCCAAGGGTTCACATACTTTTCCCACCCTGCACTGTGAATGTTTACACGGTGTGTTCAATAAAGACATGAACATGTATAATTGTTTGTGTGTTATTAGTTTAAGCAGACTGTGTTTGTCTAATTGTTTTGAACTAGATGAAGATCAGATAACATTTTAGGACCAATTTATGCAGAAATCCAGGTATTTTCAAAGGGTTCACATACTTTATCTTGCCACTGTAAGTATTCTGATCCTTTGCTATGAGATTCTAAATATAGCTCAGGTGCATCCTGTTTCCATTGATCATCTATGAGATGTTTCTACAACTTCATTGGAGTCCACCTGTGGTAAATTCAATTGATTGGACATGATTTGGAAAGGCACACAAATGTCTATATAAGGTCCTACAGTTGACAGTGCATGTCAGAGCAAAAACCAAGCCATGAGGTTGATGGAAATGTCCGTAGAGCTCCGAGACAGGATTGTGTCGAGGCACAGACCTGGGGAAGGGTACCAAATAATTTCTACAGCATGAAGGTTCCCAAGAATACAGTGGCCTCCATCATTCTTAAATAGGAAAAGTTTCCTAGAGCTGGCCACCCAGCCAAACTGAGCAATCGGGGGAGAAGGGCCTTGGTCAGGGAGGTGACAATGGTCACTCTGACAGGGCTCCAGAGTTCCTCTGTGGAGATGGGAGAACCTTCCAGAAGGACAACCATCTCTGCAGCACTCCACCAATCAGGCCTTTATGGTAGAGTGGCCAGAAGGAAGCCCCTCCTCAGTAAAAGGCACATGACAGCCCACTTGTTTGCCAAAAGGCACCTAAAGACTCAGATCATGAGAAACAATATTCTCTGGTCTGATGAAACCAAGATTGAACTCTTTGGCCTGAATGCCAAGCGTCACATCTGGAGGAAACCTGGCACCATCCCTACGGTGAAGCATGGTGGTGGCAGCATCATGCTGTGGGGATGTTTTTCAGCAGCAGGGACTGGGAGACTAGTCAGGATCGAGGGAAAGATGAACAGAGCAAAGTACAGAGAGATCCTTGATGAAAACCTGCTCTTGAGTGCTCAGGACCTCAGACTGGGGCGAAGGTTCACCTTCCAACAGGACAATGGCTCTAAGCACACAGCCAAGACAATGCAGGAGTGGCTTCGGGACAAGTCTCTGAATGTCCTTGAGTGGATGAGCCAAAGCCCGGACTTGAACCAAATCTAACATCTCTGGAGACCTTAAAATAGCTGTGCAGCGACGCTCCCCATCCAACCCGACAGAGCTTGAGAGGATCTGCAGAGAAGAATGGGAGAAACTCCCTAAATACAAGTGTGTCAAGCTTGTAGCATCATCTCCAAGAACACTCGAGGCTGTAGTCACTGCCAAAGGTGCTTCAACAAAGTACTGAGTAAAGGGTCTGAATACTTATGTATATTTCAGTTTTTTATTTGTATATTTCAGTTTTTTATTTGTAATAAATTTGCAAACATTTCTAAAAACCTGTTTTGTCTTTGTCATTATGGGGTAATTTGTGTAGATTGATGAGAAAAAAATAACAATTTAATCCATTTTAGAATAAGGCTGTAACATAACAAAATGTGGAAAAAGTCAAGGTGTCTGAATACTTTCTGAATGCACTGTAGATTGCTGTTGCGTCCTACTACAATACATCACATGGCCAGGACGTTTACTATCAAGCTATTAACGTGCATAATATCTAACAAATGGGGCAAGGGTAGCGAAAAAGATGAAATGCCGATGCTCATTCTGCCTGAGTGACAGCAAACTTGGCAGCCCACTGCAAGTTGAAAACACACAAAGACACACACACACCTTCCGAGCGCTGCTTCTAATCGGCAGTGTTTTTGCAGTGAGTATTTTGCCAACATCTGCTTAAGCATATTAAAACACTTACGCTGTTTCTGATCACGATTATCAACAGATCCGACTATCAACTGTCAATTTATGGATACGATTACAAATACGAGTATGGCCATGTCAGCACACCCCTATTGGAGCCCCTCTCACCAGCGCTGGCCCCCTCAGGCCCCTGGACGTCTTTGACCAGGTCGTTGAGGCCGGGCGGAGGGCCACAGGAAGGGACGGCACCAGCACGGGGTGGGCGTTTCCCTGGCACCTTCACAGTCACCCTCAGCAGGTCCATCTCTTTCCCATGGACGTTCTGCATGTAGTCCTGCCAGGTCAGGGGGAAAGGCCAACCAATACAGCAGATATTTCAAACATATATAATGTTACTGCAGCATGGTCCAGCCCATTCTGAGATTCAAAATGGTGTTCAGCAGGTTATACAAACTATAACAATGTAGCCAACTCAGGGATTCAATGGGATTCAATATCCAACCATTTTCCAAAGTCTTTGTAATAGAGTCAGAGGATTTTCCTGACTGGTCATGTGGAAGCTCTATTTTTTAATTTTTTTATTTCACCTTTATTTAACCAGGTAAGCTAGTTGAGAACACGTTCTCATTTACAAATGCGACCTGGCCAAGATAAAGCAAAGCGGTGCGACAGAAACAACAACACAGAGTTACATAGAATAAACAAGCGAACAGTCAACACAATAGAACAAAAAGAAAGTCTATATACAGTGTGTGCAAATGGCATGAGGAGGTATGGCAAAAAATAGGCCATAGTAGCAAAGTAATTACAATTTAGCAGATTAACACTGGAGTGATAGATGAGCAGATGATGATGAGCAGATGATGGTGTGTAAGTAGTGATACTGGTGTGCAAAAGAGCAGCAAAGTAAATAAAAACAATATGGGGATGAGGTAGGTAGATTGGGTGGGCTATTTACAGATGGACTATGTACAGCTGCAGTGATCGGTTAGCTGCTCAGATAGCTGATGCTTAAAGTTAGTGAGGGAAATGTAAGTCTCCAGCTTCAGCGATTTTTGCAATTCGTTCCAGTCACTGGCAGCAGAGAACTGGAAGGAAAGGCGGCCAAAGGAGGTGTTGGCTTTGGGGATGACCAGTGAGATATACCTGCTGGAGCGCGTGCTACGGGTGGGTGTTGTTATCGTGACCAGTGAGCTGAGATAAGGCGGAGCTTTACCTAGCATAGACTTGTAGATGACCTGGAGCCAGTGGGTCTGGCGACGAATATGTAGCGAGGGCCAGCCGACTAGAGCATACAGGTCGCAGTGGTGGGTGGTATAAGGCGCTTTGGTAACAAAACGGATGGCACTGTAATAGACTGCATCCAATTAGCTGAGTAGAGTATTGGAAGCTATTTTGTAGATGACATCGCCGAAGTCGAGGATCGGTAGGATAGTCAGTTTTACTAGGGTAAGTTTGGCGGTGTGAGTGAAGGATGCTTTGTTGCGAAATAGAAAGCCGATTCTAGATTTGATTTTGGATTGGAGATGTTTGATATGAGTCTGGAAGGAGATTTTACAGTCTAGCCAGACACCTAGGTATTTGTAGTTGTCCACGTATTCTAGGTCAGAACCGTCCAGAGTAGTGATGCTAGTCGGGCGGGCGGGTGCGGGCAGCGAACGGTTGAAAAGCATGCATTTGGTTTTGCTAGCGTTTAAGAGCAGATGGAGGCCACGGAAGGAGTGTTGTATTGCATTGAAGCTCGTTTGGAGGTTTGTTAACACAGTGTCCAAAGAAGGGCCAGATGTATACAGAATGGTGTTGTCTGCGTAGAGGTGGATCAGGGAATAACCCGCAGCAAGAGCGACATCATTGATATAAATGCATGTCCCTGATCAGCTCTTTATGTGTGTCCATACAAACAGCTGGAATATAGTGTAGCACTGAGTGTCAGTGCATTGACTCACGTTGACGCTGGAGTGATAGGAGAGCATGCCGTTGTTGGACAGCGTGACGTATTTCTTCTTCCATTCCTTGTTGAGGGAGTTCCCACTGCGCTTCAGCAGGATGCTCTGGTGGAGGGAGACAGGGATGACGGACAGAGGAGAGGAGACGAGGATAAGACACACATTCTTTATCTGTTCTTTATTATGCTCCTTATGCCAAAAGAGCCTAGCAGGCTTCCACAAAATCTACCTCAACAAAATTCTCAAAGGTAAGTTAAATCCCTCTCCTAGCTCCATGATGTTAGTTCATTGTCTGTGATGAGCTCCTATATAGCATACAGCTCCTACAGGATATACTGTCTGTCTGTCACCTACCTGTTTGATGGGGATGGAGCGTCCACTACCCAAGTCTCCTATCTTACCATCTGTACTCCTCCTCTCCGAGTCACTGCCCCTACGGCCCTGCAGACATGGCACAAGACAAACAACAAGAATAAACAGGTAAAGAGAAAACAGAGAGAGAGGGAGAGAGAATGCTGTTCATTGACAACAGCTCAGCATTTAACACCATAGTACCCTCCACACTCGTCAGTAAGCTCGAGATCCTGTATCTCGACCCTGCCCTGTGCAACTGGGTCCTGGACTTCCTGATGAGCCGCCCCCAGGTGGTGAGGGTAGGAAATAACATCTCCAGCCCGCTGATCCTCAACACTGGGGCCCCACAAGGGTGCGTTCTCAGTCCTCTCCTGTACTCCCTGTTCACCCATGACTGCATGGCCATGCACTCCTCCAACTCAATCATCAAGTTTGCAGATGACACTACAGTGGTAGGCTTGATTACCAACAACAACGAGACGGCCTACAGGGAGGAGATGAGGGCCCTCGGAGTGTGGTGTCAGGAAAATAACCTCACACTCAATGTCAACAAAACAAAGGAGATGATCGTGGACTTCAGAAAACAGCCTAGGGAGCAGCCCCCTATCCACATCGACGGGACAGTAGTGGAGAAGGTGGAAAGTTTTAAGTTCCTCGGCGTACACATCACGGACAACCTGAAATGGTCCACCCACACAGACAGCATGGTGAAGAAGGCGCAGCAGCCTTCTTCACCAAACTTTTACAGATGCACATTCGAGAGCATCCTGTCGGGCTGTATCACCGCCTGGTACGGCAACTGCTCCGCCCACAACCGTAAGGCTCTCCAGAGGGTAGTGAGGTCTGCACAACGCATAACCGGGGGAAAACTACCTGCCCTCCAGGACACCTACACCACCCGATGTCACAGGAATGCCAAAAAGATCATCAAGGACAACAACCACCCGAGCCACTGCCTGTTCACCCCGCTATCATCCAGAAGGCGAGGTCAGTACAGGTGCATCAAAGCGGGGACCGAGAGACTGAAAAACAGCTTCTATCTCAAGGCCATCAGACTGTTAAACAGCCATCACTAACATTGAGTGGCTGCTGCCAACACACTGACTCATCTCTAGCCACTTTAATAAGTAAAAATTGGATGTAATAAATGTATCACTACCCACTTTAAACAATGCCACTTTATATAATGTTTACATACCCTACATTACTCATATGTATATACTGTACTCTATACCATCTACTGCATCTTGCCTATGCCGTTCGACCAGCACTCATCCATATATTTCTATGTACATATTCTTATTCATTCCTTTACACTTGTGTGTATAAAGTAGTTGTCGTGAAATTGTTAGATTACTTGTTAGATATTACTGCATGGTCGGAAACTAGAAGCACAAGCATTTCGCTACACTCGCATTAACATCTGGGGACCCATGTGTATGTGACAAATAAAATTTGATTTGATTTAGAGAGAGAGAGAAAGAAAGAAAGAGAGAGATAACTATTATACAGACAGAGAGTGAAGGAAAAAGCACAAAATAGGGACTATAATCCATGAAGAGAGCTAAAATAGGGACTATAATCCATGAAGAGAGTTAAAATAGGGACTATAATCCATGAAGAGAGTTAAAATAGGGACTATAATCCATGAAGAGAGTTAAAATAGGGACTATAATCCATGAAGAGAGTTAAAATAGGGACTATAATCCATGAAGAGCGTTAAAATAGGGACTATAATCCATGAAGAGAGTTAAAATAGGGACTATAATCCATGAAGAGCGCTAAAATAGGGACTATAATCCATGAAGAGAGTTAAAATAGGGACTATAATCCATGAAGAGAGTTAAAATAGGGACTATAATCCATGAAGAGAGCTAAAATAGGGACTATAATCCATGAAGAGAGCTAAAATAGGGAGTATTTTATCTTTATTTAACTAGGCAAGTCAGTTAAGAACAAATTCTTATTTTCAATGATGGCCTAGGAACAGTGGGTTAACTGCCTTGTTCAGGGCAGAACGACAGATTTTTACCTTGTCTGTTCGGGGATTCAATCTTGCAACCTTTCGGTTACTAGTCCAACGCTCTAACCACTAGGCTACCTGCCGCCCCTATGATCCATGAAGAGAGCTAAAAAGATGACATTTCAAAGAAAGCACAGGGGACCTGAGAGAGGGTTATGGATAAGTCAATGAGGAATCTAAGTCAGTAAAAGTGTGTGTTTGTGGTTGGTTGGTATGTTACCGTGAAGCGGGAGCCGGTGCGTCGCCGGGGGGCGCTGCGGACAGACCCTGGGGTGGCGCTGCCCAGCCTCTCCCCCCCTGCTGCCCCACCGATCTCCTTATGACTGATCACTGGGGTGGAGGGCAGAGAGGATGAGTAGTCACTGCTCTGACCACCGTTACTGGCCTGAGAGAGAGAAACAAAAACAAAGAAAAAGAAAGAGTGACAGACAACAAAAAGGACAAAAGAGAGAGATTACAGAGAGCAAAGAAAGACAGCTGAATATGTGGAAAAATCTGGAAACAAAATCCATAAATCTAAATGAACACTGAACACTCCTGTCCAACATTACCATCCTATTGATTTGGACCAGTGTCTTATCTCCAGTATGAAGGACTGGAGGCCAGAGCTGTTGCTGTACCTGACCAGGGAAGACTCCTGACACTGGGGTAGAGCCTCCAGAGTGACTGGGGGAGTTGGGCAGGGATTTACAGGAGGCCAGTAGAGCTGCCTGCTTCTTCACTGCCATGATCTTCTGGGCAGCTGTGGTAAGTAGAGAGGACAAATACAAACATTACCCTACTTAGACAGTCATCTGTCTAATCTAGACGCTGATATAGATGAATGTGAAATTAATTCAAATTGGTTTATTGATTGAAATTCCAGCTACATTGTACTGAAACAACAGAAAAAAGGAGCAGTGTGTGTGTTTGTGTGTGTCCTCACCCTCGGTGAAGACGCGGTTGACGTTGAGACCGTAGGTAGCGCAGGTCTCGTAGTAGGTACATCGCCTGACGTCTGAACACAGCTGTCTAGCCCTGGCGTCCTCTATCACCCGAGGGTTGGTGCTGGTGATTTTATCTGGAGGAAGGAGGAACTAAATCAACTACATCCTATTACAAACCTTAATAAACCTTTAGAAACCCATACAGATGCTATCTTTAGTATAATATAGAGCAGGGTTTCTTAAACTATGGGTCGGGACCCAAAGTGGGCCCTGGACATGTGAGAGGTGGGCATCAAGTTATGAGAATGCATCTTTAAGATGATTTGGGTCACGGAAGGACAGTCAATTTCTCATTTGGGTCTCGAGCTGAAAATGTTTGCTCACCCCTGTCATAGAGAGTGGGTATGGGTGTGGGTATGGGTGGGGTCTTACCCTGGGTTCCTACCACTATGAAGGGGATCTCAGCGATGTTGCGGTGGATGCCAAGCTCGCTGTAGTTCCTGTACACTTCCTGGAAACTGGCCTCGTTCTCCAGACTGAAGACCAGGATGACCCCGTCCACCCAGCTAGCCATCTGGAGAGGAGGGGAGAGGGTAGCGTAGGGGAGGTAATAGGGGACAAATGGGGAGAGAACAAGTGAAAGAGAGAGTTGTCAGAGGAGAACATAAAAATAACAGGTGAGAAGAGTTAAACAGTCCAACGTGTCAGAGTGAACCCCTGTCAACTCCATGTGTTTTAAGGGGGACACTACTCATCAGTCTGCAGTCAGTAAAGCCTCCACCTACCTGTGCATCCGGGGGTCCTGTCTCCTCCCTGATCAGCAAAATGTGACTGTTGCCATCAACAAGTACCTCCTTCTTATACCTGCCCCCTGATAAAGAAAGAAAGAAAGAAAGAAAGAAAGAAAGAAAGAAAGAAAGAAAGAAAGAAAGAAAGAAAGAAAGAAAGAGAAGCCCTATGTGATACAGTAGTAATTTTTTACAGGAATGCTTTAAGGCTTAAGTACAAGGTATGATGTCAAACCAGTGTTAATTTTGTCAACAAAAATAATGACGTAAATATTTGTCACGTCCTGACCCTAGTAAGATGTCATTTCTATAGTAGAGTAGGTCAGGGCGTGACAGGGGGTGTTTTGGGTTGTTATGTTATCTATTTCTATGTTTTAGTTCTAGTTTTTCTATTTCTATGTTGGGATTGTATGGGGTTGATCTCTAATTGGAGGCAGCTGATCCTCATTGCCTCTGATTAGAGATCATATTTAAGTAGGGGTTTTTTCTCATTGTTGTTTGTGGGTTATTATCTTTTGAGTAGTGTGTTTTCCTCTCTGCGTCACGGTTTTGTTGTTTTTGTATATTTAAGTGTATTGCATTCAGTTTCACGTTTAATAAATATGTGGAACTACGAACACGCTGCATTTTGGTCCGCTCCTTCGACCAGCCGTGACAATATTAGTCAAATACCTATTTTTCAGTGGCAGTTGACGAGACTATAACTGACTAAATACTCAGAAAAAAATATTTGTCATTTTGGTTGACGAAAACGAGACAAATATCTCTGACTAAAATCTGACTAGTAAATGGACTGGACAAGAGTTTTTGGAGAGATTGAGAGCTTTCAGTGTTATTAGTAGGGTCCAATCAAAAGCATACATGACATAATTGTAAGGCTTTCTCATTGCAAAGTCGCAATGCTTTTATTGGTGGAAAATAAATACCATGTCCAGGTCATTCACAAGTTACCTCTCTGCCCAGCAACCGTTTTCCAATCTGGTGGCAACAAATCATTGATGCAAATAAGGCACACGCCTTGGCGTCTCTCCCGGTTGTACATGCTCCCGGTAGAAAAAAGGGGCAATGTTTGGAGACACTTTACTTATCGTGTTAATTCAAACAAGACCGAACGCAACGTCTTAATTTACATTTGAGTAATTTAGCAGATGCTCTTATCCAGAGCGACTTACAGTAAGTGCATTCACCTTAAGATAGCTAGGTGGAAGACAGAGTTTGCACCCACAAGCTAATGCGGAAAAATACTACCAACCTCAAGAGACATCTAAAAGTGCATCATCTCAATATATATGCTCAGGTAATAACATATTAATAATGCTAGTTAGGTTGCTGCAAACTATCACACCTCTACTTTTGACAGAACTTTGATTACAATATAGCTACAGTATGTCAAGGGGTGTTTGCCAATTTGCCTGTTGGGAAGAGAATTATGGGATAGGATGTTATACAGAACAATATGTTGGTAGGACAAGGCTAAGTATGTTTGTGCACATGGTAGTCAGTGATTTATGTTTACTAGGTTAATGAGGCAATGGAAATGTGATGTGACTAAAATAAAAAGGCATTTATAGTTGACTAAAATGGCCCACTGTTTTATCATTTTGACAATAACCAGACTAAATCATTATTCAAATGACCAAAATTTGACTAAGACTTAATTATATTTTAGTCAAAATGATTAAGACAAGACTAAATCTAAAAAAGAATGCCAAAATTAAAACTGTCAAACTCACCTTCTGGGTTCTCCAGGGGCTGGTAGCTCCCGCTCATGTGTCTGTGGACCAGGGCTGACTTCCCACTGCGGAGACCTCCCAACACCCCCTGGACACATAGTCAGAAGGATATATCACCCCACTCTTTCCAATAGTGACATGTTTATCATACTCTACAACAACTACTTCTATTTACTACAATTATCATCATAGTATTCCATTATTAGACACTGTCACTGTCGTCTCTGTTGAAGCAGAAACAAGACTACATCTATTTCCGATTCCAGCGGTATGACAACAGCAATCACTCTCACCAGACGGAGCTCTTGGACGGTTCGACTGAAGGTCCATTCTTGACTGTTACCGCAAGCCGCTGTGGACACACAGAGAGAGGGAAAGAGAGAGAGAGGGAGACTGATTAAAACATAAGGTCAATGTTGTGATCACGTGTTCCTTCTCCCTTTCTGCCTCCTGTCTACAGCCTGCTTAGAACAGGGGAAACTTTCAAAGTCACTGGCCGTCTCGCTCTACAGCACTCTGAAGCTGTGAGGAATGCTGTGCCGCGCCGTTCTTAGTGTGTGTGGCCCCATACGTGCCCTGTCGCAGGTCCAGATGGCACAGACTACAGAGTTAGGTGAGGGGGGAGACAGAGAAAGGAAGCGAAGGAATGAGATAGAGCCACAAAGGACGAGTGCAAATTAATTGCACAGGCTCAGTAGTGAGGCTCAAGTTCATTAGCAGCTCTGTGGACGCAGCCGGAGTGAGCGTGCCAGTGTGTGTGTGTGTGTGTTTGTGTACACGTGTGTGTGTACGTATGTGTGCCTGAGCGTGTATGTGAGATGATTACCAAACAATCTCTATGTGTTTTATTCATCCAAAATTCCAATACAAGCCTCAGTAGATTTCACCATCATTTTGATGCTGCGCAGCAAGCTGAAAAATGGGATGTAGAGAGAGAGAGAGAGAACATTTCTGTGTCCACAGTGGAATGAGAATTTGGATATCCTCCAAGCATCATAATTACTGGGTACCTGTTATTTCACTGCATCGCCCAGAGGTGTTCAATAATATCTGAAAAGCACAGACAGGGGTCCTCACAACAGGTGACTGCCAATGAGTTGAGACTTTTATTGAAGTCACATAATTTTCTATCTATATACTACTGCAATAGCCATCACACAGAAAAGAGTGAGGTGGAGAACACCCTATGCTCACATGGGGGCCAACAGGATTAAGTCAAGTCACACAACTGCATAGCAGAGTGGAAGAGGACTAGTAGGTACTGTAACATCCTGTAAGTGGCTGCCAATACCATTCCTCATTATGACAGAGTCCATCAATAACAGTTACATTTTAGTCAATTAGCAAGACAGTCTTATCCAGAGAGACTTACAGTAGTGAGTGCATACATTTTCAGACTTTTTTAGACTGGTCCCCGGTGGGAATCGAACCCACAACCCTGGCGTTGCAAGCACCATGCTCTACCAACAGCCACACAGGACCTAAAAGTGCATTTGTTCAGATGGTGACCTGAAGACTAATGGACAAAATATACAGTAGAGCACACATATAGAATGAATGTGAAATTCCTTTACAAGGTTTGTGCATCTCAAATGGCACCCTATTCCCTATATAGTGCACTATACAGGGAATAGGGTGCCATTTGGCACTCAGAACCACATGTAACCGGTGTGAAATGGCTAGCTAGTTAGCGGGGTGCACGCTAATAGTGTTTCAATCGGTGACGTCACTCGCTCTAAACCTTGAAGTAGTTGTTTCCCTTTCTCTGCTGTGGAGCGATAGGTAACGATGCTTCGGGGGTGTCAGTTGTTGATGTGTGAAGAGGGTCCCTGGTTTGAGCCCAGGTTGGGGTGAGGAGAGGGACGGAAGGAAAACTGTTACAAACACAACACAGGGTTAGACTGCATGGGGAGAGATGGGGAGAAGGCAAACTCCACACTTAACCATACTTAACAAAAATACTATACTTAACAGAAACAACTACTTCAAGGTCTCAGAGTGTGTGATGACACCGATTGAAATGCTATTAGCGCGTGTTGGTCACATGTTTCATGGGCTGAAATAAAAGATCCCAGAAATATTCCATACGCACAAAAAGCTTATTTCTCTCAAATGTTGTGCACAAATGTATTTACATCTCTGGTTAGTGAGCATTTCTCCTTTGCCAATATAATCCATCCACCTGACAGGTGTGGCATATCAAGAAGCTGATTAAACAGCATGATCATTACACAGGTGCACCTTGTGCTGGGGACAATTAAAGGCCACTCTAACATGTGCAGTTTGGTCACACAACACAATGCCACAGATGTCTCAAGTTTTGAGGGAGTGTGCAATTGGCATGCTGACTACAGGAATGTCCACCAGAGCTGTTGCCAGAGAACTGAATGTTTATTTCTCTACCATAAGCCGCCTCCAACGTTGTTTTAGAGAATTTGGCAGTATGTCCAACCGGCCTCACAACCGCAGACCACGTGTAACCACGCCAGCCCAGGACTTCCACATCTGGCTTCTTCACCAGCGGGATGGTCTAAGACGAGTCACCCGGACAGCTGATGAAACTGTGGATTTGCACAACCGAAGAATTTCTGCACAAACTGTCAGAAAGCGTCTCAGGGTAACTCATCTGCGTGCTCGTCGTCCTCACCAGGGTCTTGACCTGACTGAGGTTCGGCGTTGTAACCAACTTCAGTTATAAAATACTCACCTTCGATGGCCACTGGCATGCTGGATAAGTGTGCTCTTCACGGATGAATCCCGGTTTCAACTGTACCAGGCGGATGGCAGAAAACGTGTATGGCGTCATGTGGACGAGCAGTTTGCTGATGTCAACGTTGTGAACAGAGTTCCTCTCGGTGGGGTTATGGTATGGGCAGTCATAAGTTATGAACAACGAACACAATTCAGTGTAGTTTCAATGTATGGAATCATTTGGGAAATGTTGGATTTTAGGTCAACTTCCCCTTTAAAGAAGACTGAAGTTATGGATGGGAAATAAAAGCTTCAAAAGATTAACAAGCAGATTCATTCTGCAGGGCTGCAGATACACACACATATGCTTGTACATGGACACACACAAACGCAAGCACACACACACACAACATGTATATAAGCCTCCAATTGTGGACAAATTCTTGATTTGGGCAACAGGCAGCCTCTTACACACACACACACACACACACACACACACACAGACACATGCAAACAGCCATATAAATGATGCCACTGCCTCAATCAAAAGGGCCTTTGGAGGTCTGAGTAAAGCAGTGTTGAAGCCAACTCCAGTCAGACAGTATGATCCTTTCAGACACTGAATCCTCTCTCTGTGGGGACACACCAGAAGTGACGGAGTCTCCACAGACACATTATATACTGCCTGTGCTTTGCTGTGCGCACCGGCCACACCTCAGTGACAATACGGTAACACAGCCACCACTTCCTTCCACTCTTGCTCTCAGGGGAGATTACATTTAAACGAAAGCCAGGTACCCTTCCCAACCCCCACCGGACAATTTCTGTCTGTCTGTATGTCTATTGGTCCCCCCCACTCTTTAACCCCCCCCCCCCCCTTTCCAGCGTCATATCGCCGACCAAATAGCATCTCTTGCCGCTTGTTGTTGCCATGGCAACCCTTCTTCCAGAAACTGCCTGGCTCTCAGCACAATAAATTCTCTCATACATACAGTGGTGTGTGTGTTTGAGCACATTTACACAATTGTAAATCACACATACTATATTGATTAATATTGATGATATAGATATAAGACAGACATAATATTTACTGAGTTAACAAAATACAATTAAAACGTTGAAAATCTCCCCAAATGTTTATTTTCATTAGTTATTACTTTACCCCAACTCTGATTGATATTTTGCAATCAAATATTTTGCAATCAAACTGAAATGCCCCCCAAAATGTAAATGGCTATTCATCTCTTGTTCACCCAATCCCAATGTGGAGTCATTGAGTTAATGGGTTTCATTTGGATGTTGATTAACTCTGCAAGCAGAGCAGGAAGGGTCCCCTTCCGTCCTCCCTTCCTCCCTCCCTCACCCCCTGCCCCCTCACTCCTTCCCTCAGAAGAACACAGCTCTGTGTACTCCCACCCTTAATTATTCATGTCCCACTTACTCCTGACAAATTATTCAGCACTTACACCAATTCTACATACTCCTTCATCACACACGTCTACAACAGCACATTCGCAAATATAGTGAAATCTGAATATTTGATTACCATGGGCTATCTCATGTTTTCTTGTGACTGCTTGGAGTTGGAGACAAATTTAGGCCAAGTAGGTTTTCATTGACGGAAGCATTACTCTTGGGAGCAGGAGAAGCATATGCAGGTTGTCCTCTCTCGTTATTCAACCTTTTTCATGCCTAACACCCAACAGGACCTATGAGTGGATGTGCTCATTTTACTGTACCACATGAATGCATCATTATTCAAGTGACATCTTCTGCATTATATCCAGTATGTGACTGTGTGAATGGATTATAATGTATAATGCAATTTCCCCATTGGAATTCCAATTCTCTCTGAGGGTCCATCAAGGCATAGTGGCCATCAAATAACATATTTTATGACCAAGATGCATCACATGGCACCCTATTCCCTATGTAGTGCACTACTTTTGACCAGGCCCCACAGAGCTCTGGTCAAAGGTAGTGCACTATAAAGGGAATAGGGTGGGTGCCATATTGGACATAGCCCAAGGCTTTCCCTCTCACTTCAAGGTCTTCAACCTCCTTTTCTTCACCACATCTTTGCACAGTGCATCCTGACCTACAGTGTGTGGTTTTCCGGCCAATATGGACTGATGATGGACAACCATCTAGAATGAGACCACAGTGCACGAGCACCTGCTCACTGCACTAGCATTGTGTAAACCATTGTGTAAACCATTAGAGTAAGATGGTACGGCAAAACATAATCCAGCCTCCAGTTGTGAAAAGTCTGAAATGGAATGGGAAGGGTAGCTAGCCCTGGTGGGGGGGATGGTGGTTAGGTGGGTATGGGCGATATCTTACCTTCCTCCTCACTAGAACCCCTCTGAACAGGCGTGTAGATAGGGGGCGCTGTGTTGGAGCAGGGAGGCGCAGGCGTACTTTTTGTGAAGATCCCGCTGATGAACTTGAGCATCTTGCGGTCACGGGCGGGGGGACGCTGGGTGGTCCCCCCCTGACCCTGGCTGTCCTTCCCCTTCTTCAGGTCCTCAGAGAGGGAGTGCAGGTCACTGTTGTCCAGAGTGCGGCTCTTGCCCTTCCTCGGCGGCTTGGACATCTGAGGGGTGGGTTGGGCTGGCAGGGAGGTTGAGCCTGTCTTCAGCCTGTCCCCTCTGGGGCTTTCCCTGGTCACCACGTCCGTAAACCCTACCCCTACGGGGGCTCCCTGGCGAAGGAGGGTGGACCTGCCATCACTGTCTGCCCAGGACGCCCGGTAAGGTCCCAGAGAGGCCACAGCAGCTGTCATGGGAGACCGGTCCCCTATGCGGTTGTCTTTGCGGTCCAGACTCTTGGCGGATGGAGGCATACTCTGATTGGCTTCCCTCAACTCCCGCCGGCTTACAGCCCCGCCCCCGGCATGTGACCTCATCAGGACCTCGGGTCTCTGGGTGAGCCTGGGCGGTACGGTGATGGGCATGCTGCCCCGGGAGAGGGTGTTGCTTGGGTCGCCCATCCCTTCCTCGCACCTTGGAAACAGCATGGGTGGCTCCCTATAGAGCTCTGTTTTAGGGCGGGTTCCCTCTCTCCTCAGCCCTCCCACTGAGGGGACATCTGACACCCCTGCAAGACCTTTCACTTGGTCTTTCAAATTCTTCGGTAAGAGGGGAGACTCCTTGCTCTTAGTCTCCAACGTGACATCTTTTGAGGAGCCTGGACCACGACTCTCTCGCTCCTTCATCTCAGGCTTCTCCCGCTCCTGTACAGGCCCCCCAAAGCTAACGTCCTCCTGCTCCTCTTCCTCCATCTCTGTGTCCCCCTCTCCCTCCACCTTGGCACATGCATGTCCTCTCTCATCCTCAGTGGTCCTGCTCAGCTTCTCATCCTCCTCATCGTCTGGGCCCTCCACTCCTGCTCTCCCCAGAGCAAGGGTCCGTTGTGGCTGGGGCCCGATGGAAACTCCATCACCCCCCACGGCCTCGACCTTGACCAGGGTAAGGGAGATGAGGTAGGTGGTGCGTCTCTGTAGGGTGCCCGCGTGGCTCATGGGGGCGGCAGGCTGGAAGACAGGCAGACCAACCTCAGCGGAGTGGCAGCGCCTTCGCTCTGACCCAGACAGACCCACAGGGAACCGGCATAGCAACCCACAGCCGGAGGCTTCACCACGGAGACAACAGCCAAGCCAGACAGCAGTCAAATGGTACTGTCAAACTGCCTGGCGTAGGGATACGTCTGATGTGGGTGAATGGTAACTTTGTCAAGAGGTGGTTGGAGTCTTGCTGGATTGCTTCTTCAGGCTTCAAAACCCATGACGTGAAAACTCAAGAGTCAGCACAAGTGAGACAGAGAATCACTCTAAGGTATCTTGAATTAGTGGAGCATACTTAACAAGGCAAAGTTACTGAATTAAGTCTAGACTAGTTTTTATTTTAATCCTTCCTGTAATCCTCTCTTCACCTCCTCTTTGCTGATCTGTAAAGACTGCTGCCACTGGACTCCTCCAAGGGTTCATTCACAATCCTCCCTTAATCGTTCCCTCCCTCTCTCCATACGCAAGATTCATTCTACAGCCCAAAGCCAGGGATCTGAGCTTGCTTTCCACGATCTTGATGTTTGAGACTGGGTAGTCTGGAATTATGATAGAGTCAACAAATGAGCTTGGTCCATTTCCCCACCAAGCCTGTACTACGTAGCTCCCCACTCCACAAAAGCACACAAGATGAACTGCCTCAAGCCAGTCTAAAGTCTGTAAGCTTCTCAGATCATTTCTTCATTTCCATTGAAGAATATCCATTGTACGCTTCAGAATCTTCATATTTTCTTGTTCTTGTTTATTCCCATTACATTTGATTGGTTAACAAATAATTGTTTCTATTTTTATTTTGCACCGTCACAGACACCAAAGGGTATGTACCGTGGTAAAGACAAACCAGACATAGCAGGCAACACAGCAAACACAGCAAACAACCGTTTTAGCTGACCCAGCAGAGGAAAAACATTTACGGTAAATACAAGAAAAAACATAAATATGGAAATCATTCACGTGTCGCAAAAGCGTGTGGTGGGTGGGTAGTCTCCTTCCGACTGCATACGAGGCAAAGACACACTAATGTCATGCATGAATCACGTATGTACGTAGCTTGGATCAATGAAAGGCAGGCTGCAAACATCTGTTGTAATTCCCCCAGCAAAGAGAAGCAGAGATGGTGGCCAGATAGGCAGAACACAGTCACTGTTTCTCTGTTCCTCTGCCTGTAATACTCTTATGTACAGTAGGTTCCTTCCCTCCCTTCCCTCACTGCATCCTCTCCTCCGAGTGTCTCAGGCAATTAGCAAGTCAATAAAATGTGTCTGTGAGGCAGAGAGCGAGCCCACTGGCTCAGCTCAGCCCCTCCTCCTGCTCTCCTCAGGGCCACTAGCCTCTCCGTTAGCCAACAGCTAGTCCAGCTCCAGCTTCAGCTCCAGGCAGGCAGACAGACAGAGGGGAAGGCTGAGGGTGAAGCGTCATGGGAGAGAAGCCTGTCCTCGGTCAAGCCCACACGTTCTGTGGCTTGTGTCGGATCAGACAAAACAAAGAGGAGAAAAACCTCTGCCTCCTCCTACCCATCACTTGCTCTCTCTCTCTCTCTCCCGCTCTCTTTTTCAGGCAATCTCCGGGCAGTTCCCACTCTCTCTCTCTCCTTCTGTCCCCTCCCATCCTGCCTCTCAGGAAAGAGGGAGAGAGCGATGATGAACTGGATGAATCAGACGTCACAGGGATGAATGAAAGGAGAGAGCGAGGGAGGAAAGAGAAAAAGAGAGAGCGAGAGAGAGAGGAGAATAGAAGAAAAATGAACAGGAGAGTATGTGTGGGGAAGGGTATAACTGACAAATAAATAAGGTGGTTTGAAAACAAACTGAATGGGTCATAAATCTTGGGGCACAGAAAAGGGAGGGGATGCGTAGAGAGGAGAGAGGAACAGACAGGAGGGTAGCTAGAGGTGGATGAGAGGAGAAGAATGCAGGAGATAGAGGAAGGAAAAAGGAGAGATGGAAAACGTGGAAGAGACAGGAGGGGAGAAGGCTCTTTCTATTCTCTCCCTCTTCTCTGTCTTTTGCAGTCACACTATCTCCCTGCAGAAAAGCTCTCCTCAACCCCCTCTTAAGCAGTAAGCGTTGCGGGTAGCAACAGCCTACTCCCCCCCATCTCTTTCACCTCTCTCACATGATGGGCTCGCCTGTGACCAAGGTGTTTGGAGCTCCAGGATATTACGGTAGTGAGTCACATGTGCACAACCCTGGCTGTCTCCTTCATCCCTCTCTCTCTAAACCAGAGATATTGAAACTAGGGTTTCAAGGTACTGCTGGGGGTCAATGAAAAGTCATTAAGTGATTTAATATATATACATTCAGGACATATTCACACCCCTTGACTTTTTCCACATTTTGTTATGTTACAGCCTTATTCTAAAATGGATTAAATAGTTATTTTCCCCCTCATCAATCTACACACAATACCCCACAATGACAAAGCAAAAACAGGTTTTTAGAAATGTTTGCAAATGTATTAAAAATCAAAAACTGAAACTCAGTTTCAGACCCTTTACTCAGTACTTTGTTGAAGCACCTTTGGCAGCGATTACAGCCTCGAGTCTTCTTGGGTACGATGCTACAAGCTTTGCACACCTGTATTTGGGGAGTTTTCCCCATTCTTCTCTGCAGATCTTCTCAATATCTGTCAGGTTGAATGGGGTGCGTCGCTGCAGAGCTATTTTCAGGTCTCTCCAGAGATATTCAAATCGGGTTTAAGTCCAGGCTCTGGCTGGGCCACTCAAGGACATTCAGAGACTTGTCCCGAAGCCACTCCTGCGTTGTCTTGGCTGTGTGCTTAGGGTCGTTGTCCTGTTGGAAGGTGAACCTTTGCCCCAGTCTGAGGTCCTGAGCACTCTGGAGCAGGTTTTCATCAAGGATCTCTCTGTACTTTGCTCCGTTCATCTTTCCCTCGATCCTGACTAGTCTCCCAGGGGCTTCAATGTGTGTGTGTGTGTGTGGCTGTGTGTTACCCACCTGTGTCACTTCTTTAATTGGATGGAATCTGTGAAGGACACCCACAGAGTGCGGTGATGAATCATGTCCCCTCTAAACTGAAATTATAATGTGTCACTCACTGTGACACACAGAATGTTGCATATAGACCCTCAGAGAGAACACACACACACACACACACACACACACACACACACACACGTGAGGTACTTGAATTGTAAAGCATGTAAAAACATATTGTGAACTAAATAGATAAAATATCCATTGAACACAACAAGTGCAAACTGCACATCAAAGTTCAAAGATCGCACACGTGACAAACATTCCAGTGAGGGGTGGCGAAGCCATAGCATTCAACGTGGCGCCATGTTTGTATGTCATTGTTGTCATTGTTCTTTTAGCTGTTGTGACATTTATCAAGGCCACCACCACCTTACTGTGTAAAGAAAGATTGTGTTCCCTTTCCTCGGGGGATCACGGCCCTGTGCGTTCCAACACACCATCTGCATAACTAAAACACTGCTCTGGAGAGCCACACCACCGTTGTCCTTGTGCTAATCTGACAGTTGACACGCACTCTGTTCTGCTTTCTGGTGTAATTGCCGGCATCAGAGTACTAAACATGTCTTCCTGAGGTGTGACCTCTTTCTTAAAGGAACACATCGTAATGACATCGTAATGACAATTAATATCCTCCTTTAAGGGTGCAGGCAGTGTGTGTGTGTGTGTGTAGGGGGGGGGGTAATGGGGGACTTAGGGGACCCCCTATGTAGGCAATCAAGAAATTGAGCACACACACACAGAGCTTATGACCCTTGAATCATCTGCAATGCAAATGGTATGATGGAAAACGCACATAAATTAGTGTGTAGGTTGGAATGATGTGCCTACACACCTTACACACAGACACTGCAGAATGAAACATGCACGCACATGTAGGGGGACTGGGTTCAGAAATCTAATCAGAGCTCTTGTGAGCAGATCCGGGGGGTTTCGAATCGGCCTAATTGCCGCATAACTGCAAAATATGAGATCTGCAATAACACAAAGAGAGCAACTAGACGAGTCTGACAAGTCTGCATCTGAGTGATAAGGACTGGAGATTAGGATATCAGAAACAGAGTCTAACTGCCACACCAGTGGAGAGAAGCCAGAGGGTGTGTTGCAGTGAGCTGTGCTCTCTCCTGTCTCTCTCATAGAGATGGTAGTCAAGGTGAATAGTGTCCGTGACATTTGGACAGATCCCATAACAAGGAGTGTAACCTGCTGTGAGGAAAGGCTAAATGACAACACAAGGTGGAGGGACAGAAGATAGAGGATAGGGGGTAAGATGGGGGCGGTGTGTGATGTGTGTGATGAAAGAAACAGTATAGGGAAGGTAAGGAGCATTTTTGAAATTTGTGAATTAGGGTGCAGGGGAGGGAGGAAGCTGTACCAAAACATGGTCTGCCTGTCTCCTTGAGGCAGGAAGTGGCTCTGCAGACAGAAGAAATAGGGCCAACCATAGAAATAGAATCAAAGCAAACACGCGACTAGTACCACAGAGAGGAAGTAGCTTGATGTGCAATGCTGTAAGGATGAGGAAAGGCTACCATTTTTAAAGGTGCAATATGTAGAAATCGCTCCATCATTTCCTCATTGCTAACATTCTAATAGTTAGCCTAATTTCAGTTAATGTGACAAAACAAGCAAAACAAGTGCAGAGAATCATTATAACATCTAAACCGCTGTGAAATGTCTTTTCCATAACCACTTTTTGTTTTCAGCTGTTTGAAGCTGGTGTGCAAAACAGAAACTTAACAGGAAGCATAGAAATAGAGCACATAGAACAGATCTTGAAAAAAAAAAATGACGCCGGAGAAGAAGTCTGACGTTTTACCTGTCCCCAACTGATTATGTTTTTTTGTTTGTTTATTTGCGTTGTTTGTAACTTATTTTGTAACTTATTTTGTACATAATGTTGCCGCTACCGTCTCTTATGACCGAAAATAACCTTTGGACATCAGGACTGCGATTACTCATCACGGACTGGCAGAACCCTTTTTTTCCTTTAATGAGTCTGACGAGCCTGACGTGAATGATATACTGCTTTCTCGGGAACAAGCCCAGATCCCCATGATTTGCGTGAAGAGGAGGTGGAGAAAAAGGGGCCAGAGAGCGGGCTGCCTTCTGAGAATTCATAGGCGATCGAATAAACCTCCACTTCCTTCCATTCTGCTAGCAAATGTGCAATCTTTGGAGAAAAAAATCGATGACCTACGTGGAAGATTAAACTACCAACAAGACATTCAAATCTGTAATATCTTATGCTTCAAGTTGTGGCTGAACGAAAACACTATCAACATTCAGCTGGCTGGTTACATGCTGTACCGGCAGGATAGAACAGCAGCGTCTGGTAAGACAAGGGGCAGCGGACTATGTATTTTTTGTAAATAACAGCTGGTGCACGATATCTAAGGAAGTCTAGAGCTATTGCTCGCCTGAGGTAGAGTATCTCATGATAAGCTGTAGACCACGCTATCTACCTAGAGAGTTTTCATCTGTATTTATCGTACCTGTTTACATACCACCACAGTCAAAGGCTGGCACTAAGACAGCATGGAATGAGCTGTATTGCGCCATAATGTCAACGCTGTCTGAAGGATCGGACCAAAATACAGCGTGTTCGTAGTTCCACATATTTATTTATTCCTTGAAACGAAATGCAATACATTAAATACTTGAAACACAAAAACAACAAACCGTGACTGTCACGTCCTGACCAGTGAAAAGGGTCATTTTGCCATAGTAGAATGGTCAGGGCATGGCAGGAGGGTTGTTTTGTGTGTTTTGGGGTGTGTTTGTTTGTAGGGGAATTTGTTCTACTTTTCTGTTTCTATGTTTCGTTTTCCATGTTTGGCCGAGTATGGTTTCCAATCAGAGGCAGGTGTCTTTCGTTGTCTCTGATTGGAAGCCATACTTAGGCAGCCTGTTTTCCTTTGGGTTTTGTGGGTGGTTGTTTTCTGTTTAGTATGTTAGGATACCTGACAGAACTGTTTGGCTGTTGTTTGTTTTTCTTTGTGAAGTGCTTTTTTTCCATTCAAAAAATAAAAGATGAGCACTCAACACGCTGCGCCTTGGTCTGTTCACTACAACGCTTGTGACAGTGATGCAGAGAGGAAAACACACCGCATAACACGGTGCTTTCCCCGTCACTCGTTCCCCACGGTAAGCACGGGGAGTTGGCTCAGGTCTCCATCCTGACTCTGCCAAACTTCCCGTGTGCCCCCCCAATCTTTTTTGGGGGGGGGGTGCCTCTCGTGCTTCCTTCGTTGGGCTAGCTCCTCGTAATGTCGCCGTTCCTCCCTCGCTGTCTCCACCTGCTTCCATGGCAGGGTCTTGTCCCCTGCCATTACCTCCTCCCATGTCCAGGACGTCCTCCATTCTCTCCTTTCCCTGGCCCAGGATCCCTGCTCCTCCTGGGCACGCTGCTTGGTCCTTTTTTGGTGGGTGATTCTGTCAACGCTGTCTGAAGGATCGGACCAAAATGCAGCGTGTTCGTAATTCCACATATTTATTTATTCCTTAAACTATATGCAATACATTAAATACTTGAAACACAAAAACAACAAACCGTGACGCAGAGGAAAACACACTACTTAAAAGATAATCACCCACAAACACAGGTGGGACAAACATCAACATAAATATGACCTCCAATTAGAGGTAACGAGGATCAGCTGCCTCCAATTGGAGATCAACCCAAACAACACCCACATAGAAATACAAAACTAGAAACTGAACATAGAAATACAAAAACAGACAAACACCCTCTTTCACGTCCTGACCTACTCTACCATAGAAAATAACAACTTACTATGGTCAGGACGTGACAGTACCCCCCCAAAGGTGCGGACTCCGACCGCACCTAACCCCCCCCCCCCCCCCCCCGCCCAACAACAACCCCCCCCCAACAACAAAGCACAAAGGGAGGGTAGGGTGGGCGACTGATGTCTATGGCGGCTCATATGCGGTACCCAGAACCTTCTTATCTAGTGCCTCCCCCCATGGAGGCGGCTCGGGTTCAGGGCGTAACCCCCACTCCACCCACTGATCCCTCTGCTTCTTCACCACCTGACCATGGATCGTCGTCGAAAGAACCGGACTGTAGATCATTGCTAGAGGCTCTGGGCTGCAGGCCGCCGCTGAAGGCTCCGGGCTGCAGGCCGCCGCTGAAGGCTCCGGGCTGCAGGCCGCCGCTGAAGGCTCCGAGATGCGGACCGCCGCTGAAGGCTCCGGGATGCGGACCGCCGCTGAAGGCTCCGGGATGCGGACCGCCGCTGAAGGTTCCGGGATGCGGACCGCCGCTGAAGGCTCCGGGATGAGGACCGCCGCTGAAGGCTCCGGGATGCGGAGCGTCGCTGGAGGCTCCGGACTGGGGAGCGTCGCTGGAGGCTCCGGACTGGGGAGCGTCGCTGGAGGCTCCGGGCTGGGGAGCGTCGCTGGAGGCTCCGGGCTGGGGAGCGTCGCTGGAGGCTCCGGGCTGGGGAGCGTCGCTAAAGGCTCCGGGCTGGGGAGCGTCGCTGGAGGCTCCGGGCTGGGGAGCGTCGCTGGGGGCTCCGGACTGAGGAGCGTCGCTGGAGGCTCCGGACTGAGGAGCGTCGCTGGAGGCTCCGGACTGAGGAGCGACGCTGGAGGCTCCGGACTGAGGAGCGTCGCTGGAGGCTCCGGACTGAGGAGCGTCGCTGGAGGCTCCGGACTGGGGATGCGCACTGGAGACCTGATGCGTGGGGCTGGCATAGGAGGCGCCAGACTAGTAACACGCACCTCAGGGCGAGTGCGGAGAGCAGGAACAGGACACCCCGGACTGGGCAGGCGCACTGGAGGCCTGATGCGTGGGGCTGGCATAGGAGGCACCAGACTAGTAACACGCACCTCAGGGCGAGTGCGGGGAGCAGGAACAGGACACCCCGGACTGGGCAGGCGCACTGGAAGCCTGATGCGTGGGGCTGGCATAGGAGGCGCCAGACTAGTAACACGCACAGGATATACTGGGCCATGGAGGCGCACTGGAGATCTCGAGCGTAGAGCTGGCACAACCCGTTCTGGCTGGATGCTCAACCTAGCTCGACTAATGCAGGGCGCGGGCACAGATCGCACCGGCCTGTGACTGCGCCCTGACGACACAATGCGCATCACCGCATAACACGGTGCTTTCCCCGTCACTCGCTCCCCACGGTAAGCACGGGGAGTTGGCTCAGGTCTCCATCCTGACTCTGCCAAACTTCCCGTGTGAACCCCCAATTTTTATTGGGCGGGGGATGCCTCTCGTGCTTCCTTCGTTGGGCTAGCTCCTCGTAATGTCGCCGTTCCTCCCTCGCTGTCTCCACCTGCTTCCATGGCAGGGTCTTGTCCCCTGCCATTACCTCCTCCCATGTCCAGGACGTCCTCCATTCTCTCCTTTCCCTGGCCCAGGATCCCTGCTCCTCCTGGGCACGCTGCTTGGTCCTTTTTTGGTGGGTGATTCTGTCAACGCTGTCTGAAGGATCGGACCAAAATGCAGCGTGTTCGTAATTCCACATATTTATTTATTCCTTAAACTATATGCAATACATTAAATACTTGAAACACAAAAACAACAAACCGTGACGCAGAGGAAAACACACTACTTAAAAGATAATCACCCACAAAAACAGGTGGGACAAACATCAACATAAATATGACCTCCAATTAGAGGTAACGAGGATCAGCTGCCTCCAATTGGAGATCAACCCAAACAACACTAACATAGAAATACAAAACTAGAAACTGAACATAGAAATACAAAAACAGACAAACACCCCATGTCACGCCCTGACCTACTCTACCATAGAAAATAACAACTTACTATGGTCAGGACGTGACACATAAGCAAGAAAAACGCTCACCCAGAGGCTGCGCTCCTAGTAGCCGGGGACTTTAATGCAGGGAAACTTAAATCCGTTTTAACAAATTTCTATCAGCATGTTAAATGTGCAACCAAAGGGAAAAAAAACTCTGGACCACCTTTACTCTACACACAGAGACGCATACAAAGCTCTCCCTCGCCCTCCATTTGGCAAATCTGACCATAATTCTATTCTCCTGATTCCTGCTTACAAGCAAAAATTAAAGCAGGAAGCACCAGTGACTAGATCAATAAAAAAGTGGTCAGATGAAGCAGATGCTAGGCTACAGGACTGTTTGCTAGCACAGACTGGAATACGTTCCGGGATTCCTCCGATGGCATTGAGGAGGAGTACACCACATCAATCATTGGCTTCATCAATGCGACATCGTCCCCACAGTGACCGTACGTACATACCCCAACCAGAAGCCATGGATTACAGGCAACATTCACACTGAGCTAAAGGCTAGAGCTGCTGCTTTCAAGGAGCGGAACTCTAACCCGGAAGCTTATAAGAAATGCCGCTATGCCCTCCGACGAACCATCAAAAAAGTGTCAATACAGGACTAAGATCGAATCGTACTGCACCGGCTCTGACGCTCATCGGATGTGGCAGGGCTTGCAAACCATTACAGACTGCAAAGGGAAGCACAGCTGAGAGTTGCCCAGTGACACAAGCCTACCAGACAAGCTAAACTGCTTCCATGCTCGCTTCGAGGCAAATAACACTGAAACATGCATGAGAGCACCAGCTGCTCCGGAAGACTGTGTAATCACGCTCTCTCCAGCCGATGTGAGTAAGACCTTTAAACAGGTCAACATTCACAAGGCCGCAGGGCCAGACGGATTACCAGGATGTGTACTCCGAGCATGCGCTGACCAACTGGCAAGTGCTTTCACTGACATTTTCAACCTCTCCCTGTCCGAGTCTGTAATACCATCATGTTTTATGCAGACCACCATAGTCCCTGTGCCCAAGAACACTAAGGTAACTTGCCTAAATGACTACCGACCCATAGCACTCACGTCTGTAGCCATGAAGTGCTCTGAAAGGCTGGTCATGGCTCACATCAACACCATCATCCCGAGACCCACTCCAATTTGCATACCACCCCAACAGATCCAATGCAATCTCTATTGCACTCCACACTGCCCTTTCCCATAAGGAACACCTATGTGAGAATGCTATTCATTGACTACAGCTCAGCGTACAACACCATAGTGCCCTCAAAGCTCATCAATAAGCTAAGGACCCTGGGACTAAACACCTCCTCTGCAACTGGATCCTGGAATTCCTGACGGGCCGTCCCCAGGTGGTAAGGGTAGGTAACAACACATCCGTCACGCTGATCCTCAACACAGGGGCCCCTCAGGACCTCTATACCAGGCGGTGTCAGAGGAAGGCCCTAAAAATTGTCAGACTCCAGCCACCCTAGTCATAGACTGTTCACTCTGCTACCGCACGGCAAGCTGTACCGGAGTGCCAAGTCTAGATCCAAGAGGCTTCTAAACAGCTTCTACCCCCAAGCCATAAGACTCCTGAACATCTAATCAAATGGCTACCCAGACTATGTGCATTGCCCCCCCTCCCCCTCTTTTATACCGCTGCTACTCGCTGTTGTTATTATCTATGCATAATCACTTTAATAACTCTACCTACATGTACATATTACCTCAACTTACCGGTGCCACCGCACATTGACTCTCTGTACCATCTTTAGTTCAGTTTTAGTTTACTATAATAACCTTTGACCTGACACACATCTGGTTAGAAACTGAATCTGCATCCTATGGGCACCCTATTTTTTACATAGTGCACTACTTTGGACCTAGGTCCTGGTCAAAAGTGGTGCACTATAAAGGGAATAGGGTGCCATTTGGGACACAAGCCTACAAAAAGACTCAAATGTGGGCTTTGGGGTGAAGTGTTTAAATACTGTGGGTTCAATGATCACTTCGACCTCTGTAATTAGCATTCCATCTCTCACTCTCAATCCGTTTGGTCTCAAGTTGAACACACATCATACAGATACTTTATTAGAGTCAGATAAAAGGTGAGTATGTATTTCTCAATGGATATTGGGTGTGTACAGGTGCTGAGGCAGTTACAAAACCATTTTGGGTGGAGGTCAGCTAAGTAGAGTGAGCTCTAATATAGGACTTCCACTTTCTCAGCTGAAGTGAGGAGACAATAGGATATAAAAAGAGAATCAGAGTGTTCAGACAAGCCTTGGGTCGTTCGGTCTCTCTCTGAGTCAAAATAGAATCTCAGTGATGAAGTATAAATAGAGAGTCTGAAGCTGCACTTCGGTGAAAACAGTCTAGACATCACTTCAATTTCAACAGATAGTGATAAAGTATAACACAACAACAAATCATGTCTCACTGCCTCATATTTATAATATACATTATGTGCATCCATATAAGTGTATGAATATTGGATGTGCATTTTCACATATGCGCACACACACATTTTCTCATGTCATAGAAGCTATTAAAAATGAAAATGCTATTACCAGTAATAAGTGAGTAGTGGCCTATTTTAAAGAGGTTGTACAGGGTAAATTCCTTCCCTTTCTGTAATTTAGGCTCACGCCTACATGGGAAGAGTGATGCTGCAACCTCTCTCTGCCATTTGTAAATAGGTTCTCAAACACTTACTTCATGCTCAGTTATCATAAATTCTCTGAAATTACACCAGACCTTCAATATAACCTATGGAGGTTCTCGGTCATGTAAGACATTGGACATGACACCCCTAGCTTTCGAGAACCCATGGGGCCTGTCATGCCAAATAGTGTCCCCTCTACGTCGTATTGTTATTCGATAAACTATTAGTGTCCGTTGCTATATCAACGGTGTGATGACCTAACGATTCGAATTTTGGAGATCATTACAAACTAAATTACGTTCTTTTCATCATCGCTATTCAAACAAGGCTGATTTCCGCAACAAACCAAAAAAAATTCACTGTTTAAACAAGTTTTGTTTAGCTAATGAAATGAAAACATTAATTTGAACTACTTCTGGGTACCTTGTTAACATTACAACATGAAATCCATGTCTTAAACGTTGCTACGTTTCGGAAATGGCAAAGAAAACGTAATCGGCTTGACACATCAAAGTTACATGCATTACAGATCATGAAGTCAGCTAATTTCCACTCTATTCATATGCAAGTCCCTTTGATTCATACACTGGCTTGTCTGGCTGTCATGTTTTTATCTTAACCCGAACTGAAATAATATAATCTCAGCAGTCCTCTATGATTTTTTTTATATATATAGTAGGTCCTAGGATACAACAATGAATAATGTGGAACAAATAAATACCATCAAAAGATACCTTACAACTTACAATAACGAACACCTTATGAAACTTTGATCGTTTTTGGTAGTTATGTCATTAATTTATTTTCACATATTTTTTGTACAATCAAGTGGCAATCATAGACTAAAATACTGCATTCTGGTGTGTGGAATTCTGCCTGTCACTTGTTCTCAACAGGCAGCCAGTCTCAGAAGGGGGACTTGAAGAGGGAGACTGCAAAGTCCAGGCACTGCTGCTCTCTTTGTTCTGAGTGTTTGCAGTGCTAGTGTTTTTAGTTCATCTGTGTATCTCACATATTATGTGCTCAGAATGATAAGAGCAAGAAAACTCTTAGCAGATAATGACAACAACAGTAGCTGTAGATGATGTAATGAAAAGTTGGAGGATGGTTGGTAATGGAGGACATAAGGTGGATCCACGTCTGGGTGTTGGGCAGAACCCCTAGGTACTGGAGAACCGGAGCAGAGTTAAAATGAAAAAGGTAGGAGACAGAGAAGTAAACAAGCAAACACACAGGTTACACTTTACTGTGAGAAAATTTGATGGATTACTGCAGTGTTACAACATAAATTAACCTGTCTGGGCTAGGGGGCAGTATTTTCACGGCCGGATAAAAAACGTACCCGATTTAAACTGGTTACTACTCTTGCCCAGAAACAAGAATATGCATATAATTAGTAGATTTGGATAGAAAACGCTCTAAAGTTTCTAAAACTGTTTGAATGGTGTCTGTGAGTATAACAGAACTCATATGGCAGGCAAAAACCTGAGAAGATTCCATACAGGAAGTGGCCTGTCTGACAATTTGTAGTCCTTCTGTTGCATCTCTATCGAAATTACAGCATCTGTGCTGTTACGTGACACTTTCTAAGGCTTCCATTGGCTCTCTAAAGCGTTCAGAAAGCGGAATGACGTGTCTCCTGTCTCTGGGCAAAGTACAGCAGCAGAGTTTGTAAGTGGTCTGCCTGGGGACAGTGAGACTGGATATGCGCATTCACGAGACCTCACCATTTTTTTATTTCACTCTTTGAATGAATACAACATTGTCCGGTTGGAATATTATCGCTATTTTACGAGAAAAATAGCCTAAAAATTGATTTTAAACAGCGTTTGAGATGCTTCTAAGTACGGTAAAGGAATATTTTGACAATCTTTGTCACGAAATGCGCTCGCGCGTTACCCTTCGGATAGTGACCTGAACGCACGAACAAAACGGAGGTATTTGGATATAACTATGGATTATTTTGAACCAAAACAACATTTGTTGTTGAAGTAGAAGTCCTGGGAGTGCATTCTGACGAAGAACAGCAAAAGTAATCAAATTTTTCTAATAGTAATTCTGAGTTTAGGTTGCCCCAAACTTGGTGGGTGTCAAATTAGCTAGCCGTGATGGCTGAGCTATGTACTCAGAATATTGCAAAATGTGCTTTCGCCGAAAAGCTATTTTAAAATCTGACATAGCGTTTGCATAAAGGAGTTCTGTATCTATAATTCTTAAAATAATTGTTATGTATTTTGTCAACGTTTATCATGAGTTATTTAGTAAATTCACCGGAAGTTTTCGGTGGGTATGCTAGTTCTGAACATCACATGCTAATGTAAAAAGCTGTTTTTTGATATAAATATGAACTTGATTGAACAAAACATGCATGTATTGTATAACATAATGTCCTAGGAGTGTCATATGATGAAGATCATCAAAGGTTAGTGCTGCATTTAGCTGTGGTTTGGGTTTATGTGACATTTACATTTACGTCATTTAGCAGACGCTCTTATCCAGAGCGACTTACAAATTGACATATATGCTTGCTTTGAAAATGGCTGTGTGATTATTTTTGGCTATGTACTCTCCTAACATAATCTAATGTTTTGCTTTCGCTGTAAAGCCTTTTTGAAATCGGACAATGTGGTTAGATTAACGAGAGTCTTATCTTTCAAATGGTGTAAAATAGTCATATGTTTGAGAAATTGAAGTTATAGCATTTTTGAGGTATTTGTATTTCGCGCCACGCGATTCCACTGGCTGTTGAATAGAGTGGGACGCTAACGTCCCACCTACCCCAGAGAGGTTTTAACAGCGGGCAATCATTTTTCCTGGTCAAAAACCTCCACATCCTTCTCAGTCTGTGCCTGAAGGTGGTACTTGAAGGCGTTCTAATCTGGATCGACAACTTCCACCACATCAGGTGGGGTTTCAGTGATCTGAAAGTAAGTTATACAAAAATAGCAATAGACAAACAACAACACTAAAAGTCACTCACAAATTTGAAAGACTACAATACTTCAATAATTCTATATACAATTGCATTGTTTACCTCAGTCAACAGCTGCGGCTCCCATCCATACTTGGCTTGGATGCTGCTGTTGTGTGCAAAGAGAATTACCTTCAGGTTGTTCTCCCACCCTTCCTTGTATCAAGGGACTTGCCCATGGCAGTCTTGAGGGTCTGGTTTGTCCATCCACCAAACCTGGAGGAGGCGGTAGAAAAGCGATATCTATTGACAACGTAAGATATTGAAGTATGTCTGATTATGTACCATGGAAAAACTAATTATAAAAAACAAATAAAACAAACCATTGTTGACAGAATATAACCTATTACATCCGTATCTTGCTCCAGCGTTCATGACCTCGGTCACTCAAGATGACCTCAGGAGAACCGTGGGTGCTGAAGATAGTCCACCATCACCTTGGAGGTGGCCTCGCTAGTCTCGTCCTTGATGGGTATCATATAAAACGAAAATCTATTTTTGGTTCCAAGCACCCTTTTTAATGGGTTACATTAGGGAATTTAGAGTTAAGCACATACTCTTCCTTTACTGACCTTAACGGGCATTGCCTCCACCCACTTGGAAAGTGATCGGTCGTTGGAAGACACCAGCTGTTGCCATTCCTGGATTTCGTGAAGGGTCCAATGAGGTCCACCCCTAACATTTAAAGTGTTAGAGAGAATATTACTTTATTCTTACCTGTATCTGTGTCATACAGTCTGCAGATTTTTGTATTTGTAAGGATACTGACACACACACACACACACACACACACACACACACATTCTATAATATTGAACTATGCTGTAGTCAAATAAAGAAACCATTCCAAAACAACTTATCAGGGCAAAATTTGAATTGGGAGACTTACCGATCATGTGCCATGGTGAACCGATCATGTGCCATGGTGAAATAACTGATGGGCTTCAACTCCAGTGCCACAGTCTTCGCCCTCTCAAACTTCTGGCAGGCTAGACAGGGTACTGACCTTTAAGCAAAAAGTGACACATTTAAACATTGTGTGCTCTCTGATATGACATTAATTGAAATCATAATAATTTCAGATATAATAGAATGTGATTTATAAACAACAGCCCAGATATCCACCGCCTTGACAATTCCACGTCAGAAGAAGAGTAGGTTGATTTTGGCATTCATGCACTTCACTCCAAAATGTCCACATGGATCTCTGTCAGCATGGCCTCCTTCTCCTCCTTAGTAAAAACCAACCTTCTGTGTGGCTGGCCATCCTTCCCCGTAGGTAGATATGATTGCCTAACAAGTTGGAAGAGAAGAGTTGTTGAAATACTCAAGTCTAAGTATATTTGCACTACTGTCTTTCTCTCTCCGTTTCTCTCTCTCCATCTCTCTCTCATCTGTCTTCCACTCTCTTCCTACTTCTCACTCCCTCTCTCACTTTCATCCTTTCGCTCTCATTTTCTTCCTCCACCTCTCTGTCTGTCTAGCGAAGACACCAAGTTTAAACCTATCCATTTGATTGATCAGGTTTAACTTATAGCTAGACACCTCAATATGACAGACATAACTATATCAGTGGAGGCTGCTGAGGGGAGGATGGCTCATAATAATGTCTGAAATGGAGTCAATTGAATGGTATCAACCACATGGAAACCACGTGTTTGGTACCATTCCATTTAATCAATTTCAGACATTATTATGAGCCATCCTCCCCTCAGCAGCCTCCGCTGAACTATATGTATAGCTAGCAACTACTATAGCTAACGTTAGATGGAAAATGGTTGTTTAAAAATGGTTATACATAGCTAAATATGTCCAGGTATCTAATTGAAGTTAACTGCTAAACGTTACCCTGAATTTCTCTGAATGTTGCGCCTCTTGTCGATATCAGTGGTGTCTTCATAGTACTTCGTCAGTTTGGAAAGATAAAAGAAAATCTCCTCGAGGGATGCCATTGAAGTGCAAGCTACATACAAACAGAAAGCTGCAATAACAGTTATAGTAGCTTACTTGCTATCTAGCTAGCTAACGTTAGCTTAGCTAAATAAAACTGTCTGGCTAGGCATGCTGAGGTATAGAAGTACAGTAGCTAGCAACGTCAATCTACAAAAACAACAAATGATGAATTCCTATATAACAATATGTACAAATACATGGTAAAGAAAGTGTTCTCTTTCCAGTCCTCTGAAGCAGCAGGTAGTCACCGTCAAATACACAGTCCTTGGAGAGCAATTATGAGGTAATAATTTTGCGCGGACTGAGCGAGCGTTAAACGGTGAAAATAGAACTAGTACTGCCCGCTTCCCCTACGAGGTCAAATAGAGCCAAGCAACCAGCATAGCAACGGACGCTTTGGTTCATTACGTATTCCGGTCAGAATTGTGCAAGTTCAAGCAACCTCCCTAGCAACAGAAGCTAGAATGTATCGAATCCTATTGTGACGTAAAGGGGGACGCTATTTGGCATGACATGCCCTCTTTTGAGTTCTCAGCTGAAAGTTTGGACCACAGCTGGTTCCAGGTGAATTACAATCCACAGACTCTGTTTTAACGTTTTAAAACGTTAATAATCTTCACTTGCGATACGATTTTGGAAAACTTTGGAACTTAACTTTCATACCAGCGAGAACGATTCTTTCAAATATAAAAGATACAATTACTGTATGCAGTTTAGCAAAGTTGCATCTGGCTGTAACAGTCTCCAGCCGAGATATGACACATCTCACCTTGTGCTGGCATTTCCATATTTCTGGTTGCAAACAAGTGTTACTCAAAACACAACCAGGTGCAACTTTGATCAACGGTGTACAGTAAGTGTATCTTCTGTATTTATAATTCATATGAAAGTTAAGTTCCAAATGTTTCCAAAAATGTATCGCACGGCGTATTTTAGTTTAGATCTAGCATTTTGGCCTCACAAGGCTAAAGGGGACGTCCAATGACCCAATGTAATGCAATGGAATTAGAGTCATGATAAGAGCTAGCTAGACACCACCCTGCACACAGTCTAAAAACAAGTCTGACAACCAATTCTTGCGAAACTGAATAATTTGAGCAAGGCTAAAGGAACAGATGCAATGCCATATCAAGCTGCCAGCACTTTTAAATTAAGTTTTAAATGGGTGCATTTTCGTTACAGGTAGGCTATCATTTAATTTCAATCTAAATGCACCCACGATTTTTGCGTGATAAAGTAGGTTGATGGGAGCCAATAGCATGCCCTGGGGCTAGGGCTATTGAATTGCTTACCTTGGATGCTGTGAAGGTAAACTTTTAAACCAGAGCGAAGCTGTTGGTCGTCGACCCTCTCCAACTGATTGAAAACTTTGGCAAAGTTGTTCTGTACAGTTTCATGCCGCCGTACCTCGGCCCGAATCGCATTGGAAAGCGATGACTTGTTACTGCTGTTCATCTTGACACCTGTCTCCGGAGATTACAGGCGCGAGATTGACATTCGTTATCCAATTGAGCGCGCTTCTCCAAACACTTCAAGCAAGGCTAATCGAACCTTTGCATTTAGCTTGAGGACGTCTGTCTGTAGCCTACATCATTAATACAAAATACGTTATTCATTTGAGCAAATATCCTGTTGCATGTTGAAATATCTCCGTTTGTGCCTTACAATGTCTACTTCCTTGTTTTAAAGCACCGCATTAATGGTGATGTGTTGTGTTTTGTCCTCGGAAAAAATATGACACCATATGAAGAGATTGTGTGTGTGTGCAGTGTGTGGCTTTGTTGCTATACATGTGAAGTATATGGCATATCATATGATATGTTTCAAGTTTTAATGTCACGTGCACAAGTACAATGAAATGCCTTTCTTGCAAGCTCTAATACTAAAAAATAACATAAGGTAGAACAAAAACACACGAGAAAGTAAGTAAGCATACTATATACAGGGTCAGTCAGTTCCAGTACCATATTTACAATGTCAAAATTAAATCAAAGAAAATGGTCACATGCGCCGAATACAACAGGTGGAGTAGACCTTACGTGAAATGCGTACTTACAAGCCCTTAACCAACAATGCAGTTAAAAAAAAAAGAGTTAAGAAAATATTTACAAAATAAGATGAAGTAAAAAATAAAATTAAAAGTAACACAATAAAATTACATAACAATAACGAGGCTATGTACAGGTGTTGTGCCGAAAATCTCCTCCTGCCAGAATCTCCCCCTTCGTGTGAAGGCGCACACACTCAATTCTTCGTTGCTGCGACTTGCTAGCTAGTTGAGATTTCACTAGAAATGTCTGCAGTTTTCGGTTTGGCTATTTGTTTCAAGTGTATTAGTCTATAAATAAATCATTTTGCCAAAATTCGTCATCTCTCCCATGTCTTATTCGACTGTAAATGTTCTGAAATGTTTATTGCTTGCCTACATTTTACTTCCTCCTCTATGTTTAATATAACACACATACATTAATTATTAATTTTGGTTGCCTAGCCTGACGTGGCGTTTGTTCTATAGAATGTATTTGACTCTGATGTGTACCACAGAAAGTATTTGACTCTAGTTATAAAACTAAGGAAATTAGAAGGGTGGGTGGGGGGGCTTTCGGCAAGGCCATTTTCTTGCCTGCCTGTTCAAGCCCTCTTTTTTCTATAGTTCACGATCAGCTCCTCTTGTCTTACTCACATTGAGGGAGAGGTTGTTTTCCTGGCACCACACTGCCAGTTCTCTGACCTCTTCCCTATAGGCTGTCTCACCATTGTCGGTGATCAGGCTTACCACTGTTGTGTCGTCAGCAAACTTAATGATGGTGTTGGAGTCGTGCTTGGTCACCCAGTCGTGGGTGAACAGGGAGTACAGGAGGGAACCACGTACACACCCCTGATGTGTTGTTGCATACCCTTACCCCCTGGGGCGGCCCGTCATGAAGTCCATGATCCAGTTGCAGAGGGAGGTGTTTAGTCCCAGGGTCCTCAGCTTATTGATGAGCTTTGTGGGCACTATGTTGTTGAACGCTGAGCTGTAGTCAATGAACAGCATTCTCACATAGGTGTTCCTTTTGTCCAGGTGGGAAAGGGCAGTGTGGAGTACGATTGAGATTGCGTCATCTGTGGATCTGTTGGGGCAGTATGCGAATTGGAGTGGGTCTAGGGTTTCCAGCATGATGGTGTTGATGTGAGCCATGACCAGCCTTTCAAAGCACTTTGTGGCTTCCGACGTGAGTGCTACGTGGCGGTAATCATTTAGGCAGGTTACCTTTGCTTTCTTGGGCACGGGGACTATGGTGGTCTGTTTGAAACATGTAGGTATTACAGACTCGGTCAGGGAGAGGTTGAAAATGTCAGTGAAGATACTTGCCAGTTGGTCCGTGCATGCTTTGAGCACACGTCCTGGTAATCCGAATGGCCCCGCGGCTTTGACCTATTTAAAGGTCTTGCTCACATCAGCTACGGAGAGCGTGATCACACAGTCGTCCGGAACAGCTGGTGCTCTCGTGCATGCTTCACTGTTGCTTGCATCGAAGCGAGCATAAAAGGCTTGTCTGGTAGGCTCGCGTCACTGGGCAGCTCACGGCTGGGTTTCCCATTGTAGTCCATAATAATTTGCAAGCCCTGCCACATCCGACGAGCGTCAGAGCCGGTGTAATAGGATTCAATCTTAGTCCTGTATTGACGCTTTGCCTGTTTGATGGTTCATCTGAGGGCAATGTGCAGGGATACCAGAGTCAGTTATCGTATGGTTGACCTGTGTAAATCGACTCGAGCTTCGCAACAATATTAGCTGTCATAAGTGTACAGCCGGATAATCATTTACAATGATTCCAAATATTGTTAGGAATAAAAGACGTGGCGCAGTGGTCTAAGGTAGCTGTAGCTGTGTTCGAGTCCAGACTCTGTCGCAGCCAGCCGCGACCGGGAGACACATGGGGCGGCGCACAATTGGCCCAGCTAATCCAGGTTAGGGGAGGGTTTGCCCGGCAGGGATGTCCTTGTCCCATTGCGCACTAGCGACTCCTGTGGCGGTCTGGGTGCCTTGCACGCTGACACGGTTGCCAGGTGCACAGTGTTTCCTGGATTTCATCAGACACATTGGTGCGACTGGCTTCCGGGTTAAGTGGGCATCATGTCAAGAAGCAGTGAGGCTTGGTTTGGTTGCGTTTCGGAAGACGCATGGCTCTCAACCTTTGCCTCTCCCGTGTCCGTACGGGAGTTGCAGCGATGAGACAAGACTGTAACTACCAATTGGATACCACAAGATTGGGGAGCAAAAGGGGTAAAAGTAAAAAGAAATGTAAAATACCAAAAATAATAATTATAAATCCCAAAGCATATGTGTTGACATATGCATGGATATATTTGCAATATTTGATCATTTATTTGTAGTACATGGTCTCGACCATGATGATTGGTTGAAATATATAATCTTTGATATATCTAAACCAATGACAGATAAGTGAGAGCCTCTCTCACCACACCCACTGATATTGACAGAGGCAGGATATCTGTTGTACTGTTTAAAGAGTGAGCGGTGCTTCCTCAAGCTTCGGTTTCGTGAAAGTAGACAAAATAGTGAACAACGACCAGAGGGAAATATTCCTTGTAGTTGGCAAAGTTAGAATATCTTCAAGATGGTTTGTGGGGGATTTACGTGTTCTAAAAATGCTCTTTGTTCACTCAACGTGGTGTACATGGTAAGTGTCGCTAACTGGCTATAGCTAATGTTTCCAGCTAGCAGAAGAATGGTGATGCTAACAGTGGTAGCAGCAGTACTAGCACAGAGCTAACTAGGGTCACTGTCCACTATTGTTTCACTGAGATTTAGCTAGAAGCAAACTATGGACTATAATTTACTGTCATCTGCAAATGGTGTCGCTACTAACATTTATCTATGCTTTCTGAAGGAGTAACGTTAACCAGCTAACGCTAGCTAGCTAACATATGATTACGCAAGGATGTGTGGCGCTTCATTTCTGATGATTTACTTAATCACCTGTTAGAGGTTGAATTGTATGTGCGTCGGGTATAAACATGCTGGAAGGGTATCTAGCTACTGTACGCTAATTAACATTTGATTGTATTTGTACCCATTCTGAGGGCATCAGATATGCTCTACCTAACTCTATACTTTACGTTTGTCAGAGGACAGCTGATTCTGATGACATGTGAAGGGTAGCTAGCTATGTCACAGATCTCGTGATAGTAAACATAGACAACAACATTATCTCTGTAACGTCAACCACAGCCATAACTAGAAATGATCTGTATGTGCGAGTCATTTGAGGCGTGAAACTCCAGTCATCATGCATAGCTAACTGTTATTGTGCCCTTTAATGACCATGATCCCGTGTCATTGCATTGCTACTGCACAGGGAACACATTGATATAAGATTAATTATATTGCTGCACATCTCGACAAGTGTTCAATCAGATATCCTGTGTTGGAAAATCTACATTGTTTACATAGTCAATTTACACATAGCACTGACACACTTACCTCACCAGACATACCACCAGGGATATTTTCAAAGGCCACAGGTCCAGAACAAATTCAAAGAAATGTAAAATATTATACAGAGCCAAGATTGCATGGAACTTCCTTCTATCTCATATACCGCAAGTGAACAGCAAACCTGGTTTCAAAAACCAAATTTAGCAGCACCTCACAATGCTTCTCCCCATGTGACCTACCTTTTGTGTGTTTGTACTGACATGCATGTGTAACTGATAGATGCACATGGACACTATATGTTAATGTTTTTAAATGTATGTAAATTGTAAAGTATTTTGTCTGTAATGTCTTTTTCATCATGCGTCAGTCCCTAGTAGGGCTAGCTTTCGCCATTGGTATCAGCTATTTGGGATCCTAATAACATTAACAACAACAACAAAATCTCATGTATCAAATCTGTTGCATACGACTTGACACAATTAGATCATAGACATGTGAAGGTCTTGTGGAAAAAATAAATGTTAGCCAAGCGCACATTCACAATAAGGTCTTGTCTCATACCTAGAAGGTATATACCCCCTGACTGTTTTGGGGCCAACCATTTTAAAATGGCAACCAATAGTCTCTGTGTTCAAGGTACATATTAGATTAGCTAGGCCAATTTTCATTTTTTCTGGTATAGCCTGGTTGTCACTAATAAAGGTTTACTTGTAGTTCATAGACACCAAGATGGGCAAAAGTGTGCGTGCGTACGAGCAATAGTCAGTGTCCGTTTCTTTGCCCATGTCTGTGTGTATTAGGGATTCATATTTTCCTGAAAATTAACCAAGTTACAATACCGGGAATAATTCAAATTTATCCTGAGAGTCCTGGGAAATACTGAAAAGATTGTAAGTGCCCATTTTAAAGCGTTTAAAAGCAAGATATGGTCACTATGCCAGGGTTCTCCCCAAATAATGGGCGCTGCGCTGCCTTATCGGCTTGGCTGCACCACTATGTAAAGATTGTAAAGTGATCCCGGTTACTCATGTTAATCCCTAGTGTGTAATGTGTCAGTGTTTGTCTCATTCTCCCCTCACTTAGTTTCTCTCTCTTTAACCCCAGTTGGTTGGTCTGCTGCTGATCGGCGTGGCAGCGTGGGGGAAAGGCTTCGGCATCGTGTCCAGCATCCACATCATCGGCGGGGTCATCGCTGTGGGTGTCTTCCTACTGCTTATCGCCATCGTGGGTCTCATTGGAGCCCTCAACCACCACCAAGTCATGCTCTTCTTCGTATCCTTTATATAAAGGGCATTTACAATCACAACACACTTTACAATAAAACAATACAATTAAGGAGATCTTCACCTTCGGCCCTATTCATACCAGTATGGGCAGGCAGAGTTGGTCTATAATGTTCCAACAGTCTTTGGTGTGGGTCACTGTGAGTTTCATTTTACTTTACTGAATATGGGTCAGTAGTAAAAATGTATTCTCTCAGTCTGTGTGTGCAGCCTTTGAATGTTGGTCTGGTTCCTTGACTGCTCCTCTCTCAGTACATGGTCATTCTGTTCCTGGTTTTTCTTTTCCAGTTCGGTGTGTCCTGCTCCTGCCTGGCTATTAACAAGGGACAGCAGGTTGTGTGTGTGTGTGTGTGTGTGTGTGTGTGTGTGTGTGTGTGTGTGTGTGTGTGTGTGTGTGTGTGTGTGTGTGTGTGTGTGTGTGTGTGTTCGCGCGTGATCGTTTGACCTCTTCCAGCTCCTGTTTTCTATCTTATGTTCCATCACTCTCTGTCTTTCTTATTGCACACTACTCTCTATATATGGACGTGTGGTTGTCTCTTGCCTTGTGTGTTGCAGTCATTGCTATTCCGCAGTACTCCTGTCACTGTCCTCACCTGTGTGTGTTTGGTCTCCAACCCAGGTGAAGCTGTTGAGTGCTACCTGGGCATTGATGAGCAACGACACGCGGCTGGGCGTGGAGAACAAGTTGAACTGCTGTGGGCTGCTGAACAACAACCAGAGCAAGGAGCAGTTCAACGAGGATGTGGAACTCTGCAATGCGGTGAGGGAGACACACCAGTTTGCTCTGCGCTCAGCCTTTAAGGCCTTTCTCTCTGGATGTGGTTCTCTGCATGTGGTTTAAGCCACTCTGGTTACTCTCTGCCCTCAACAGCTTTCCCAACCTGTCTTAACCATTACAGATCAAAACCAGCACTGGATTGCCTATTATAGGTAGAAAGAAAGAAAAAAACCAGGATCGCAGTAGACCGTAATCTTATGGTTGGCCTTTTACTCTTTATGCAGATGCAGTCGTATGTTTGGACTTCCTCTCTTTATGTGATTGTTGTCTCATTGAAGGCTTTCTCGCTCCCTCTGTGTAGCCCTGTAAGCATACCGGGTTCTGTTTCACCTGTGGGGACTTGATGCTGCAGCACGCTGCAGAGGCTCTGAAAATCCTGGGAGCAGTAGGACTCTTCTTCAGCTTCACAGAGGTCAGGAAACCGCTCCTGACTATACCTACAAGAGCTGAAATACACACATCACAACACTCACCCCTAAATGCACAAAGGGGGGATTTCCGACTCGAGTTAAGCACATGTAAATGGTTTGTAATTCTCTCTTTTATGCACTTTTCTCTCCATGCGTATTCTAACCTTGAACTTAAGCACGAGAATTGCATACTATTCACCGGCTATTCGTTTGGGTGGAGATTTAAAAAATGACGATGTCTACAGATACACCAAATTCTGACCTTGACTTAATTCCCCTCATAATTCCACCACCTTTACGCGCGATTTACTAAGGTCGAGCAACAACATCTTTATTTTTTCCGGAAGAACTAACTTCATTCACTGTAATTTACATTTACATTTAAGTCATTTAGCAGACGCTCTTATCCAGAGCGACTAACAAATTGGTGCATTCACCTTATGATATCCAGTGGAACTGGAATTTACAAATTGACAAGAGATTGATAAAACCTAGGTAAATGAGTAAGCCATTTGGATAAGGGGATTGTAAATATAAATTACAATTGTTTGAGATCTATTTAACCTTATGATCACTGGAGATAAATGTGAAACCAGACATATGGCAGCAAACTGAAGCATATCAACATATCACCTTTTCCACAGTGAAGTTATGAAATGTTGGCCTTATACAGTAACTTGGGATGAAATTTGGAGACCCAAGCTATAGGCTTCTGTAGCCATGTGCAAATGACAGTATAGCGCCAAACCTATAGAGTTGATTTATGATTCTACAATGTTTTAATTATAAGGCCAGACTTTTCAGAATTATTTTTTATTATTATAAAAAAAAATGTATCCTGTTTGCTGCTTTCAGTAGCCACCATCAGTTATACCCACATTTATAATTGTTACTGACTTTAGTGTTGGATTCCTTACATCATTCCATTCCATTGTTAGTTTGTTCCTGAGGATCACTAGCAATAGTGGATCATATTAGACTACCGTATTACAAGTTGTGCAATAATTTGGGACATGTAGCCTATTTGAATCAATATGGAAGTCAGACCACACTTAGCAGGTTAAACCTGGAGCCTGGCACACGGTTCACGATGACTGGATTGTGTCATCACAGTTGCATGATTATTAGGGTAGATTTATAGGACTACTGTTCAACCCCTATTGTACACTTTTTTTCACCTTCCAATATTTCATGGATCGAATTATTGAATATGTCAACTTTCAGGATGAATCAAACTACTATTTTTGATTCAGAAATGTATTTTGTGTGTAAAGGCTCTCTAAACCAGCTTTTTATTATTCATAAATACTATCCTAACGCTAAATCGTATACAAGATCAGAGCATTTTTCTTATCTACCAATTGGTGCTGAAAAGGAGACAAAAATGTGTGTATTTACATGGCTTTCTTTCATTGAGCCCTAATATTCTGAATTGTTCTCTCCATTTATTCTAGTGAATCTGTCATTCTAATTAAAGGTAATCCATATTTAAAGGGATGGCTTTAGATAAATGTACTGAAAACTCCACGGGGAAATCTGTTGGCCAGCAAGTGGGAGGGTTTTCAGCGGTTTAATTAAATATATTCAGCAGGCGCAAGGGAACCACGCCTGTAAAGCCCATTACGCAGCTGCATAAAGTAAATCTGAATACAAACTACGGAGAAGTGTGTAAGAAAGGCGTACATTTCCTTGGTCTGAATCGGGGCCCATACAGTACAGGTGAACACTATCACCATATACAGACACGCACATACACACTTCTCATGAATGTTGTTCTGTTTCAGATCTTGGGTGTGTGGCTGGCTGCACGTTACAGGAACCAGAAGGATCCAAGAGCCAACCCCAGTGCATTCCTATAAGAGCAGAGCGTGAAGAGGCCCACAAGTTACGCACCATGATATAGACATACACCAGGGTACCCAAAATACAACATCGGAGATACACATACATACACACAGATGTGCCAATATGAAAAGAATAACACACACTCGTAGCCTGATGCCAATTGACAACCCACTAAGTACCTTCTGGTTCTCACATGTGCATACACAAGCACTGGGGAAGAAAAGGCAATGTTGGTCTGTACAGTGTCTTCTCATGCATGATAGGATTGTTCAACAGCTTTTTTTTTGTATAACTTCTGTATGTCAGTGTTTCTCAACCTCTGGTCTGTGGACCTGCACTGCTCTTGGGATAATGGGGACCACTCCCTCAGATGCTAATACTTATTTACTCTGTTCTTAATTAGAAGTTTTAAACAACACAGTTCTCCAGAGGTATATCTGGTTCATGTTCATTAGGCACCAAACAGAAGAACATGTGCAGAAACAAGGAGGGACCTGCACTTTTCCAATAAGAAAGATGTTATTTTCCGTTCTACGTTTTGCTACGGTGTGCTCTAATGAATATGAGCCTGTGCTCACTAGTCCCTGGGACCAAACCAGTTGAGAACGACCCCATTCAGAGACACCTATCCCTGTCTGTCCATGATGTGGGTAGACTACACAGACGCAGCACCCTGTGCAACAACTACCAGCATAGCACTGTGTGTGATGGCATACACAGAATTGATCGTTTATAATAATGATTTTGTCTATGCCACAAAATGTTGCAATTGTGCCAATTTTATATAGTAGACTTCTGTGTACCTTCTGTTGATTTTTAACAAAATGTCATTGTGTGCGGTGTGGCCATCAATATTTCTTGACAAAGAAAGCGGTGCCATATAGATCATGTCATGTTAGTGCCTCGGGTGGGAATTAGATTTTGTGCCAAACTATTGATTAAGAGGGGATACTGAATTGGATAGTCTATAGTGACATTTCTCTTCCTTTTGAGCTAAAACATTAAGCACTTTAATGGAGTTAAGAATCATGAGACAGTTCAGACAATAGATATGTAGGCGTAATTCAGTTAACCCCCCCATCCATCCACATAGCACTTTATTCAACACTTGCATTTGCTCCTGTATATTACATTTGTTTTGTTTGTGGTACTATGGACACTAGAGGGCTTTGACGCTGAGTAAAAGTTGTCATTAAACAATTCATCTGGACCACCAGAGTGAGTTAATACTGGAGATAATGCCTTTGTGGAGATGCTATGGGAAATGCAACATGTTTTTCTCCCATCTCTCCTTGGCCTGTCCTGATATGCACCACCCCTCACCTCAATTGTCTCTAGACATAGAGATAGGACATTTTAACATATTTAATGAATGAACAAAACATGTTTGCCAGTGTTGATAGTTGTCACACACTCCTTCATAAAATAAGTGCAGCCAGTCGCAAAAGTTGAGACAAAATGTAGTCTGGAGAATTAAAATGAACTTAACGCTTTGATTAGGAATATACAATGAAGGGAAAATATAGAACTACAGCACAAAGCAATGGGCAGCACAGTTTTTGGATGATCTAGCTTAAGTGGTGTTCCACGACCTGCCTTCATATGTTGACACTGATTTCATTTCAACCATCTGATCCTTTTCTGTGCATTCTTTGTTTCCACTTGATCTATTTTGTAATTAACCTGAAAGTGTTTTCCTAGTGGCACTTTGCCTGATTTTATTTATTTGCCTGTCATTGGAGGAAATAATTTGCTATGGCCTAATTGATGCACTCTTGGAGGAATTTTAAAACTAGGGATCTGCCTGTAGCTTTTAACCACATGCCTAAATACTTAGCATAGCAGTGACTGTTCACAACAATTGTCAATTTGAAGCGTATTAAAACTGAGCAAAGAGTTGAGGAATGAGTTTTATTAAGTATTGCCTTTAATGGTAACCCTGCTAAAAGCCTTTGGTTGCACAGTGCCTCTGCACAGCAATGGGTTGTCGGAGTTAGTATGTTAGTCCCCTAGCTGTCACTTAAATTAGTGATGTGGCACTTTCAAAGCCTGTGAGACTGCCACTATACGTCCTGACTCAAGGTTTTAGTTCCCCTAAAGTTTGTCCATGATTGACAGAATGACTCATGCTCACCCCCAGTGTTGACTTCCTGTTCTAGATTATGGCAATGTCTCAGCTTCCTGTTGCTTTTCACCCAAATGGCACCCTATTCCCTATATAGTGGACTACTTTCAAGTAGTGCACTCTATACGGAACAGGATGCCATTTGGGACTCAACCCTTCTCTCAAACCTTCCTACTGTGGACTTGATTGCCTGCTTAACCTTAAGGTTTATTTTTTGTGCAACATGTTTTTCCTATTAAATGTCATGATTCAGGAGCCTGGCTTGTTCATTCACTTCTCTGAATTTGTGATAATCTGAAGTCATTTCAGATTAAAGAAACAAACAAATTAGCAAACAAGACATTAACACTTTGAATTAACCTAGAAATTGAAAACAAGGGATAGAAAATGCATTTTCCATTAACATTGAATATAAAATGTACAGTTAGAAATGCCTGTTAGTTGATTGGAGCAGCTTTATTAGTCTTTGCAACACTGATACATTGGGAGGGATGCTTGGTACAGAAAAATACATTTGGCCTGTAAACCTGTTCAACAAATGCCACTTAGCTACTGTGTTCATGTGTGAATTTACAAAAATACATTAAGCTATAATAATGACTCAGGACAGTTGTTGCATGTAAGGGTGCACATTTCACTTGGGGAATGAACGAGTCAATCCCTCTTCAGGTTCATATCCATATTGGTCCTAAAACCCCACTTCTCTCCTTACATTCTCCAGGTGGTCCACTGGGTGTAGTAAGATAAAAAAAAGGACCCACAACAGGAACCTGGCCTGAAATGCACTGAATGACAATTACACAAATGGAGTCAGGGTTACCATTCCTCATGGTACCGTCCTTCCATGTCATTAACTGCATTTCAACCATTTGTCACTTCCTCCTCATTCTCCTGGAAGTAAGGATGTTCTAGAGCATTCAGGGCAGAGATTCTTCTTAGAGGGTCAAAAGTTAGCATTTTCTGTGGGAAAAATAGAACACTTGAGTTTACAAATGTGAATCAAGTAAGACAATTACAAGTAGGGTTTGTCCTATCTTGTATACCGTCATAGCTTTTACAAGCATTGGTCTGGTTAATAAAAAAATACACTTTTGGCCAGAATTCACACTAACCCATGTGGATCCTGGACCGGCTTATACAATTCTACCATTTTTCATTTAAACGCTACCAAAACGTTTATTTTCACCAAACCGAATACCCCCCACAGCTGGTTAGAAAACCAAGAAGTCTCACCAGCAGCAACTCTGTCCCCTGTTTATTGATCTCTGGAGCGAAGTCGGTGATTGGGCGGGGGCTGATAGGACTGAAGTTGTGTCGTGAGAGGGTGACATCAGCAGGCCACTCCTCCTCGGGTGGCAGGCCAATCACACTGTGGAATGGCAGACAGGAAGGTTCAAGCCAGCCAGTCAGACAAGAGTTTCAGAAAGAATTGACAGAAGACTGATCCAAAGTGACAAGAGGGTTACGTCCCAAATGGCACTTGCCAAAAGAAGTGCACTATATAGGGTGCCATTTGGGATACAACCAAGGAGATTCCAGCCCATACTCACTTGAATATCTTTCCCAGTTGGTCCACTTCAGAGTCTCCACAGAACAATGGTCTACATGAGAGAGTTTGGATTTGGGTTAAAGTGCTGTTGGCCAATTTCCCCAGCTGTGAAACAAGCAGTACCGTCTGTCTATATGCCCCCAAATGCCCCCATTTTATTGTTCCGACCTATGGCCATGTCTGTGGGAGATTACAGGGCCTGGCTTACAGGGCCTGACCATTCTGTGTAGACTGGTGTGGCCTGGTCGTTAGTGTGGGGCCATAATGATAAGAGAAGAATCCCTGAGTGCCACAGCAGTAGTCTGCTATACTGCCATTTGACTACATGGTGGCAGCATAATCACAGAAATGAGTGCTCAGTCACACTACAGCCAGAAACAAATTGGATTTGTCTTGCTCCATATGTGACTCGTTTCAGGAAACTAGGCATATGTCGTGGGTCACTACTTCACAGGAGAGCCATTTGAACAAAAATGTCTTTAAAAAAAAATCTAAATGTGTTTTTGGCAGAAATGCCTTCTGGAACACGTGAACTTTCATGTGCCTTAATAACAAACTTGTATGCCATTTGTTAATATGAATACAATTGTTAAATTACGAGCCTAGTTGGTTAAGCCACAGAAAAAGACAGCAACCTTCCCACTAACTATGATTGGCTGAGATAATGAGTGGGCTGGACATGCCGAGAGAGGAATTCAGATTGGTCTGCCATATAGAAGGCTTCTGTCTAATTGAGCTGGTCAGTCTGTGTTGGTAATCCTGTCGATTATAGCTTTTTTTAAATGTATCATGTAGTGGAGCTGCATACATGTTGATCTCCACTTTCAGGCGGATAGAGTTTTGAAATCAGTGGAATTAGAGTATGATAGCTAAAGAGATTGAGAAAACACCTGTTTCCGGATTACATCTTCAAACTAAGGCCAACCATGGCATAGCATCTAGGGCCCCCGATCTCCAACGGGCCCCCAGATAGCATATGATAGCAAAAATGTGTAGAATGTGTCCAATTTCCTGCAATTCTACACATTTTTGCTATCATATGCTATCTGGGGGCACCGGGGCATGTGCTCTGGGTGCCCGTTCGGTAATCTGGCCATGAGTGTTAACTTTGCTAGGTGGAATATTATCGATTAATCCAATGGGAATCTTGTTAGAATATCAGATTAAGGGCCTCCCGAGTGGCGCAGTGCTAGACCACCTTTACTCCACATGCAGAGACGCGTACAAAGCTCTCCCTTCATTTGACAAATCTGACCATAATTCTATCCTCCTGATTTCTGCTGTCAAGCACAAACTAAAGCAGGAAGCACCAGTGACTCGGTCAATAAGAAAGTGGTCAGATGAAGCAGATTCTAAACTACAGGACTGTTTTACTAGCACAGACTGGAATGTGTTCCGGAATTCTTCTGATGGCATTGAGGAGTACACCACAACAGTCACTGGCTTCATCAATAAGTGCATCTGACGTCATCCTCACAGTGACCCTACGTTCATACCCCAACCAGAAGCCATGGATTACAGGCAACATCCGCACTGAGCTAAAGGCTAGAGCTGCCGCTTTCAATGAGCGGGACTCTAACCCGGAAGCCTATAAGAAATCCCGCTATGACCTCAGACGAACCATCAAACAGGCAAAGTGTCAATACAGGACTAAGATCGAATCGTACTACACCAGCTATAGTCCCCGTGCCCAAGAAAGCAAAGGTAACCTGCCTAAATGACTACCGACCCGTAGCACTCACGCCTGTAGCCATGAAGTGCTTTGAAAGGCTGGTCATGCTCACAACACCATTATCCCAGAAACTCTAGACCCACTCCAATTTGTATACCGCACCAACAGATCCACAGATGATGCAATCCCTATTGCACTCAACACTGCCCTTTCCCACCTGGACAAAAGGGCTGCAGGTAAGGGGGGGTGGGTACCCTAGTGGTTAGAGCGTTGGGCCAGTAACCGTACATTGACTCTGGACCTGTACCCTCTTTATATAGCCTCGCTTGTTATTTTACTGCTGCTGTTTAATTATGTTACTTTTATTTTCTAATCAAGCATGGTTGGTTAAGGGCTTTTAAGTAAGCGTTTAACTGTAAGGTCTACACCTGTTGTATTCGGCGCATGTGACAAATACAATTTGATTTGATTAGCCATGAGGGATCCTGGTTCAAGTCCAGGCTCTGTCACAGCTGGCCGCGACCGGGAGATCGATGAGGCGGCGCACAATTTGCCTAGCGTCGTCCTGGTTAGGGGAGGGTTTGGCCGGCAGGGATGTTCTTGTCCCAACGCGCACTAGCGACTCCTGTGGCGAGCTGGGCGCAATGCACGCTGACACGGTCGCCAGGTGTACAGTGTTTCCTCCGACACAATTGGTGCGGCTGGCTTCCTGGTTAAGTGGGCATTGTGTCAAGAAGCAGTGCGGATTGGCTGGGTTGTTTCGGAGGACGCACGGCTCTCAACCTTCCCCTCTCCCGAGTCCGTACGGAAGTTGGAGCGACGGGACAAGACTAACTACCAATTGGATACCACGAAATTGGGGAGAAAAAGGGGTAAAACGATTAAAAATACTATAAAAATGTCAACTACAAACAAAATATAAATATCGGATGTGTATATAGCTACTTACGTATACACTGAGTGTACTAAACATTAAGAACACCTGCTCTTTCCATGACAGACTGACCAGGTGAAAGCTATGATCCCTATTGATGTCACTTGTTAAATCTACTTCAAATCAGTGTAGATGAGGGGGAGTAGACAGGTTAAACAATTGAGACATGGATTGTGCATGTTCGCCATTCTTCGGGTGAATGGTCAAGACAAAAGATTTAAGTGCCTTTGGTAGTAGGTGCCAGGCACACCGGTTTGTGTCAATAACTGTAACGCTGCTGTAACGCTCCTGTGTGTATCAAGAATGGTCCACCACCCCAACGACATCCAGCCAATTTGATATAACTGGGACGCATTGGAGTCAACATGGGCCAGCATCCCTGTGGAACGCTTTCGACACGCTCCATGCTCCGACCAATTGAATCTGTTCTGAGGTCAAAGGGAGGGGGGGTTCAATTCAATATTAGGAAGGTGTTCTTAATGTTTTGAACACTTATTGTACATTACATTTAAGAGTCTCAAAAGATAAATGCAGGTATTTCCCAGTACATCAAATAAGCCTTCACAAGCCCTGACCACTCACTTGCGTCGGAACATCTCAGCAAAGATGCAGCCCGTGCTCCAGATGTCCACAGGCGTGGCATAGGTGGACTGGAGCAAGACCTCAGGAGGCCTGTACCACAGAGTCACCACCTGAGAGTCGTGGAGGAGAGAGACATCAAGGGGGGCAGTTGGTAGTATTATGAATGCATATTAATTTTAAATGCATGAAAACTGAAATCCGCCATACCCAATTTCTACCAGCATGTCACCTGTGCAATTAGACGCAAAAAAACCTCTAGATCACCTTTACTCCACACAGAGACACATACAAAGCCCTCCCTCACCATCCATTTGGCAAATCTGACCATAAGTCTATCCTCCTGATTCCTGCTTAAAAGCAAAAACTCAAACAGGAAGTACCAGTGACGCGCTCAATATGGAAGTGGTGCGATGAAACGGATGCTAAGCTACAGGACTGTTTCGCTAGCAAAGACTGGAATTTGTTCAGGGATTCATCCTGTTTGTCTATCCTTATTGCCTAGTCACTTTTACCCCTACCTACATGTACAGATTACCACAACTACCTCCCCTGCACATTGAATCAGTACTTATACTCTTTGTATATAGCCTCGTTATTTTTTTGTGCTATTATATCCTTTTATTTTTTGCACACACAAAAATACTGTCTAACTCTGCATTGTTGGGAAAGGGCTCATAAGTAAGCATTTCACGGTAAAGTCTACACCTCTTGTATTCGACACGTGACAAATTAATTTTTGTTATTGAATATTTAAAAACACAATATACTTGCAGTGAAGCCGCTCAACAACTACATCACATTAGTCATCTAACAGACTCCCATCCAGAGCGACACACAGAAGCAATCAGGGTCAATGCCCTGCTCAAGGGCACGTCGACAGATCTCCCACAAGGTCAAAAACGGGGACCCGAACCAGCGATCCATCAGCCCAAATGCCAGGCCGCCAGGCCGCCAGCCCTCCAAGACCCCCCCCCCCCCCCCCCCCACAGTTCCAAGAGATGCCCCGAGAAAAAAAATGCATTTGATCTGATATGAGTAGGATGAGAGGGAAGTATGAATGCATATGAATATTTATACCAAGTGTAAAGCATAAGTAAGCATTATGGTGAATGCACAGAGACCCCTTCAATCCTCAACCATAGTGTGTGTCTTCCTACCACAGGAGTGAGGGCCATGTGGTAGCTGTAGATCCTTGCCAGTCCAAAGTCGGCCAGCTTCACCTGACCACGGCTGGTGACCAGGATGTTCTCTGGCTTCAGGTCCCGGTGCACCACGCGGTTCGAGTGGAGGAACGCCAGGCCACACAGCAACTGACGCATCAGGTCCTAACACACACAGGGGGACACATTTAACCTGCGTACCATGCTCGACCCACTCAACGGTCTTCCATCACATCCAGCCAGGTAGAATGAGAGGGAAACCTATACTGACTGTACAGCTGGTCCTGTGTGCAAACAGGCCTGGTTAGGGCTGTGTCGGTCATGAAATTCTGTCAGCCGGTGATTGTCAAGCAAATAACTGCCGGTCTCATGGTAACTGACAGTTAAATAACAAACACATTTAGCATCTCCTAGCTTCCACGCATAGCGTACCAGCCACTGATGCAGACCTTTGGAACATCTACATTTAAAAAAAAGTCTAATAAATCCATGTAATATAGCCTACACCATCACAATAAATCCATGACATATTTTAGACAGGTCTAAAGAAACATGATATGAAGAAAATGTAGTCTATTTCAGAAGAACATACTCTGAGTTGTCCTTATGTTAGGCCCTGATCTGGCTGTGCCAATTTTTTTATTTAACTAGGCAAGTCAGTTAAGAACAAGTTCTTATTTACAATGACGGCCTACACCGGCCAAACCCAGACAACGCTGGGCCAATTGTGCGCTGCCCTATGGATGGGACTCCCAATCACGGCCGGTTGTGATACAGCCTGGTTTGAACCAGGGTGTCTGTAGTGATGCCTCTAGCACTGAGATGCAGTGCCTTAGACCGCTGCGCCACTCGGGAGCCCTATGGCTGTGGGCTACACTAGTTCATTTAGCAGACAAGATTTGCTTAGAATTCCGTTGCATTATTTTACAGTATGAAGAATACAATTGAATATTGCTGAATTAGATAGAAAGAATGTTTACTCCAAACAATTTCTGAGGGAGTGCCACATGAAGCTATTCTGTGTTGAGCAGTTAAGAAACAGGTCCCCCTATATGCTAAATTTAGAGTTATTTATGCAACTTTTGTTGGCTGCATGATACGACTAATGATGATTTGAAAAAAGTTTCATGAAAGGCATGAGCTCTGCTTTTTTTTCTTTTACAGGCTGCACACACTTCATCAGTCGCTCTTTCACAATTTGAAAAGCACTTGACAATTTCCTGGCGGCATCCCCCTAGTGTGGCTGTAATGACACCTAAAAAATCCATGCCTTTTGCGACCAGTGGCCGTTGTGCCCTTGGGCTGAATATAATAATTTTTATTCCCTTCTCCCGGCTGAGTGTTCTGAAGCACCTCTCACTCAAATAAATGGCTCTCTCTGATATCGCAATTATAATTAGCCAATGCCCGTCACGTGATCGGGTTCTTCTCACAGGCATCTATCTCAGCTCCGAAGTAGGCAAGTGAAGACATACATCAGGGATGCAACTGCACGCTTCCTTCTTATCAAATTCCGAGATGTTAGAAGAACTGTTCACATTTCCCTTTCGTCAGCCAACAAGATGAGTAGGCCTAACGAACAGCAAAACCACTAGCCTATGTCAATCTACTAACCCCCATAGTACAACGGTTAACCTATTCTATTGATCAGCTTGTCCTTCTGTGCGAGAAATACATATTCCAAACATAGTCTGGGACAGTTCTGGGATGCAATTGATCCCAAATTAATACAACCACTCACATCAAAAAACTTTTCAAAGCAATGAGGCTGATGCAACAGATCAGAACGTTCATCTTAAAATGTTGATAAACTAATAGGCTATTTCTTCTTTGCGAACACGGCAGTAGGCTATGTTCCAAAATTCCATCAATTAGTGGGAAAACACCATTATCAAAAGTGATCGCAAATGTGATTATGCATGGAATGCTTTATTATAAAGGTGCATTTTTATGGTAAAAATGTTCTTCCCGAAACTTGAAACTTACCCGCCGCCTACGTATGCCAGTTAGATTCTAAACTTGTTGTAAAGTGGATTAATGTGCTTAGTTTTAAGTAGTTATTTGGCCACTTTAGTTGTGATACAAACCTTATCAAAACATACAGGCCTATGGGCTAGGCTACATGAAGTGTGGGACTATGGTTTGAAAAAGTCGCAAAAAAAGGCATGCCCCATTTTTTGCCTTACAGCACACAAGCTGGGCATCATTCACAAGTGATAGTCTGTTGAGTGACAATATTAGCCTATTGTTGATTAAATATTTTCTTTACATATACATGTGTGAAATTTGTTTTGATTTAGAATGGACCATTATCATGCACCTGTCTCGGAACAAGGGCAGCGGGAAAAAATACATCTCATCTCTGCACTTAAATAGCAAATGGAGGATGCTTTTCCGTGGTTCATTTTCATGCCAGCCAGATAGGCTATACTCCTGTTTTAAAGATAAGCAATGTGCTTAATATTAGGAAAGTTGAGAAATAAATATAGTAGGCCGAGCCTATAGAAAGCTGATGGGATCCTCCTAATTTTAATAAAGGCCATCAAAACTCGTTTCGCATGCATTTCCATAGCCTATAGAAACGTTGCGCAATAGGAGCTCATGGGCTCTCAAAGTGTTTGATTTGATTTTTGAATACATTTGCATTGATGTCAGAGTGATTAGAGGGACAATAGAGTGCTGAGTACCAGGCAGTTAGCAAGTTTGGTTGGCTACTAATGACCATCAGCAGCATCAGAGCTTAGAGAAGCCTAGTTAACGTGAATTGGAATTTGACAGCGGTCATGACTCGTGACTGTCGGTAAAATGGTCACTGTAACAGCCCTAGGCCTGGTTCCATTTCAGTCCCTGGCCCTGTCCCCTAGACCCCACCGCTTCGGTAGACTCCATAGTAAAAGCAATGTGGCGGAAGTTCTACTTCAACTATTGGAGGTTTAGTACTGCTATCCAAACCCTTCTGATCACCAAACACTGCAGGTGTGTGGAGGCAAAGAGCAGGGACAGTCTTGGTCAACTGACAACAGCCAAAGTAGGTGGAAGATCATGCAAGTGTATAGTTTTGGGTGGACTACCTCTTTAACATGGTTTACATGACCTAATATGTTATACACTATATATAAAAAAGTATGTGGACACCCCTTCAAAATAGTGGATTCCACTATTTCAGCCACACCCGTTGCTGACAGGTGTATAAAATCGAGCACACAGCCCTGCAATCTCCATTGACAAACATTGGCAGTACAATGGCCTTACTGAAAAGCCCAGTGACTTCCAACTTGGCATACCTTTCCAACAAGTCAGTTCATCAAATTTCTGCCCAGGTCAACTGTAAGTGCTGTTATTTTAAAGTGGAAACGTCCAGGAGCAGTGGAAGGCCACACAAGCTCACCAAACGAGACCGGTGAGTGATGAAGTGCGTAGCATGTAAAAAAACATATCCTTGGTTGCAACATTTACTACCGAGTTCCAATCCAAACTGCCTCTGGAAGCAACGTCAGTACAATAAATGTTCGTCGGGAGCTTCATGAAATGGGTTTCCACGGCCAAGCAGCTGCACAAAGGCCTAAGATCACCATGCGCAATGCCAAGCGTCGGCTGGAGTGGTGTAAAGCTCGCCGCCATTGGACTCTGGAGCAGTTGAAACGCGTTCTCTGGAGTGATGAACCACGCTTCACCATCTGGCAGTCCGATGGACAAATTTGGGTTTGGCGGATGCCAGGAAAATGCTACCTGCCCGAATGCATAGTGCCAACTGTAAAGTTTGGTGGAGGAGGTATAGTGGACTGGGTCTGTTTTTCATGGTTCGGGCTAAGCCCCTTAGTTCCAGTAAAGGTAAATCTTAACGCTACAGCATACAATTACATTCTAGACAATTCTGTGCTTCCAACTTTCTAGTTTGGGGAAGGCCCTTTCCTTTTGGTCATGTAGTGTATTTAACATGGTTTTACGAGGACCTAATAGGTTATATTTTACATGGTTTACGGGGACCTAATAGGTTATATTTTACATGGTTTACGGGGACCTAATAGGTTATATTTTACATGGTTTACGGGGACCTAATAGGTTATATTTTACATGGTTTACGGGAACCTGATAGGTTATATTTTACATGGTTTACGGGGACCTAATAGGTTATATTTTACATGGTTTACGGGAACCTAATAGGTTATATTTTACATGGTTTACGGGAACCTGATAGGTTATATTTTACATGGTTTACGGGGAACTGAGGGGGCTTCTTACTTGGATGCGGCTGGGGGGCAGTCCTGGGGCGGGGGCCTTCTCTAGGTAGGTCTTAAGGTCCTGGTCCACGTGCTCAAACACCAGGGTGACTTTAGTCTCCTGATCCGTCCTCAGGGTGGCACATACGTCCATGAGCCTGATGTACACACAAACACAGAACACACACACGTCCATGAGCCAGTGTACACATACAGTGTGTGAGTGGTATGCACACATCCCTAACTTTCACACTAGTGCTGGGCCATCCACAACACTCAATAGAGAGAAAGCCCATTGTATGTGCTGCTCTCAAGGGCTTTAATTTAACCTGCACTACAGTTCAGGTAACATTTCGGCTGCCATGCCTTCTCAGAGATTAGTCATTACTGTGGAGCACGTTAAATCCAAGCACCTGACAGCAGCACACATACCATGTGTGGGATCGCTCTTAATACACAGTCAAACAGACAAGTTTATGGTCATTCATCATAATCTGAATGAGAGGCATGCCATGGTGAGTCCATCGCTAGCTAATAACCTTTATAGAACCTGCTTATCAAAACATACCAGTCAGTCTTTAAGCATTACCCAGTTCTGTGGCTATATGGGCAGAGGGTTGTAGAGATACAGGTGATCAGGTCAAAACTGAAGTCTCAGGCTACAAGTCACAACAAAACCAACACTGACTGTGTGATTGAGAGCGTTTGTGTCTGTGTTCATGTGTTTGTGCATGTTTATGCAGTTCAAAGGCGCTATTGGTGGAGAGGAACAATTTACGTGTATGGGTGTGTTGATTACTTTATGGCATTCATTCCCTTTTTAATGTACTTATTTTTTTCTCTTTTTTTTTCTCTTTTTCATGATGTCCAATTAGTAGTTACAGTATTGTCCCACCGCTGCAACTCCCGTACAGACTCGGGAGAGGCGAAGGTCGAGAGCCATGCGTCCTCCGAAAAATGACCCTGCCAAGCCACACTGCTTCTTGACACACTGCTCACTTAACCCAGAAGCCAGCTGCACCAATGTGTCGGAGGAAACACCGTAACGCTTGCAACCGTGTCAGCGTGCATGCGCCCGGCCCCCACGAGTCGCTGGAGCGTGATGGGACAAGGACATCCCGGCCGGCCAAACCCTCCTGTAACTCGGACGACGCTGGGCCAATTGTGCACCTCCTCATGGATCTCCCCCGGTCGCGGCCGGCTGCAACACAGCCTAGGATCGAACCCGGGTCTGTAGTGACACCTCAGGCAATGCAGTGTCATAGACCGCTACGCCACTTGGGAGGCCCATTCATTCACTTTTTACTGCAACAATTTGCTTATTGAAAGTAAGACTGGTTTTGTCAGTTAATCCTGGTGTGACACTATAAATATCAATCCTAAAAGGGTAGCCCTTTCCACTTGCAGCCCATCATACCATATATAGGTTGAAAATGGCAGATTTGGTCACTGATAAGCACCTAAATTGGAACCCTGTAGCTGTACAGTAACATACTATATATATGACGTCAGAGCCCAGGCTCTTCACTTTACAGTGCTGTATGGTATTCAACTGACAACCGTTCTAAACGTGTGTACCACGCGCAACAAAAATTAGCTCCTATCCCTCATGCTAATTGGGCTACTTTTGCACATATTTTGTTGTCTACAAATCTACAATGCTACAAATCGATATGCGTCGATGTGTTCTGAAAAATGAGACATGATTATAATAAATTCTGCTTTGTCCTTCAAACAAACCACACAGTCCAAATGTCACTTCACATTTCCATATTTGAAAACTCATGTAATTTACAGCATCAATGTTTATGATCGCTTTACAGTATCAACATTTCCGATGTACAGTTACAAGAATGACTTGTCATACCCTGGGTCGTCCTAAAATGAATGAACCTGTTTATCGTATTGTGAAGAAAATTTGCCTCGGAACCCACACTTGAATGCACTCATGACTCCATTCTATGCGCACCAAAATTACAATTAGTTTGTCTGAAGTGCCTTTTGAAAGCCTAAGATCGTATTTTATAACTTAGCTAGTCATTTTGGCAAGAAGCTTTCAAATGATGCCCAGCTGACCCAGATTGCAAATTATAATAGAACAATTTTGGATTGCAGTGTGATGGTGGGGACGCAGGACTGTGTTCCAAACAAATAGTGTGCTTGCCTCAGTTCCTCCATGGCAAAGCTAGGAGAGCTAAAAAAAAAACTCCTTATAGGCTCTTGCATTGAAATGACTAAGGAACTGTGCACAGTTTGGAGAGGTGTGGCCACTTGGAGACACCAGTTAGAACTTTTTCACTCAAACACTTAGAATTGTTTTTTCTTATGTTGCACCTACCCCAAAATGTACATGAATCTACTGACTTTTGAAAGCAAGAGTATGTAACCAGTATGTGTGTTTATCGGTCTTCATAGGCCTATTAGTGTGTAGGTGTGTTGGCTTTCAGACCTCAAAAGAAGTCTCTTTACATTCCAAATGGGGTTGAGGCTTATACCTAGATCTACACAAAAGTTGCATGGAACGTGAACTCATCTGAAAACTAGACCTCTTTTCTAGCCTGAAAACATTTGACAATCTTTGATTTTGGCGTGAACTATCACTTTAAATAAAGGTTCAATGAATGAATGTGTTCTAACTTGACCACGTTGGGATGGTCAAACTGCTCCAGTCTCTTCAGCAGGGCCACCTCTCTGACTGTGGAGATGGGGAGGCCATCATGGTCCGTCTGGACGCGAACGCTCTTCAGAGCTACAAACTGCCCGCTCTCCAGGTCCCGAGCTTTGTACACCGTCCCGTACGCACCACCTCCGATCTCTGCCACCGGCTCGTACTGGACCTCACTGCCCTGGGCCATGGCCTGGCTGGCAGACAGAAAAAGAAAATAGGTACGGTATGACTACAATGTCCTTCTACAGTAAGACACTGTCCCCTCCCTGCCACGTGCTTTCCAAAATAGAGGTCCACCTGTCTTAGGTCCAGCTCATTACCCCTCCAACAACCTTTCACCTTCTAGAGCACTGGACCTCATTAGCTGGGGTAACCTCTGCATTCCAGAGTGGAAGAGGCTGTCAGAAAGATTGTGTGTGTGTTAGTGATGCGCGGGTTGACTCATAACTCGTGGACGGGTTTAGGGTCATTATTGTGTGGCTGAAGGGCGGGTGGGTGGCGGGTTGAATAAAGAGAAACAATACCTTAAATCCAAAAATGTATAATTCTTGTGCAATTCATATAGGCTACATTGAGGTTGTTCTTTCATTATTTTAGGCTATCTGGTATAAGTGCATAAGCCTAAACTTTATGGCTGAATTGTAAACACACCAAATTGCCTACACCAAATAATGCTTTTGGGAATGGGCAGAAAAAGTTAACATAAATCCACAGAGGCAAAAAGATAATTGTCGAAGTTTAACTCAATAAGACAAAAGCTGCAAAAGGAGAGTTGAAAATAAAGAAAAAGGGAGTGCCAGAAAAGTAATGTTTAGAAAATATTTGGTGAAGTGGTAAAAGAGGATGATAGCAGTGCTGGCTATGTTATGTTTGATGATTGTGAGGCACTATACAAATTCGACAGTCACAAGACAGGACATGAACTAGGCCTATGGCATGTCAAAGGAACTGTAGCCTACTGTTTAGATGGGTTAAATGGAAACTGAAATCTGGACACTGAATATAGGTCTATAACCTCTCACATAGCCATAATAATAACTCCTGTAGAATTAAGCATTTCTTGCAGTAAAATGTAGGCAAAATTTGGACTTGGGAACAGCAGTGGAGGATTATGGTTTATTTCTTTCTGCATCTTCAGAGAATGCAATGCTCAGTTAGATGCCATCTGTAGAGGTGCTGTCTTCATCAGCATCATAAAAGCTGATAGTACTTCAACCACATAAAATATGCATCGAAGCCGAACTGAAATCTCATCAGAAACACGTTGTTTTCACAGCTTTCTTTTCCCTTACAACAAGTCAAACCGACATTTTGCACAGAAAATCTTTATTGTATTTTCTCCCCAGTCCCTCAATGTCTTTGCTCCGTGAAAGAAGACCGAAAACTCTACAGACGTCAACTAGATCGAACCATTCATTCTAGCGATCTATTCCAGGCTGTATCACATCCGGCCGTGATTGGGAGTCCCATAGGGCGGCGCACAATTGGCCCAGCGTCGTCTGGATTTGGCCGGTGTCGGCCGTCATTGTAAATAACAATGTGTTCTTAACTGACTAGCCTCGTTAAATTAAGATGTTTTTTTAAATACAGCATTCTGTTGCGCAAGGGTTTATTAAGTATTCTAGGGCAACACATAACGACAAAAGAGAAGCTGTATCTAAATATAGACAAGTTGCACACACTGTCAAAAAATTGTTCTGCCGAATTTGACTGTAACCTACAGTGCATTTTCTATATTTGCGGGTTAGGGTTGTGTGCAGGCTCAGATTTTCACTTGATCACTTATAGTCGGGCGGCTGCGGATGGGTGAACAAACAGCTGACCCGCGCACCACTAGTGTGTGTGAGACTGGGTTTGGAATCTGACCTGATATCCAACGAGACAAGAGTTCAGTCAACAAGACATTCCTGTCCTCAACCACACTGCTCAGGCTCCCTGGGTGAGGGTGAGCGAAAAGACATGCCTCGGAGACAGACATGACTGAATGATGCCACTATCATGACGCTATGTATTCCATACTGCCTGCAGAACTAAATTAACTTGTGATCAATAAGTCGGCATACTGTACATTGCCTGGTATGCACAAAGTATGTAAACAAGAAAGGAAGTATGCTAAATGCTAGAAGAGTAAGTCACCATATAATTACCGTAAAACTACTAATATTTGGGTGGATAATAATTTGGGTGTATGCAATTGTTTAACTTCTGTTGCAAACAAAGGTAATTCCCTTGTGTGTAGTAAAACGGGGTCCAGTTTCCCAGACAATGACTAAGCCTTGTCCTGGACTAAAACACTATTTCAATAGAGATTCTCCATATATAATGTCTAGGCTTAATCTGGGTCCGGGAAACCAGTCCTAAATGTTTTTACCAAGTTGCCATCCTTAGCTACTCCTAGAGCCAGCAAGTATACAATGGGTAGTCTCCTGGTTGACAGGTGTATATTATCAACAACATGCCAGGAAGGGACATATAACAAATTAGTATTTTTCCTATATTTAAAATGGTCCAAACAATGGTACATCAAATACATCTGAAATATTTCCTTATGTGGCTCCATATTCTACCCAAGAAAACAAAAGGTTGGACAACTTTCATTGTTAATTTACCTATGTCCATATACAATGGTAATAACCAACCTGTAATATGTAGTTGTCCTAGTATTTTATCACCAAAATAAGCTTCTAAGCAAGCAAAATTTGGTAACGCTAGCAAAATATTGGACAGAACTTGTGGCATAAGGCAGGAAAACGAAAGCCCCCCCCTGAAACGTGTGATTCCTCCATAACTCCTTTTTTGTTAATTAAATCAGTAAACACAGAATCGATATGCCACAATACCTCTTAAACGCAGTTTATGACGTGCCAAAAAATATTGGATGTTAAAACATGGTTCAACACTTCTCTTTCGCATGGCAAACAGTTGTAGAGGCAATAGGAAATCCATGCAGCAAGTTGTGCAGAACTTGTGTGTTCAGGCCTATGATCTGACACTAGTGCCCCCAAACTAGCTGGAATACATTGCAACTGGTGACATCTGGTTTTTAAACGTATTTACAAGATGATGTGAACAGTATTTTAACTAAATTGGATCTAATAAGCTACTTACCACGTTTCTTGATGTTTTCGTTAACTGGCTATACTGCTACATTTAGTGCATGAACGAAAACGTGTTTTTCACGTGGTTCTTTAGTATCAAACCACATTCGAGGTAGGTCGCACATAGATTTCACACTAAACTTGCGGATGTCTTCGATCAAATCCTTCGATTTAACTTCGGCCTTACTTCACTTTTCTTAAAACTGGCAAATCACTTGGTAGTGGAGGCGCTTCCTGTCGCCTTACAAGGCGGAGCCAAACATCTATTTACCCCCCAAAAATAATCCTGACAGTTTTGCAACATATAATTTTGCCACCCACTAAGTAGTTCTGTAGTATGATACATCTGCCAATTAGCCTACATGTTCAAATGTTTAGAAACGTTATGAGTGAGTGAATCTTTAATAAATACTGAATTCTATGATATGCAAATGATTGTACTTTTTTTTCTCATGTAAAACATTACCTGGTTTATTTCCTCCATAGACAATTTACACTAGAAACATTGAAGAAGAGTTTGTGACTCAGGCCTGCCCCGGCGCGCGCAGAGCTCGGTGAGTGATGAATGAGGACCGCGCACCAAACCCCTCCCAGCTCTTTATCGCGCTGCTATTGGCGGAGAACTGCTGTTGCTAGGCTCATCTACTACTCTGGTTTGCTGTGAGAGCCCAAACCCCCATGCATTCCAAAGGAAGTATTCAGAATGAGTGATTCAACTGAAATGATTCTGTATATTCATTTGGTTAGTGCTCTCCGTGATCTTGGGATGTCCATACCCTAACCTTAACCCTTATTCTTACCCTAACCCTATCTGTTTGTTTTATTTTATTTGGATAACCATTAGCTTTTACAGAAGCATCAGCTACTCTTCCTAGGGTCCACAAAAAAACACAAAACATGACAAGTAACAGAACACGGATAGACAAGCACAGTCATTTACATTTAAAATACAACGATATACAAACAATACAACAACAAAAAAGAATACAAACAATACAACAACAAAAATGATGTGTGTGTGTGTGTGTGTGTGTGTGTGTGTGTGTGTGTGTGTGTTAGAGTGCGTGTGCCTGTGTTTATGTATCCCTACGTTCCATGAGGTGTTGTTTAATCCGTTTTTTAAAGGTCATTTTGCTGTTTGCCTGAGTAATTGGAGATGGAAGGGAGTTCCATGCAATCATGGCTCTGTATAATACTGTGCGTTGCCGTGAATTCGTTTTGGACTTGGGGACTGTGAAGAGAGACCCCTGGTGGCATGTCTTGTGGGGTATGTATGGGTGTCTGAGTTGAAAGTTATTTGATAATGCAGACAATCTGGAATTTTCATCACAATAATATTTCTCATAAAAACTAGAAGAGAAGCAGTTATCTCTCGTCGACCTGACTGGCATGTTGTTGATGTTGGTTCTGTATGTGCAGTTAAGGGCAAGGCGTCCTGCTCTGTTTTGAGCCAGCTTCAGCTTTGCTAGGTATTTCTTCGCTGCACTTGACCATATTACAGGACAGTAATCAAGATGGGAGAAGACCAGAGCCTGAACAACTAGTACAGGTGATTTCTGTCAAAATCGCAGAACATGTTTTTATAACAGACATGCCCCTCCCCATCTTCACAACAACTTTGTTAATATGACTTTACCATTATAATTGACCATCCAATGTAATATCTATGAGTTTATCTTCCTCAACTTGCTCAATGGTCACACCCTTTATGCACAACTCCAGTTGAGGTTTAGGTCTTAGAGAATGTTTTGAACCAAATACAATGCTTTTAGTTTTAGATCTGTACATAAGACCAGTTTATTACCATTCTGATACTGACTGTAACCAGTGGTGGAAAAATTACTCATTTTATTTTGATACTTGTACTTTTGATACTTAAGTACATTTTAGCAATTCCATTTACTTTTCATACTGAAGTACAAAAACTTGGAAAAATGTTTGGGTTAAGTGGGTTAAAATCTTCCTACAATTCACAGAAGGTGCACAGAGGGACATGTGAAAATGCTGAATTTTGGCACTTTAGCAAGTCTTTATTTATATAAAAAATCTGATTTATTGAATTCTCTATGTGGTCTATATTAAAGGGCACTTCATTTAATATAACAGGCTTTTAAAATGCAATATTTGTGCATAATTTCTACTTACAATATCCAAGTGACACAAAAGGCAAGCTTTTCGTGGAACAACCCAGCCAGCACATAACATTCAGAGAACCATATGTTTCTTAGAGCTTGGTAAGAGCATGGTTGTCCAATTGTTATTTTGCATACAACCTTCCCACAACTTTCTGGGAATGGTGCAGATTAGTTGCTTGGCTTTGGAACATTCTCAGCACATTTAAAGAACTTGACAAAAAACTTTATTTTCTTTGTATTTCATTACTTTAGCAGAACGTTTCCTGAAAGTTGAAACATGGTTACATTTAATAAAAATGTTGGTAATGTTCTAGGAATGTTTTCCAACTGTTTTGACATTGGGAATGTCCTCAAATTGTTCAGAGAACATTAAGAAACAATGTTCTTCTTTGAGAATTTCAGTACTTCAGCATAACGTTTCCTACAGGTTTCCTTATGGTTCCATTTAAAGTCATGTTCTCACGTTGTTCCAAGAACATTAAGAAAATATCCCATAAAAACCAGAAGAAAACTTTAGTAACAGTCAGAAAATGTTCTAAGAATTTTATTTAAAAACATATACAGTGCTTTCAGAAAGTATTCATACCCCTTGACTTATTTCAGATTTGTTGTGTTGCAGCCTGAATTAAAAATTTATTAAATATACTGAACAAAAATACAAGCGCAACATGTAAAGTGTTTGTTCACATGTTTCATGAGCTGAAATAAAAGATCACAGAAATGTTCCATATGCACCAAAAGCTAATTTCTCTCTAATTTTGTACACACATTTGTTTACATCCCTGTTAGTGAGCATTTCTCCTTCGCCATGATAATCCATCCATCTGACAGGTGTGGCATATCAAGAAGCTGATTAAACAGCATGATCATTACACAGGTGCACCTTGTGCTGGGTACAATAAAATGCCACTCTAAAATGTGCAGTTTTGTCACACAACACAATGCCACATATGTCTCAAGTTTTGAGGGAGTGTGCAATTGGCATGCTGACTGCAGGAACATCCACCAGAGATGTTGCGAGAGAATGTAATGTTAATTTCTCTACCATCGTTGTTTTAGAGAATTTGGCAGTACGTCCAACCGGCCTCACAACCGCAGACCACGTGTAACCACGCCAGCCCAGAACCGCCAGCCCAGGACCTCAACTGTGCCGGGAAGCTGGAAGACAGCGTGTATGGCGTCGTGTGGATGAGCGGTTTTCTGTTGTCAATATTGTGAACAGAGTGCAGTGGCGGTGGGGTTATGGTATGAGCAGGCATAAGCTACGGACAATGAACACAATTGCATTTTATCGATGGTAATTTGAATGCACAGTGATACCGTGAAGAGATCCTGAGGCCCGTTGTCATGCCATTCATCCGCCGCCATCACCTCATGTTTCAGCATGGTAATGCACGGTCCCATGTCGCAAGGATCAGTACACAATTCCTGGAAGCTGAAAATGTCCCAGTTCTTCCATGGCCTGCATACTCACCAGACATGGCACCCATTGAGCATGTTTGGGATGCTCTGGATCGACGTGTACGACAGTGTGTTCAAGTTCCCACCAATATCCAGCAACTTCGCACAGCCATTGAAGAGGAGTGGGACAACATTCCACAGGCCAGAAACAACAGCCTGATCAACTCTATGCGAAGGAGATGTGTCGCACTGCATGAAGCAAATGGTGGTCACACCAGATACTAACTGATTGTCTGATCCAGACGCCCCTAATTTTTTTAAAGGTATCTGTGACCAACAGATGCCTATCTGTAATATATTTCAATTGACTGATTTCCTTATATGAACTATAACTCAGTAAAATCTTTGAAATTGTTGCACGTTGCGTTTTATATTTTTGTTCACTGTATATTTTTTCTCTCACCCATCTACACACAATACCCCATAATGACAAAGTGAAAACATGTTTTAGAAATGATTGCAAATGTATTGAAAATGAAATACAGAAATATGTAATTAACATCCAGATCCACATCCTTGAGCCAATACATGTTAGAATCACCTTTGGTAGCGATTACAGCTGGGAGTAAGAGCTTTGCACACCTGGATTATACAATATTTCAACATTATTATTTTTTTTATTCTTCAAGCTCTGTCAAGTTGGTTGTTGATCATAGCTAGACAGCCATTTTCAAGTCCTGACATAGATTTTCAAGACAATTTAAGTCAAAACTGTAACTAGGCCACTCAGGAACATTCAATGTCATATTGGTAAACAATTCCAGTGTATATTTGGCCGTGTGTTTTAGGTTATTGTCCTGCTGAAAGGTGAATTTGTCTCCAAGTGTCTGTTGAAAAGCAGACTGAACCAGGTTTTCCACTAGGAATTCACCTGTGCTTAGCTCTATTCCATTTATTTTTATCCTAAAAAACTCCCTAGTCCTTACCGATGACAAGCATACCGATAACATGATGCAGCCACCGCCATACTTGAAAATATTAAGAGTGGTACTCAGTGATGTGTTGTGTTGGATTTGCCCCAAACATAACACTTTGTAGTCAGGACAGTTAATTTCTTAGCCACATTTTTGTAGTTCTACTTTAGTGCCTTATTGCAAACAGGATGCATGTTTTGGAATGTTTTTATTCTGTACAGACTTCCTTTTTCACTATGTCATTTAGATTAGTATTGTGGAGTAACTACAATGTAATTGATCCATTCTCAATTTTCTCCTATCACAGTCATTATACTCTGTAACTGTTTTAAAGTCACCATTTGCCTCATGGTGAAATCCCTGAGCGGTTTCCTTCCTCTTCAGCAACTGAGTTAGGAAGGATGCCTGTATCTTTGTAGTGACTGGGTGTATTGATACACCATACAAATTGTAATTCATAACTTCACCATTCTCAAGTGGATATTCTATGTCTGCTTTTTTAAATGCTTGCCCATCTACCAATAGGTGCCCTTCTTCGCGAGGCATTGGAAAACATCCCTAATCTTTGTGGTTGAATCTGTGTTGAAATGACCTTACAGATAATTGTATGTGTGGGGTACAGAGATGAGGAAGTAATTCAAAAAGAATGTTAAACACCTATTATTGCACACGGAGTGAGTCCATGCAACTTATTATGTGACTTGTTAAGCAAATGTATACATTTGAATTTATTTAGACTGCTATTACAAGGGGTTGAATACTTATTGACTCAAGACATTTCAGCTTTTCATTTTTTATTAATTTGTAAAAATGTCCAAAGCCATAATTCCACTTTGACATTATGTGGTATTGTGTGTAGACCAGTGACACAAAATCTCAATTTAATCCATTTTAAATTCAGACTGTAACACAACAACATTTGGAAAAAGTCAAGGGGTGTGATTCACCGTGTGAATACTTTCTGAAGACACTGTACGTTCCGTTCTCTGCATCAACAAAACTCTCTCTATCCTCTATCTTGTTAAGAGTGTTCAGGTGTGTTGGCCGTGGCTAATATTTAGCCACACCTGATCTTAATGAGTGCTTGTTTCCTTTTAAATGGGGTATGTTTGAGTAGACTGAAATGAACAGCTTTGTATGAGTTTAAAAAAAGATGGCATGCTACCTCCTTCCTGGTGGCTCAGTGGACTAATTCCAAGGCTTGAGAGCAGAAGATCATAGGTTTGACTCTCACTGATACCGTGCCACAATAAAAAAGAAATGTGTTTGCATGATTAATGCTTAAGGAAATAAAAGTCTATCTGTGCTTGGAGTTCAAAACAGTTAAGCTTGCAGTGTTGTTAAAAGTGTTATTGAAACATGTTCTCATAACGTTATTTAATTATCTTCAAATAACCTAGCATTTCCACTCTCAAAACATTAATATAACCCCAGGAAAACTTTCAAGGAACCATAGTAAAATATTCTCAGAACCTCATAGCAACATAAAAATGTATGTTCCCAGAACAGGCAAAATGTTCACTTCCATTCTCAGAACGTTTAAAAAACGATCAGTTTTAATGTTCCCAGTTTTAATGTTCCCAGAACCAATGGGAAACCAAAAGCCTACGTTCCCACAACTCCCAAGGAACTAAATGTGCTAGCTTGGCACAAAAACATTTCTCTAACACCTTCAATGCTGTTCTATTTGTACTGAAGTTTACTAGGCTTCTTAATGGTCCTATTATATACTTCATCATGACCCAGTTAGGTCTGAACACCTATAACGATAACATTCTGAAGGAGGCGAGCTCTTGTCTTAGTAAGTTGTCAACACCATGGTGAAGTTGGACACTCTCAGGCAAACGAGCACAGGGCCCTATCCTGTCTGCTGGGCCTCCAGTAGGCCCTCTGCCAGGACCCTCCCCGCCATGCTGGCCCATATGCCAGGGTATATTTCACTCAGAGTGGCTGGCTGCAATAACGGTTGCGGTAGCACCACTGAGTTGGGATGACCATCTGTCCACCAGAGAGCTAGCAGGGCCTGGGCAGCCTGCAGCCTGTCAGCTACTAGACCAGAGAGAAGAAAGATCTCCAGTCAGTTTGTTTGAGGGACCAAGATTATCCAGTAATGCCTACTTTTAAGTACTCTTATACGTCAGGGTTGTGGGGGGAAAAAAACGTATTAAGAGCACCCTCAACCTTCTGTATCCTATTTTGTATCATGGTCACTTTTATAGTTTATTATTCCACTCTATTTGTCTGTTTCCGATAGTAATATATCAAAACCGCAGCAAATGACAAAGAGTAGTCAGGCTGATCATTGATTTGTAAGGACCCACAAGAATGGGAAGAGGATAATTGGGTGAGAAGTTAAGGGCCAGGGAAAATAAGTCTTGGTGAATGTAGTATTTCTGGTAAACAAGCTAGAACTGAGAGAGTTTTCTTTGTACTTTGAACACGCTGCCTTGCCAGTACAATCTGTGTGCATTTGGTGTGGGTGACGTGGCTGAGTGTAGACAGACTGTACTCAGCCAGGGCGGTGTGTGTGTGTGTGTGTGTGTGTGTGTGTGTGTGTGTGTGTGTGTGTGTGTGTGTGTGTGTGTGTGTGTGTGTGTGTGTGTGTGTGTGTGTGTGTGTGTGTGTGTGTGTGTGTGTGTGTGTGTGTGTGTTGGTTTGAGTGTCTGTTTTGTGCACCTGTGTCTGTGTCTTGTCAGTGTTTTTTTGTGAGTGTCTGTAGTCTTCTAGTGTACTGGTGTGTGTTATTATTCAGACTGATGGTCATAAAGCTGCTCAGCCCTCTGCAGTTAACCTATGAGACATAATGGTGTTGCTTTGTTCTTGACCAATAGCCAATATTACTAATGTCTCTATGACACAACCACCACCCTCTTTCACCCTCTCTCTTAGTCCATCTGTTCCTTTAAATTTTACACTATCTTTGCCCTCCTCTTTCTTCCTTTTGTTGCTTCTGCTTTCTTCCACAGTAGTTATCTACCAATTACTTAGCTACATTGTGTGCTGTAGTGGTGTCTCTCCCACTGACAGAATCTCAGAGTTAGCCTGCCTGGACAATACACTGGTCTTTTCAAAGGACTTTACATTTGACATTTATATTTAGCAGACGCTCTTATCCAGAGTCAGTGCATTCATGTTGTAGTTAACCGTTAGACTGTTGGCGTCAACTGATCGAGCTTATTTAAACTTCATGTTCTTAAATAGATAGTATGAAATGTGATGTAAGCCTACCTACCGGTTGTTGCTTTTTTTAACACTCATACAGACAGTGGTTGTCAATTTTCCATTGCAGACTCTAAACCTAAATCAATTTTTCTCTCTACTTCTGGGTCTCCCTGTCCTCTCTTGGCTCTTGTCCTCCACACAAATGATCTCATTTCAGCACTAATATGTCAGCATATAATGAATTGTACTGGTTACAATTATTTTTAACACTCTTGTTTCATCTGTTTAATTGATTAATACATTTAGTGGATGGGAGAGTGTGAAAATACTTGAAGTCACTGAAAAGTTTGTGTTATATTGTAACGCTGAGTATAAAGCTGAGTTATTGAAGTTTAAAAAGTAGGCACATTAGTGATCATGACACACAATGTTTTAAAGCTGGGTGCATCCATATACTGGAGATCCATTTTAATGTTGGCCTCCACACAGTTTGCCCTTTATCATGAGTTTGATTAAGATCCAATTCTGTTTTACAACAATGACGACCTGTCGAGTGTTGCAGTCGGAAGATGAGGATTCAAAATGACCTAGTTTAAAACTGCCAGCAGGTTGATTTGATGGCAATCAAAACCAGTAAGACCAGGTAAAACATTGGGCCAGGACACAGGAGTAGCCTACTCCTTTATCCAATTGGTTTTAGTATTACATGTTTTGTTTATTGTGGTTGTGCTTTCCTATTGGTAAAGGGGAATGTTTTTTTTATATAAGTTTTGTCAACTTTGGTCCCTCAGGCCCAGGAGGGACCTTGCTGCCGAATGTAGCATGTTAGAATTTAATGGTCTTTATTTCAGCACCAAGGACAGCGTCTTTTAATCTGATGCCCTCAGGTGGACTAGGAGCTTCTAAAAGCACTGGGTGTATAAATGGAAGAGGAACTACTCAAAATGGCCTAACAAAAATCTCTGATGGATAATTGTTTGATTCCCTAAACAGATCTTTTGCTAAGCTAAACTGTTTTTCTTGTCATGTGACCATGGAAATGCTTGCATATTTTCAATGAATTATTATTTACATTTTCTTAAAATAAAATAATGAGCTTAAATACTTGTTTGTTTTTTTCCTGTTTCCGTAGGCTAGTTTGGTGCCTTACAGAGGAATCACTAAACTGCTTTATTTTCCCGCTCATTTATTATTGAGTTTAAATCTGTGTGCACGTGGGATCGGCTTCATATATGCTGCTGCATGTGGAGCCGACAGAGAGCATCCGCCCCCTTGAGAGTTCGATCCGGGGTGCCTCTCGGCCGGGGACCGGCCCGCCAGACAGAGCTCACAATACACAGACGCTTTACCCTCTTCGCATCCTTGCTTTCATATCTCTGTGACTAATGTTTTCATATGGCTGTGATTCAACTCTAATCTAGTTATGGCATAGTTTATCTATTCAGTCGTCTGATGCTGCTTGGCCAAGTTCTTTGAAATTCGTTTGTCATTTTCTTTGTGGCATTAAATAGCACATGGCTGAACTTCATGAAAGAACACAACAGTGGTTGGGTAGCCAGTGAAGCAATGTGTATTATTACAACATTCATGTAAGCCAAGGGCCTAGTATCTGTTTAGATGATAGGCCTGGACTTGTTTGAGAGAACGTTGAATAAACTATGCATAGGCATATGTAACAAGAGAGAGACATTTGAGAGAAGGTTCACCGCATGGAAGTGGCAGATTACTAATATCAGTCCCTGTCCATTGACATTACATACACCGTTTAGATTTCCCGGGATCCACTGACTAGCACGTGGCCGCAACGTCACATGAAAATCAGAACCTCGGATAGCGGCTTCTGCCAATGCGCAGCAAGACGGCAGAGCTTTTTTCCATCGCGGATAGACTGAGGAATAAATAATCATAGGAAAATGAGGTGACAACAACGATACAAAAAAACACATTTGTGTTTCAATTAGGCTAGCATGCATTTTTATGGCAGGGTCCTCTGTTTGTCCGTCCACCAAATCAATTTCGATGGAGGCACGTCTGCTGACAGAAGCAAGTATTTAAACAATGCCACGTAAAATAGCGTTTTATTGTTGTTGAATGGACGTAATTAGTTATTGGTAGTAAACGAACCCGTTATTTAGTGGCAAAGTTGATCTGGCATGGCGATGTAATCGGTTTGCTTCGTTCCCATACTCTGGGGGGTTATTCCCTGGCATCTCTGTTCTTCCTGGTGTGTGTTCTGCAGGAATCGTTGCAGGAAGAACAAAAAACAGCATGGCATTTCAATGGCAAAGGGATGTGTGTTTTTCTACAGGTTTTTGGTGTCTTGTCCGATCCTGTTTAAAATGTGAACACGTTGGATAGTAAAAGTGGCTCTCGGACTTCTGTGGAGAGGGAACCGTGTGGGACATATTCTCTATCTATCAGCCAGAAAAAACATTGAGGAAACAGGGGAAGAGAAAAATACGGTGTTCTGAAGTCTAGCATGCCATTGAGGGACAAACAAAAGAGAGATGGTTGTCAACTGGCCTTTTTTGTACGGACTAAACAGATGAAAGCAACACCCAAAAATGACTCGGTGGAATTACTGATGACATAGCGACATCTGTTTTTTAATAACATTGTATATTATCCCTGAGCCTTCAACGCTCCATGCTCCACTCTATCTTGCTCCTTCTCTGTTTGCGATAAATGTTCTTTCAGAACCTCGGACAGCTCCCGTTAAACGCAAGCTCTGCTATTGTGCCATAAGTGACTGGATCGAAAATGTACGAGGGGATTCAGTTTGATCCTATTGCTGTTTGGTTATGCTCATCGCTCACAATAAAAGCTATCGGGAATTGTTGTAGCGGCATCCGTTGAATCCCAAAAGAAACTGCCCATCCATGAAAAAACTTCCGCATTGTCTATCGACTACACATGGAAACAGAGAAAATGTAACAAGGATTGATACAATCTATTTACATTGTAATATTTTGATTTCCATTGACCAAGATTTTGGCAGTCATGCTTTTTATAGAAACCTCTGATATTTTTTTTAAATAGTATAGCCCATAGCTAGGGAAGGCTACTTGAACCAAATAGGTTTGCACTTGGTAGCAATAATAGGCTACTTACAAGCCCATTTTGGCTCTCAAATCGTGCATAAGAAATGCCTGATTTATACAACTCAATTTATTGATACCTTCTATTTCACCCTACAGCCGCATTTTGCCTAAGTGGGCTAGTTCATGATGTTTAAGTACCGGATCCGTATGTTTTTCAATGAACTGAAAGTGCTGGTTTTGATGCGGTCTGGCTCAAGACGGGGGACCGATTCTGACACAAACCCAGACAGACGAACAAGCAGCATGCGAGGGCTCGGGGTAGGAGGCTGCGGGTGGCCACCCTTCGACTGCTCTACCCGGGACGACGAAGAAGAGTACTATGGCACCAATCCCCGGCCGCGGAGCCTGGCATTCGAGGAGAGGAATGCGAAGCTCCAAGCGAGCCTGGACACTGTATCGCTCACAAGCAGCTTGGACAGTGGCATGCGCTCGCCGCAGTGCCGAATCTGCTTCCAGGGCCCAGAACAGGTAGGCTTTCCTGTCCTTCACCTATCTATCCACGTCTAGGCTACAGTTCCCCAGGCCCCTTTTGATTACCTATCGTCTCCCCATTGTTTCCAGGGCTATGCCTGTAAGTCCCTTCAAGGCTTCAAAGTTGGTTCTTCACATGTATTTCAGGTCTATACATAAGCCCACACTGCAGGGTAGCTCAGGTATCACCTTATGGCTAAGGAAAACAAGTATGTATTTTATCAGGGCAAATACCAAACTTTTCTACAATAGATAAAGTCAACCTTTGTCTCCAAAGACCCCATAAGAGACACATTGGCTCCATGCAGACGGTTACGTTCTCCTGGAATAAAGAATAACTAATGCAGATACAAAGCTTTTAACTAAAACTTTGTTGACATGTTTCTGCATCCTCATGTTCCAGCTGCAGCCCAAACAGACAGGGATACAGCTTCCTCCCATTGAGGAGCATAAGCATGGTTTTCCTTTAGTGACTTACAGCTCCGGTTAAATTTAAGCTCTGCAATTGTGACCCCATTAGGGTGCCACAAGTTTGGTTTCATGAAGCAACTCATGAAACATCTCATCTGGAAATGTCTCCAATGGGTCAAACTTTCACAAAGTGTTACAGAGAATTTACATCATGGATGGCTATCAGTGCTGTGCCAATATTAAATATTATTGTATTGTTATCCTGTTTGAGGGACAGTTTTCCAATAGACAGCACATTTTTTTTCAATATAGTTGTTTGTACTTGGTTCCATACATTGTTCCATACACATATTGTTCCATACATACATGCAGTACCTGTCAAAAGTTTGGACACACCTACTCTTTCCAGGGTTTTTATTTATGTTTATTATTTTCTACATTGTAGAATAATATTGAAGACATCAAAACTATGAAATAAAGCATATGAAATCATGTAGTAACCAAAAAAGTGTTAAACAAATCAAAATATATTTTATATTTGCAATTCTTCAAAGTAGCCACCCTTTGCCTTGATGGCAGCTTTGCACACTTGGCATTCTCTCAACCAGCTTCATGAAGTAGTTACTTGGAATGCATTTCAATTAACAGGTGTGCCTTGTTAGTAATTTGTGGAATTTATTTCCTTCTTAATACGTTTGAGACAATCATTTGTGTTGTGACAAGGTAAGGGTGGTATACAGAAGATAGCCCTATTTGGTAAATGACAAAGTCAATATTATGGCAAGAACAGCTCAAATAAGCAAAGAGAAATGACAGTCCATCATTACCTTAAGATTTGAAGCTCACTCTATCCAGAAAATGTCAAGAACTTTGAAAGTTTCTTCAAGTGCAGTCTCAAAAACCATTGAGCGCTATGATGAAACTGGCTCTCATGAGGACAGCCACAGGAATGGAAGACCCAGAGTTACCCCTGCTGCAGAGGATAAGTTCATTAGAGTTACCAGCCTCAGAAATTGCAGCCCAAATAAATGCTTCACAGTGTTCAACTAACAGACACATCTCAACATCAACTGTTCAGAGGAGACTGCATGAATCAGGACTTCATGGTTGAATTGCTGCAAAGAAACGACTACTAAAGGACACCAATACGAAGGAAATACGTCCTTGGGCCACTGGGCACAGACGTCATTTCATTATCTAGTTTTGTTTTACATTTGGTTTAGTTATCAACGAACATGAATTCACATGAAATCAACAAAAAATGTCACCATGTCATTGGATTTAGGTTAAAAGTTAGTTGAAAAAAAAAAAAAATCTCTTACCCAGTGGGAAGGTCCTGTGATTTCATCACAGGCAAAAAGGAAAACACAAATAACGTCAAAAGAAGTGTAACAACATGAGGGACAAACAGTGACAGTAGGACATCCACCAGATTGAATACAGTAGGACATCCACCAGATTGAATACAGTAGGACATCCACCAGATTGAATACAGTAGGACATCCACCAGATTGAATACAGTAGGACATCCACCAGATTGAATACAGTAGGACATACAGTAGATAGATTGAATACAGTAGGACATACAGTAGATAGATTGAATACAGTAGGACATCCACCAGATTGAATACAGTAGGACATCCACCAGATTGAATACAGTAGGACATACAGTAGATAGATTGAATACAGTAGGACATACAGTAGATAGATTGAATACAGTAGGACATCCACCAGATTGAATACAGTAGGACATACAGTAGATAGATTGAATACAGTAGGACATACAGTAGATAGATTGAATACAGTAGGACATACAGTAGATAGATTGAATACAGTAGGACATACAGTGACCTTTGCCCATTTATCATTACATCGAATCACAACTAATCAACAAAGATTCTTGTCTGTGCAAAATATTTGAAACATTGGCAAGAAACATACAAAACAACCCTTAAAAGTCTATTAGTGATTGTAGAAAATGTCTGTTTCTCTACCAAATACTCTTGCTGTATACTTGAGTGAATGAAATTAAAATACGTTTTGTTAGAATTATTTGACTATTTGTTTGTTAAAAAGCAACAACAAAAAAAGGCCTGAGCTAAGTCTCCCTGTAAGCGAGCCTTGGGCTGTACTATTATAGATAGAAACAGTCTCTGTTGCAGCACCATGTCCCATGATATAAGCATCCACTGAGGGAATCAAATGAGACAGAACCCCTGAATACTTTTAATTAGCCTTGGTGGTGTCCTTTGAAAGGAGGCACGTGGATCCATTGATAGAGCGGAAATGACAACATTGCGTGGAGTTGATTTATAGGAGTGTCGTGATGGGGACTTACTGTGCAGGAGAATAAGAGAGATGAAGACAGGACTGTGGAGTCTGCAGAAACCCTGTAGCTAGGGGTATAGTGCCCTAACCTTATCACACCACTGCACTGGGGAATGATAATCCTTCCAAACCTCTAACTGTACATGTATATTAAAACGGGTAAAATGTTCTCATTAGTTGAAAGACTGCAGATAAAGAAAAGCTTAGGAAGGGGGTTTCAAATGGGAGGTCGAGGAGTCTTATCCTAGATGAGAATATGTTTTGAAAGTGTAACAAGTATAGTTCTAAGAATATCCTTGAAACAGCTGGCTATAGCTCTATGTTATTTGCAGTGAAGTGGTGGTGGTGGTGCACATGTATGGACCTAGGCTCTGCTGGACGGAGAGTGCTGATGTGTAAGGCATTGGACTGCAGGCAGAGTCTGACATTCATCCAACATCAATGGAGAGACATGCTCATGGAACCTACAGTGCCCACAGTGGATTGTCAAGATGGACAACTGTCCCACATGCAATCCCATGGTTTTAGCTGAAACTCACACCATGAAGACTGTACTCACTCCAATACATTCAAGACTAGATATATTCAACTTGAGTCAGATCCCAACGTACATTTATGGGATTCAATTATTCAGTCTATCTAACAGTAATAGAACTGTGTCATGAATAAAAGGACTGCCCCAGGAAACTTCTGTAAAATGAGGCACAGTCAAAATCATGCTTTCGCAACAGTCCACCTACCCTTTGTCTTCCTACGCATTCTTCTATCTACCTGTGTATTAGTTCTCTAAATAGAAACGATACAGAAAGTGGTCATTACCATATGGGTGGAAGAATCTGATCACCTTGTGCATGAATAAATATATGCTGTTTTTTCACACTGGTCTAGTCAGAGAGGAATGTTGTAAATCATGTCCCCGTCTGGTGTTTCTGGAGCAGTAGTAACTCTGGAATTATGCACATGTCAAAATATGTTTGTGTGCGTGTGTATGTGTGTGTTTGTGTGCGAGTGTGTGCCAGTGTGTGAATGCATGCGTGAGAGTGTGTGTGTGTGTCTCATTTATATGGTACATCCCAAATTATATGGACCAGGGTGAGAGCAAGATCATAAAGGAGAGATGATAAGAGATGGAGAAAAATAATGGGGGAGGGGAAAGATACAAAGGAGAGAGAGGGCTACAGAGAAAAGGGGGGAAGAGAGATGGACAGTAAGCTAGAATAGTACAGTGGGGAAAGAACAATAGAGTGGAGAAAAAGGTGAAGAAAATAAAATGAATATTTTAGGCATTCTCTTATCTCTTTAAACCACATGGTTAATTGAGAACATACATTTTTTACATTTGCCTTTGCAGCTTTTGAGCTTTTGTCATGATGATTCTGTGTAAGCTATTCACAAAGAGTACTCTTTGGCTTTGATATTGTTACAGTATGACATTTTCACGCATCAGCCCGTTCTATAGCTAGGTTATATTCAACTTGATAAACACTTGAATGCCAGTTATTTTTTCAATTCAGGAAGTAAACTGGAATTCCAATTCCATTTCCAAATGTTTCTCATTGAAAGCCATCGAGGGAACAAGCAGAGTATTTGGAAGCGCACAACATTAATCACATACAATACCACTACAACAACTATATCACTCCTCTATAAGAGTTTCTCTAGTACACTCCCAGAAAAAAAGAGTGATAGGTAGCACCATTTGTTCCTGCAGGAGAACCCTGTGAAAATAGGCTCCAGATAGAACCCTTTTCAGGTCAGATAGAGTTCCAAATAGAACCTGGGTTCCAAATACAGATGTAGGATCTTAATTTGAGCCAGTTTGCCACAGCAGGAAAATAACCCTGCAGCAACAGGAAATGTGAATAGTATGTGGATTATAATTAATGGACATTTTTGTAGGGTTTGATTAAAAAAAATTGTTAGGGCAAATCAAGTCTGACATTTCAAAAGTGGAAATTACAAACTTTAGATGCCTAAAGTTTAGAAACCTAAACTAAAAGTTTGCATTTCTCAGCAACACAAGAGTGACATCTGTAGAACCTGTTAAAGTGTCCTATTTGGAACCAGAAAGAGTTCTATCTGATCTTAAATGATTCTGTAGGGGAATCTTTTTGTAAAGGGTTCTGCTATAGCAGGGGTGGGCAACTCCAGTCCTCCAGGACCTGATTGGTGTCACACTTTTTCTCCATTCCTAGCAAACACAGCTGATTAATCAAATGGCATTCTAAACTGAAGACCATGATTAGGTGATTATTGGAGTCAGGTGTGTTAGCTGTGGCAAAACTGTGACACCAATCAGGCCCTCGAGGACTGGAATTGCCCACCCGTGCCCTATAGGGACAAATGGTGCCACATAGAACTCTTTTTTTCTGAGAATGTAGTCTATTCTCTCCTCTGTCTCCTCATCGATTTCTCAGGTTAAGTGTCTCAACAGATGATGGCCCAGCCTCCCTGGCGTTTGCCATTTACCTTCGACAAACACAATTAGCCACCTCATCAGGTGGTATCAAATATTCATGCTCATTAGCAGGCCGCCCTCCAGTGATGGGGTTGACTCCCTGTTGACACTGTCAACCTGAGACGGAGAGATGGACATGCTGTGTCACTGTGCATCAACCAGGCCTGGGCCTGTATTCACAAAGTGTCTCAGAGTAGGAGTGCTGATCTAGGATCAGGTCTAACCTGTCCACATAATCTTATTCATTATGATCATAAAGGAAAACTCCCTCCTGCCCTGAAACTCTTTCTGAATACAGGCCCTGATGTGTGTCATGTCATGTAAACTGTCTGTCTCAGCCTCTCACATTCTTTACCTTTATTGCTTTCTCTGTGTATTGTTTTTCTTGTATCTGTCATTTCTATCTTTCCCCATAGTTCTACAATTGCTGCTTCTGTTCTTCCATGTTCCATACTCCAAGCTTCCAAGGCCATTGTGTGCCTGGCCTATAAGTACATTTCTTTGGTTACTAAAAATATGTTTTTGGCATGAAGGGTATGTCATCCCTTGGTCCACTTATCAATAACCATTGATTAATGATAATATTATCACCTAGGGCCATATGTATCAAGCGTCTCAGAGTAGGAGTGCTGATTCAGGTAAGTGTTTTCCTTTTATATCACAATGAATAAGATTACATGGACAGGTTAGACCTGATCCTAGATGAGCACTCCTACTCTGAGACACTATATAGACATGGCCCCTTATCTGTCTATCTATAGCTTCCAAATTATAAAGACATCCTCAGCATTTCATAGTCCTGAGATTATCACTCCAGCTCACAACATTGCATCAGGTTTATATCAATATCAACAGGCGACACCATTGAATTCATGAAGACATCACTGTTTCACTGATCTCCTGGTATCTTTCAATCATAATGTCATCATTGGTCCACCTGTCTTTCCATAACATCACATTAACAAAGACCATTGGTTCACCTAGCTGTCCACTTTATTTGATTCATTAAGGCATTATGCCCAAGGAGCAGATTCACATACCCTTGACTTACCTCGTTTAATGTTGCTGGTGCTTTTTTGTCCCAGTCCCTTCTGTCCTTGCCAGCTGAACCATCAACTCGCGTGGATATTTACCTGCCCCGAAACAAATCATATTTATATAACGTTGTTGTGATGGGCACTCTGTGTGTATTTTGGGATGGGAATCAAGTTTGGTCCCACCCATGCCCCACACCCACCCATCCCCCACACGCACCCAAGCCCCACACCGCCACTCCCTTCCCTAACCCCATATTCTTTATCCGCCAAAACATCATAGGGACAGAAAGGCAAAGATCCATACAGTACAATCCAGCTAACAATTGTTGGTTCCCAGAATGTTCATAGGTATTTCTATAATAGATTTGTATCTGCGTATTCCAGGAATGATCATGCCAGATACATTCCATGAATAGTTCAGAAACGTTTTCATAACTCTGTGGAGACATTCTTTGAAAATGTCATTAGCATATGAAGAGAATGTTTTCTATTGACCATGTCTGTGAGCATTAGCTTCTTGCTGAGAATATTACTTGATTGACGATGAATTCACTGTTGCTCAATTACTACCCCCAGACGTCTTACTTTATTCTTACTGAACCCCAAGACTGAGATACACTTGCTTTCAGGATCGAAATACAATAACATTTTCACAGAATGAACAACAAGGAGACCAATAACACTATTCGATGCAGAGAACAAAATCTGTGCAATAGGGTTGAGAGAAATGAGTCATACTATTTTGGATTACTTAGAGGATTGATCACAGTGGAAAAAACTCCCTCTGTGATGTCACTACTATTGAATGAAGGTGTTGACCAGCACTGACAGACTGATTACTCCACATAAAGTATGCCCATGAAAAACTGACCACATTAAAGCTCAAGTGTGTTTTGCAAGTGTGTGTAATGGTAGGGTTTTCATGTTAAGTGGCACAAGCCATGTGCTTTCAGGATGGCCATGCCACGCTGACAAACAGGCAGTGAGCTGACTCACCCTCCACCCCTTCCTCCATCCCCCTCCCCCCCTCCCTTCATCCGTCCTCCCCTCCGCCTTTCTCTCCTCTCTTCTCCTCTCCCTCTCTACAGCAGCCCTGTGGCTATCTGGAATCTGAACACACACACACACACACACACACACACACACACAGAGAGAGAGAGAGACTGCATAGACAGAGCTTTAACTAAACTCACAATAACATGGGCTTGCCAGAGAGAGGAGAGGAGACATAAGAAGTGAGAGATGGAGAGAGAGGGGGAGAACGAGAGAGAGAGAGAGAAAGGTAGCGATAGAAAGGGAAACAATGAGAGGGGGAACAGGGGAGCGAAAGGAGAGAAAGAGAGCGAGGGGGGAGAAGGAAAGGGGGATGGGAAGATAAAGCTGTTTGCACTTTAGGCATTTAGAAAAGAGCAGGAAAACGAATGGGAATCATTATCGCTGTGGTAATGAGAGCATTTAAAAAAACATACAGGCTTATTCTCACACACTCCTCCGGTAGCCACTGTCTTTTCATTCATTATCTCTGTTACATTTAGCTGTAATCCTCACAGCCAGCCCTTACCATTACCCTCCATCTCCGTTTTTCTTTATCTCTCTCCTGCCCCAAGTCTGCTTCCTCAAACCCAGACAAATGACAACAGCAATAACAACAACAACAATTGATGATGATCAGAATTGTGCTCCAAACCTGCTACGAATACTGATTTTATTTTTGAAGATATATCCTGTGAGTCTGTTTTTAGGAATGGTGTCAATAATTTTCATTTAATGTAACGTTAGGGAAGTTTGGCAGCAATGCCATTCTCTCTCAAATCATGTTCCACTAGTACACATTCTTTAAATCAATACATTCTTGGCATTCTTATTTACATTTTTGAAAAGGTTTTCTGGAATGGTGCCAATCATTTCCAATTATTGTGGGGGCTATATCTGGATTAGCAATGTCATCCTCTCCCAAATCATGTAAAACTATACATTCTCTCCCATGAACATCCTTGATTATCAATCATGTGCTAAGATCATTCGCAGCATTTAACAATTTCCTTTCATGTTCTGTGCTTGTGTACAGTAACCATAATGCAAACTTTAATGCCCTCGTCACTTATCCACTGACATTTATATGCCTCTTACTGTATACACCTGCTTCCATCACACAGAATGTCACTTAACCTTTATGTACAATCCCTGTACTCAATTTTGTAATGTGTTGTAGTGGGCTATCCTGGCGAATGTATACCATCTTATTACCATGGAAATGCTTGTCCTCTTCCATCCTCCATCCTTTCTCTACCACAGTGAATAATGTCCCGCACTTGATGGCAGGACATAATGGAATAAATGATCTGACCTCTAACCTCAGCCAGTGGCTATATGACATGACAATTTTACAAAGCAATCCAGGGATATCGCTAGATATCAAGTTGTAGGTGTACTCGTGTGTGTCTGAAATGACAGATGAATTGGCAGAGGGCTGTACAAACAACACCCTTAATCAGTGGGGAAAAGAAAAAGAAAACCCTGTGTATAGCAGTGCGTCTAGAAGTCCAGGTGCTGGTTTTGGCAGGAACAACTAGTATCCCAAAACAAGTGTAAAAATCCCACGTTTTAGAACATCCGTGTCAGCTTCACCAACCATTCAGTGCTTACCCAGCTAAAAACGAACGTTCCCACAACTTTAGAGAACGTTCCCTTTAGGTTTCATTAGTTCATTAGCTAACGTTTTCAGAGGAATGTTCCTGTGATGTGCAAGGAATGTTTCCAAGAGACCATTCCCTTAATGTCAAATAGAACTTACCCAGAACGTGGTTACCATTTCTCAGAACTTAAGATATTAATGTGATAAACACGTTTCATAGGAAAGTTGTAACAACATTCATGTGTCCAGTTTTCTGTGGGTTAGGAGAATATTCCACCAACGTCCCACCAAACATACACAGAACATGGTTGGCATGTTATCAGAATATAAGATAATGTTGTAGAAAAATGTCAAATCAAATGTTATTGGTCACATACACATGGTTGGCAGATGTTAATGCGAGTGTAACGAAATGCTTGTGCTTCTAGTTCCGACAGTGCAGTAATATCTAACAAGTAATCTAACAATTCCCCAACAACTACCTAATACACACAAATCTAAAGGGATGGAATAAGAATATGCACATATAAATATATGGATGAGCGATGCCCGAGTGGCATAGGCAAGGTGCAATAGATGGTATAAGGTACAGTATATACATATGAGATGAGTAATGTTAGATATGTTAACATTATTAAAGTGGCATTGTTTAAAGTGATAAGTGATCCATTTATTTAAGTGGCCAGTGATATGAGTCTCTTTGTAGGCAGCAGACTCTCTGAGTTAGTCATTGCTGTTTGGCAGTCTGATGGCCTTGAAATAGAAGCTGTTTTTCAGTCCTTCGGTCCCAGCTTTGATGCACCTGTACTGACCTCGCCTTCTGGATGGTAGCGGGTGAACAGGCAGTGACTCGGGTGGTTGATGTCCTTGATGATCTTTTTGGCCTTCCTGTGACATCGAGTGCTGTAGGTGTCATGGAGGGCAGGTAGTTTGCCCCCGGTGATGCGTTGTGCAGACCCTGGGGCGGCAGGTAGCCTAGTGGTTAGAGTGTTGGGCCTGTAACTGAAAGGATGCTGGATCAAATCCCTGAGCTGACAAGGTCAAAATCTGTTGTTCTGCCCCTGAGCAAGGCAGTTAACCCACTGTTCCCTGGGTGCTGAAGATGTGGATGTCGATTATGGCAGCCCCCTGCACCTCTCTGATTCAGAGGGGTTGGGTTAAATGCGGAAGACACATTTCAGTTGAATGCATTCAGTTCTACAACTGACTAGGTATCTCCCCTTTCCCTTTCTGGACAGCCCTGTAGTTGAGGGTGGTGCAGTTGCCATATCAGGTGGTGATACAGGCTGACAGGGTGCTCTCAATTGTGCATCTGTAAAAGTTAGTGAGGCTTTTAGGTGACAAGCCAAATTTATTCAGCTTCCTGAGGTTGAAGAGGCGCTGTCTGTGTGGGTGGACCATTTCAGTTTGTCCGTGATGTGTATGCCGAGGAACAGGTAAGGTGGAGGTGAGTCAAGTCCTGTACAATGTTTTAACCTTATCATACAAATTATCCATTGTCTGAACATTCCTCAGAATACTTTGTCACCGCTTACGTACGTCAATGTGTTAGTGTGCTAGTTCTATATTATTATTTTTCTATTCTTACTTCAAATGATCATCATAATAACCCATTATACTCAATATTATGGTACTTTATCTCTAGTAACCCATTATACATTTGTGTTACTTCACAAATTCCTCATCTAGACTAGTGTTCTCTTCATACAGGGGTTTAGATATTTACACTAGCTCTATTTAACAGCATATTCGGAAATAGTTCTCTCTTCTTTCATATCCCCATACATAATAACATTATAAATCAAACTCCACTGATGAGACATGTTATCCTCATATAATCTAAAGTCATGTTATCCTCAGAAACATGTGATCCTCGTTACCAATGAGACATGTTATCCTCGACATTAACGAGACATGTTATCCTCCTTACTAATGAGACATGTTATCCTCTGAGACATGTTATCCTCTGAGATTTCTGAGACATGTTATCCTCCTTACTAACAAGACATGTTATCCTCTGAGACATGTTATCCTCTGAGTTTTCTGAGACATGTTATCCTCCTTACTAACAAGACATGTTATCCTCCATTGTAGATCCAACGGCGGAGTTGGCCAGACCCTAGATAACATTACTAATCAGCTCACCCAGAACTGGAAAACTCAGCTCAAAGAACTGGTTGTTGCATTCATTCACCTCTTTCACACGTAATCTAGTCCCCTGACAGCTCTCATTCACTCAATACGTAATAGCTCAATTTCAATGCTCTTATTATCCACACTTCAATCTTATTATCCAAATTCCAATAGTCATAATTTCAATCATTTGTTATCCAAATTTCAATCAGCAAAATTTCAATCAGGTTAATATGTCATATCTCACAATCACACACCTTTCACATCCACATTCACTGAGTACTATTCCCAAATACACCATTTCCTCATTACCCACGATCTCCAACGATTCACTCTGCCATTACTTGCTATCCACATAAATAACACCCTGTACTCAAAAATACCTAGTGTTATTTTTTATGGCTGCAGACCACAGACATTTCTTGTAAATGCCAACAGACAGCTGTCAGCGGGGCTTTCCATGGTACCGTTACGAGCTCGCTCTAATCTTCTCATTAAACTAGTGAATAGTCTTCTCTCTATAAGACTGTGGGTACCTTTTTATGCATTACTCACCTTGATTTTCTTTTTACAGAGATTCATTTAAATTGATTTACTGAAATCAGTTGCCATCCCTCAATTGTTGGTGGATGATGTGACTCCTCCTGGGCAGCTCACAGTAAGAGTCTGGTCTGGGCGGGTCCTCGTCCTCTTTTGGTCAGACAGGAATTTCCCTCACGCTTCATAAAATGCACCACCGGTTTTCCTCGCAGACCCCCACTGGAAAGCTCCTCAGGCAGAATCAATCATGCTGTTCGTTGACGCCATATTGTTGTGGAAAAATTACACAGGTACACTCAATGTCAATTTTTCACTTTATATTTATTTCTTAGCTTGAAAAAGTGGTAGAATTTGCTAAATAATTTACCCTACAAGGAGTCTTGATGGCTATTTTTCAAAAGTTTCCGACAGCATCCCCAGCAGAACTACTAGGAACTAGACCGAAACCACCACTTCTGTAGATGTGCGGGATGAGCTAACTAACGTTAGTGAAGTTAACACCATTGCGGATCCAGGCACAATGGATCTAGTGATCCAAAAGATGACTGATAACATTACTAAAGTGATCAATGTCAAGATAGGAATGGTCTTAGAAGCAATAACAGGCCATTCAGCCAAACTACAGAGGGTTGTCAAACATGTTGATGAGGCGGAAGCAAGAATTGCTACTGTGGAAACTTCAACTACACCAATGGACACTAACATAAAGACACTTGAGAAACAGGTGCATGAAATGGCAGAGCACATTGATGACCTGGATAATTGAGGACAGAGATACAATATCCGTGTGGTGGGTTTCCTGGAAATGAGTTAAGGGACACGCTCAGTTAAATTCTTTGAGGAATGGATTCCTTGTTGCTGAATCTGATGGTATTCAGCACACAGGACCAAGGGTCTGATTCTTCAAAGACTACTCCACGGCGGTTGTTCGAAGGCGTTTGATGAGGTGAAGAACCAACTCGAGAGAATGAAGATAGACTACTCACTACTGTACCGTGCCACATTGTAGATTATGGTCAACAGCACGCCTAAGAAGCATACACACCTGAAAAGGCTGCTGCGTCTATTGACTCTCTCGGGTAAATAACTTTACACTGCGCCTTTGCAGCATTGGATAACTTCATTCAAATCTGGTCATGAAGCAGTGATGTGAGTTCTCAAGTGCTCTTGTTTAGTAACATTATTTGTATTATTTTTATTGCTACAGTAACTGCCATCATAGCTCAGACTGAGATCTGTGTGAATCTACAGTGCCTTCGGAAAGTATTCCGACCCTTGACTTTTTCCACATTTTGTTACGTTACAGCCTTATTCTAAAATTGATTAAATAAATCCTCAGCAATCTACACACAATACCCCATAATGACAAATGGAAAACAAGTTTTTAGAAATGTTTACAAATTCATTATAAATAAAAAACTAAAATACCTTCTTTACATAAGTAACTTTGCTATGAGACTTGAAATTGAGCTTAGGTGCATCCTGTTTCCATTGATTATCCTTGAGATGTTTCTACAACTTGATTGGAGTCCACCTGTGGTAAATTCAATTGATTAGACTTGATTTGGAAAGGCACACACCTGTCTATATAAAGTCCCACAGTTGACAGTGCATGTCAGAGCAAAATCCAAGCCATGAGGTCAAAGGAATTGTCCGTAGAGCTCAGAGACAGGATTGTGTCGAGGCACCGATCTGGGGAAGGGCAACAAAAATTGTCTGCTGCATTGAAGATCCCAAAGAACACAGTGGCCTCCTTCATTCTTAAATTAAAGACGTTTGGAACCACCAAGACTCTTCCTAGAGCTGGCCGCCCAGGAGGTGACCAAGTACCCGATCGTCACTCTGACAGAGCTCCATAGTTCCTCTGTGGAGATGGGAGAACCTTCATGAAGGACAACCATCTCTGCGGCACTCAACCAATCAGGTCTTTATGGTAGAGTGGCCAGACGGAAGCCACTCCTCAGTAAATGAAAACCTGCTCCAGAGTGCTAAGGACCTCAGACTGGGGCTTAGAATCACCTTCCTACAGGACAACGACCCTAAGCACATAGCCAAGACAACACAGGAGTGGCTTAGGGAATAAGTCTCTGAATGTCCTTGAGTGGGCCAGCCAGAGCCCGGACCTGAACCCGATCGAACATCTCTGAAGAGACCTGAAATAGCTGTGCAGCAATGCTCCCCATCCAACCTGACAGAGCTTGAGGGGATCAGAGCAGAATGGGAGAAACTCCCCAAATACAGGTGTGCCAAGCTTGTAGCGTCATACCCAAGAAGACTTGAGCCTGTAATCACTGCCAAAGGTGCTTCAACAAAGTACCGAGTAAAGGGTCTGAATACTTATGTAAATGTGATATTTCAGTTTTGTATTCTTTATAAATTAGCAAAAATTGCTTTGTCATTATGGGGTATTGAGTGTAGATTGACGAGGAAAAAATAACATTTAATACATTTTAGAATAAGGCTGTAATGTAACAAAATGTGGAAAAAGTCAAGGGGTCTGAATACTTTCCGAAGGTGCCCAGGTTTGGTCTTTGGTGGAAGAGCCTCAGTCTTCTTTCATAGATTTTATTTGAATATTTATAAATGACGAGGCTATAGAATGGTTGTACAGACTTAATAGTCTATATTGGAGAGTTGAAATCCCATGCATGTTAGCTGGCGTGGAAAACCCCCTTTTGGAACTTTACATATTTATTCTTCAGGTGTATTATACTTAGGGTTCAGGGTTCATATAGTTTGTTTAGGTTCGCTGAGAATTTGTATTTGTATTTATTATGGATCCCCATTAGCTGCTGGGGTCTGGCAAAATGAAGGCAGTTATATCATTTTTAAAACATTGATAACAGATTTCACAACACAGCGGGGACTGTGAAGCGACGGCAGGACCCTACTCCACTACCACATATCTACAACACAAAATCTGTGTACGTGTGTGTATGTTATCATCTGTGTGTATGCATGTGTCTGTGCCTATGTTTGTGTTGCTTCACAGTCCCCGCTGTTCCATAAAGTGTATTTGTATCTGTTTTTTAAATCTGATTCTACTGCTTGCATCAGTTACCTGATGTGGAATAGAGTTCCATGTAGTCATGGCTCTATGTAGTACTGTGCTCCTCCCATAGTCTGTTCTGGATTTGGGGACTGTGAAGAGACCTCTGGTGGCATGTCTTGTGGGGTATGAATGGGTGTGTGAGCTGTGTGCTAGGTGCCTTCAACATGTCAATACCTCTCACAAAGTCAAGTAGTGATGAAGTCAATCTCTCCTCCACTTTGAGCCAGGAGAGATTGACATGCATATTATCTCTGCGTACATCCAAGTGTCAGCCGTGCTGCCCTGTTCTGAGCCAAATGCAATTTTCCCAAGTCCCCCTTTGTGGCACCTGACCACACGACTGGCCCTTAGATGTACACAGTAGTCCAGGTGCGACAAAACTCGAGCCTGGAGGACAGCCTTGTTGACAGTGCTGTTAATAAGTTGATAGTACCTGCCACCCCTCTACGGGGCGGCAGGTAGCCTTGTGGTTAGAGCATTGGACTAGTAACCGAAAGGTTGCAAGATTGAATCCCTGAGCTGACAAGGTAAAAATATGTCGTTCTGCTCCTGAATAAGGCAGTTAACCCACTGTTCCTAGACCGTTGTTGAAAATTAGAATTCTTAACTGACTTGCCAAGTTAAATAAAGATAAAATTAGAAGGTATAGCAGCACCATATTATGGACAGACTTCTTAGCTACTGTTGTATCAATATGTTTTGACCATGACAGTTTACAATACAGAGTTAGTCTAAACAATTTAGTCACCTCAACTTTCTCAATTTTCACATTATTTATTACAATATTTAGTTGAGGTTTAGGGATTAGTGAATGATTTGTCCCAAATACAATGATTTTCGTTTTTGAAACATTTAGGACTAACTTTTTCCTTGCCACCCATTCTGAAACTGACTGCAGCTCTTTGTTTGTTAAGTGTTGCAGTCATATCAGTCGCTGTAGTAGCTGACGTGTATAGTGTTGAGTCATGACTTAGTGTCTTTGACTTTATTTTAACCTCTACAGGATCGGTGTCCCCCGCGGGACGGTTGAGCGAACGTAGGCTAATGGGATTAGCATGAGGTTGTAAGTAACATGAACATTTCCCAGGACATAGACATATCTGATATGGACAGAAAGCTTAAATTGTTGTTAATCTAACTGCACTGTCCAATTTACAGTAGCTATTACAGTGAAAGAATACCATGCTATTGTTTGAGGAGAGTGCACAGTTATGAACTTGAAAATGTATGAATTAAGCAATTAGGCACATTTGGGCAGTCGTGATAGAACATTTTGAACAGAAATACAATGGTTCATTGAATCAGTCTAAAACTTTGCACATACACTGCTGCCATCTAGTGGCCAAAATCGAAATTGTGCCTGAGCTGGAATAATACATTATGGCCTTTTCTTGCATTTCAAAGATGATGGAACAAAAAAAGAGACAAAAACACATGTTTTTTTCTTTGTATTATCTTTTGCCAGATCTAATGTGTTATATTCTCTTACATTAATTTCACATTTCCACAAACTTCAAAGATTACTTGAAATGGTATCAATAATATGCATATCCTTGCTTAAGGTCCTGAGCCTCAGGCAGTTAGATTTGGGTATGTCATTTTAGGCGAAAATTGAAGAAAAGGGTCAGATCCTTAAGTTAAGAAGTCTGTGGCCCCAGGCTGTGGCCCCAGGCTCATGCAATGGTGCCTGGAGAGCAGGCCAGCAGTGGAGAATACCCTCTCCACACTTGCAGAGCCACTGGGGATGCTTAACACCCTTTTGGCCACTCTTGCTAGGCTGGGCAGAGATGCATAGTTTTTTTTTTTTTTTAGGTAGGCCTAAATGTTTTTAGGCAAAATAACACAATCAAAATGGAAAGCTCCTTGAATGTGGTAATATGCCAGGCCTACTGGGCTAAAATCAATTATGGCCTATTGAGCAGCGCTCAACATTCGACTCTATCCTAACACAGGATGCTGAAAAGAAAATTAGATTTGTCAGGCAAAAGCTTTATGAACATGGCGATAAACCAAGAAAATATTTGGCATGCCTAGCTAAAAAGAAAGTAGACTCCCATTCAATTGTTACTATTATTGATTCTGATGGCAACCATTTATATTAAAATAAATTGATAAATTTTACATTTAAGAAATGTTTTGCAAATCTTTATGCCTCAGAACTGACAAATGATGCACCTAAACTAATGGAGGACTTATTTTCTAAGATAACAATTTCCAAAGATGCTCTTATAATGCCCTTATTTCCAAGGGAGAATTCATGTTTGCAATTGAGAATCTTTCTTTAACTAGGCAAGTCAGTTAAGAACAAATTCTTATTTTCAATGACAGCGGGTTAACTGCCTCGTTCAGGGGCAGAACAACAGATTTTTACCTTGGGGATTTGATCATGCAACCGTTCGGTTACTATTCCAACGCTCTAACCACTAGGCTACCTGCCACCCCAAAATGGCAGTGCCCCAGGACCAGACAGGTTTTGTAGTGAGTTCCATGGCCTGATCCTTGAGCCAACTCTGAGGGAAACTAACATATCACTTATTCTCAAAAAGTCTCAAAAAGAGTCTTGTTCCTCATACAGACCTATTGCCCTTCTGAACGTGGATAGAAAATTGCTATCTAAAATCCTTGCCGCACAACGAGAGGACTTATTGCCACTAATTGTGAAAGGGGACCAAAGTGGCTTCGTTAAGGGCCATAACGCATGTAAAAATGTCAGGGGGCTTCTTAATGTTATTCAAGTTCTTAATGTTATTCAAACCTAGCAACGAAGTGCTGTGGACGGTCTTGTGCTCTCCCTAGATGCTGAAAAAGCATTTGACCGTGTGAGTGGTCTTACCTATTCTTTGCACTGACTAAATTTAGTCTAGATGACAACTTTATAGAATGTGTTAAGGTTTTATATGATGACCCTCAGGCTGATGTCCGTACTAATGGGCTAAGGTCAAATAGCTTCTCCACACACAGAGGTACCAGACAGGGCTGTCTTTTGTCCCCTGTCCTATTTGCGCTCGCTGGCCGAGGCCATCAGAGTAACGCCTGCTATATAGGGTCTGCTTTGTCATTGGTGACGTTCATCATAAAATAAGCTTGTATGCTGATGATGTTTTGATATTCATCTCTAGCCCTGAGACTTCAATTACATCTCTTGTTAATATTATTTAATTATTCAGTGTATTCCCAGGCTACAAGATTAACTAAATCAGAGGCTATGCCACTTGGTAGTTTTAGCTTTGTACCTACTACCTCTCCCCCTTTCCTTTTAAATGGTCTCCCTCAGGTTTAATGTATCTGGGTATTTTCATAACTCCCAATTTCTAGAAAATGTACAAAGCCAATTTTGTTCCATTATTTGTCACAATAAGACAGGATCTGGAGCGCTGGAACTCTCTTCCGATTTCATTGTTGGGTAGAATATCCCTCTTGAAAATGAATATTTTACCTAGACTACTTTACCCAATCCAAATGATCCCAGTCTTACTTTCCAATAAAGTAATAAAATATTTAAAAGGCTGGTTAAGTTGTAGGGGGGGCTTGGATCTGCCCAATATGAGGTTTTATCAATGGTGTGTCCACTTAAGTTATATTTCTGACTGGATTACAAATGACGACTCCTCTATTTGGTTAGATATTGAGACTTATTTTTCAAATAGAATAATCTTGCATAATCTTTTACTTTTCAGAAGCTTCAAATCTGTAAAAGATTTCTGCAATAATCCCATTACACTTAATACACTCAAAGTATGGAGATCAGTTCAACGTTTTTTGGGAAGGTCCAAACTAACCTCTGCACTTACCCCGATTCTTAACAACCCAGATTTTGGACCAGGATTGCTGGATGCTGGCTTTAACATTTGGTTTAGTAAGGGTTTAGGCAGACTAAATCATTTATTCACTGATAAGATTTTATTGTAATTTGAGCAGATGAGAAATATTGACTCCCAAAGCAGGACTTTTTCTGCTTTCTACAAGTTGGACATTATATTTTGAAGAGCACCACCTTGATTGGCAACCCTGACGTGTCTGTCATTGAAATAATGTTTTTTTTCTAACAAAGGAAAATGTCTGTAAGTATATTTTATGATGCTTTAAGGTCCTTTTCTACTGTTAACACACAGGGGGTCAAGCGACTGTGGGAGAAAGAATTGTCTGCTACTATTGACGAGGTGACGTGGGAGGACATTTGGTGATATGCAAAAACAATATCTGTAATCGTACTAGAGCAATCCAATTAAGAATAGTACAAAGACGGCATAGATCCCTGAATCACAGACATGCTTTTAGCCCCTCTTCCTCCTCTCCTCAGTGTCTTAAATGTAAAACTGATACAGGCACCGTAACACATTGTTAATGATCATGTTCCAAATTACAAAGGTACTGGTCTAATGTTCTTCAAGAATCCTAGGGCCGACCTAGAATTGGACCCAGTTTCTTTACTGTTAGGTCTCCCTAATAGGCATGTTACTTCTGTGGGTAAGAGGAGGCTTTACAACATCCTTACCTTCGCAGCGAGGAAAAACATCCTCTTACTCTTAAGATTAGTGACAAGGCCTCTTCTATTAAAGATTGGCATAAGATAATATTTGAATGGGTTCCATTTTAATATTTGACTTGTACATTACATTCTAAAATAGACAAGTTCTACAAAGTTTGGGGACATTATTTTAATTACCTAGAATCTGATTTATCAGCTATTATGCTGCAAGGATTTTCTTAGAATGGTGGTTGTTTACATGTCTCAGGATTACACTGTACTTTCCATGTATTTCACATAATTCCTTTATTTAACAATGTGTGTTTAATTTCTGTCTGTTTGTTAATTTAATTTTTGTTCTTTGTTATTCTTATTTTATCTTTGTTACTGTATCTCTTAATGTGGGAGAAAATTGTGAAATTCCAATAAAAATACTATTCCAATAATTACTGTAAAAATGAACATGCACAATGTAATCATGTATGTCAAAATGTGTCAAATATGTAAGTTGAAAACACTGTATGTTAAAAACACTGTGTGTGTGTGTGTGTGTGTGTGTGTGTGTGTGTGTGTGTGTGTGTGTGTGTGTGTGTGAGAGAGAGAGAGAGAGAGAGAGAGAGAGAGAGTATCCCCAGTGCTTAATTTGTTAATCGGGAGGTGCCAGAACAAAAAGTGAACGTGAGAGGGCGGTGACCTCGGGAGTTCTGAGGTACCGGAACGCATGAGAAAACAAAATCACCTTTATAATAAAGCATTGCATGCATATCATCACATTTGAGTAGTTGCATAGAACAGTAGAGTAGAGGCACTTACAGAAGTTGCAAACACGGGGAACATTTTTATTTGCCTAGGGTCTGCGAAAATGTTGGCCTTTTAAAAAACGCATTTCATGCAATTCTACGTCATTTTAAATGACTGGAGACAATGGCAGAATCCTTTTTAATACCGCAAAAATGATCCAAATGGCAGGCTACATTGACTGACAAACTGAGAATCTGAGATCAATAAAAATGACCTTTGTCTTGAATCCATCAATAGCCTAGGCCTAGCTGTGTGAAGACACACATTGTAGGATACAATTTGAGGAGGAAATTATAGTCCTAAAAATGGTTTCCAGTTTCACTGACTCACCCAATGATGCGCAGCTCACTCGCTGGTGACGGCCGATGCACACGTGCCAAAAGCCTCTCTCTCTCTTTTGTAAAAGAAAAGTAGATCAAATATTCTGGTAGCCTACAGCATAGAGTCTTCTCTTTTCAGCATTAGCCATTTGCTTTCCAACCTGTGTTAACCCTCGATTGGATTCAGTGGTGATTTTAGCATGTACAGTGTATTCGGAAAGTATTCAGACCCCATTACTTTTTCCACATTTTGTTACAGCCTTATTCTAAAATTAATTCAATAAAACATTTTACTCATCAATCTACACACATAAAAACCCATAATGACAAAACGAAAACTGTTTTTTTTCTGCAAATGTATTCAAAATAAAAAATATGTAATCAGAACCTTTGCTATGAATCTCTAAATTGAGCTCAGGTGCATCCTGGTTACATTGATCATCCTTGAGATGTTTCTACAACTTGATTGGAGTCCACCTGTGGTAAATTCAGTTGATTGGACTTGATTTGGAAGGGACACACCTGTCTATATAAGGTCTCACAGTTGACAGTGCATGTCAGAGCGAATACCAAGCCATGAGGTCAAAGAAATTCTCTGTAGAGCTCCGAGACAGGATTGTGTCGAGGAACAAATCTGGTCAAAGGTACCAAAACATTTCTACAGCATTGACGGTCCCCAAGAACACAGTGGCCTCCATCATTCTTAAATTAAAGAAGTTTGGAACCATTAAGACTCTTCATAGAGCTGGCCGCCCGGCCAAACTGAGCAATCGGGGGTGAAGAGCCTTGGTCAGGGAGGTGACCAAGAACCCGATGGTCACTCTGACAGAGATCCAGAGTTCCTCTGTGGAGATGGGAGAATCTTCGAGGTGGACAACCATCTCTGCATTGCTCCACCAAACAGGTCGTTATGGTAGAGTGGCCAGACGGAAGCCACTCCTCAGGAAAAGGCACATGACAGCCCGCTTGGACTCTCAGACCATGAAAAACAAGATTATCTGGTCTAATGAAACCAAGATTGAACTCTTTGGGCTGAATGTCAAGCGTCACGTCTGGAGGAAACCTAGTACCATCCCTATGGTGAAGCATGGTGGTGGCAGCATCATGCTGTGGGGATGTTTTTCAGTGGCAGGGACTAGGAGACTAGTCAGGATCGAGGGAAAGATGAATGGAGCAAAGTACAGAGATGAAAATCTGTTCCAGAGAGCTCAGGACCTCAGACTGGGGCGAAGGTTCACCATCCAACAGGACAACGACCCTAAGCAGATAGCCAAGACAACACAGGAGTGGCTTTGGGACAAGTCTCTGAATGTCCTTGAGTGGCCCAGCCAGAGCCCAGACTTGAACCCGATCTAACATCTCTGGAGAGACCTGAAAATAGCTGTGCAGCGACGCTCCCCATCCAACCTGACAGAGCTTTAAAGGATCTGCAGAGAAGAATGGGAGAAACTCCCCAAATACAGGTGTACCAAGCTTGTAGCGTCATACCCAAGAAGACTCGAGGCTGTAATCACTGCCAAAGTTGCTTAAACAAAGTACTCAGTAAAGGGTCTGAATACTTGTGTAAATGTGATATTTCAGTTGTTTTTTTTTTGTCATTAAGGGGTATTTGTGTAGATTAATGAAGGAAAATAACAATTTAATACATTTTAGAATAAGGCTGTAATGTAACAAAATGTGGAAATATCTTGGTGGGGCAAACTCTCATTCATTTTTTTATACATGCCAGCAAAGCAGTATGCTGACTTGCTTAAACAAATGTGGTTTCTACTGAGAGTTGAGATGTACAAACTATGGCATAAGGGGATTACAAGCGGACAAAAGGCAATCCATAATTTCAATTAAGACATTAATGAGCGAGCTAGGACGGAAGTAGTCAATATAACTATTTGTTCAGCACTTTTGAAATGTACAGCGACAGACTTCAGAGCATGGGCCGTTCTTACAGTGTTCTCTGAACGCCAAGTCAGAACCATAGGATAAATAAAGGGGGCATATAAGCAAACAATGAAAGCTCTTACAGTATTCAATGATGACATTTCTCTAAAACAGGCTATAGGCTACTTGTGCTCCACCAAGTCAGAACAGTAGGCTAAATTATGAGGGGAAACGGGACCAAATTATTAGGGATAGGCACATAGGCTACTAACAGCTTACTACACAACATACACTTGGTATTACTTTCTTAGCTACAGTATACATATCTCCCTGGCATATTACATCATTTATGCAGCATCATACAATACATTTTTGGACTCACCTTGTTGTGCTCACTTGAACAGGAAGGTGGTGCGGCGGTCCTTCGTGTGGGGCAAATTTTGTCATTAAACTTTGTCATCAAAGTCTGGCCTTCTCTGGATTTATGGTGCTTTCAAGACAACTGGGAACTTGGAAAAGCAAGGTTGAATCATGATGTTAGTGATCCTGTACCCCCGCACATTGACTCGGTACCGGTACCCCCTGTGTATAGCCTTGTAATTGTTATTTCATTATTGCTCTTTTATCTTTTACTTTAGTTTATTTAGTAACAATTTTTTCTTAACTGTTATTTTAAATGCATTGTTGGTTAAGAGCTTGTAAGTAAGCATTTCACGGTAAGGTCCACATCTGTTGTATTCGCCGCATGTGACAAATACAATTTGATTTGATGTGAGGTCGGAGCTCTAGAAAGAGGCCCAGATCCGACTTGGAACTGCGAGTTGGATGACCGTTCAAAATGTATTTTCCCAGTCGGAGCTCGTTTTTTTTCCAATTTCATAGCTGTCTTGAACTCAACTGAAGTCAGATTTCCCAGAGTTTCCAGTTGTTTTGAAAGTGGCAGAAGTCATGCCGGAATGACAGCACGGCCAATGTTGAATGCTTATCCTTTTAAGCTTGGAAAAGAGACCCTCGAGGGCTCCCGAGTGGCGCAGTGGTCTTAGGCATCTCAGTGCAAGATGCGTCACTACAGTCCCTGGTTTACATCCAGGCTGTATCACATCTGGCTGTGATTGGGACTCCCATAGGGCAGCGCCCAATTGGCCCAGCGTCGTCCGGGTTTGGCCGGGGTAGGCCGTCATTATAAATAAGAATTTGTTCTTAATTGACTTGCCTAGTTAAATAAAGGTTCAATAAAAATAAAATAATAATAATTAAACCCGGACTTGGACCAAATATCCAATCCACTGAATAGCAGGCTAGTGATTGCTTTGCAATGCTTGCAGTTAGACACATATTCCTTCCAAACCACTCATTGTTGAATTTGCGATTTCTGACTTGTTGTGTAGTGTTTATGTCCAATGGCTGATGAGCACCGATATGTTTTATCTATAACTTGTCTACATAATTTCTCTTCATATGACAAGGATTGAAAAGGATTTGCCAGTAGATTGTCGACTTGATTCATGATGATGACTTCTAGCTTTCAAGCTAATATTTTGGAAGTATGATGTTGACATGATCAGTCCAATCAAAGCTACTGTACATATAACAAGATTGGACATAATTTTATCTGTGGTCAATGACCTTGAGCCTTCTTGGATGGGCACTTCTAATGTAACTTTATGGCAGCACCCAAGGGGCTTACATTTTTGAGCTCTCCCTGTTGATTTTGCAGTGACTAAGTGTCCCCATGAGTGACAGAACACTGAGCCAATCATGGTGCAACTAGAGGACATAGCCAACCCCTACGCTCCGTATTTCCCTTCCAACCCCACCACCACAGAAAGCACTGAGCCAGGCTGAAAATCCTGCATTTTCAAGCTGCCTTACTCAAGAAAGCAAACAATAGACCATGTTTGTATGCGGCTTTATTAACTCAATTATGTATTTTTTTCATTTACATTGTTTGCAAACTGGTATGTGACATGTAAAATTAATATGCTATTTTTTTGTTTTATGAATGATTGGTCGCCACTGATTGTATTAGAAATATTGCGGAAAAAACGTTTTTGTTGTTGTTTTTCTACTGACAGATATGCAGCGCGTTCCTGACTGTGGGCTATTCCTTGTTATTGGGCTACAATCAACAGCTAGGCAATTAAAAAAAATAAGCTATTGATCCTCTGTGGCCAAATTATAGGCCTTCTCATGGTGTAGTAGGCTATTTTTAATGATTTCATTTATTTCTGAACAAAGCAGTACTTCTATAATTTTGGGAAATGTATATAAATCCATCAGGGGTGCTGAATATTAGGAGCTGGCTGAAAATCTACTTTATCACGTAACATTTTTTGTGGGGGCAGGAGAATTGAAAAAAAAGTGAAAAAGTGAAAATAAATGTTCATGCCACGAGAGGTACGGGATATGGCCCAATACACTACCGGTCAACACCTACTCATTCAAGGGTTTATCTTTATTTTTACTATTTTCTACATTGTAGAATAATAGTGAAGACATCAAAACTATGAAATAACACATCATGTAGTAACCAAAAAAGTGTTAAACAAATCAAAATATATTTTACCCACCCTTTGCCTTGATGGCATTTTTGCACACGCTTGGCATTCTCTCAACCAGCTTCATGAGGTAGTCACCTGAAATGCATTTCAATTAACAGCTGTGCCTTCTTAAAAGTTAAATAGTGGAATTTCTTTCCATCATAATGCGTTTCAGCCAATCAGTTGTGTTGTGACAAGGTAGGGGGGTATACTGAAGATAGTCCTATTTAGTAAAAGACCAAGTCCATAATATGGCAAGAACAGCTCAAATAAATAGAGAGAAAGGGCAGTACATCATTACTTTAAGACATGAAGGTCAGTCAATCTGGAAAATTTGAAGAACTTTGAAAGTTCCTTCAAGTGCTGTCACAAAAACCATCAAGCGCTATGATGAAACTGGCTCTCATGAGCACCGCCACAGGAAAGGAAGACCCAGAGTTACCTCTGCTGCAGAGGATAAGTTCAGTAGAGTTGCCAGCCTCAGAAATTGCAGCCCAAATAAATGCTTCACAGAGTTCAAGTAACAGACACATCTCAATATCAACTGTTCAGAGGAGACTATGTGAATCAGGCCTTCATGGTCAAATTGCTGCAAAGAAACCACTACTAAAGGACACCTATAATAAGAAGAGACTTGCTTGTGCCAAGAAACACGAGCAATGGACATTAGATCGGTGGAAATATGTCCTTTGGTCTGGAGTCCAAATGGGACATTTTTGGTTACAACCACTGTGTCTTTGTGAGATGCTGTGTGGGTGAACGGATGATCTCTGCATGTGTGGTTCCCACCGTGAAGCATGGAGGAGGGGGTGTTATGGTGTGGGGTTGCTTTGCTGCTGGCACTGTCTGATTTGTTTAGAATTCATTCTGCAGCGATATGACATCCCATCTGGTTTGGGCTTAGTGGGACTATCATTTGACTTTCGACAGGACAATGACCCAACACACCTCCAGGCTGTGTAAGGGCTATTTGACCAAAAAGGAGAGTGATGGAGTGCTGCATCAGATGACCTGGCCTCCACAATTTCTGACCTCAACCAAATTGAGATGGTTTGGGATGAGTTGGGGTGCAGAGTGAAGGAAAAGCAGCCAACAAGTGCTCGGCATATGTGGGAACTCCTTCAAGACTGTTGGAAAAGCATTCCAGGTGAAGCTGGTTGATAGAATGCAAAGAGTGTGCAAAGCTGTCATCAAGGCAAAGTGTGGCTTTTTGAAAAATCTCAAATATAACACTTTTTTGGTTACTACATGATTCCATATGTGTTATTTCATAGTTTTGATGTCTCCACTATTATTCTACAATGTAGAAAATCAGGGGACGTCCTGACAACTGACAACTGATGCACAAATGTTTTTGCGAAGTTCCCATGAAACGTGTCTAGAACTTTAATATTTTACGTTCTGAGAACATGGCAACCATGTTCTATCTACACTATATATACAAAAGTATGTGGACATCCCTTCAAATTAGTGGATTCGACTATTTCAGCCACACCCATTTCTGACAGATATATAAAATTGGGCACACTGCTATGCAATCTCCAATCTCCAAGCTCCGTGACTTTCAAAGTGGCACCTTCATAGGATGCCACCTTTCCAACAAGTCCGTTCGTCCTATTGCTGCCCTGCTAAAGCTGCCCCAGTCAACTGTAAGTGCTGTTATTGTGAAGTGGAAAAAACTAGGAGCAACAACGGCTCAGCAACAAAGTGATAGGCCACACAAGCTCACAGAACGGGACCGGCAAGTGCTGAAGTGCGTAGTGCGTCTCTCCTTGGAGGCAACACTCACTACCAAGTTCCAAACTGCCTCTGGAAGCAACGTCAGCACAATAAATGTTTGTTGGGAGCTTCATGAATTGGGTTTCCATGCCCGAGCAGCCGCACACAAGTCTAAGATCACCGTGCGCAATGCCAAGTGTCGGCCGGAGTGGTGTAAAGCTCGCCATTGGACTCTGGAGCAGTGGAAATGCGTTCTCTGGAGTGATGAATCACGCTTCACCAACTGGCAGTTGGGTGAATCTGGGTTTAGCGGAATCTGGGTTTGGCGGATGCTAGGAGAACACTACCTTTGCCACCTGTAAAGTTTGGTGGAGGAGGAATAATAGTTTGGGGCTATTTTTCATGGTTGGGGCTAGGCCCCTTAGTCCCAGTGAAGGAAAATCTTAACGCTACAGCATACAATTACATTCTAGACGATTCTGTGCTTCCAACTTTGTGGCAACAGTTTGGGGAAGGCCCTTTCCTGTTCCAGGATGACAATGCCCCCGTGCACAAAGCGAGGTCCATATAGAAATCGTTTGTCAAGATCGGTGTGGAAGAACTTGACTGGCCTGCACAGAGCCCTGACCTCAACCCCATCAAACACATTTGGGATGAATTGGAACGCTGACTGTGAGCCAGGCCTAATCGCCCAACATCAGTGTCCGACCTCACTAATGCTCTTTTGGCTGAATGGAAGCAAGTCCCCACTGCAATGTTCCAACATTTAGTGGAAAGCCTTCCCAAAAGAGAGGAGGCTGTTTATAGCAGCAAAGGGGGGACCAACTCCATATTAATGCCCATGATTTTGGAATGAGATGTTCGATGAGCAGGTGTCCACATACTTTAGTCGTGTATGTTTGTGACGTTGATGGAATATTATCCTAACACTTAGAAAACTGGACACAGGACTGTTCTTGCAACGTCCCATAAAATGTCTACGACATTAATGTTGTTTATTCTGAGAACATTGTAACCACATTCTAGATAAGTTATATAGAAAGGTTCTCAGAAGGTTTTTGCTAACATAGATAGAATGTTCCCTTAACAATTGCTAAACTGGACACTCAAACAGTAGGGGAATATTATAGGTAACATTACAAAAATGTTCTCTCTCCCTAGAATTCACAGGAAGTTGGTGGCACCTTGGGGAGGACGGGGTCATAATAATGGCTGGAATGGAATTAATGGAATGGTATCGAACTCATAAAACACATGGTTTCCATTCCATTCACTCCATTCCAGCCATTATTATGAGGTGTCCTCCCTTCAGCAGCCTCCTGTGCTAGAATTGTTAGCTGGGTAGTGCTTGGTCCCAGGGTTTGCAGGCTTATAGCAACCCTTTACTAACAGACTGGATTCAACAAATCTAGTAATCATCCACAACATGCTTAGCTGAATCAGGTATTCTAGTGCTGGTATGGATCAAAAGTCTAAGATCAAAATATTGGAGTTGTTGCCCATGCCTTCAGGAGATATATAGAGAGATTTAACAGAAGACTGTCTCTGTTTCCTTCTCTGTGTCCTGCAGGGGGAGTTGCTGAGCCCGTGTCGCTGTGACGGATCTGTGCGCTGTACCCACCAGCCCTGCCTCATCCGCTGGATCAGCGAGAGAGGCTCCTGGAGCTGTGAGCTCTGCTACTTCAAGTACCAGGTCCTTGCCATCAGCACCAAGAACCCACTGCAGGTACAGTGTGTGTCTGTGTGTGTATGCGTGTGTGCTTGCGTGTTTTTGTGTGTCTACAAGTACTGCCCCGTACCTCAGGAGTTCCATATCAAATCTGATGTTTTGTGTGGATGCTAAGCATATCGTCCCACTCGAATGCTCCCAAAATACTTACAAATATAACAAAACAAATCTTCTTGCCTGTGGCTGCATGACATCAGTGCACAGATAATTATCTCCACCAAAAAGACACACCTTGATCCGCCGCCTTCCCTCTCTCCCTCCAACCCCCCTCTTTGTCTCTCTCCTTGTCCCTTTATCTCTCTCTCTCTCTCTCTCTCCCCCTCAACCTCCCCCTCACTCTCTCCAGTGGCAAGCCATCTCTCTGACGGTGATAGAGAAGGTGCAGATAGCAGCCATTATACTGGGTTCTCTGTTCCTCATCGCCAGCATCTCCTGGCTGGTGTGGTCGTCCTTCAGCCCCTCGGCCAAGTGGCAGCGCCAGGACCTGCTCTTCCAGATCTGCTATGGCATGTACGGCTTCATGGATATCGTTTGCATAGGTGAGCTAGACGGTTCTATGACGTAGACCTCACCGACATACTATCAAAGATAAACATACAGTTTTGTGATTGCAATTGCAGGTATGATGTGTAGAGTTGCGTATGAAAAGAAAGGAGAATACTTCCATGCTCCCAGAGTTTGAATGTAGGAATGGTGGTTGAAACATTCCAGTGTTCCAGTAAGACTTGAGGTGTGTGTGTTAGAGAGTGTAAGTGAGTGAGAGCAATTTGTTTGTTTTGGTCTGTTTCTCAGAGAGATCGTAGCCTGTGTGATATGTCTCAGCTGAAAATGTACAGCCACTTCTGAAGTGCCTTGAACATCCAGACTGTTTAAATATTTACAGCACACTTGTGCAAAGGTAGCCTATGATAATTTCTGCTTGAAAGTGTTTTTTTCTTATTTTCTCTCCCGTCTCTGTCTTTCTCTGTGTCCTTTAATCTGTTTCCCTCTTTGTCTGGCCATTCACATTCTGCAATCTTTCACCTCTCTCTGTCTGCTTGCCTCCCTCCATCTCTCTTCTATTCACTGTCTCTCTTTCTCCTACCATTTGTATCACTCATACTTCTCTCACTGTCATACCTGTGCTCTCTCTCTTCTCCCTCTTTCTCGCACTCTCTCTCTTACTCCTCCCTACTTTTCATGTCTGTCTGGATTTTCTCTCCAGGCCTTATAATCCACGAGGGATCGTCAGTATACCGGATCTTTAAGCGCTGGCAGGCAGTGAACCAGCAGTGGAAAGTACTGAACTATGAGAAAGCCAAGGACCTGGGCGACCCCGTCAGCTCCAGCGGCAAGTGTGCGGGGCGTGGGGGTCGAAACCCTCCCCACGAAACCCTCCCCACGGCTGACAGGGTGGGCCGGACAGGCCAGCGTGTTAGGACTATTCTCAACCACCACTGTGGCTACACCATTCTGCACATCCTCAGCCAGCTGAGGCCCAGTAACCCTCGCATCAGAGCCACATCCAACCGCGAGGTGGTCATGAGGGTCACCACCGTATGAGACCGGACCCCACGGGGGAGGGGGCAACAAACACAAGGGCGTGGATGCAGACATCCTGCTCCTGATAAACCCCCCCTACGGACACGAGGGGAGGGAGAGCAGCACAGTTAAAGTTACAGTCACAGACAGTAGGACAAAATCATGAATAAAAAATGTAAAAAGAAAAAAGAAACAGCTTCGATTAAAAAAAAAAAGCTGGAGGACTTTCTTTCACCAGCTGAATTACATAAAGCATTGTCATTATTCCTGTTTGTCTGTTTTCTAAGGAAAAATTGCAAGTATTGTTATTGATTTAGATTTTATAACCGAGAGCAGGTTAAGGAGGAAAAATGGAAAGGGACAATTTCTTACATCTGCCCCCCTCCTCAACCCCCCCTCTCTCTCTTCAAGGTGTCTGTGACAGACATTCTCTGTCCACCTGTAACACCTGAACTGTCCCTGTGGCGCAAAGCATACCGGGAACCACCTAAAGAATGAGCAAAAAAGTGCAATAAAACAGTTTAAAGAGATATGATTGACATAACAAAATAAATGAGATTCCAACATTACAATTAATCTTCTGCAATAAAGAAACATGTACATGACATGGTGAACCCCAATGTGATGTCACAGCTTTATTGTACACAATGTCTGATATTAATATTGTATGTTGTTCTGTTTTCTTCATTTACTCTGTGAAGTTGTGTGATTGGTACCTGGGAATATTTGAGTATTTGTTGAGGTTAACAATACAAGCTAGCTAAATAACAATAATTAGAGTTGATCAACTGGAACAGATTTTTGTTGTTCATGGTTTGAAATATAGGCATGGCAATGCTGAGAAAATGTTCTTGACAGCGCTACAAACGGCTATATCAGACCACGAATACAGGACTTTTAAAGGCCTAGTGCACTCATCATTCTTTCTTTTATCATTTTTTTATTAACAATTTTTCAGGGGGTTCTGCAGCACCTTCAGCACCCTTACTTCCCGGGGCTATGTGCTTACCTCCATCACCTGGAATTGACATGGAATCAGAGCCCCATCTGCAAATGGGTATGGTAATTATTCAAGTGCAGAATGGTGTGTATGATATTATGGCCTTTCACAACAGAAATGTTGATGCTTTGTTAACCCTCTATTACCACATTGTCTGGAGTCTGACTGTAGTTTACAGAATGCAGGACAATGCTATGTCAGGCCAACGCGTTAGAGTGGACCACTTATACCCTCTGTGTTTGTGAAAAACAATTATTTTGAAATGGTTTCAAATGATAGCCATGAACCAATTCAGTAAATGTGGAGTAGGCCAACAGATGGCGACAAAATGACCAATATAAAACATTGATGGTCTGAATAAGTTCTCTTCAGGCAGCAATACGTATTTTGATTCCGTTAATATAATTAAAGGTGGAAAATGCAGAAATCGCGGACCTGGTTGCTAAAATGTTTATGTTCAGTTTAAGTGACAAACAAGCAACGTAACCCTAACCGCTGTGGATTATCTTTTCAATAATATTGTTTTTTCAGCTGTTTGAAGCTGGGGCGGCAGGTAGCCTAGCTGTTAAGTGCGTTGGGCCAGTAAGTGACAAGTCACTAGGTCAATTCTCCGAGCCAACTAGCTGAAAGATCTGTCGATCTGCCTTTGAGCAAGACACAACTCTAATTGCTCCTGTATTTCGCTATGGATAAGAGTGTCTGCTAAATGAATAAAATGTCAATATTTGTATTTATTATGGATCCCCATTAGCTGCTGCCAAGGCAGAAGATACTATTCCTGGGGTCCAGCAACATTAAGGCAGTTATAAACAATTAAAAACATTTTGCAACAAATTAAGTGTGTTCCCTCAGGCCACTACTCTACTACCACATATCTAGATAACAAAATCCATGTATACGTGTGTATGTTATCATGTGTGTGTCTCTTACATTTATATTTTAGTCATTTAGCAGATGCTCTTATCCAGAGCGTCTTACAGTAGTGAATGCATACATTTCATAGATTTTTAATTTTCTTCTCTACTGGCCCCCCGTGGGAATCGAACCCACAACCCTGGCGTTGCACACACCATGCTCTACCAACTGAGCCACAGGTAAGCTGTTTCATAAGGTATATTTTTATCTGTTGTTTTATCTGATTGTAATGTTTGCATGAGTTACTTGATGTGGAACAGAGTTTCATGTAGTCATGGCTCTATGTAGTACTGTGTGCGTCCTATAGTCTGTTCTGGACTTGGGGACTGCGAAGAGACCTCTGCTGGCATGTCTTGTGGGGTATGTATGAGTGTCTGAGCTTTGTGCTAGTAGTTTATACAGACAGCTCGGTGCATTCAACATGTCAATACTTATCACGAACACAAGTAGTGATGAGCCACAAGTAGTGACTTTGAGCCAGGAGAGATTGACATGCTAATTATTAATGTTAGCTCTCCGTGTACATTTAAGCAGTAGCATGTAAATCTTGGTGGGGCAAGGAAAGAAAGTGGGATGCATGCCAGCAAAGCCAGTACACAACACAACACTAAACAATACATTAATTCCACTATAACGGTGATAAACGGTACCCACAGACGGCCTACATAAAGCTGTCCCAACAGCAGTCTCAACATTTTACCACTGCTACACTTGGCTTTCAGTGGAGCCAGTTCATTCAGCCTCATTTATGCCTTTAAAAAAAAGCTGATATGGCTGACTTGCTTTAACAAATGTGGTTTCTAATAACAATTGAGATGTTCAAACTATGGCATAAGGGGACGACAAGCGGATAAGAGGCAATCCGTAATTTCGATTAAGACATTAATGAGCGAGCTAGGACGGACGTAGTCAATATAACTATTTGTTTAGCACTTTTGAAATGTACAGCAACAGAATTCAGAACATGGGCCGTTCTTACAGTGCTTTCCTTGTACACCAAGTCAGAACCATAGGATAAATAAAGGGGGCATATAAGCAGACAATGAAATCTCTTACAATATTCGATGATTACATTTCTTTAAAATAGGTTATAGGCTACATGTGCACCAAGTCAGAACAGTAGGTGAAATTAAGAGGGGTAAAGAGACCAAATTTTTAGGGTGAGGCACATGGGCTACTAACATCTTACTACACAACATACACTTAATATTACTTTATTAGCTACAGTATACATATCTCCCTGGCATATTACATCATTTATGCAGCAGCATACAATACATTTTTGGACTCACATTGTTGTGCTCACTTGAACAGGAAGGTGGTGCGGCGGTCCATTGTGGGCAAATTTTGTCATCAAAGTCTGGCATTCTCTGGATTTATGCTGCTTTCAAAACAACTGGGAACTCAGAAAAAAAACAAGGTTGAACCATGATGACGTCATTGATCTTCAGGTCGTAGATCTAGAAAGAGGCTGGATTTACAATTCCGAGTTGGATGACCGTTCAAAACTTATTTTCCCAGTCAGAGCTCCTTTATTCCCGACTTCCCAGTTGTCTTGAACTCACTGAAGGCAAGTTTTCGCAGTTCCGAGTTAACAGTTGTTTTGAGAACGGCACCAATCATGCTTCATTGACAGCATGGCCAAAGTTGAATGTTTATCATTTTAAAGTTGGAAAGAGCCCCTTAATCCCAGATTTGGGACCACACACCCACTTCACTGAAAAACAGGCTAGCGATTGCTTTGTAATGCTTGCAGTTAACGTTAGCCACTGTCACTGATTCCTTTCAAACCACTCATTGTTGAATTTGCAATTTCCAACTTGTTGTGTAATGTTTATGTCCAATGGCCGATGAGCACCGATACATTTTATTTATCATTTATCTTCATAATTTCTCTTCATATGACAAGGATTAAAAAGGATTTGCCACTGGATTGTCGACTTGATTCATGATGATGACTGCTCGCTAAGATTTTGAAAGTATGATATTGACATGATCAGTCCAATCAAAGCTACTGTACATATTACGTGATTTGATGTCATTTTATCTGTGGCCAATGACCTTGAGCCTCCTTGGATGGGCACGTCTAATGTAACTCTATGGCAGCACCCAATGGACTAGAATTTTTTAGCTCTCCCCTTTGACTTGCCGGTGACGCAGTGTCCCCATGAGTGACAGAACACTGAGCCAATCACAGCGCAACGCTCCGTATTCTCTGCTGGCTTGCCCCACCACCACAGAAAGCACTGAGCTAGGCTGAAACACCTGCATTTTGGAGCTGCCTTACACAAGAAAACAAAAAAGAGACCATGGTTATATGTGGCTTTATTAACTCAGTGATATATATATTTTTACATTGTTTGCAAACTGATATGTGACACGTATTAATGCCAAAATAACATGCAAAACAGGCAAGCCTGTGCAAAACAATGCCCTGAATGATGGGTTGCCACTGCATTTGAGGTCCAATTGTAATTTTTCTAAGTCCCTCTTTGTGGCACCTGACCACAAGACTGGACAGTAGTCAAGGTGCGACAAAACTAGGGCCTGTAGGACCTGCCTTGTTGATAGCGATGTTAAGAAAGCAGAGCAGCTCTTTATTATGGACAGACCTCAGACCTTAGCTACTGTTGTATCAATATGTTTTAATAATGACAGTTTACAATCCAGGGGTACTCAATTTCCAAATTTTTCATTACAAGATTTACACTGAACAAAAATATAAACGCAACATGCAACAAATTCAAAGATTGTCTGATGATTAGCTGAGAGAAAGCTATAATAAAAAGATTGTGGATTAGGGCCTAATTTATTTATTTCAATTTGACTGATTTCCTTATATGAACTGGAACTGTAATTTGTGTAAGTGCCCTACATGTTGAACGCACTTGCTAAAAGTCTGTTGTTAATTTGTTAATTTGTTTACTGTGAAATAGCATTGTATCTGGTCAAATTTTTTCCAAAAGTTTTCTAAGGGTTGGTAGCAGGCTGATTGGTCAGCTGTTTTAGCCAGTAAAGGGTGCTTTGCTATTCTTGGGTAGCGGAATTACTTTTTCTTCCCTCCTGGCCAGAGGGCACACACTTTCCTGTAGGTTTAGATTAAAGAAATGGCAAATAGGAGTGGCAATGTCATCCGCTATCATCCTCAGTAATTTTCCATCCAAGTTGTCAGACCCAGGTGGCTTGTCATTGTTGATAGACAACAATGTTTTCACCTCTTCCACACTCACTTTACGGAATTCAAAATTACAATGCTTATCTTTCATTATTTGGTCAGTTATGCATGGAAGTGTAGGTTCAGTATGTTGTTGGTATGTCATGCCTAAATTTGCTAATCTTGCCAAGGAAAAAATTATTAAAGTAGTTGGTATTATCAGTGGGTTTTGTGATGAATGAGCCATCTGATTTAATGAATGAGCTGAGTTCGCCTTTCTGCCGAAAATTTCATTTTGCTGTTTACTATAGTTCTTTATTTTATTTATCTTTGTTTCATAGTAAAGTTTCTTCTTCTTTTTGTTAAGTTTAGTCACATGATTTCTCACTTTACAGTACGTTTCCCAATCGGTTGTGCAGCCAGACCTATTTGCCATTTATTTTCCCTCATCACTCTCAACCATACAATTGTTAAAATCTTCATCAATGCACAGGGATTTAACAGTTTTTACAGTCATTTTCTTAATGGGTGCACGCTTATTATACTGAACAAAAATATAAATGCAACTTGCAACAATTTCAAAGATTTTACTGCGTTACAGTTCATATAAGGAACTCAGTCAATTTAAATACATTCTTTAGGCCCTAATCTATGGATTTCACATGACTAGGAATACACATATGCATTTGTTGGTCACAGATATCTTTAAAAAAGGTAGGGACGTGGATCAGAAAACCAGTCAGTATCTGGTGTGACCACCATTTGCCTCATGCAACGTGACACATCTCCTTCGCAAAGAGTTGATCAGGCTGTTGATTGTGGCCTTTGAATGTTGTCCCACTCCTCTTCAATGGCTGTGAGAACTTGCTGGATATTGCCGGGCATTGGAACATTGTCGTACACGTTGATCCAGAGCATCCCAAACATGCTCAATGGATAATATGTCTGGTAAGTATGCAGGCCATGGAAGAACTGGGACATATTCAGCTTCCAGGAAATGTGTACAGATCCTTGTGACATGGGGCTGTGCATTATCATGCTGAAACATGAGGTGATGCGGAGCATGAATGGCACGACAATGGGCCTCAGGATCTCGTCACGGTATCTCTGTGCAATAAAATTGCCATCGTTAAAATGCAGTTTTGTTCATTGTCCGTAGCTTATACCTTCCCATACCATAACCCCACTGCCCCAATGGGCGCCAATGTTCACAATGTTGACATCAGCAAACCGCTCACCCACACGACGCCATACATGTGGTCTGCGGTTGTGAGGCAGGTTGGACATACTGCCAAATTCTCAAAAATGACGTTGGAGGCGGCTTATTGAACAGGAATTAACATTGAATTCTCTGGCAACAGCTCTGATGGACATTCCTGTATTCAGCATGCCAATTGCACACTCCCTCAAAACTTGAGACATCTGTGGCCTTGGGTTGTGTGACAAAACTGCACATTTTAAAGTGGCTTTTTATTGTCCCCAGCGCAAGGTGCACATTGTGTAATGATCATGCTGTTTAATCAGCTTCTTGATATGCCACAGCTGTCAGGTGGATGGATTATGTTGGCAAAGGAGAAATGCTTACTAACATCGATATAAACAAGGTTGTGCACAAAATTAGAGAGAAATTAGCTTTTTGTGTGTATGGACAATTTCTGTGTTATTTATTTCAGCTCATGAAACATGGGACCAACACTTTACATGTTGCGTTTATATTTTTGTTCAGTGTAGTAACTGGAATAAGCAATTTCCTAAATGTGTCAAGTGCAGCGTCTGGTTGATCCTCATTACACACCACAGACCAGCAAATATGCTTTACATCTTCAACATAGGAATCACTACAAAACGTATTGTATGAGTTCTTATACACTATATTAAGCCCATCCTTTGGAACTTTGTTTTTTCTATATATGGCTGATATATTATCACTATATCCGGTGGATTTGGATACTGCTTTAGAGTAGATATCTGTATCATTAGTAAAGATGTGATCAATACATGTGGATGATTTCATTTCTGTGCTGTTTGTAAGTACCCTGGTAGATTGACTGATAACCTGAACCAGGTTGCAGGCACTGGTTACAGTTAAACATTTTTTCTTGAGTGGGCAGCTTGATGCAAGCCAGTCAATATTTAGGTCACCCAGAAAATATACCTCTCTGTTGATATCACATACATTATCAAGCATTTCAGACATTATCCAGATACTGATTGTTAGCACTTGGTGGTCTATAGCAGCTTCCCACAATAATAGGCTTTAGGTGAGGCAGGTGAACCTGTAGCCATGTTACTTCAACAGCATTTGACATCAGATCCTCTCTAAGCTTTACAGGAATAGGACTCTGAACATAAATGGAGACACCTCCACCATTGGCATCCATTTCTCTTCTGAAGATGTTGAAACTATGTATTGCTACTACTGTATCATGAAAGGTATTATCTAAGTGAGTTTCAGAGATATTCAGTACATGTACAAAAGATGCCAAAACGAAACTTAAGAACGGAAAGCATAGAAATAGCACACAAAACAAATGTGAATTTGGTTGGGTCACCCAAAAAGTTAGATATTGCAGCTTTAAGACAGATTGAAAACAGAAACAGCATATCCTTAAGGAATCCTTAATATTGAACAGGTGAAATAGAATAATGTCCAAATAGACGTGTCCCGGTACAAATAAACTGGTATGCAACAGTTCTCTTTCATTGAAGTGAGAAACATAATGTAAACATTTTAATTGATACAATTCAGCAGTGGATCCATATTTATTAGCTATAGTACATTGTATCAACGCGTTGGATGGTTTGTAGCATCACAACCAATTAGAATCCAGGACTTGTTATCGTCATCTGGTGACGTAAAAAGGAAGCGACCGAAAACGAACACTGTTGGAGCGAAGTACATACGTCGTTGGTACATTTCAATCTAATCACTGAATACTTCAATTAATACAAAATGAGCGTGTCGATGCCCCAGAAGCGATATTACAGGCAGCGAGCCCACTCGAATCCAATGGCAGACCACACGTTTGAATAGTGAGTCACTCGGTTTGTTAAAAGGTTTAGCAAGCTAACTGTTAGCTAGTTAGCTAACGCATGTTGCCCTCAAAATTGGCCAAGCTTCTAGTCGATGTACTACTGTATGTTTGAATTCATTTCACAGCTTTATTGAGCAATAAATTGTCAAACGCAAAACGTTATCTAAACTGGATTGCTTTTACGCCTCCATGCTTCCTTGTGGAGTTTGCGTCGCTTGTTTAGATGCCAGACGACGGAACAGTCATTCTACAAGTCAGAATGTTGAATAAACTCATTTGAACCTTTTCAAAATATCAATAGGAAAGTAAGTATCATTAAAACTTTCCAAAACGCGTGGCTTTCGGTTTGTTTAACACTTAACGAAAGCTCACACATTACTAAGCAAAACGTCTGTTTAATAAAACCTTCCTGTGGATATTTTTTCAAAAGTTTCCAGCGGCATAAAGACCAACCAAGTGGACAACCAGCAGATTAAGTTCAAATGACAGTTTATACAACATTCTGGTTACACAAGACCAAGTGGTATATTTAAATCATTGCACAAGACACATTACGAACATGTAAATGGTATAAAGGCTTTTCCTAATCCGCAAACTAGCTTGCTTTTATGTCAGGTAGCTGGTATTAAAGGCTACTTTTTATAAACGTAAAGAAAGTACTGCATTGGATTAGAAGTCAATGTTGCTGATGTCATTTACATCAGTTTCACCTCGTGCTGGTCAACATTTGCTCAGGTCTGTTGATTTCATACACACTTTTACCTATTTCACCATGACCTCTCCTCAGCCCTGTCTGTCCAGAGGACATGGACTGGTCCCAGCTGTACCCGGAGTTCTTCAGCGACCACCAGTCGACCCAAAAGGCTGCACAAGTGGAGTTTGCAGACATCGGCTGTGGATATGGGGGACTTCTAGGTATGGGATGATCTTCTAATCCATGATATTTCCTCACCATTGTTACCCTAACTCCAGTCTTTATCATTCTCATGCTTACTAACACAAATACTCAACCATCAATTGTTGACAAAGGACTGTCTGCCCTACACTGAAATTATGTGAGTGAGATGGTCCTTTTTAGGTGTCGTTTTTGGTTGTTCCATCTGAGGGTGCTGTTGACTTAGAACATGGTCAAGAGATTTGGCTTGGAAGGTTCTTTCATTGTACACTCAGTAACCAGTTCACGAAAATGGCTTGCTCCTACAGACAGTGAGTCACGTGGCCTTGGCTTGTTATATAAAGCAGGCAGACCGGCATTGAGGCATTCAGTTACTGTTCGCTTGAACATTAGAATGGCAAACGACTGACCTAAGCGACTTTGAGGGTGGTATGATCGTCGATGCCAGGCGCGCCGGTTCCAGTATCTCAGAAATGGCTGGCCTCATAGGCCTTTCATGCACGACAGTGTCTGGGGTTTACCAGGAATGGTGTGACAAACAAAATAAAATCCAGTCAGCGGAAGTCCTGTGGGTTGAAGGAGAATGACAAGAATCGTGCACACTAACAGGCGGGCCATAAACAGGAACATAACGGTGCAGTACAACAGTGGTGTACAGAATGGCATCTCGGAAATCACAACTTGATGGTCTTTGTCACGGATGGGCTATTGCACCAGACGACCACACCGGAATCCACTCCTATCACCTAAAAACAAGAAGAAGCAACTTCAGTGGGCACACGATCACCAACACTGGACAATTAAGGGCTTGTAAGTAAGCATTTCACGGTAAAGTGTACACTTGTTGTATTCGACGCATGTGACATTAAGTTTGATTTGAATTGAGGAGTGAAAAAACATCGCCTAGTCTGACGAATCCCGGTTCCTGTTGTGTTATGTTGATGGCAGGGTCAGGATTTGGAGTAAGCAGCATGAGTCCATGGCCTCATCCTGCCTGGTGTCAATGGTACAGTCTGGTGACTGTGGTGTAATAGTGTGGGGAATGTTTTTGCCTGGCACACGTTAGGTCCCTTGATACCAATTGAGCAACGTATCCATTCCCCCTAAAGAATTCAGTCTGTTCTGGAGGAAAAGGGTGGTCTGACATGGTACTAGATGGTTGTGCCTAATAAATTGCCCACTGAGTGTACAGTATACCTTCTGTCTACCTGGATGTCCTAGCCGTGTCTGAATCCTGACTTAGGATCTCCATCCCTAACTACAACATTTTCAGACAAGATAGAACGGCAAAAGGGGGCGGTGTTGCAATCTACTGCAGAGAGAGCGTGCAGAGTTCTGTCCTACTATCCAGGTCTGTACCCAAACAATTTGAACTTCTACTTTTAAAAATCCACCTCTCTAAAAACAAGTCGCTCACCGTTGCCGCCTGCTATAGACCACCCTCTGCCCCCAGCTGTGCTCTGGACACCATATGTGAGCTTGTACTGCTAGGTGACCTAAACTGGGACATGCTTAACACACCAGCCATCCTACAATCTAAGCTTGATGCCCTCAGTCTCACACAAATTATCAATGAACCTACCAGGTACCACCCCAAAGCCGTAAAACGGGCACCCTCATAGATATCATCCTAACCAACTTGCCCTCTAAATACACCTCTGCTGTTTTCAACCAAGATCTCAGCGATCACTGCCTCATTGCCTGCATCCGTAATGGGTCAGTGGTCAAACGACCTCCACTCATCACTGTCAAACGCTCCCTGAAACACTTCAGCGAGCAGGCCTTTCTAATCGACCTGGCCCGGGTATCCTGGAAGGATATTGACCTCATCCCTTCAGTAGAGGATGCCTGGTTATTTTTTTTAAATGCCTTCCTCACCATCTTAAATAAGCATGCCCCATTCAAGAAATTTAGAACCAGGAACAGATATAGCCCTTGGTTCTCTCCAGACCTGACTGCCCTTAACCAACACAAAAACATCCTGTGGCATTCTGCATTAGCATCGAACAGCCCCCGTGATATGAAACTTTTCAGGGAAGTTAGAAACCAATATACACAGGCAGTTAGAGAAGCCAAGGGTAGCCTTTTCAAGCAGAAATTTGCTTCCTGCAACACAAACTCAAAAAAGTTCTGGGACACTGTAAAGTCCTTGGAGAATAAGAGCACCTCCTCCCAGCTGCCCACTGCACTGAGGATAGGAAACTCAGTCACCACCGATAAATCCACTATAATTGAGAATTTCAATAAGCATTTTTCTACGGCTGGCCATGCTTTCCACATGGCTTTCCCTACTCCGGTCAACAGCACTGCACACCCCACAGCAACTCGCCCAAGCCTTCCCCATTTCTCCTTCTCCCAAATCCAGTCAGCTGATGTTCTGAAAGAGCTGCAAAATCTGGACCCCTACAAATCAGCTGGGCTAGACAATCTGGACCCTTTCTTTCTAAAATTATCTGGCGAAATAGTTGCAACCCCTATTACGAGCCTGTTCAACCTCTTTCTTGTCGTCTGAGATTCCCAAAGATTGGAAAGCAGCTGCGGTCATCCTCTTCAAAGGGGGGGACACTCTTGACCCAAACTGCTAAAGACCTATATCTAGCCTACCCTGCCTTTCTAAAGTCTTCGAAAGCCAAGTCAACAAACAGATTACCGACCATTTCGAATCCCACCGCACTTTCTCCGCTATGCAATCTGGTTTCAGAGCTGGTCATGGGTGCACCTCAGCCACGCTCAAGGTCCTAAACGATATCTTAACCACCATCGATAAGAAACAATACTGTGCTGCTGTATTCATTGACCTGGCCAAGGATTTCGACTCTGTCAATCACCACATCCTCATCGGCAGACTCAATAGCCTTGGTTTCTCAAATGTTTGCCTCGCCTGGTTCACCAACTACTTCTCCGATAGAGTTCAGTCTGTCAAATCGGAGGGACTGTTGTCCGGGCCTCTGGCAGTCTCTATGGGGGTGCCGCAGGGTTCAATTCTTGGGCCGACTCTTTTCTCTGTATACATCAATGATGTCGCTCTTGCTGCTGGTGAGTCTCTGATCCACCTCTACGCAGACCACACCATTCTGTATACTTCTGGCCCTTCTTTGGACACTGTGTTAACTACCCTCCAGACGAGCTTCAGTGCCATACAACTCTCCTTCCGTGGCCTCCAACTGCTCTTAAATACAAGTAAAACTAAATGCATGCCCTTCGATCGATTGCTGCCTGCACCTGCCCTCCCGTGCAGCATCACTATTCTGGATGGTTCTGACTTAGAATATGTGGACAACTACAAATACCTAGGTGTCTGGTTAGACTGTAAACTCTCCTTCCAGACTCACATCAAACATCTCCAATCCAAAGTTAAATCTAGAATTGGCTTCCTATTTCACAACAAAGCATCTTTCACTCATGCTGCCAAACATACCCATGTAAAACTGACCATCCTACGGATCCTCGACTTCGGCGATGTCATTTACAAAATAGCCTCCAATACCCGACTCAATAAATTGGATGCAGTCTATCACAGTGCCATCCGTTTTGTCACCAAAGCCCCATATACTACCCACGACTGCGACCTGTACGCTCTCGTTGGTTGGCCCTCGCTTCATACTCGTCGCCAAACCCACTGGCTCCAGGTCATCTACAAGACCCTGCTAGGTAAAGTTCCCCCTTATCTCCGCTCACTGGTCACCATAGCAGCACCCACCTGTAGCACGCGCTCCAGCAGGTATATCTCTCTGGTCACCCCCAAAGCCAATTCCTCCTTCGGCCGCCTCTCCTTCCAGTTCTCTGCTGCCAATGACTGGAACGAACTCCAAAAATCTCAAACTGGAAACACATCTCCTTCACTAGCTTTAAGCACCAGCTGTCAGAGCAGCTCACATATCACTGCACCTGTACATAGCCCATCTATAATTTAGTCCAAACAACTACTCTTCCCCTACTGTATTTATTTATTTAGCTCCTTTGCACCCCATTATTTCTATTTCTACTTTGCACTTTCTTCCACTGCAAATCTACCATTCCAGTGTTTTACTTGCCATATTGTATTTACTTTGCCACCATGGCCTTTTTTGCCTTTACCTCCCTTATCTCACCTCATTTGCTCACTTTGTATATAGACTTATTTTTCTACTATATTATTGACTGTATGTTTGTTTTACTACATGTGTAACTCTGTTGTTGTATGTGTCAAACTGCTTGCTTTATCTTGGCCAGGTCGCAATTGTAAATGAGGACTTGTTCTCAACTTGCCTACCTGGTTAAATAAAGGTGAAATAAATAAAGTAAATAATATTACTGGATTAACTTAAAATATCATATTGTATAGTATTTTCTCTGTGAATTTGTGAATTTTTATTAGGATCCCCATTAGCTAACGCCATAACATTAGCTAATCTTCCTGGGGTCCAACACCAATTAATAAGACATTAGGAACAATTACAAATTAAGACTTTACAAACTATGGCCTATTTATTGCCTTACCTCCTTACTTCATTTGCACACACTATACAGATTTTTCTGTTGTGTTATTGACTGTATGATTGTTTATTCCATGTGTAACTCTGTTGTTTTTGTCGCACTGCTTTGTTTTATCTTGGCCAGGTCACAGTTGTAAATGAGAACTTGTTCTCAACTTGCCTACCTGGTTAAAAAAAGGTATAAAAAAAAGACTTTACAAACATTTAACAAGTTGACAATACAGACAATTCAAATACCTGACAGGAAACCCATTTAACATTAAGTTGATGCTTCTATTTGCTGTCCAGTCATATGGTCTATCGAATTAGGTGTTTGAATTTTTTTGCTGAAGGTAGATTTACTTTTTGCCTGAGAAATATGGATTGGTGAAGAGTTCCATTTAGCTATGGCCCTATAAAAAACTGTAGATTTAAGGTGATTTGTCCTTGGGTTGTCTTAGATGCCCTGAATTTACCTGTCTGGTTTAGTGGTTATGCATGTTGCTAGTATGTACTAACTGACCTGAATATATATTTTTTAAGAATATAAATTCCTAAAGAAAATCATAAGACTGGATAGTAATTTGTTTTCAACGTGAAGCCATGAGAGAGTCTGATGCGTTTGGATAATATTCATACAGATAGAGCAATGAAGAGCTAATCTGGCAGCCCTGTTTTGAGCGATTTGGAGCTTTTATATATCTTTCTTTGCTGCAGATATAAAAATGTTCAAATTATTATGCCTCTGTATTGAATATACATAGAAAATAACCTATAGCGATTAATGCAGGGAAAGCAATCTAATCGTATATGTCACATGCGCCAAATACAGCAGGTGTAGACATTACTGTGAAATGCTTACTTACGAGACCTTTCCCCAACAATGCAGAGTTAATAAATATGAAAAATGTGCAAAAAAGGAAACGGTAACACAATAAAATACTGAGACTGTATACAAGAAGTACTGGTACAAGTCAATGTGAAGGGGTACGAGGTAGTTGAGGTGTAATTGAGGTAATATGTACATGTAAGTTGGGGTAAAAGTAACTAGGCAATCGGGATAGATAATAAACAGTAGCAGCAGCGTGTGAATGTGTGTGGTGTTAATTTGCGTGTGTGTTGGAATGTCAATGTAGTATGTGAGTGCATAGAGCTGGTGCGAGAGAGTCATTGCAAATGAGAAGGGTAGCCATTTTATTAACTGTCAAGCAGTCTTGTGGCTTGGGGGTAGAAGTTGTTCAGGAGCCTTTTGGTCTCAGACTTGGCGATACTGCATGCTGTGCGAATCGGAGTATGACTTTTCAACATTCAGTATCCTCTCCTTTTCCACAGCCATCATTATCATAATAGACTGTTTTAGTGGTTCTTGCAACTCTTTTTTTGGCCACCTGTTCCCAGGTCAGATTAATAACCTACCTCCTCTCTGTCTCAGTGGAGTTATCCCCACTCTTTCCAAAGCAACTGATTCTGGGCCTGGAGATCCGTGTCAAAGTGTCTGATTATGTCCAGGACCGTATCCGCTCCCTGCGTGCAGCAGAGACGGGCAGCTACCAGAACATCGCCTGCTTACGGAGCAACGCCATGAAGTACCTGCCCAACTTCTTCTCCAAGGGACAGGTACTTAACTGTTCCCTCCCCTTTTCTGTCATCTTTTTCCCTTCTTTTTTTCTGTGAAGTGTACTGTGACAAATTTGTTTGTAAAATAGACTTTAAAGAAATGATGATGATGATGAATGACGTAGCCAGAGACCATCTGGGGTTGTCAGCCACATAACACTTCAGCCTTGCCCTTGTATCTGTTGTGTATATTTATTTGTAGACACGTCTGTCAAACACATCACCTCTAAATAGTACTGCACTTAATCCCTTCAGCAAGTTTTCAAAGTGTTTTGATGCCTGGCAAAGATGCTCAAATTCAAAGGGTGTTTGCTACACTTTTGTACAGCTTTCTGACCATTGGGCATTGAGGGTTTGTGAAGCTATCCAGAGTAGTAATTTTTAAATAAAGTGTCCTTCCTATCAACCACAATATAAATATTTCTAAACTTGAAATGCCCATAACTGTTTTAGGTAGTTTACAGCCCTCTAGTGGCAACAATGGGAAGTGTTTGATCAGCAGCACTAGGTATCAATATGACAAGTACAGAAACTTAGTTCTCATGTCTATACCGGAGAGTAACAATGGCTAATGATTTCCAAACCTTATGTCACAACCCAGAGATTTTAGCCTCTAATGAATTTCTCAACAAAGGTGACGCCGTGCCAGTGACCACATGCCAGGCGTCACATCAGCTGAGCATAGGACTATACACTAATCAGTATTTTACAGCCTAATAGTGGAGGGTTTATCCTTTCAATTCAACCCAATTAATCAGAATGACTTTGATAAAACAAGCACTAGCTTAGCCTACATAGTGGAACCTCCAGTACCAGGACTGAGTAACCTAAATCAAACTTTGTAAAGCACATTTAAAATGGCAACACCGATTAAAGTGAAAAAATTACATGTAAAAGCAAATAAGAAATGATAAAATGTCAAATTTTCCTTCATCTTCTTGTGTTGGAGTATAGCTCCTAGGCTGGGTTTGAATAGACACATTGACATGATGTGAGACATAGCAGACAGTAGTACATCAGGTAGGAGACAGTAAATGTGTTGATGCCGGGGGCTGACAACTGAAAGGAATGCGAAAACTGGAGATTTTATCTATGGAAGAAATACCCCACAGTACTATTTTTACCGTCTTGGCTGTAATGACGTCATTGAGACCTGCCCATTCTGTGTAGAGGATTAAGTGCTTTGGAAAAACACAGACTGACCGACGCACACACACTCTCTGTCATATGTACACACATAAACGGGAGCCCCTGAGCGATATTTGCACATCCACATGCATGATGTCGTGTGGGTAGAAACGGCGCTATACTCCACAATATGTCTTCTCTCTTTGTTTCCCCTCAGTTTTTTTACACTGTGCCAAGAGCACTAATTAAAGTGTCGTTTTTTCCATTTTGTGAAGAGCGGGGCCCAGTCTCAACCCCCCTGGGGCGACGGCAGTCCTCTGTGATTATACCCCCGTTTTTCTGTCTTTACATTACATAATTTATTTGAATGAATAAAAAAGAGTGAACTGGAACAGTTTTTAATATTGCAACCAGACTAATAGTTGTGTACATCTTGTCAATGGGAGGGGGACTTTATCTTAATAAAAATCACTTACAGGGAATTTCCACCTTTACAATCCGGGCTGCCTGACAAAGGACACAAAATATTCTGAGAACTACAGAGAGCTGACTCTATAATAACTTGATACACTGGTTTGAATAATAGCCACATTGATACACTGGTTTGATACAAGAGAATATTTAGCACCATAGACCTCGTTTTCACAAACTGGAAAAGTAGTACCAGAGACAGTAAAAGCTGGAGGACTTCATTTATCTGTGTTTCTTCACTGAGGTCAGTTGAACTTGAGATGCCTGGTCTGTCTTTCTGGTCTTATTTGCATTGTGACCATTTTGTTTTGTTGATTTCTCTGTTCAGCTCAGTAAGATGTTCTTCCTGTTTCCTGACCCGCACTTCAAGAAGACCAAGCACAAGTGGAGGATCATCAGTCCCACTCTGTTGGCTGAGTACGCCTACACACTGAGAGTAGGGGTAAGGACAGAGCATAGTACACCTACACACTGGGAGTAGGGGTAAGGACAGAGCATAGTACGCCTACACACTGAGAGTAGGGGTAAGGACAGAGCATAGTACGCCTACACACTGAGAGTAGGGGTAAGGACAGAGCATAGTACGCCTACACACAGAGTAGGGGTAAGGACAGAGCATAGTACGCCTACACACTGAGAGTAGGGGTAAGGACAGAGCATAGTACGCCTACACACTGAGAGTAGGGGTAAGGACAGAGCATAGTACGCCTACACACTGAGAGTAGGGGTAAGGACAGAGCATAGTACGCCTACACACTGGGAGTAGGGGTAAGGACAGAGCATAGTACGCCTACACACTGGGAGTAGGGATAAGGACAGAGCATAGTACGCCTACACACTGAGAGTAGGGGTAAGGACAGAGCATAGTACGCCTACACACTGGGAGTAGGGGTAAGGACAGAGCATAGTACGCCTACATTTACATTTTCGTCATTTAGCAGATGTTCTTATCCAAAGCAACTTACAGTTAGTGCATACATCTTAAGATAGCTGGGACAACCACATATACACAGGCATAGCAAGTACACTTTTCCTCAAAGTAGTCGAGCTGAGGAGGGGGATTATTTAAGATACTCTTTGAAGAGGTAGGGTTTCGGGTGCTTTCAGAAGATGTGCAGGGACTCTGCTGTCCTAGCTTCAGTGGGAAGCTGGTTTCACCATTGGGGTGGCAGGATAGAGAACAGCTTGGACTGGGCTGAGAGGGAGTTCCCTCCCCTAGGGGTGAGGGCCAAGAGACCAGAGGTGGCAGAATGGAGTTCTCGGGTTGGGGTGTAGGGTTTGAGCATAGCCTGAAGGTGGGGAGGGGCAGTTCCTCTTGCTGTTCTGTAGGCACACACCATGGTCTTGTAGTGGATGCAAGCTTCGTCTGGAATCCACTGGAGTGTGCGGAGGAGCGGATAAGTTGCAGGGGTTTGATGGCGCAAGCGGGAAGCCCAGCCAACAGCGAGTTGAATTAGTCCAGACGGGAGATGACAAGTGCCTGGATTTTCCTGTGTGAGTAGGGTCGTACTCTATGGATGTTGTAGAGCATGAACCTGCAGGAGTGAGTCACTGCTTTGATGTTTGCATAGAACAACAGGGTGTTGTCCAGTGTCACGCCAAGGTTCTTTGCACTCTGGGAGGGTGACACTGTGGAGTTGTCAACTGTGATGAAGAGATCTTTGAGCGGGCAGGCCTTCCCCGGAAGAGAGGCTCTGTCTTGTTGAGCTTGAGGTGGTGGGCCGACATCCAGGCTGGAATATCTGCCAGGCACGCAGAGATGTCAGAAGGGGGAAGGAGAAAAGTAGTTAAGTGTCATCCGCATAGCAATGATAGGAGAAAGACCATGTGAGGATATGAAAGAGCCGAGTGACTTGGTGTATAGAGAGAAGAGGGCCTAGGACTGAGCCCTGGGGGACACCAGTAGTGAGAGTATGTGATGCAGACACAGATCTCTCCACTGCACCTGAAAGGAACGGCCTGCCAGGTAAGATGCAATCCAAGAGTGCACAGAGCCTGAGACGCCCAGCCCTGAGAGGGTGGAGAGGAGGATATGATGGTTCACGGTGTCGAAGGCAGTGGATGGATTTAGCAGGATGAGAACAGAGGAGAGAGAGAGTCAGCTTTGGCAGTGCGGAGAGCCTCTGTGACTCAGAGAAGAGCAGTCTTGGTTGGAGAAAGAGGTCAAGGCGTAGCCTATACACCGAGAGTAGGGGTAAGGACAGAGCACAGCGTATGGGCGGGGGGTTCATCAGGGGCACCCAAAGTCAACAGTTGATTTAGGGATGTGGTTGAGCAATGGCTCTTCAGTTCCCTTTTCCAACAGCAAGACCTATGATACATATGAGAGGACAGTACTAGCTACATTGCATACATGGCCTGGAATTGACTTAACCCTCACTTGCTCTCTATCCTGCTCATTTGTCTGTTATCCCCCCCCCTCCATGTTTCATACCTGTCAGATTTGTGTGGGGCTCTTGGTGTCAGTTCACTGTGGCAGCGAGGAGAGACTGAGGATTGGGAGAACAATGGGAGTCTTGTGTGTGCGTGCATGTGGGATTTTAATGTGCTCACGTGCGTCCGTCTGTAGGCTCTACCATTACACTCAGCAGCACTGACACAGGGCCCATGCCAGACACTGATCTCCTCTGGGGGGTGGAGAGGAGAGCTGTCTAGAGAATTTCCTCTACGGCAATTTAGACTACATCGATCCGCCCTGAACACACCCACACACCTCCATCACACCCTCCCCTGCCTCCATGGCTCCCCACCTCATGGCCTCAACTTGAACGCTACATCACTGAGCTAACATGCAGGCACTGTGCAAATCTATGCCATCGCTTAGTTTTCCAAGAAAGCCCTGTTCTAATTATACTATCTGTCCACGCTCCAATGTAAACTACAATGACACAGGTTATAAACCTTGATGTTGGCTTTGGGTTATTTCTGTCCTTCTGAGGAAAAAAAGAAACCTTTGCTCTTCAAAGTATTTAAGGCCACCACACTAAGGCATGTTTCAAAGAAAATGTTATTGGTTAAATGCTTACTTATGAGCCTGTTCCCAAAAATGCAGAGTTAAAAAGTGAGACAAATAGTAGCACAATAAAATAACAATAACGAGGCTATATACAAGAAGTATCAGTACCGAGTCAATGTGCAGGGGTACGAGGTAGTTGAGGTAATACAGTATGTACTGTACATGTCGGTAGGGGTAAAAGTGACTAGGCAATCAGGATATATAATAAACAGAGTAGCAGCGGCATATGTGAAAAGTGTCTCTGTGTGGGGTCAATATGCATGTGTGTGTGAGCTTATGTAGTGTGTGTGTGTTGGCGTGTCAGTGTAGTATATGTGTGTTCATGGGTAGAGTGAAGTGAGTGTGCATAGAGTCGGTGTAAAAAAATTGCAATAAATAATAAAGGGTCAATGTATATAGTCCGGATGGCCATTTGATTAACTGTTCAGCAGTCTTATGGTTTGGAAGTAGAAGCTGTTCAGGAGCCTTTTGGTCGCAGACTTGGTCCCCCGGTACCGCTTGCCATGCGGTAGCAGAGAAAACAGTCTATGACTTGGGTGGCTGAAGTCTTTGACAATTTTTGGGGCCTGGTATAGAGGTCCTGGATGGCAGGGAGTTGGACTGCAGTGATGTACTGGGCCGTATGCACTACCCTCTATAGCACCTTGTGGTTGGATGCCGAACAGTTGCCATACCCAAGTGGTGATGAAGCCATTCAAGATGCTCTCAATGGTGCAGCTGTAAAACCTTTTGAAGATCTGAGGGCCCTGACAAATCTTTTCAGCCTCCTGTATGTGAAGAGATGTTGTCGTGCCGTATTCACAGCTGTGCTGGTGTGTTTGGACAATGTTAGGATCTTACTGATGTGGACACAGAGGAACTTGAAGCTCTCGACCCGCTCCACTTTTCGTGTAAAATGTTGAAAGTTAATGGGAAACCAAGGTCATATTCATTAGTACACACTGTTTTGCAACGGAAATTAGTTTCTTATTGGACAAGTTCAGGTACTCCCTCCCTGTTTCGGTTAACTTTTTTCCGTCCGTTTGGTTTCTAGTGAATACAACCCAGTATTTGTCCTCTGTCTCAAACTAGATTGATACTTAAAGTAAAGCTAAGTCAGTTTGTATGATGATTGTGTGTCAGTCACGGGCTGCACTGTAAAGGAGCTTAAAGTGACCGTTCACTCTAAAATCAAAATTTGTCAATGTTTGCAGACGTCGTGGTTTAATTTTGATGATCCCGCTGTATGCCTCAACCCCAAATGAATGCAAAAAGATTTGACACTGACTAAAAGGAGTACATTCAGAGACTAAATGTAGGTGTTTTTAAGCTAATTCCTGGCAGTTTTACACATTTAGCCTTGACTGTTCTTGTGCTATCTGAGTGACTCAAACTTTCAAACAAAATCAGTGGGGACCCAATACCATGAGAATTACTTCTGAATGCATCATATAGGGAATTTTAGATTCTACCTGACTGTCTAGCTTTTATTTAGGTGATTGATAGTTCTTATTTAACAATATATAGGTCCATTATATTTTCTACATACTTTATATCTGGTTGTAGTCTAAGTTTACACTAAAGGTTTACCATTAAAAAAAACTGTATTTTTATTTATTTTTTGGACTTAGGCAGCCCGAAAAAATAAAACACATGGCGGCCCTCCCTTGACTTTTCTATGCAGAAAAAACCCTGGCCTTATAATATGGTGGTTGTTTTTCCCATTCATTTGGAATTGAGTAACAGATTGTGGGACGTGGACTCATCTCAACATTAGTTCGAGGGCCGGAAAACCGTGCCAATATATCCTCCAAACGCTGGCTTTGAGGGCATTATCACTTTTATACGACGGGTTACCAACATATTCAAATAATGATTTACATATTTTCATTAAATGTTATTTTGATGAATTTATTCATACTATTTTATCCGTCCACAACATATAGTCTCGACACACATCTAGGGTTGTTACCCAAGCCAGCTGGTCATTCGTTCTATCTGTTTGGTTGCTAGAGATGCGACTCAGTTGTTCTGTATCTATGGACGCGACCGAGTCGTTCGTTCTAAATGTTCAATTGCCATACTGGCTGGCAACGTTCTTATCCCTTACTTGCTAGCTAGCGAACTATGGCTAACTTATAGTCACGTCAAAAAGTGCAGCCTGAATAGCAGCAAAGTAGCTGCATTTGAATTTGTTTAAGCTGTTTTCTATTGACATTTATTTGGATACATCCATAACAATGAGCTAATGAGGCTGATTTCAGCTGGAATAGAATATTTGCTCACTTGTCAGGACACTTTTGTTCAGGGGAGCTAGCCAACAACACAGGTAACACAATCACTTCAAACTCAAGCTGGAAAGACTGCAAACTAGCTGCACTTGATGCAGCTTATTCAAAATGACGTAGCTTATTCATGATTTCAACTGGCTGAGAAACGCTGCCTGACTGTCTGTCTCGTCCCGACAAGTTCATTACTATAGGACAGCTGGAGATCGAATTTGAATATTGAAACAATGTTGCAAATGTTAGAGACAGACAGCAAGGTTTATACAAATCGGAGCTGTTAAAAACAAAATGTTAGTCTAAAAGAAATGTGAGAATGTCTAGATGCTTTTTAAAGGGGAGATCAAGTATAAATTGCCTGGTTGGGCTGATGAGCTAGCGGATTGCGCAGTCAGATCGAACAGAGTAAATAGGCATTTTAACATCGATTTAGCCGCTGGTAACTTGTGGAATAGACACCGGCTAGAATGTGGTTTTAACTGCATTCAGGATTAGTCCCACCCATTGTATAAACTTTAATTATGAGGACATTGTGTTTAACTCTTGTTTTGTGTTTCCCAGGGTTTGGTGTACACCAACACAGATGTGGAGGAGGTGCATCTCTGGATGGTAAAACACTTCAGTGAGCATCTGCTGTTCACACGGGTCCCCGATGCAGAACTGGTACAATGACTGACATTTTAGACAGTCCTTCTCAACAATTAATATCGATTCTGTTTTTACTTATGTAAATATTTGTCATAGAGAAGCCAACCTTGAACCCCATATAAGCAAGTGAGAAATTGATTGTAACAAAGAAGTGAAACTCCTTGGGCCGGAGTTACACAAAGCAACTTTCACGCAAATTTGGTTGCTTGCAACTGAGTTGCTTCTTGATTGCTTTGAGAATCACCCCCCCCAGCAATTAATTTGCAACTTGTTTGCATCCAGTTGCAACTTTTCAACTTTGTGCAACTAGTTGTGTACAACAACCAATCAAAGCAAATGCTTTTGTAACATGATCCATTCGAAGGTTCAGAAACTCTGACCCAGTTGTCATGTCAACAACACAGCTGTCAGTGCTACGGTAAACCCGCGATCAAGGTGGACACAAGACATTAGGTAGCTAGTTTGATAAAACAGTGCTGGCATTTTCAAGTTGTACAGACAGTATTTTGTCTAAATCAATCATACAATAATTAAACGGTTGGAGAAACAAATGATTTGTGAAATCATGATGTAATGCAGCAGATGACAATGGGTGAGTTTAGAATTCTCAAACCATATGGAGGAATGATATGACAAAAGCAGCTTCAATTTGATTGGCTGTTGCATTTCTTCTTGTATCAGCAAATTTGCTTGTAATTGTCACTTGCAACCTGCAACTAAAATTGCTCAGCATAACTCCAGCCTTATGTTCAGAACTAGATTTTTGTTGGACATCACAATTGTAACAATCTTCCTTCCTTCCAATTTGGAAAACATTGTCAACATACTTTCCAGTATCATTCAGTTTTTAATAAGCCGTCACAAATATTATGATTAGGAAACCTGGTAAATGAGACAATCAACAAATAGTAGTTTTACTATTAAAACCCCCAAAAGAGTCATGGTAATTTTGGGGTAGCACTCTTCAGACCCTTCAAAATTGTCCCTTTGTTTGGCAGGTTGATGATGTCATCATCAGTCGCTTGGGAACATGCACAGAGGAGGGGAAGAAGGTACAGAGGAATGGAGGGAAGAACTACCTGGCAGTTTTCCGGAGGGTAGAAGACCAAAACTGAAACCCCGGTATTACAGACATATCAGTTGGATAAATTTAACTTTTTGCCTTGCTGATAGGAGTACCAGCTCTTCCCATGCAAGGACAGAAAAATGGATGACCAAAATGACTGCTAGCAAAGGTTGTCTATTATATTGGCAAGATAGTCAAGTGACCCCTCTAACAATGGAAATACATGTCCTCAAAGATGGAAGGCAGGCCGGAGGAGGCGAGATTAGGTGGGACCATTCTAGCCAATGACAGGGCAGATATGTGTGTGAACAACATGCCATAGAGATAGAAGACTCGTCTTTGTATCTATGCCATAATAGCGTCTGTGACAGCATGGGCATCTCCATTTTTAAAGTAGTCCATTTTTATCTTCATTGGCTGATTGCTCCCAACTAATAGGAATCCCCACCCAGTTGACTACTTTAAAACGGTGTAAGCCCTCAATTGCAATTTCCATGCTAAAAATTGTTATATCCATGATGAGTCCTCTATCACTGACAAGATGCTGAAATGTAAAAAATTGCCGAAATTCCATGTCCACTTGTATCCGTTTATTCGTAACAACCAAAACAATTACGAAACTTCTATTAGATAAAATAAGCCATACGTAGCAAATAATCAATAAAAAAAGTATTGACCAAATTCGACACTCGTTGACCTTCATACAAAGATTCCTAACTTGGGTTTATTTTCATGGCTGGATTTTGGGCTGAATAAAACCTCTCACTATGCCTTGAACTCTACTGCTAGGTTTTCTCCAGGGATAAAACTTGGCTTGCTCATCTTAAACTTTGGTTCTTCCCGATTGCTGGACAGTAATATGAATGTGTGGTCATTGGTCAAGGGTTTAAATGGCCAAACTGAAGCATCCACCATGACCTTTTGTGCCTGAGTTGAGATTATTGTGATTCTCTGTTTTATGTATTGTTTTTTTTTAAACTTATGCAAGAAGATCAACACTTTAGCCATTATTTACACTCAAAACCTGTTGCTAATTAGACTGCTCACAAAGGCGTGCTAAGTTGGAGATTAATCTGCAATGAAGCTTTGTATTGATTCATTATACTTTCATGACAGCATGAATAAATATTTATTTTTCTCATGCCACTTTTTTCCCCCACCTTTTTAATTGTGGGATGCAATCACTTGTTCCGACCATCTGCCAAACCTTGACTGCTATTTTGGGATTTTGGTTGAGCCTCCAAGGCTTTTTCTGTTCCAACTTGACAGGGGAAGTGTTGGTTTTGGCTTAGAGCCGCTAGTGTTGGAGACTTCATCCTAAATAAAATGAGAGAAACATTGAAGTATAACAGTCATAGATGGAGTTTGAGGGAGACCAGGAGAGGCTTCAGCTAAAACGTAGAGGCTTCTTCAGTTCTTATTCTTCATTATCTGAAAAATCTGGAAGCATTTGCCAAATAATGTTAATTGCAATTATATAATGCAAAAGTGCATTGACTTCTGCATGTTACAATGGATGACACAGCTAATGGTATCCCAAATGTCTTTGCAGACAGCAAGAAGTTTATTGAATGATGTGTGTTGTCTGTAAATGTACTTAAGAATGCACTTGCTGTCTGAGACCTACAAGAATCATCCCATAACATATTCAGTTGGCTCTGTCCTGAGCAGGGAGAGAGGAGATTGGAGGCATCTGCTTCGAGCAGCATCTGTGTTCCAAATGTCACCCTATTCCCTACATAATGCTCTACTTTTAACCAGTGCCTTATGGGCCCTGGTCAAAATTAGTGCACTATTTAGGGATTAGAGTGCCATTTGGGTCACATCCAGTGGGCCCGTTTAAACTTGAAGTTGGACTTTGCCAGGACTTTGGTCCTTTCAATCCACACTGGTATATTATTCCTGAATCAGGATCAAATGTGTTCATTCAGCACACCTTGGACCATATGGTTTGAAGCATGTCTGTAGAAAAGCCAGAAACGGGATGGTGCAGGTTTGAAATTAGCCTGTTCTACCGCTGCAGGGGGTGTTGGCTAGGAACAGGACAGCACATGCCTCAATAGAGGAACTCCACAGTCAGGATACCAGGGATGGATACAGTCTGAAATCTCAGGTTCCCTTTCAGTACTCTTGGTACAACACAACTATGGGCAGTCTCACTATCACAACTTTGATTGAAGAACCAAAATCCCACCTGACAAGGCCAATGAAATCGGCGCCTCGTGGAAGCCCCGCCTTCCACAGGTGATAAGCGTGAGGCTCAGATTAATTCCTTAAATTCTTCTGCTCTTCACCTCATTGTGAGCAGGAACGATTCAAATTTTATTTGTCAAATGCCCCGAATACAACAGGTGCAGACCTTACCGTGAAATGGGATGCCCTTAACCAACAATGCAGAGTTAAAAAAAAAGTAAGAACAATTTGCTAAATAAACTCAAGGAGAAATAGTAACACAATAAAATAACAATAATGAGGCTATATACAAGGGGTACCGGTACCGAGTCAATGTTCGGGGTACAGGTTAGTCGAGGTAATTCAGGTAATATGTACATGTAGGTAGGAGTGAAGTGACTATGCATAGATAAAAGAGTAGCAGCAGTGTATGTGTGTTTGAGTGTCAGTGTAGTATGTGTGATTGTTTGGTTTAGTGTCCAGTGTGTGTACATGGAGCATGTGCAAGAGAGTCAGTGCAATAAATATGAATAAAATAAGGGGGTCAATGCAAATAGTCCGGTAGTCATTTGCTTAACTGTTCAGCAGTCTTCTGGCTTGGGGGTAGAAGCTGTTAAGGAGCCTTTTGGTCCCAGACTTGGCCCTCTGGTACTACTTGCCATGTGGTGGCAAAGAGAACAGTCTATGACTTGGGTGGCTGGAGTCTTTAGACAATTTTTAGGGCCTTCCTCTGACACCGACTAGTATATAGGTCCTGGATGGCAGGAAGCTCAGCTCCAATGGTGTCCTGGGCCGTAAGCACTACCCTCCGTAGTGCCTTGTGGTTGGATGCCGAGTAGTTGCCATATCAAGTGGTGATGCAACCAGTCAGGATGATCTCGATGGTGCAACTGTAGAACCTTTTGAGGATCTGAGGTCCCATGCCAAATCTTTTCAGCCTCCTGAGGGGGAATTGGTATTGTCGTGCCCTCTTCACAACTGTCTTGGTGAGTTTGAACCATGATAGACCCTTAGTGATGTGGACACCAAGGAACTTGAAGCTCCACTACAGCTCCATTGATATGAATGGAGGCGTGCTTGACCCCCCTTTTTTTGTAGTCCACGATCAGCTCCTTTGTCTAGCTCACATTTAAGGAGAGGTTGTCGTCCTGTCGTCTGACCACATCCCTGTTGGCTGTCTCGTCATCTTGTGATCAGGCCTACCACAGTCGTGTCGTCTGCAAACATAATGATGGTGTTGGTGTCGTGGGTGAACAGGGAGTACAGGAAAGGGTCAGCGTGGCGGATATGTTGTTGCCTACCCTCACCACCTGGGAGCGGCCCGTCAGGAAGTCCAGGATCCAGTTGCAGAGGGAGATCTTCAGTCCCAGGGTCCTTAGCTTAGTGATGAGTTTGGAGGGCACTATGGTGTTGAACGCTGAGCTGTAGTCAATGAACACCATTCTCACGTAGGTGTTTTTCCAGGTGGGAAAGGGCAGTGTGGAGTGCAATAGAGATTGCATCATCTGTGGATCTGTTGGGGTGGTATGCTAATTGGAGTGGGTCCAGGGTTTCTGAGAATGATGGTGTTGATGTGAGCCATGACCTGCATTTCATGGCTACAGATGTGAGGACTACGGGTCGGTAGTCATTTAGGCAGGTTACCTTGGTGGTCTGCTTGAAACATGTAGGTATTACAGACTCGGTCAGGGAGAGGTTGAAAATGTCAGTGAAGATACTTGCCAGCGGGCAGCGCATGCTCTGAGTACGCGTCCTGTTAATCCGTCTGGCCCTGCGGCCTTGTGAATGCTTACATCAGCTATGGAGAGCGTGATCACACATTCTTCCGGAGCAACTGGTGCTCTCATGCATGGTTCAGTGATTCTTGCGAGCATAGAAGGCATATATCTTGTCTGGGCAGCTCCCGGCTGGGTTTCCCTTTGTAATCCGTGATCGTTTGCGAGCCCTGCCACATCCGGCTGTGTCCAATTTGCCAAATATTGTACCGAGAGTAATGACTGAAAGGGAACATAACGTTATGACTGTAACTACTGTTCCCTGAAGGAGGGAAACAAAGTACAACACCAGTTTGGCCCCGCACAGCCTGTTCCTGGGCTTGATGAAGAGCGGTACTGAATTGAAGGAATGAATCCGAGCCTCCCGCTTATTACCTGTGAAGACGAGGCTTCCAGCAAAGCGCAGATTTCATTGGCCTTGTCCGACTTGATTTTAGTTCTTTAATCAGACACAAAAGTGCGACTCCCCAAAGTTGTTGTTCCCCGTTTTCCTCCATCAGGAAACAGTAGCGATTAACCAACGTTTGCTATTTTTTGTTTTTTAAACAACTAATTGACCAATGTTGGTTCAATTATTTGAATTCCTTTTCGTTTTTTTTCTTCTGTGAGCTCAATGCGTACATCGCAGTTTCTCTAGAGATAAATCAGATCCAGCCTGAACTGTTCTAATATTCTATATAGTTTAGTGCATAAAATGTGGTAATTAACTACAATAAGCATAATCCATTGCGCATCTACTTGTCCGGTCTGTTTCTTTTACGACTGCTACTGAAGAGAGAAGAATGCGTGATTGTGAGGTGATAGAGGGCAGCTGTTGCTTCGCGATGAATCCACCTGAAAATACATGCTCTTTAAGTCGCAGGTGTCAAACTCATTCCACGGAGGGCCGAGTGTTTGCAGGTTCAGTCCTCCCTTGTACTTGATTGATGAATTAAGGTCAGTAATTAGTAAGAAACTTGACACACCTGTTTGCCTAGTGCTTAATTGAAAGGAAAAAACTCAAACCTGCAGACACTAGGCACTCCATGGAATGAGTTTGACACCACTGATCTAAGTGATTGATAGTTGGTATTCAGCAGTCATAAAAGTATGCTTTATTTACTTTGATCACAAAATTGTGATTTTTGTCAAATCACAGGCAGCAGCTTTATAGAGATGATGATTTGGAATTAAATAATAGTCCTCAAATAAAACAAATGTAATACTTTATTAAAGTAATGTAAATAAATGATGGTTAATAAGTAATAACCTGTAATGGACAGTCACTACCATCATGGGACTTTTATTAAATGTTTTATTCTTTGTTACATCATTCAACCCACATGAAATTACCTCAAAAAGCACTAATCCCTCAGCACTAGTCATAACGTTATGATCTTTCCTACACACGCATACAGAGTAAAAAAAATCCCCCGAATCTCAAAAGGAACCATTGTTAAACTGAGACAATCTGTTCATTGTGTATTTTCGTATTTCTTTTTTTTATTATTTATTACTTTAAAATGACTATTTATCCCTCTGTTGGCATTGTGCCAATCATAAGGATTCCCACCCCCCTACCCAAGTTTAAATTCTGACTTGAAATGCATGTGCTCTACTCAGACTTTCACGCTAAGCTCCCATTGATGCATGATCTACTTGTACGTTCGACTTACATGCAGGTATCTAAAGTTACGATTCTGCTTTATATAACAAACAACTGAGCTGTATCAATGGAAAGCTATGGCTGGAAAATGCACACTCTTAGAAGTGTCAGATGCCCCATCCCCACTTCTAGTCTTCCACTTGTATGAGTACCAGTTTTACCCTCTGCTATTTCTGTTTAGGCTATATGCATGGACTTTACATACCAGGTTCCATACACTGGTCTTAGCCCGCACTAAGAGCACTACTTCTCACACCTGTTCCAGTGCCTCAACCTCTTTTCCACTTTTCTAACTACGTGATATCGCTTTTAGTCCCAAACATTCTGCAATACATGTTTGTGGGACCTAAGTATGTGACACAGACACACACTGTACAGTGACATGGGGACTGACACATTGTTGCTGGTTTTAGCTCTGTACTCCAGCACTGTGCAGACTGTCAGCTATAATTTGAGGGTACTTTCATCCATTTAGAAATTACAGCACTTTTTGTACCTAATCCCCACATTTTAGGGGATCAAAAGTATTAGTACAAATTCACTTATCTGTATTAAAGTAGTAAAGTTCAGTATTTGGTCCCTTATTCATAGCACACAATGACTACATCAAACATTTGACTGGAGTTACTTTTATTGTAAAAAATAATACTGTTTTTAAACACATCTACATTAATTCAGGATTACGGATAATCCTGAATGAATGAGTGAGAAAGGTACAGACACAAATATCATACCCCCCAAAAATGATAACCTCCCTTGTTATTGTAATAGGGAGAGGTTAGCATGTCTTCGGGGTATGATATTTGTTATTGTAATAGGGAGAGGTTAGCATGTCTTCGGGGTATGATATTTGTTATTGTAATAGGGAGAGGTTAGCATGTCTTCGGGGTATGATATTTGTTATTGTAATAGGGAGAGGTTAGCATGTCTTCGGGGTATGATATTTGTTATTGCAATAGGGAGAGGTTAGCATGTCTTCGGGGTATGATACTTGTTATTGCAATAGGGAGAGGTTAGCATGTCTTCGGGGTATGATATTTGTTATTGTAATAGGGAGAGGTTAGCATGTCTTCGGGGTATGATACTTGTTATTGTAATAGGGAGAGGTTAGCATGTCTTCAGGGTATGATATTTGTTATTGTAATAGGGAGAGGTTAGCATGTCTTCGGGGTATGATATTTGTGCGCCTGTAACTTTAACTCATCATTATTAATGATTCATTCAGGATTATCTGTAATCATGGTAGCACCACATTAATGTATAAGAGTTTAGAAACATTATATTCTAATTTACAATAAAAGTGACTGCAAAATGACAAAATACATTATTCACCATCCATTTATATTGGGCACAAAATAATCAAACACAACCAAAACAAACAGCAAATGCATTAACAAATTTGTTGATGTCATTAGCCAGTCCCAACGTCTGGTCAAACCTCATCTGAGCAACCGTCTGGGTCTTTCGCTCTGCGTTGAGAAGTGAAGAGACCAGGCTGTCCACAATACACTTGGGCACAGTCCTCAGCAGACCTTTACCCTGGTCAACATTACCATGGCATGCAGAATCCCAGGCATGTGTGTGTCTCACAGGAGATATTTCCAGCCAAGTGTGCCTGAAATCCACAGCCATTCCTAAAACCCAATCAGCATTTCTCTGAATATGCAGTCAGCCAGCAATGTGTTTTAACACTCCTTCCTGTCAGTGCCATGTATATTCAATTATTCACCATGCATATGGTTAACTTCCAGCTGGGGAACCACAAAATAGCCAGCAACACACACACACACACACACACACACACACACACACAGCCAACCGTATTTGCAAACACATAGCCACACACAAACACACAGCCAATGTGTTTGCTCGGACATGTCCCCCTTCTGTTCCCATGCAGTTGCAACAGGAAAACTGTTCAAAAGTGCCACAATTTTCTTAACTAGTCGCCAATAAGTGCTTTTGCCCCGTCTGTCAATATTGTAAGATTGGTATTGATTTTGCATGTTTTCTTGCAGAATATATTATTTTGTGATTTTGTCAATGATATTATTTTGTGATTTTGTCAATGATATTATTAACATTGGTTGTTGAAATTGCTGTTGTCCATAACTGTCATCTACCTATTTCTTTCATTAGTTTTCTCAGTTACACCTGACTGCGTGACATTTCTCAAAATGTCTTTAGAGCTTTTGAAGTATCCCAAGACTTGACAAAGAGTTGATTTGGGTGTGGCTCTAGTTCTGGTATTGACCCTGTGCTCTTGGCAAATCAGGTGATCTGATTTTCCTCTGCCAAAGCTAAGTGAGCAGAGGTTGTTTTCCTCTGTGTAGGGTCAGTATGAGCAGAGGACACATTTCTTTGAATGGGTAAACATATGACAGAGACAGTAATGAATCGGTATGTGAAGGCAGAGGGGCATGATGATCTACTGCCAAATGGTTCATGGAGTTTGGCTTTCAGAAAACTGAGTCACTGACCAATAAAGCCAGGAACTTTGTGGAATGCCAAGCCAACCATTACTCATCCAAACAAAGTACTTTATACGTCCAACTATTTTACTTTGGTATTGACATTTGAGCCCTAAAGAAATGGATGGACAGTTGTGGACCATGCCTCGGGACTACCTGGCATGATGACTCCTTGCTGACCCCAGTCCACCTGGCCATGCTGCTGCTCCAGTTTCAACTGTTCTGCCTGCGGCTACGGAACCCTGACCTGTTCACCGGACGTGCTTGTTGCACCCTCGACAACTACAATGATTATTATTATTTGACCATGCTGGTCATTTATTAACATTTTAACATCTTGACCATGTTCTGTTATAATATCCACCCGGCACAGCCAGAAGAGGACTGGCCACCCCTCATAGCCTGGTTCCTCTCTAGGTTTCTTCCTAGGTTTTTGGCCTTTCTAGGGAGTTTTTCCTAGCCACCGTGCCTCTTTCACATGCATTGCTTGCTGTTTGGGGTTTTAGGCTGGGTTTCTGTACAGCACTTTGAGATTTCAGCTGATATACGAAGGGCTATATAAATAAATTTGATTTGATTTGTTTAGCTATATTTTATGTTACCTTTATTTAACTAGGCAAGTCAGTTAAGAACAAATTCTTATTTTCAATGACGGCCTAGAAACAGTGGGTTAACAGCATTTTTCAAGGGCAGAACGACAGATTTTTACCTTGTCAGCTCGGGGATTCAATCTTGCAACCTTTCGGTTACGAGTCCAACGCTCTAACCACTAGGCTACCTGCCGCCCCAATAGATATACAGTTGAAGTCGGAAGTTTACATACACCTTAGCCAAATAAATTTAAACTCCGTTTTTCACAATTCCTGACATTTAATCCTAGTAACAATTCCCTGTCTTAGGTCAGTTAGGATCACCACTTTATTTTAAGAATGTGAAATGTCAGAATAATAGTAGAGATTGATTTCAGCTTTTATTTCTTTCACCACATTCCCAGTGGGTCAGAAGTTTACATACACTCAATTAGTATTTGGTAGCATTGTCTTTAAATTGTTTAACTTGGGTCAAATGTTTCAGGTAGCCTTCCACAAGCTTCCCACAATAAGTTGGGTGAATTTTGGCCCATTCATCCTGACAGAGCTGGTGTAACTGAGTCAGGTTTGTAGGCCTCCTTGCGCGCACACGCTTTTTCAGTTCTGCCCACAAATGTTTTTATAGGATTGAGGTCAGGGTTTTGTGATGGCCACTCCAATACCTTGACTTTGTTGTCTTTAAGCCATTTTGCCACAACTTTGGAAGTATGCTTGGAGTCATTGTCCACTTGGAAGACCCATTTGCGACCAAGCTTTAACTTCCTGACTGATGTCTTGAGATGTTGCTTCAATATATCCACATAATTTTCCTACCTCATGATGCCATCTATTTTGGGAAGTGCACCAGTCCCTCCTGCAGGAAAGCACCCCCACAACATGATGCTGCCACCCCCGTGCTTCACGGTTGGGATGGTGTTCTTTGGCTTGCAAGCCTCCCCCTTTTTCCTCCAAACATAACGATGGTCATTTTGGGCAAACAGTTCTATTTTTGTTTCATCAGACCAGAGGACATTTCTCCAAAAAGTATAATCTTTGTCCCCATGTGCAGTTGCAAACCGTAGTCTGGCTTTTTTATGGCGGTTTTGGAGCAGTGGCTTCTTCCTTGCTGAGCGGCCTTTCAGGTTATGTCGATATAGGACTCGTTTTACTGTGGATATAGATACTTTTGTACCTGTTTCCTCCAGCATCTATACAAGATCCTTTGCTGTTGTTCTGGGATATATTTGCACTTTTCACATCAAAGTACGTTGATCTCTTGGAGACAGAACACGTCTCCTTCCTGAGCGGTATGATGGCTGCGTGGTCCCATGGTGTTTATACTATTGTTTGTACAGAAGAACGTGGTACTTTCAGGTGTTTGGAAATTGCTCCCAAGGATGAACCAGACTTGTGGAGGTCTAAAAAAAAGAAATGCTGGAATCACCCCAAGTGTTATATCCTAATGAGAAAAGATTTGTCAAATTAATGAGACTTTCATGTGAATTGATTTGAATGAAATTCAACTTAAAAAAATAATCTATTCCATTTAGATTCTGCTTCCTGTGGGGTGTGGCCAATTCAAATGTGGTGTTTAAATTCATTCAGAATTGGCCCCAACGCTAAGGTGCGCGCACACACACACGTGTATTCACACACGTGTCTCATTCCCATAGGTTTGAACACACAGACGCACTCCTGCCAATGCCCAGACAGGCATGCAGCAGCCATGAACTTTCACACACTAGTCTGGGCACTGAGCCAACACGGTACAGGGAAACATCTCAGGCAATCCCCACCGTGCTCCGCTCCACAGCATAGCAAACAAGCTCTCCAACTGGGCCAAACCAATGCTCAGCACTCCGCTGCACAATGAACCCTATTCTTCCACAGGATTTTTATTTTTTATAATCAATATTAATCTCCTCGTTCAGGCCTGGAATTTATTAAAATGTCTGGTAATAGAAAGGGAATTTGTGTGGTCTAGCTGCCACCAGTGTACTTAATTACCGATAGTCAGTTATCGTGCATGAAGAATTGGACAGGACCTAAGATGCTTATCCTAACATACGCTATGAAACCATGGTACATTGATGCCTATATCTGAGATGACAAGAAGTGCACCGGCGGGAATGGAGACTTGGCTACTGCTTGTACAGAGGTCCACGCAGCCATCAATATGCAACAGGAGAGCAGACAGACAGAATTTGATGACCTATCATAATGTCAAACAATTATGAAACTCGGAATCGCATAACCCCCAAATGGAAACGTTACTAAAAGGAGGGAGACCTTTCCGAATTTTTATGACCTCTGAGCCTGTTTGAGCACTTCAGGGCCGGATTAACGACCTGTCACGTGGCCCCCAACCCAAAGAATATATGTATTTATTTTTTGGGGTGGGGTGGCAAGATAACATGAACACTTCATAAGTAATGCCAAAATGTGTAGAATAGCAGGAAATTAGCTTTAAAACTGCTAAATTATCTCTCAGCCTTATGGTAAAATGTGAAGAATAGCATGAGATGAGCTGTAAATCAGCATATTTTTCTCTCTGCCCCATGGCAAAATGTGTAGAATTGCAGGAAATGTGCTTTAAAACGGCAACATTTTCTCTCAGCCGCATGACAAAATGTGTAGAATAAGCATTCTAACACTGGAAGTAGGTGCTCTGGGCCTGGTGCACATTTCATACTTGACATTAACTGAACCCTATTTGACCATGGAGTTACTCTATTGTTAAAAAGTATTGTGTACATGCCCCTGGCTAAACTTTTATCCTCAGCTCAGCATGTCCACTTGTCTTGCCATACCCAAACAAGAGTGTGCGGCTCAAGTGTTCCAATATTATCAATGCAGGATTCCAATCTCGTCAAGCTCTATTTTCATGTCATTTAACAAAATGTAAATACCTGGAGTTTGCAAAACTGCATTCATTGGCACTTGGATTGAACCCGGTGCTATTGTCAGATGACATTAAAATAGAGCTCTTTGGCCATGCACTCCAGTGGTGGGTTTTGCGTAGAAAGAAAGATGCATATGCAGAAAAGAACCCCATACCTACTATAAAATATGGTGGTGGATCTTTCATGTTATGGGGCTATTTTGCTTCCACTGGTCCTGGGGCCCTTATTAAGGTCAACGGCATGAACTTTACCCAGTACCAGGACCTTTTAGCCAAAAACATGTTTGCCTCTGTCAGAACTTTATTGTCTTGCTGGAACTTCCAGCAAGACAATAACCCCAAGCAGACATGAAAATCCACAAAGAAATGGTTAATTGACCACAAAATCAACATTTTGCAATGGCCATCTCATTCTGCAGACTTGAACCCCAATCAAAAACCTGTGGTTTGAATTGAAGAGGGCAGTCCATAAGCGCAGACGAAGGATATCAATGATTTGGACAGGTTTTGATGAAAAAAGACTTGTCTTTATCAAGGGTGACAATTTTGGACCTGACTACATGAGACAGAACATATAACAATGAACAAGCATAAGAGAACTTAAAGTGCAGGGACTACATTATACTTTTTTAGCTAATATTTTATAAGAGGTGCAGGAACTCAGTTTGCCTGCTAACTACTACTAGCTAGCTTCATTGATAAACACAGATGGAACTTTGCTAGCTAGCTAGTGATTTTGGGCACTGATAAACTGTTTTATTTACGATAGTTTGACAGCTTGCTAATGAAAGTTCTCATTCCTGTGCAGCAGCGGACTCGATACTCTGCAGTACACTACTAGTTTTTTTTTTGTTTTTTTTTAATGTACTTGAGAAATACGGCACCAAACACAATAGCTAGATGTAAAATTGCGTTACTAAAACCTCTGCAAAAATGTATTGCATGCTATCTTAGATTAATTCAAACTATTTTGAGGAAGTGGTAGCTATGTTGTAGTTGCTACGGTTGTGTTCCTATTGAGACACTGTAGGGATAAACAACTGTAACTGCCATGGTACAATAACACACCCATATCGAACCACACCCCCAAGACTGAAATCTTGTTTTTTTAAGGAGCAGCAGAAAAGCACATGGAATGGGTGAGTTCAGTCGCTCTTTAAAAGAGCAGGTTTCTGAGCAAAATGCTCCTTTAAGGGGCAATCAGCAGTTGCTGCATCCATTTTTTTTTTTTTTTACTTATACTTGTTGAGGCAGATTGCCTTTTTAAGAATGCACTGGGTGAGGTAGGAGCAGATACTGGGTGCAGGTGTCCTGGTAAGAAGACAATGATAGGGAGAGAGACTTGAGGATTCTTTTACAGAGGTTTAATTCCCATTTATTTTCTCCAATCAATGATCATTCATTTCATTTGCATTATTGCTTTATGTGTGGTTGGATATTGGACGCACAGATGAGTATTTATGCTTGTCAAATAGTATTAGTAGTGGTAAGTAACGGTATAAGTAGTAATGGTAGTGATAGGGTTTTCATGTGTTAGTTATAATGTTATTATTATTTTATAAAAATCTGCTTTAATATTGCAGATTGTGGGTTCCATCAATGTAATTGTTTACATAATTTCCAATCCCCTATATATATATATATATATATAGTCCTTTATTATTTCCCCCTAACCTTCTACATTTTACGGGCACAGAACATTTTACTTAGTTATTCCTCTTTTCTTTAGTCCCACCCTTCAACTAACCTCAACCCCTCCCACCTATCTCTGAAAAACATCCAGTTTTCTACTTGTCATATATTTTTCAACTGTGCTGTTTCACAAAAGTTCTGAACCTTTCGATTCTCATAGTTTTTACAGATTCTAAATTTTAAAAAATTACGATTTTTACTAATGAGTATTATATTATTGCTCGATTGACTATGGCTTTTCAAATCACCCAGCAGTGCTATTTGAACAGTTAGTTTTAGGGTTAGGGTTTTTATTATTCCTGAATCTGCCACCAGAAACATACTACATATGGGCAGTACCAAAACAAGTGATCTAATGATTGTCCCTTCGCAGCAAAATATGCAGAGCTGGGATGATTGTATCCCCCATATCAACTCAGCAAAAAAAGAAACGTCCTCTCACTGTCAACTGCATTTATTTTTAGCAAACTTAACATGTGTAAATATTTGTAAGAACATAAGATTCAACAACTGAAACATATAAACTGAACAAGTTCCACAGACATGTGACTAACAGAAATGGAATAATGTGTCCCTGAACAAAGGGGGGGTCAAAATCAAAAGTAACAGTCAGTATCTGGTGTGGCCACCAGCTGCATTAAGTACTGCAGTGCATCTCCTCCTCATGGACTGTACCAGATTTGCCAGATCTTGCTGTGAGATGTTACCCCACTCTTCCACCAAGGCACCCGCAAGCTCCCGGACATTTCTGGGGGGAATGGCCCTAGCCCTAACCCTCCGATCCAACTGGTCCCAGACGTGCTCAATGGGATTGAGATCCGGGCTCTTCGCTGGCCATGGCAGAACACTGACATTCCTGTCTTGCAGGAAATCCCGCACAGAACGAGCAGTATGGCTGGTGGCATTGTCATGCTGGAGGGTCATGTCAGGATGAGCCTGCAGGAAGGGTACCACATGAGGGAGGAGGATGTCTTCCCTGTAACGCACGCAACGTGTTGATATTGCCTGCAATGACAACAAGCTCAGTCCGGTGATGCTGTGACACATCGCCCCAGACCATGACAGACCCTCCACCTCCAAATCGATCCCGCTCCAGAGTACAGGCCTCGGTGTAACGCTCATTCCTTCGACGATAAACGCGAATCCGACCATCACCCCTGGTGAGAAACCGCGACAGGCCTACAACCCTCAGTCCAGCCTCTCCCAGCCTATTGCAGACAGTCTGAGCACTGATGGAGGGATTGTGCGTTCCTGGTGTAACTCGGGCAGTTGTTGTTGCCATCCTGTACCTGTCCTGCAGGTGTGATGTTCAGATGTACCGATCCTGTGCAGGTGTTGTTACACGTGGTCTGCCACTGCGAGGACAATCAGCTGTCCGTCCTGTCTCCCTGTAGCGCTGTCTTAGGCGTCTCACAGTACGGACATTGCCACATCTGCAGTCCTCATGCCCTCCTTGCAGCATGCCTAAGGCACGTTCAGGCAGATGAGCAGAGACCCTGGGCATCTTTCTTTTGGTGTTTTTCAGAGTCAGTAGAAAGCCCTCTTTTGTGTCCTAAGTTTTCATAACTGTGACCTTAATTGCCTACCGTCTGTAAGCTGTTAGTGTCTTAACGACCGTTCCACAGGTGCATGTTCATTAATTGTTTATGGTTCATTGAACAAGCATGGGAAACAGTGTTTAAACCCTTTACAATGAAGATCTGTGAAGTTATTTGGATTTTTACGAATTATCTTTGAAAGACAGGGTCCTGAAAAGGGGACGTTTCTTTTTTTGCTGAGTTTACATAATTCTTGCAACCAATAGAATGTTTTGTGTATCAGTTAATGAACCATGTGCCATGGAATCAGCACATGGAAAATCTCTAAGCAACCATTTTGCAGCCTGTATGGCCCAGCTGTACATTTTTTGGCCCTTAAATGGAACTGGAATACTTTTTTATTTATCCCAATTATTGTTTTTTTTTCTCTCTCCAGTTTTGGTCTTTAATGTAGGGTCTATAGACAAGTTCCTTCCACTTGCCTCCTCCATTTTTGCAGTAATCCTGCAATCAGTTGATTGTAATTTTGGATTGAGCAGAGCAGACATTTTCATATATTTTTGGTATCTCCATGTATGACATTCCACCAGTCCTATTTACAATATCATTAACAAAAATGAAACCATTTTATTTTTTCTATAAAAAAATGTTTTTTCGATCAAGTATATATTGAGTTTAACCATAATATTTGTTCTGTCATTTCTGGTGGATAAAACTGAAATTGCAACCAGCTTTCTATAGCTCATTTTAAAAATATAAATATTTTCAAGATTTCATTTTCAAATAACGGAAAGTGAGAGGCTGTAAATCAGGCAATTTTTTTTTTTTTTTACACGGGGTAAGCCATTCTAAATAATCTGCTGGAGAACAAGTTTGGATTTAAGTATACATGTTCTATGACTGAAGCCTTTAGTGACAGGTTCATTGCTTTAGTATTTAATAATTTTAATCCTATGAATTTATATTCATTATATAATTTAATTAATCTAAAGTAGAATATGTTTTACTCATATAATAAAAATAAAGTTGTTTGGTGTAAGCAGGGCCATAAGTAAATAGGTAAACTGGGATATGACTAAATAATTGATAGACAGGTATTTACAGTTGAAATCGGAAGTTTACATACACTTAGGTTGGAGTCATTAAAACTCGTTTTTCAACCACTCCATACATTTCTTGTTAACAAACTATAGTTTTGGCCAGTCAGCTAGGACATCTTCTTTGTGCATGACACAAGTAATTTTTCCTACAATTGTTTACAGACAGATTATTATACTTAAAATTCACTGTATCACAATTCCAGTGGGTCAGAAGTTTACATAACACTTAAGTTGACTGTGCCTTTAACCTCTACGGGCCACGGGGGCAGTATTGAGAATTTTGAAAAAAATATGTGCCCATTTTTAACTGCCTCCTACACCAACTCAGAAGCTAGGATATGCATATTATTAACACATTCGGATAGAAAACACTCTGAATTTTCTAAAACAGTTTGAATGGTGTCTGTAAGTATAACAAAACTCATATTGCAGGCAACAACCTGTGAAAAATAGATTAAAAAAAATGAGAATTTTGTGACTGTACTATTTAGTGTCATTGTTTTAAAGATACCACAGTGAGAAAGGATTCAGTTCGCAACTCCTACTGCTTCCACTAGATGTCAACGATCTTTAGAAAGTTGTTGGAAGCATCTGTCATGAATACAGACCGAATTAGAATGCTTACAAGTTGACACGTCATCACTTCATTTTTTGCGCCTGCGCATGAATCTGAGAAGAATGTCTTTGTCATAATCGTTTATTCTAGACACTTGATAGGTTGTGTGAAAATATTACTGATGTTTACTGATGTTTCACGTTAAAAATGGACCAAAAGATTAATGCTAAACAACGTTTGACATGTTTGAACAAACATAAATAGATTATTTACTAGGTTTTTTTTAGCTTTTCGGCGTGACTTTACACTGCCCACCTCATTTTGTGGGAGCCTACTGAACGCTAACTATTTGGACATAAATTATGAACTTTATCAAAAGAAACCACATTTGTTCTGGACCTGGGATCGCTGGCAGCGCCTTCTGATGGAGATAATCAAAGGTAAGGGGATATTTAGAATGTTATTATCGATATTAGATGATGCTAATGCTAACGGTATAGCTTAGCTTAGCTTATAGCTTAGCTTATGTTGTTAGCATAGTACCCAGTTTATAGCAAAATGTGATTTCCCAGTAAAGTTATTTTGAGATCTGGCCATTCGGTAGCAATTACGAGATGATAATATATTATTCTTTGAATGACAATATTATAATTTACCAATGTTTTCGAATAGTAATTCCGTGATTTGTAATGCTGGATTCACTGGGAGCATTCGAGCCGAAAATAAATTCTGAATTTCACCGCGACTGTAAATGCTGTTTTTGGATATAAATATGAACTTGATGGAACTAAAAATGCATGTATTGTCTAACATAATGTCCTATGAGTGTCATCTGATGCAGATTGTCAAAGGTAAGTGCATAATTCTAGCTAGTTTTCTGTCTGTTGATGCCCTTCTTTGAATTGGCTAAACATTACACGCAGCTATTGTCAATGTACTCTCCTCACATAACCTAACTTTATGCATTCTCCGTAAAGCCTCTGAAAATCGGACAGCGTGGTTAGATTTAGGAGATATATCTTTCAAATGGAGGAAAATAGTTGATTATTTGATTATTTGAAATGATTACTCTTGCAGTTTTGAATTCCCCGCCATGGTCACATGACAATGAATCCCAATACCGGGATAAGATCCTGCCCCCTGGCCTCAACAGGTTTTAAACAGCTTGGAAAATTATAGAAAATTATGTCATGGCTTTTTCTAATTAACATTATTTGAGTCAATTGGAGGTGTACCTGTGGATGTTTTTCAAGACCTACTTTGGGGAAAATCTAAATAAATCAGCCAAGACCTCAGAAAAAAATGGTAGACCTCCACAAGTCTGGTTCATCCTTGGGAGCAATTTCCAAACGCCTGAAGGTACCACGCTCATCTGTACAAACAATAGTATGCAAGTATAAACACCATGGGACCACGCAGCCATCATACCGCTCAGGAAGGAGATGCGTTCTGTCTCCTAGAGATGAACGTACTTTGGTGCGAAAAGTGCAAATATATCCCAGAACAACAGCAAAGGATCTTGTATAGATGCTGGAGGAAGCAGGTACAAAAGTATATATCCACAGTAAAACGAGTCCTATATCGATATAACCTGAAAGGTTGCTCAGTAAGGAAGAAGCCCCAGCTCCAAAGCCGCCATAAAAAAGCCAGACTACGGTTTGCAACTGCACATGGGGACAAAGATCATACTTTTTGGAGAAATGTCCTCTGGTCTGATGAAACAAAAATAGAACTGTTTGGCCATAATGACCATCATTATGTTTGGAGGAAAAAGGGGGAGGCTTGCAAGCCAAAGAACACCATCCCAACCGTGAAGCACGGGGGTGGCAGCATCATGTTGTGGGGGTGCTTTCCTGCAGGAGGGACTGGTGCACTCCACAAAATAGATGGCATCATGAGGCAGGAACATTATGTGGATATATTGAAGCAACATCTCAAGACATCAGTCAGGAAGTTAAAGCTTGGTCGCAAATGGGTCTTCCAAATGGACAATGACCCCAAGCATACTTCCAAAGTTGTGGCAAAATAGCTTAAGGGCAACAAAGTCAAGGTATTGGAGTGGCCATCACAAAGCCCTGACCTCAATCCGATAGAAAAGTTGTGGGCAGAACTGAAAAAGCGTGTGCGAGCAAGGAGGCCTACAAACCTGACTCGGTTACACCAGCTCTGTCAGGAGGAATGGGCCAAACTTCACCCAACTTATTGTGGGAAGCTTGTGGAAGGCTACCTGAAACGTTTGACCCATGTTAAACAATTTAAAGGCAATGCTACCAATTACTAATTGAGTGTATGTAAACTTCTGATCCACTGGGAATGTGATGAAAGAAATAAAAGCTGAAATAAAGGTGTGATCCTAACTGACCTAAGACAGGGCATTTTTTACTAGGATTAAATGTCAGGAATTGTGAAAAACTGAGTTTAAATGTATTTGGCTAAGGTGTATGTAAACTTCCGACTTCAACTGTAGCTTTCCATGGTAGCAAGATCTTATCTATTTTTGCTAACTTTATATTAACATTTATTGTAGTGAGAATTTATTTACTTCGAGATGTGAATACCGAATATGTCTACTTCACCATCAGACCATTTTATTGGTAAACTATACGGTAATGTAAAAGTTGTATTTTTTTGCGATCCAATATGTAATATGGTACACTTAACATAGTTTGGTTGTAATCCAGAGGTTAGAGAAACTATCTATATCCTCTGATCCTCTGAGTCTGTGCGGATTTAAAAGAAAACATGAGTCGTCGGTGTACAATGATACCTTTGCTTTCAAGCCTTGGATTTCTAGCCCCTTGGTATTATTGTTGGATCTGATTTTAATAGCCAACATTTCGATGGCCATAATAAATAGATATGCTGATAGAGCACATAACTTTAACCCATTGTATAAGAAATTCTCCAAAATTAAAATATTCAAGGCATTTATATATAAATTCAAGATACAATTTGATAAAGTACATTTGTCACATGCGCCAAATACAAGAGGTGTAGACCTTACAGTGAAATGCTTACTTACTTAACCAACAATGCTTTAAAAATAAAAAAAGTGTTAAGTAAAAAAAATAGAAAGTAAAACTAACAAATAATTCAACAGCAGCAGTAAAATAACAATAACGAGACTATATACAAAGGGTACCGTTACAGAGTCAATGTGTGGGGGCACCGGTTAGTCAAGGTAATTGAGGTAATATGTACATGTAGGCAGAGTTAGTGACTATGCATAGATAATAAACAAAGCGTAGCAGCAGCGTAAAAGAGGGGTCTGAGTAGCCCTTTGATTAGCTGTTCAGGAGTCTTATGGCTTGGGGGTAGAAGCTGTTATGAAGCCGCTTGCCGTGCAGTAGCAGAGAGAACAGTCCATGACTAGGGTGGCAGGAGTCTTTGACAATGTTTAGGGCCTTCATCTGACGCCACCTGGTATAGAGGTCCTGGATGACAGGGAGCTTGGCCCCAGTGATGTACTGGGCCGTACGCACTACCCTCTGTAGTGCCTTGTGGTCGGAGGGGGAGCAGTTGCCATACCAGGCAGTGATGCAACCAGTCAGGATGGTGCAGCTGAAGAATCCTTTGAGGATCTGAGGACCCATGCCAAATCTTTTCAGTCTCCTGAGGGGGAATAGGCTTTGTCGTGCTCTCTTCTGGTGTGTTTGGACCATGATAGTTTGTTGATGTGGCCACCAAGGAACTTGAAGCTTTCAACCTGTTCCACTGCAGCCTTGTCGATGAGAATGGGGGCGTGCTCAGTCCTCCTTTTCCTGTAGTCCACAATCATCTCTTTTGTCTTGATCACGTTGAGGGAGAGGTTGTTTGCCTGGCACCACATGGCCAGGTCTCTGACCTTCCTATGGGCTGTTTCATTGTTGTTGGTGATCAGGCCTACCACTGTTGTGTCATTGGGAAATTTGATGGTGTTGGAGTCGTGGCTGACCATGCAGTCATGAGTGAACAGGGAGTACAGGAGGGGACTGAGCAATCACCCCTGATGGGCCCCCATATTGAGGATCTGCGCTGCAGTTACCTACCCTTACCACCTGGGGGAGGCCCGTCAGGAAGTCCAGGATCCAGTTGCAGAGGGAGGTGTTTAGTCCCACGGTCCTTAGCTTAGTGATGAGCTTTGAGGGTACTATAGTGTTGCACGCTGAGCTGTAGTCAATGAATAGCATTCTCACATAGGTGTTCCTTTTGTCCAGGTGGGAAAGGGCAGTGTTGAGTGCAATAAAGATGGCATCATCTGTGCATCTGTTGGGGCGGTATGCGAATTGGAGTGGGTCTAGGGTTTCTGGGATAATGGTGTTGATGTGAGCCATGACCAGCCTTTCAAAGCATTTCATGGCTACAGACGTGAGTGCTATGGGTCGGTAGTCATTTAGGCAGATTACCTTAGAGTTCTTGGCCACAGGGACTATGGTAATCTGTTTAAAACATGTTGGCATTACAGACTCAGTCAGCGACAGGTTGAAAATGTCAGTAAAGACACTTGCCAGTTGGTCAGCGCATGCTCGGAGTACACATCCTGGTAATTTGTCTGGCCTTGTGAATGTTGACCTGTTTAAAGGTCTTACTCACATCGGCTACTGAGAGCACCTATGTGAGCCTATGTGAGAATGCTATTCATTGAGACAGTCGTCCGGAACAGCTGATGTTCTCATGCATGCTTCAGTGTTACTTGCCTCGAAGCAAGCGCTTCCCTTTGTAGTCTGTAATATTTTGCAAGCCCTGCAACATCCGACGAGCGTCTGAGCCGGTGTAGTACGATTCAATCTTAGTCCCGTGTTGACGCTTTGCCTGTTTGATGGTACGTCGGATGGCATAGAGGAATTTCTTATAAGCTTCCGGATTAGAGTCCCGCTCCTTGAAAGCGGCAGCCCTACCCTTTAGCTCAGTGTGGATGTTGCCTGTAATCCATGGCTTCTGATTGGGATATGTACATACGGTCACCGAGGGGACGACGTCATCGATGCACTTATTGATGAAGCCAGTGACTCATGTGGTGTACTCCTCAATGCCATCGGAAGAATCCCAGAACATATTCCAGTCTGTGCTAGCAAAACAGTCCTGTAGCTTAACATCTGCTTCATCTTACAACTTTTTTATTGACCAAGTCACTGGTGCTTCCTGCTTTAGTTTATTCTTGTAAGCAGGAATCAGTAGGATAGAATTATGGTCAGATTTGCCAGATGGTGGGCGAGGGAGAGCTTTGTACGCGTCTCTGTGTGTGGAGTAAAGGTGGTCTTGAGTTTTTGTTCCCTCTGGTTCCACATTTAACATTCTGGTAGAAATTAGGTAAAACAGATTTGAGTTTCCCTGCATTAAAGTCCCCGGCCACTAGGAGTGCCACCTCTGGCTGAGCATTTTCCTGTTTGCTTATGGCATTATCCAGTTCCTTGAGTGCGGTTTGTGGTGGTAAATAGACGGCTACAAAAAATATACAGTTGAAGTCTGAAGTTTACATACACCTTAGCCAAATACATTTAAACTACGTTTTGCACAATTCCTGACATTTAATCCTTGTAAAAATTCCCTGTTTTAGGTCAGTTAGGATCACCACTTTATTTTAAGAATGTGAAATGTCAGAATAATAGTAGAGTGATTTATTTCAGCTTTTATTTCTTTCATCACATTCCCAGTGGGCCAGACGTTTACATGCTACCAAATACTAATTGAGTGTATTTCCTTTACATTGTTTAACTTGGGTCAAACATTTCGGGTAGCCTTCCACAAGCTTCCCACAATAAGTTATAATCCTTTTATAAGTTTGTTTCTTTTTTTATTGTTAACATTTTTTGTGGAAGCCTGGCTTCCCTTGGAATCCATTAATACATGCCACTTTGTAGGCTGAATGTCATTACACTTGGTGTTTGTAATAGATGTCCTTTTCCATTCAAATGGTGTGTGCACAGTGCACTGTTCAGAGGCTTAACTTATTTTGGGGTGTGCAAGTAACCTACTTTGTGAAGGGATTTGTTTGACAAAGATGAAATCAAGACTGGTTGTGTTCATGACACATTAAAAGGTAATACAATATTAGTTAAATTACATCTTTACTATAAAGCTCAAGCTCTGTCTGTTCCCATTTTGCCTTTAGTTCTACCTCTCGCAGTTGCACATCTATGGGGTGTACTCTACCACCTGTAGGACCCATTTCATCAACCTCCCTCTCCTGAAGGATTTCCTCCTCTACCAAAGTAATACCAATCAACTGACTACTGCTGTTGGATTGCCAGATGCCACTTTGATGCCATAATGCTTTGCAATGACAAGCAGATTTGCCTTTGTACATTTATCTAGCATCTCCAATGTAGGGTTTTCCATCTTAAAGTCCATGGCTTTATTTTAATTTTATTATCTTGTGTTTATGCAACTTTCAAAATGATTCCACCAATCTTATACCCTCTCAAGGTGGAGGTCAGTAACATAAACTCTACCACAAATGTATTTTGAACACTCAAATATCTGGGCACACCAGAGCTTCAGAGTAGGTAACTAGAGCGACTGCCATACTCATGGGAAACTAGATCCCGGACGAGCCCCCATTTTGTTACGTTCCACAGCAAGAAAACCAAAAATGTAGCTCAAACAGAAGAGGGAACTAACAGAGTCACTGACCAACAACCAAAACAAAACAGATGAGGTTTTTGGAGGGGTTCTGAAAGACACTCATGGGGGTGTCCACTGAAAGTTGACTAGCAACAACAACTGGAACCTAAAAGACACCAAACATGAACGCCCACTAAATTTGCCCGAAAAGAAGCAAACAAAATAAAAACCCACACCACACTTAAAGACAGGAAGCAAACCAAAAAGGTAGAGCCAAACAAAATCAGGAATAGCAGATAAAGGATTGTTTTTCAAAAAATCTAAACCCTCCACATCTATCAAGACATCTGGAGCATTGGGCCAGCCACACTTAAATAGCACCTGGGCCAGCACAGGTGAAACACCTTCCCACTAATGAGATGGCAACCAGCACAGGTGTAACACACACTGACTAAGAAGGTGACACCAATCTGTGCGCCCTACTTGCTAACGAGCTATACATTCTATAGTCCAACTCCTTAGGCGCTGGGCTCCCTACCGATACTATTTGAAGAAGTAATACTCTACTCATATGAGGAGTGAAGAAGCCCTATGCACCATAAACCTGTCTACTGGAGTAACTTCCTGTCAGATACTGTGATTAGAAGGTTAGACAGGAGGCCCTGTGCCAGTGTTGGTGTAGTTTGCGCATTCCATTGGTCTTTAAGTAAAATTTCCACCCATCTGGGGCACCGGGCCATGCAAAACGAACTGGCCCAGTAAGAGGGGAAGTTACAGACATGAAGATACAACTTGAACCACAGAGTAAGGCTGCCTTCAAATCAAAATGCATATAACGCACGTCCGACACAGCAGTGTGATGAGGAGAAACACTGCTCTACATTTTCAATGGATATGCCTTTCAACACAATGCTAGGGTCTCCCAACACACTACTCCCATTAAACCATTGAGTTGCTGCGTCTTTTACACATCCATTTGTCTGATTTGAAGGCACCCTTAGTCCTCAATAATCAACAATGTAATAATTGTTACTTGTTAACTCTTGCTTTCAATCATTCTCTGTACTTCTCTCTCTCTCTCCAGGTGATACAGACAGAATATTCCAAAGACCTCCAGAGCCTTTTGACCAACTACCTGCAATCTTTCCAGAGCACAGAGAAGTAGGGTACGCTCGTAATAGTATACTTATGGCACCATTGCTGTCTGTGATTTATAGCATATAATCAAGGGTCACTGGTTGGATTTACTGTACTCACTTCAAAACTCATGTACTCTCCTCCCTCTAAAAGTCTCCCAGACTTTAATAAAAAACGAACATGAATATTTCCCCCTGTCCCCAGGTGAGTCTGCTGGGCCATGGAACTCTAGAGCAGCATATCAAAACATGCCACCATGTTGTCAGCAAGCCGTTCCCTCAGGAAGGATACAACGGCCAAGGCTTTCAATGGCCGAATTTGGGGGATGACTAAATGCCATGAAGCTGTGTATAAACTATGCATGTTCATTTTTCTTTTAAATAGTTAGGTTACAAAATAACTTTTTCATAGTAAACATGTGAAGGCCAACAGACTATGGTAATTTAACAAACAATATGCAGACTTTATCAATCAAGACACCTACTGCACCCGATGTCACAGGAAGGCCAAAAAGATCATCAAGGACATCTATTACCTGAGCCACGGCCTGTTCACCCTGCTATCATCCAGAAGGTGAGGTCAGTGCAGGTGCAACAAAGCTGGGACCGAGAGACTGAAAAACAGCTTCCATCTTAAGGCCATCAGACTGATAAATAGCCATAACTAGCCGGCTTCCACCCTGTTACGCAACCCTGCACCTTAGAGGCTGCTGCCCTATATACATAGACTTGGAATCACTGGCCACTTTAATAATGGAACACTAGTCACTTTTAATAATGGTTAAATAATGTTTACATACTGATTTACTCATCTCATATGTATATACTGTATTCTACTTTATTTTAGTCAATGCCACGCTGACATTGCTCAATCTAATATTTATACATTTCTTAAATCCATTATTTTACTTTTAGATGTGTGTATTGTTGTGAATCATTTTTAGATATTACTGCGCTGTTGGAGCTACTGTAGGAACACAACCATTTCGCTACACCTCAATAACATCTGATAAATGTGTTGTTGGAGCTACTGTAGGAACACAACCATTTCGCTACACCTCAATAACATCTGATAAATGTGTATGTGACCAATAACATTTGAAGACAACACTTAGTTAATGATTCAAAAGTTCTAAAGACTCATGTCCAGGGTGAATACATTTGTATTCATGTATATTAGACACATCACACAGGTGTATCAACTAAAATATATATCAAAGACTAGATTGAAGAATGGGACAATAGACAAGTGAATATAAGTCAGTTATTGCATTTGTATGAATGATTGGTTAAGATATGTAGACCTTCCAAACACACACCAGAGACAGAAGGGTGTTCTACACTATTTATTTAACAATGGCTAAGTCCGAAGTGGACAAGTCCAGAAATATCAAATGTAAAAGTCCTATTTTAATAGCCCTTAGGAGTGTTCTGTGGTCCCACCATGGCAGGGACACTGGGGGATCCAAGCCAGTGTTCCAAGCCTCCTCTCTGGTTCACAGTGTATGCACTGGCATTAACAAGCGCGTAGCACACAAAGCAGTAGAGAACGTCGGCAGGCACTGCTAGCAGGTGAAATGTTGGAAATGGAATATGAAGAGGTACTTAGCTTTGGGCAGGGTGAAGCGTTCACCCTCCCAATTTCCCAAAGGCCTCCTCTCCGTTTCTTCTCGCTCACCGGCAGCCGTCAATCTGATCGTTGCTTGTTGATTCGTAGTTCGTCCTCCAGTCAGGTCACACTGCAGCTATAGTCTCAATCCACAGGCACACTGGCATTAATGAGTGCGTAGCACGCAACACAGAGAATGTTGGAATACAGCTCTATCTGGCACTAAGTTAAAATTGGATATAGAGAGGTACTTAGCTTTGAGAAGGGTTACGCATTCACCCTCCCAATTCCCATAAAGGCCTTTCTCTCCATTTCAACACTGGTCCCGGTCTGCTCCAACAACAGCCCTCGTTCTCGCCTCCGGCTCTGCAGCCTCGCTTCTCCCAGCTCACATCGATGGTGTGCTGCTTCTGGCGTTCACCTTAAATAAAGAACAGTCGTGGGAAGCAGTCCTGATACATCAAAATTAAATAAATATATAATCATTGAACTAGGCCTTTATTACTCCTGTATGAGCGGAGAAAAATACTAATTGGCACTAAAGTTTGTGAAAATGCTTTGTTACTCCAGGTAAATACCCCCCTATAGATAATATAAATATTTGTTTCCCCCTCGCATCTAGAGCTGCCTAATATAGCAAGCCAGTTGATAGTACAATAGCTAGGATGACTGAAATGTGTGACATTACTTGCTCCGAGGCATGCATCGAAATCACTAAGCAGCTAACATGCCGTCCACACAGCTTGCGTCGCGTGCGCAAGCATTACACATTCATGTTATTCAATCATTGCACCCACACTGCTTGCAAGCTCCTGCGGAGCTGGGCGCTAAAATAGAACTTGATTCTATCTGTGACCCTCAACACGCTGCAAGTCCTGCCTCTCCCATCTCCTCATTGGTTTTTAGCAACATGTATGTACCATCTTCTCATTGGTTTTTAGGAGCATAAACCGACCTGGGCGATTGAAAGATGAACTGAGGTCCACACTCCAGTCGAGTTGGTTGTGGTAATGCACCTTAAAGTTGGTTGCCAACCACCATATAAAGTCCAAAGAAAAGAAGCCTGAAGGAAAGATTACTAGAAACGAACTCGGTTTACCGTTTTATCTGTGGATGAATTGTCGGAGTAGAGGATGTTGTGCATTTCAGGTAAAATAACAACCCAATGTTTATATCCCAGGACAAATTAGCTAGCAACAGCAAACTAGCTAGTTCAATTGCCATAAATGTTTAATGCTTTTTGACCTGTCCCCAAATTAATATAATTGGTTGAGAGTTTGTTTTGATATTTCAACCAGCGTGTCCTGATCACGTCTGGTGTGGGTGGACAAAATCAACTTGCGTGGGATGGTGGACGCATGTGTAACCGATGTGAAATGGCTAGCTAGTTAGCGGTGGTGCGCGCTAATAGCGTTTCAATCGGTGACGTCACTCACTTTGAGACCGTGAAGTACTTGTTCCCCTTGCTCTTTAAGGGCCGCAGCTTTTGTGGCGCGATCGGTAACAATGCTTTGTGGGTGTCAGTTGTTGATGTGTGCAGAGGGTCCCTGGTTCAAGCTAAGGTAGGGGCGAGGAAAGGGACGGAAGTTAGTACTGTTACACATGCACGCGTGCGGTCTGGTCAGCATGGAACTTCAAAGCAGTGTGCCAATGCGTGTATCACTTTATCAGAAGTATGTCATCAATGTCCGAAGCTTTGTTTCACATGCTTTCTGATCACATGCTTTTTCAAACCGTGTGTTGCAAAATGCGAGACCCCACTGATTTCGCAGCGGTTTCGGTGTGCTCTTTGATTCCAATTGGCTTTCAAACACCGACCTCTACTAGACACCATAATTAAAAATATAGTTTGAATTTTGTCTTCACCTGACTGGTATCTTAGCAGGTAGAGTAGGGAACTATGGAACAGTCAGGGGTGTGAGGGTATGACGTCTAATCCTGTTGAAGGCACACTATTTAGAAAATCTTTTAAACTCAGCAAAAAAAGAAACGTCCTCTCACTGTCAACTGCGTTTATTTTCAGCAAACTTAACATGTGTAAATATTTGTATGAACATAAGATTCAACGATTGAGACATAAACTGAACAAGTTCCACAGACGTGACTAACAGAAATTGAATAATGTGTCCCTGAACAAAGGGGGGAGGTCAAAATTAAAAGTAACAGTCAGTATCTGGTGTGGCCACCAGCTTCATTAAGTACTGCAGTGCATCTCCTCCTCATGGACTGCACCAGATTTGCCAGTTCTTACTGTGAGATGTTACCCTGCTCTTCCACCAAGGCACCTGCAAGTTCCCGGACATTTCTGGGGGGGAATGGCCCTAGCCCTTACCCTCCGATCCAACAGGTCCCAGACGTGCTCAATGGGATTGAGATCCGGGCTCTTCGCTGGCCATGGCAGAACACTGACATTCCTGTCTTGCAGGAAATCACGCACAGAACGAGCAGTATGGCTGGTGGCATTGTCATACTGGAGGGTCATGTCAGGATGAGCCTGCAGGAAGGGTACCACATGAGGGAGGAGGATGTCTTCCCTGTAACGCACAGCGTTGAGATTGCCTGCAATGACAACAAGCTCCGTCTGATGATGCTGTGACACACCGCCCCAGACCATGCCGGACCCTCCACCTCCAAATCGATCCCGCTCCAGAGTACAGGCCTCGGTGTAACGCTCATTCCTTCGATGATAAACGCGAATCCGACCATCACCCCTGGTGAGCCAAACCTGCGACTCGTCAGTGAAGAGCACTTTTTGCCAGTCCTGTCTGGTCCAGCAATGGTGGGTTTGTGCCCATAGGCGACGTTGTTGCTGGTGATGTCTGGTGAGGACCTGCCTTACAACAGGCCTACAAGCCCTCTGTCCAGCCTCTCTCAGCCTATTGCGGGCAGTCTGACCACTGATGGAGGGATTGTCTTCCCTGTGGCTCAGTTGGTAGAGCATGGTGTTTGCAATGCCAGGGTTGTGGGTTCGATTCCCACAGGGGGCCAGTACAAAAACATTTTTTTTTTAAATGCATGAAATGAAATGTATGCATTCACTACTGTAAGTCGCTCTGGATAAGAGCGTCTGCTAAATGGCTAAATGTGAAATGTAATTGGTGGTGTAACTCGGGCAGTTGTTGTTGCCATCCTGTACCTGTCCCGCAGGTGTGATGTTCGGATGTATCGATCCTGTGCAGGTGTTGTTACACGTGGTCTGCCACTGCGAGCACGATCAGCTGTCCATCCTGTCTCCATGTAGCGCTGTCTTAGGCATCTCACAGTACGGACATTGCAATTTATTGCCCTGGCCACATCTGCAGTCCTCAATCCTCCTTGCAGCATGCCTAAGGCACGTTCACGCAGATGAGCAGGGACCCTGGGCATCTTTTCGTTTTTTTCTAGTCAGTAGAAAGGCCTCTTTTGTGTCCTAAGTTTTCATAACTGTGACCTTAATTGCCTACCGTCTGTAAGCTGTTAGTTTCTTAACGACCATTCCACAGGGTCATGTAAATTAATTGTTTATGGTTCATTGAACAAGCACAGGAAACTGTGTATAAACCTTTTACAATGTGGATTTCTACAAATTATATTTGAAAGACAAGGGTCCTGAAAAAGGGACGTTTATTTTTTTGCTGAGTTTGTGAAACCACACTAATTATTTTATTTACACTGAACAAAAATAAAACACAACATGCAACAATATCATAGATTTTACTGAGTTACAGTTCATATAAGGAAATCAGTCAATTTAAATGAATTGATTAGGCCCTGAACTATGGATTTCACATGACTGGGATATGAATCTGTTGGTAACAGATACCTTTTTTTTAAGTAGGGGAGTGGATCAGAAAACCAGTCAGTATCTGCTGTGACAACCATTTGCCTCATGCAACGCGACACATCTCCTTCGAATATACAGTTGAAGTCGGAAGTTTACATACACTCAATTAGTATTTGGTAGCATTGCCTTTAAATTGTTTAACTTGGATCAAACGTTTCGGGTAGCCTTCCACAAGCTTCTCACAATAAGTTGGGTGACTTTTGGACCATTCCTCCTGACAGAGCTGGTGTAACTGAGTCAGGTTTGTAGGCTTCCTTGCTCACACATGCTTTTTCAGTTCTCCCCACAAATTTTCGCTAGGATTGAGGTCAGGGCTTTGTGATGGCCACTCCGATACCTTGACTTTGTTGTCCTTAAGCCATTTTGCCACAACTTTGGAAGTATGTTTGGGGTCATTGTCCATTTGGAAGACCCATTTGCGTCCAAGCTTTAACTTCCTAACTGATGTCTTGAGATGTTGCTTCAATATATCCACAGAATTTTCCTGCCTCATGATGCCATCTATTTTGTGAAGTGCACCAATCCCTCCTGCAGCAAAGCACCCCCACAACATGCTGCCACCCCCGTGCTTCACGGTTGGGATGATGTTCTTCGGCTTGCAAGCCTCCCCCTTTTTCCTCCAAACATAACAATGGTCATTATGGCCAAACAGTTCTATTTTTGTTTCATCAGACCAGAGGACATTTCTCCAAAAAGTAAGATCTTTGTCCCCATGTGCAGTTGCAAACCGTAGTCTGGCTTTTTTTTTGGCGGTTTTGTTGCAGTGGCTTCTTCCTTGCTGAGCAGCCTTGCAGGTTATGTCGATATAGGACTCGTTTTACTGTGGATATAGATACTTTTGTACCTGTTTCCTCCAGCATCTTCACAAGATCCTTTGTGGTTGATTTGCACTTTTTGCACCAAAGTACGTTCATCTCTAGGAGACAGAACACATCTCCTTCCTGAGCGGTATGACAGCTGCATGGTCCCAAGGTCTTTATACTTGCATACTATTGTTTGTACAGATGACCGTGGTACCTTCAGGCGTTTGGAAATTGCTCCCAAGGATGAACCAGACTTGTGGAGGTCTACAATTGTTTTTCTGAGGACTTGGCTGATTTCTTTTGATTTTCCCATGATGTCAAGCAAAGAGGCACTGAGTTTGAAGGTAGGCCTTGAAATACATCCACAGGTACACCTTCAATCGACTCAAATGATGTCAATTAGCCTATCAGAAGCTTCTAAAGCCATGACATAATTTTCTGGAATTTTCCAAGCTGTTTAAAGGCACAGTCAACTTAGTGTATGTAAACTTCTGACCCACTGGAATTGTGATTAAGTGAAATAATCTGTCTGTCAACAATTGTTGGGAAAATGATGTGTTATTCACAAAGTAGATGTCCTAACCGACAAAATATAGTTTGTTTACAAGAAATTTGTGGAGTGGTTGAAAAACGAGTTTTAATGACTCCAACCTAAGTGCATGTAAACTTCCGACTTCAACTGTAGTTGATCAGGCTGTTTTTTGTGGCCTGTGGAAGGTTGTCCCAGTCCTCTTCAATGGCTGTGTGAATTTGCTGGATATTGGCGGGAACTGGAACACGCTATCGTACACGTCAATCCAGAGCATCCCAAACATGCTCAATGAGTGACATGTCTGGTGAGTATGCAGGCCATGAAAGAGCTGGGACATTTTCCGCTTCCAAGAATTGTGTACAGACCCTTACGACATGGGGCCGTGCATTATAATGCTGAAACATGAGCGACGGATGAATGGCATGACAATGGACCTCAAGATCTCGTTACAGTATCTCTGTGCATTCAAATTGCCATCAATAAAATGCAGTTTTGTTCATTGTCCATAGCTTATGCCTGCCCATACCATATCCTCACCACCATCATGGGGCACTCTGATCAGTGTTGACGTAAGTCTGCCATCTGCCTGGTACAGTTGAAACCGGGATTCATCCGTGATTAGCACACTTTTCCAGTATGCCAGTGGCCATCGAATTTGAGTATTTTCCCACCGAAGTCGGTTACGATGCCGATGCTGCATTCAGGTCAAGACCCTGGTGAATAAGACGAGCACAGAGATTAGCTTCCCTGAGACGGTTTCTGACAGTTTGTGCAGAAATTCTTCAGTTGAGCAAACCCACAGTTCCATCAGCTGTCCGGGTGGCTGGTTTCAGACGATCTCGCAGGTGAAGAAGCCGGATGTGGAGGTCCTGGGCTGGTGTGGTTACATGTGGTCTGCTGTTGTGAGGCCGGTTGGACGTACTGCCAAATTCTCTACCATAAGCTGCCTATAACGTTGTTTTAGAGAAATTAACATTAAATTCTCTGACAATAGCTCTGGTGGACATTCCGTCAGTCAGCATGCCAATTGCACGCTCCCTCAAAACTTGAGACATCTGTGGCATTGTGTTGTGACAAAACTGCACATTTTGGTGTGGCCTTTTATTGTCACTGCATCAGGGATAGCATACACAGGCAAAAAAAATAAGAATTATGTAAAATGCGAACCTGAGATTCCAACCGATTATAGGCTACTGAAGCCAACGAATTACCGCTGCGCTAATGAAAACAGTGGAGAAAAAAAACATGCCAGCAGTCCAAACACTTAAGACACACCCTATCTCCTCATACATCAAATTAAGTGGACACTTCTGATGACGTATCATTACGTCTGACGAGTATACACTTGCAGGGCAAGGGGCTAGGGAGGACTAGGGTTGTACTTCTACGGGTACAACACCAAACATGAGAATGATGAGTTGCTTGAATCTGTAAAGAAACATATACTTCATTGGTTATCTAAATTTCCCAATTTGTTATTATTTATAGGAGTGGACTATAACATTACTATAGATAATTATTCTGATAGATGGCCCCCAGGTAGGACAACCAGTCAGAATTTGGGTTTAATACGTTTTATGGAAAAGTTTGATCTTACTGATATATGGAGAGAGAGGTTTCCGGCCGACAGATCGTTCACTTAGAGTAACAAAACAGGTTCCAGACAGTCCAGAATATATTTTTGGCTTATATCCAAATGTATTGATAGTGAGTGTGTTACTACAGATATTTGTACTACTCCCCTCACAGACCATAGGGCCATTTACATTGACATCAAAATATTTACCCCTGATACTAACCTTGGTAGAGCATCCAACTGGAAGCTAAATACAGTGAGGGAAAAAAGTATTTGATCCCTTGCTGATTTTGTACATTTGTCCACTGACAAAGAAATGATCAGTCTATAATTTTAATGTTAGGTTTATTTGAACAGTGAGAGACAGAATAACAAAAAAAAACCCAGAAAAACGTATTTGACCCCCTCTCAATCAGAAAGATTTCTGGCTCCCAGGTGTCTTTTATACAGGTAACGAGCTGAGATTAGGAGCACACTCTTAAAGGGAGTACTCCTAATCTCATCTTGTTACCTGTATAAAAGACACCTGTCCACAGAAGCAATCAATCAGATTCCAAACTCTCCACCATGGCCAAGACTAATTAGCTCTCCAAGGATGTCAGGGACAAGATTGTAGACCTACACAAGGCTGGAATGGGCTACAAGACCATCGCCAAGCAGCTTGGTGAGAAGGTGACAACAGTTGGTGCGATTATTCGCAAATGGAAGAAACACAAAAGAACTGTCAATCTCCCTCGGCCTGGGGCTCCATGTAAGATCTCACCTCGTGGAGTTGCAATGATCATGAGAACGGTGAGGAATCAGCCCAGAACTACACGGAAGGATCTTGTCAATGATCTCAAGGCAGCTGGGACCATAGTCACCAAGGAAACAATTGGTAACACACTACGCCGTGAAGGACTGAAATCCTGCAGCGCCCGCAAGGTCCCCCTGCTCAAGAAAGCACATATACATGCCCGTCTGAAGTTTGCCAATGAACATCTGAATGATTCAGAGGACAACTGGGTGAAAGTGTTGTGGTCAGATGAGACCAAAATGGAGCTCTTTGGCATCAACTCAACTCGCCGCATTTGGAGGAGGAGGAATGCTGCCTATGACCCCAAGAATACCATCCCCACCATCAAACATGAGGTGGAAACATTATGCTTTGGGGGTGTTTTTCTGCTAAGGGGACAGGACAACTTCACCGCATCAAAGGGACGATGGACGGGGCTATGTACCGTCAAATCTTGGGTGAGAACCTCCTTCCCTCAGCCAGGGCATTGAAAATGGGTCGTGGATGGGTATTCCAGCATGACAATGACCCAAACACACGGCCAAGGCAACAAAGGAGTGGCTCAAGAAGAAGCACATTAAGGTCCTGGAGTGGCCTAGCCAGTCTCCAGACCTTAATCCCATAGAAAATCTGTGGAGGGAGCTGAAGGTTTGAGTTGCCAAACGTCAGCCTCGAAACCTTAATGACTTGGAGAAGATCTGCAAAGAGGAGTGGGACAAAATCCCGCCTGAGATGTGTGCAAACCTGGTGGCCAACTACAAGAAACGTCTGACCTCTGTGATTGCCAACAAGGGTTTTGCCACCAAGTACTAAGTCATGTTTTGCAGAGAGGTCAAATACTTATTTCCCTCATTAAAATGCAAATCAATTTATAACATTTTTGACATGTGTTTTTTTGTTGTTATTCTGTCTCTCACTGTTCAAATAAACCTACCATTAAAATTATAGACTGATCATTTCTTTGTCAGTGGGCAAACGTACAAAATCAGCAGGGGATCAAATACTTTTTTCCCTCACTGTAGCTCATTATTAAATAATGATATAGTTAAGTTTGAGGTTAGAAATCTACTCTCACACTTTTGGGAAAGGGCTTGTGAAGAAAAATCTTATTGCAAGAACTGGGAGCTCTTTAAATTTGAGGTGTCCAAATACCTTAGAAAATATGGTAGTAATCTTGCTAAGACCAGAAGAGCTGAGGAGGAAAAGGTGATCATTAAGATAACTTCCCTTTCTCAGAGGTCTCCAGCCGGCCTCTCCGGGGAGGAGAAGATGGAACTGATTGAGTTACAAAATAAACTGGATAATATATATAGATTAAATAAACTGGATAATATATATAGATTCAATAAACTGGATAATATATATATATAGATTAAAAGCAGAAGGAGCCTTTATTAGATCTAGGAAAAAATGGATTGAGGAGGGAGAACAGAATTCATCCTATTTCTTTAGACTTGAGAAATTTCACTCTACAAATAACACTATCCATAAATTAAACATTGATGGTGTTATTACAGATGACCAAAAATGAATCGCTAAATACTGTAGCAATTTTTACAGGAATTTGTATAATTCTATGTACTGTCAGGAATCCACATGTTTTTTACTCACTGAATAATGTTCACTCTATCAGTGATACAGAATCTAAACAGTGTGATGAACCCATCAAAGTTGAAGAGATTAGAATCTATCAAACATCGGAAGAAAAACAAATCACTAGGTGTTGATTGAATTACTTCTGAATTTTACAAATTATTTTCTGAAGAAGTAGCTCCCTTCCTATTTGAAGTATTTTTAGAGAGTATTAAAAACAATGTTCTCCCTCCTACAATGAGTCAGGGGTTAATAACACTGATACTAAAGCCTAAAAATGAAGTGCTGCTCATCGATAACTGGCGTCCAATTTGTCTTCTTAATAATGACTATAAGATATTAGCCTTATTACTTGCAAAAAGAATTAAAGAAGTCCTGGGTGCAATCATTGATGAAACACAGTCTGGCTTTATGAGGAACAGACATATTTCTAACAATATCAGACTAGTATTAGACATACTTGACTACTCAGACCTAATAACCGATGATAGCTTCATATTATTTTTTTATTTTTATAAAGCATTTGACACAGTAGAGCACCAGTTCCTCTTCCACTCCCTTGAGAAATTTGGCTTTGGGGATTTTTTTCTGTAAGGCAATTAAGACTCTCTATACAGATGGTAACAGCTCTATCAAATTGAAATATGGCACCTCACCTAGATTTGAGTTAAAGAGAGGAATTAGGCAAGGTTGTCCTATCTCTCCGTATCTGTTCTTATTAAATCACTCAACTCCTTACAAATTCTTTAAATAATAGTCCTGTACAAGGTATTTCCATAGCTGGTAAAGAAATTATTATAAGCCAGCTGGCTGACGATACTACACTTTTTCAGAAAGACGCTAACCAAATTCCCATATCGATCAATGTGATACAATCCTTTTCCAAAGCGTCTGGTCTATATCTTAATGTTAATAAATGTGAACTCATGGCTGTCAAAGATTGTGTGACACCTTCATATTATGTTATTCCAGTGAAAGAAGAATTTACATATTTAGGCATAACCATTACTAAGGATCAGAAGTCTAGAGGCTTACTAAATTTTAACCCTCTTATTAATAAAAGGAAGAGACCTTCAGCCTTGGTTATTAGGAATATTTATGCTTACATATTGCACTCTCTTTATATCTTGACGGTAAAATAAGCAAGGAGATAGACCAGATGCTTTTCAACTTTCGGTGGACAAACCATACCCATTATATTAGGAAAACTGTTATAATGAACACTTATGAGTGTGGTGGGCTGAATTTTCTGGTCTTTACTACCTTAAATAATAATTTTAAGATAAATTGGATAATACAATTCCCAAGAAGACCCATTTCTATGTGGAATTCAATTCCTCATCATGTCTTCTGTACTTTTGGTGGCCTTAACTTCATGTTGGTTTGCAATTAAATATTGACAAAGTTCCAGTGAAACTTTCTGCTTTTCATCGGCAGGTTTTCTTGTCATGGTCTTTAATTTATAAGCATAATTTTTCTCCACAGATATTATATGGAGTAATCGGGATATATTGTATACAAATAATTATTTGTTTTTAGAATATTGGTTCTGAAATAATATCCTATTGGTGCGCCAACTTGTAAATGCAGAGGGTTTTTTACTTAGTTATGAGGAATTCTTATCACTTTACAAGGTCCCTGTAACACCTAAAGATTTTGCAATTGTTTTAGATGCCATTCCCTCCGGTGTTGCTTTATTATTCAGTCGTGTGAAGACCTGATCCTCAGAGCCTACCTTCCATTAACCCTGTTGACTCATCAGTAGGAAAGAATTGCTTCTCTTTTGGTCCATTCAACAACAGAGCGATACGAACCTAGTTTCAGCACGATGTTGTAATTGTTCATAAATATTATCCTGCCAACCACTATGCGAAGAGTTTAAGGAAACCAAACTCAAATTGTACCTTTTGTAATGACCACCCAGAAACGGTGTTGCATCTTTTTTGGCATTGTGTTCATGTAAGGAAACTGTGGCAAGACATCAGTAGATTTATAATTGAACACATTTATGAAGATTTTACACTATTGTGGAGAGATGTACTGCTTGGATTCTTTACCTATGATAGAAATAAACTGAAACAATTGTATGTAATTTCATTATTCTTTTGGCCAAATTTCATATTCACAAATGTACATTTACAAACAAAACACCACACTTTCTTACCTTACAAAAATAAATTGAACTATATTTTAAGACAATTAAATACTCTACGAACAAAAAAAGCTGTTAGAATTGTGTATGTATGTCCCTTAAGGTCCTTGTGTAATGTGATATTGTACACCCTAGCTCAATTGTCCTTTGTATATTATTTATATATACTTGTGTTCCCACATGTACTTCCTGTATTGATTTGTTTTTAATGAAAAAAAGAATAATAAAAGGGTCTAGGGAGGAAGGAATGAATATTAAATGACCCACCCTTGCCCGGAAATTCGTCACTCGTTCATCCCGCGATGATTGTTTTCAGCCACCGGTAGCTTGTGGGTGCTTTATTTGCGCTACAGTCAATTGAGTGCATGTCTACTTATATTAAATATATAATTATTAATATACCCCTACTGTATGATAGCTAGCAAATTAATTTGCTAACTAACGTTAGCCTGCCTAGCTGGAACTTCTGAAGGGAAAAAAGTATTTCTACAATTTCCAAAAGATAACCAAACATATTTACTTTTTACGAGACGTGTTTGTGCATTAGTAGCACAATTTCTAATTTATTTGCATTCGTTTTTACTTACACTTGTATGTTGACTTATCCATTGATGTTAAGTTTTCGCGGACTTTTCTTAGCGTATGTACAATCGTCGCGAATTGAATTATGGGGAGTTTCAGGCCCCCGGAGTGAACATAATTTTACACTCGCAAAGTCGACTAAAAACTAGGGTTGAGGGGCTTACGTTGCAAACGTCACTTGCTTGGCTAATCATTTGGACCGCCCGCCAAAATGGCGACGGGGATTCCCCCGGTGGTATGTGGACGAGGGTGTGTCTTTAAAGTGTTTGGACCGAAACCCATGTTGCAATGTGGCTACTGGTTAGCTACCTGGGTATCTAAACATCACGTTGGGCCCATCTTCCATTTAGCTAGTTAATCACTGGCATTGTAACAAAAGCAGTGCTATGATTGGTCAATAAGGCTGGCAAAAATATGAGTCAGAGATCAAATCGTGCATGCGCAGGTGCGTTTCGAGAGTGCAGGCAAGTATATTGTGAGCAGGTAGATGCTGTGCTCCAATTCCACTTTCTGGGCTTGCAACATTTTTTTCTGAGCTCATAACTCTCTCTCAGCTCCTCAACATAATCCTTTGCGCCCTCAATATTTTTTATCTGAACTCACAACTTTCCACCGACCCTCAACATTATTTTCCATGTTCTCGACATGACTTTTAATTTTGTGACGGAAATGACGCCATACATCCCATTCAAAATATTCTGGACAAGCCACTGGCGGACATGCAAATTACCCTAAAAAAATTGTCTGAAGAAGATGAACCAAATCTGTGCCTGTATTTGGCGCTGTTACAGTCAATCGTGGGTATTTCAGTGTTTGGTAATTCTCTGAAAATGACATCCGGGGAAAGGGGCTGTATGGGTTGAACGATAGAATAGGACCAAACGTCAATGCAGATTCCGAGTAGAACCACTATTATTTAATTGCGCAAGGCGCACACACAGCGTTTTGGCAAGCTTCCACTTTTAATGAAAAACGGGTCAGGATTTTCTCTCGTGCTCACACAGAGGCCAGCACCCAACAGGAAAACCCTTAGTCAGCAAGAATCCATGTAGCCTATTGCAATAAATTCTCAGTAGACCCTTTATGAGCAGATAATTCGCAGTATTAACGAATTCTTGAATTGAGACGCCTAGGCCTATAATTGGATCACGCAGAGACCTATTGCTCAACATCTACAGGACTGGAAAATGCATTCTAAAATATCAGAGTCAATCAATTTATGACGTGGAAAAAGTGAACACTAATTTAACATGGGTTATTCTGGAGTCACTGAAATAAAATATATTAACCGCACTGTGACTGAAACAAAGCATCCCTTATATAATACCCGAATATTATAGGCTAAACAGCACTGACATGATTTTGCATGTTTCTTTCATATTCATGTGTAGAATTGATTACCCACATCAAATAAACGTCATATAATAGGAGTAGGCTAAGCTACACTCTTTTCAATATGTGATTTAGGGTAACGCATCTTATTCTTATCATATATCTGTTTGGTATTCATTTCCTCCTAATAATAGCCTAGACAGAGAGATGCAGTGCAGGAAAATCGTTTCTCAGCAGCCTCCACCGGTGTCTGAGAAAAATCGTCCTACATAAAAATGTATTAGGTTATTTACCCTCCACGTGTTCGCTTCTTTGGGTTGGTCTGACTTCTGCCATCTGATTGGACACACCTTCCAAATAGTTCACGCCTACTGCGTCCCAGCCTTGCCACTGGGCGGGGTCGACCCCAGCATTCGCTTTCATTGGCCCACACTGAGAAACTTAACTCTAGTCCGGCATGGGTCGAGCGGTATAAATACAGTGTCTTGGTGCAAGATGAGCACCGACACCCGACAGACTTTCCTTCGTTCATCTTCCATCGTATGAACATAGCCATACGGATGCTGCAGCAAGCCCTCAAAGTGTCCGGTCGCAGTGCGTCCCCGCTGATCAAGTGGATGGAGAAGTGGGCTGAGACCACAGCTGGCCTGAAGAAGACCGAAGCGGCGCACGGGATGAAAACCCTAAAGGAGATGCCGGGACCCACAGTCGCCAAATTTGCCTGGGACCTCTTCGCCAAACGGGGACTGTCCCGCCTCCACGAGCTGCAGGTAAATGATTTTGTTGACTTGTTTAATCTTTTCTTTTTAATCATTACGTTTTAGCCAGACACTGATGTAAATGTATGAAATTGGTGTTTTATCATTTATTATACTTAGTGCTTATGGGTTCGTCTTTTTAACGGCAAAACCATAATAATGAATGTTTCATTAGGAGATGTATATGGTGTTCACATTGTTTCTTGGAATGGATAGGTTATTACATGTTGGGTATGGCATAGCCTATGCAGAGTCGCCAGAAAACGCTAACATCCGTTTTTCAGGGGTACAGTATTTTCAACCTAACTTCTGTTTCCCCTGAAAAACGGAAATGGGAGCTCATCCATCTTTCTACACCTGCTTCATTAGGTTAGATATGGCATGGTGCTATAGAGTAGGGCAGGCTTGAGGCTTGCCCCCCTCAGTCAGCCAAGGCCATAAACAGTGTCAGACTGGCAGACCCTGTCACTGGCTCTTACATGTACTGTATAACCTAACCATCAGTGTGTAATGTAATTGTCCAGCAAATAAAAATATATGAAGGGGCCAACAAAAGCTACCTAAATGCACCAGACATGCAGTTGCGAATGTATAAGCTATTTAAGACAAGTGGTTCATTGAGCAGGAAAGTGCCTGTGCTTTGGGGGTGTCTGCTGGCTCATAGGGGTAGATGAGGAGCATAAGGAGCAAGAAGGCAAGCTTTATATCACATATTGACCATAGGGCGGCTGCCAAAACTTTGAACATTGTACAGATTTTGGCCATAAACTTTACATCAAGCAGCTTTAGAACTGTAGCTAGGTCTGCTCACAACATGTTGATGTTCCATCCATAGAAATAGATTCATTCTAATTCTATGGACGGTTCCATCTCTAGTGAATCATGCCATCTATATGCATTGTGTGCTAATGTGTTGTCCTCTCCCAGCTTGAGGGTGTGAAGCGCTACGGGCCAATGTGGAAGGCCAGCTTCGGTCCCATCCTGACGGTGCACGTGGCCGAACCAGCCCTGATAGAGCAGGTGCTGAGGCAGGAGGGCCAGACCCCCATCCGCTCTGACCTCTCCTCTTGGAAGGACTACAGGAAACAACGAGGCCACGGCTACGGACTGCTCACAGCGTGAGTACCTCTCCTCTGCTGTGTTCCTCCCATGCTGTCCCCCTCCCCTCTACTCCGTTGCCCTTGCCTCCCCTCTCTTATCCCTTTCCCTCCCCTATCGCCAAATTCCTTTCTCTCATCACCACACCTCTCCTCTTCCCCCCCTCTCCTCTTCTCTCTGTCTTTACCACACCCTCAGACAGCCACAGTCATCACCATTGGACACTGTTAAACTTAACACATAGCATCTGTTTTTATGGGTGTCCCATATTTCATAATCACTATAGCAGCCTAATTATCTTTGTGACAGTGTCTGACTGTGTGATCTTACTCAATGAGATGTCACGCTGATTTAAGCTGTTCTGACGTCAGGGTGACGTGCTGTTCACAGGAAACAGGAAAGATTAACAGAGACGAAACAAAGACTTTAGACAAAGGAATAATTGGCCTAACGGCCATACAGACAGTGAGTCAGCCCTCGCTCTATGATGGGTTATTATTACCTATGGGTTATTCCCTAATCACCAGGAATATGAAAATACTATCTCAAATTAATTCAAGCTTTATTTATACAGCACATTTCAGTCATGGAATGCAACACAATGTGCTTCACAGGAAAAAAACCCAAATCAAACCATTAAAATAAAAGCTGAAAGATTTACTACACAACAAACACAAGATACAAAAAAAAGAATGACACAAACTGAACAATTACAGTTCCATAATGTAGCCTACAGTACAGTTGGCCCAGCCTGTATAAAACATGTACATTATTGATGTTTGTTGGTGTGCAAACTGATTTAATGGCATTATTTTCTATTTACCTTACTCTCTTCAGTGAGGGGGAGGAGTGGCAGGCGGTGCGGAGTCTCCTGGGGAAGCACATGCTACGTCCGAAGGCGGTGGAAACCTACGATGCGACTCTAAACGGTGTGGTAGATGACCTCATCGCTACGCTCCGCCGCCGCAGGCGCCAGGACCCCCGCGGCCTCATCCCGGACATCGGCAGCGAGTTCTACCGCTTCGGCCTCGAAGGTAAGGCCTATTTACATTCACTGTGCCGTGCCCCTGAGGCCTGCTTTTACTCAACTCTGTTTCTTTGTTGATGTTTTTTAACGGTGGCATATGAGGTTAGCATCTGTGGTCAAGTGCCTGTAATAAGAGACAAAATCAGGAAGGAGCTTTATCATTGTCATTCTATTGTATCAATTAGCATTGTAGGTTACTAGTTTAGTCTATTACCATAACATACTCGTGTATGGTATGAGTATGTTACTCTGACAAGTCTATAATAGTCTTGATTGGATCTGTATTACAGAGGGAAAACACAAAGCCCTTCTGGAAAGCCTTTCAAACCCTTCTCCCCTTACCCTCTGCCTGTCTTCCTCTCTGCAGGGATCTCCTCAATCTTGTTCGAGTCCAGGATTGGTTGTCTAGACCCTGTGGTTCCCATGGAGACAGAACGTTTCATTCAGTCCATTAACACCATGTTTGTCATGACGCTCCTCACCATGGCTATGCCCGCCTGGTTACACCAGTTGTTCCCCAAGCCCTGGGACACTTTCTGCCAGTGCTGGGACTACATGTTCCAATTCGGTGAGCTGCCATCTTGGATAGCCTCAAACTTGCTCCACCTTGGTTTAATTCTGCGGACTTCTTTAATCCATGCTACCTGACTGACATACTGATTTATTATTAGTTGCCCCCAGTGTTAGTTTCTCCCAATGGATAGATTTCTATTAACTATAAATAGTTCCCATTGAACAGAACCCATAGTGTGTGGTCTCCTTCCATTCATTACCTGTAATCCCCGTAGTAAGCGTTCCCAGAGGTCTATTTTTTCCTCTTCAAGCTGTACGGATCCCTTAAGTCTGACTAGAGCTCCTTCAGACCTGGGTTCAAATACTATTTGAAATCATTTCAAATACTAGCTAGAATTGATTGAGCTTGCCTGGTGTTATGGAACCAATAGAATTGTCGCAATACTGCACACCTAGCCCATCTGGTACTCCAGGCAAGCTAAAGCAAACGCTGAAAGTATTTGAAAGATTTCAAATAGTATTTGAACCCAGGTCTGACTGAGCTCCTTCATTCTGATCTTGACCCCTGATCTATCTCATTGCAGCTAAAGGTCACATTGACCAGCGTCTGATGGAGGAAGCGGAGAAGGTGGCGCGGGGAGAGGAGGTGGAGGGGCGATATCTGACTTACTTTCTGACCCGCACGGGGCTGCCCATGAAGACGGTGTACAGCAACGTCACCGAGCTGCTCCTGGCTGGGGTGGACACGGTGAGGAACATCTCTAATCTCTCCTTCCTCTCTCATCTCTCTCACCTCTGTCCTCATCGCTCTATCTTTGACCTAGTGCTTTAATATTCGTTTTTAACATATCCAATAGCCAAACGTCTCCATTCCCCCTCACTCCTAGTCACAGCATACTTCCTCTTCTTAATCTCCCTCTCTGTATGTTAAGTCTGATCCCATACAGTCAGGCTTAGCTGTAGAGAGCTCACTATCCTCTCCATCCACTGCTGCGGTGTTCTTATGGTGAATGATTTTACAGTTGTACTGATCTGCTGTGTCCTGTGTGTTCAGATCTCCAGCACCATGTCCTGGTCCCTTTACGAGCTGTCTCGGCACACCGAGGTTCAGGCCTCGCTGCGGGAGGAGGTATTGGCTGTGATGGGGGGTCGGAGGGTGCCTGGGGCTGCAGACGTGGCTCGCATGCCCCTCATGAAGGCTGTGGTCAAGGAAGTTCTCAGGTAAAAATCTAATCAAATGTATTTATATAGCCCTTCTTACATCAGCTGATATATCAAAGTGCTGTACAGAAACCCAGCCTAAAACCCCAAACAGCAAGCAATGCAGGTGTAGAAGCACGGTGGCTAGGAAAAACTCCCTAGAAAGGCCAAAACCTAGGAAGAAACCTAGAGAGGAACCAGGCTATGAGGGGTGGCCAGTCCTCTTCTGGCTGTGCCAGGTGGAGATTATAACAGAACATGGCCAAGATGTTCAAATGTTCATAAATGACCAGCATGGGCAAATAATAGTAATCACAGTGAACAGGTCAGGGTTCCATAGCCACAGGCAGAACAGTTGAAACTGGAGCGGCAGCATGGCTAGGTGGACTGGGCACAACAAGGAGTCATCATGCCAGGTAGTCCTGAGGCATGGTCCTAGGGCTCAGGTCCTCCGAGAGAGAGAAAGAGAGAACTAGAGAGAGCATACTTAAATTCACACAGGAAACCGGATAAGACAGGAGCAATACTCCAGATATAACAGACTGACCCTTGCCCCCCCGACACATAAACTACTGCAGCATAAATACGATGAATGATACATTTTTTTATTGAACTAGGCAAGTCAGTTAAGAACAAATTCTTATTTACAGTGACAGGCTACTGGGGAATAGGTAAGGGGCAGAACGACCGATTTTTACCTTGTCAGCTCGGGGATTCGATCCAGCAACCTTTTGGTTACTGGCCCAAAATAATAATAGTAATAATATAGGTTTGGATTTATATAGCACTATTCCAACTGCTCATAGCTCCTCGTTATATAATTTAAGGGAAGTTCATTTCATCCACTACCAATTGGGGTGAACTATGTACCCTTGATTCAATCAACTACTACAACCAATCGATCAGTCATTAGACTGATCAGTCACACTGACATTGTTGTGTTTTGGCTTCTCCAGACTTTATCCTGTTATTCCGGCCAATGCCAGGGTCATCGCAGACAAAGACATCCAGGTCGGAGGTTATCTCCTCCCCAAAAACGTAAGTGTTGATGTGATGTTGAGTGCTTATTTTTCAGCACTTTTACAGCAATCTGGTGTAATATGGTGTAATATTCATGTGTAACGGCAAATGTGTGTAATGGAAAGTTAAAAAAAAAAAAGATTCCTAACAGCAGTATCTCACGATTCTATCCTATCCAGACTCTGATCACCCTCTGCCACTTTGCCACATCCCGGAATGCATCATTTTTCCCGAACCCGAATGCCTTCCAGCCCCATCGCTGGCTGAACCGGGATGAAGGCCACCACCCCTATGCCTCGGTGCCCTTTGGTGTGGGCAAACGGAGCTGCATCGGCCGCCGCATCGCAGAACTGGAGGTCTACCTGGCACTTGCACGAGTGAGTCGATTTTTGGTCACTTTTACATCGAGGCTTTGGCAGAAAGTGTCTCATAAAATTACATACATTTTCATCGCATTTTGAGTCTCAGTACATACAGTCGTGACTGAAATGATTGGCACCCTTGATAAAGATGAGAAACTATAAAATAACACAAATATTGAGCTATGTTGTACACTACATTTTTTGGGAACATTTTATTATTTAATGAGATTTTGTTTAACAAGTAATACATTTTCCTCTCGTGTAAGATCCCTCCAAATGTGTTCTCCAATCTCATATAACATTTTACAAAAAGGCTCAGTGCTGTTATCTTCGTATGGGGAGGGTGCCAGAGTATTGAGAAAAAATAAACATCTCTGAGTAATTGTATTAGTACAAAATGTAATATTTCCCCCAAAAAATGTGCATACGATATAGCTCAGTATTTGGATTTTTTTATTTTATACAGTCCTTTTCTCATCTTTATCAAGGGTGCCAATCATTTCGGTTGTGACTCTATACTGTGTTTTTATCCTCGTAGTAGACTTCCGTTCTTCTACGTTCTGTTCATGTGAGGGGTGCCCTCTAATTTTCTCAACCCCTCTCCTGGTCCCCTCAGATTCTGATGCATTTTGATGTGAAGCCCGATCCAGAAGGCAGTGGTGCAGCAGTCAAACCCATGACCCGGACACTGCTGGTGCCAGAGAGTGAGATCAACCTGCAGTTTATTGAAAGATGAGTCGATGACCTGCTGAACACTAGCTATGTGTATTTGACTGTGACTGACAATCCAAGTCTCTCAGAGTGAGACAGTTGGGAGCACTGAGAAAAGCATTGCGAAAAAGGGCCCGACTGAATTTGCAGCACTGCAGGCCTAAACCCATAGACCAGGCCCTCAGCCCCTCAGATCTCAAGCCCAGTTGGTTTGGGCTGGCCTGGGTCTGAGTTGATACAGCAGCTGAATGAGGGGCTGATAGAGGTCTTTGTCAATTGAAAACCTTTCTCTCTGTATATGAACAGTAGTAGTTGCATTTCCAGTGAACTGAAACTCACTGCCCACACATTTTTTGCACAAGGAGGCTAGGAGATGGTGAAGGGAGGGTACGGCAATATTTCAAGTGCATATCTTGAAACTTCTCTTCATGCAGAGTGAAATGCATAGAACTTGAAACTTTTGACTGAAACTTGAAAAGTGCATCAGGACAAATTATGTGACATAGTACTATAAAGCTGCAATCAGCAGTAGAAACTATAACAAACTGTGCCCCGCCCCTGTTTTGATAAAAAGCTGAGGGATGGGTCTGGAGAAATGTAACCACGTAAAAATTCATAGACAAAGCTATGGATGATAGGACTGACCATCCATGATATCAAAATTATAGTTTTAACCATGTTTTGAGGCCATGTAGGGTTTGTTTACATTTACTTTGTTTCCAAACATTGGAGTAAAACAAGCTTGTATTTTGGGTTCTGATGGGGTACGACAGTTGAACTAAGATCATGAAGCATTTCTAAGTTACATTATTCAAGAATCAATGGGTACATATTGATAAGTAAAAAACTGCTGATTTTCCCCTTTAATGACAAGTGATTTTCCTTCTCAGTATCAGGTTGATCCCTCTTTTCACCACTTAAAGATGCATTATAGGTTTTGTATAATTTCAGCCAGTAGTTTTGAAAGTCGCACTCAAAGCCACAACGGGCCCTGAAAATTGTGTACAACGTCATCCATTTCATATGAAATGTTACGTCCTGCAATATGTATATTTTTACAAATCTGCAATTCGTATGATATGTTACAAATTTGTAAGCGCTTAAGATCCAGTTCAATCTCTTTAAACCTGCTTTATTCAATAATGCTCATGAATACAATCATTTATACTTACTTGTGGTTTAGATTGCAGCCAATGGTGTTGCCAGTTGCCAATGGTATTACCAAAGGAATCTGACTAACTACATATGTTCCTCTCACCTAACTAGACATCAATTGCTTTTTGACTGTAAGAATCCTGACCATAGCATGTAATGCAAAACGAATATGGACTGAGATGTTGTAACTCATTCCTTAGCTAAGACAAATGGAAAGTACAGTGGCAGGTAGCCTAGCAGTTAAGAACGACTAGGTGAACGATCTGCCAATGTACCCTTGAGCAAGGCACTTACCCCCAATTGCTCCTGTAAGGCGCTCTGGATAAGAGTGTCTGCTAAATTACTAAACTGAAAATGTAAAAAGAAAGCAACTTAACCCCATCTAATTTAAATCATAGATTGGCAGATGCCAATTGCATTGGCATCTCAGTTGCATGTAATAATGTTTAGGCATTGCTGATGAAGGTTCTATAAAATGCTTAGAAATGTGTCATGTACTACCTTTTAGAAGAGTGTTATTGAATAATTATTATTTTGGTCAAAACTATGATGCTCCTATCAGGATGGTGCTCATTTGGTGCTTATATGGTGCTCGTTAAAATCTTAATAAAAAATGGCAGCTGGTGGGACTAGCATGGTGCACCATATCCTCCCACCTAGGATACTCTGTTTAAAGACACTGTCTTTTTAAGTATTTTGAACTTTTATGAAGTCCCAAACTATTTAGCTAATGTGTGGTGTCTGTACCTCTTACGTCTAAAAAAATGTGTTACCAGTTTTTCTACATCTAGAACCGTATGTGACTTGTATGATGTGGTGCTTCTTTCTCTGTTGAAATAACACATTGTGGAAAATTGTTATAACAGTATGGAACTATTTTACTTTTCTATTTGTTTTCTAATAAAAAAAATCATCCATGTATTCATGGTCTTTTTCTGTTCTAGAAATGTCAATATTATACTACCTTGCGGCATTGTTTGTTTTCCTGTAAGGCATTAGGGATTGGGGGGGGTGGAATCAATACAGTTACATATTGCTATATTATTTTTGGCTGATATTATAATGATATTTAAAGTATTGAGTTGTATAAGAATATATCTATATATACAGTTGTATATAACTTGTTTTTCAACCACTCCACACATTTCTTGTTAACAAACTACAGTTTTGGCAAGTCGGTTAGGACATCTACTTTGTGCATGACACAAGTAATTCTTCCAACAATTGTTTACAGACAGATTAATTCACTGTATCACAATTCCAGTGGGTCAGAAGTTTACATACACTAAGTTGACCGTGCCATTAAACAGCTTGGAAAATTCCAGAAAATGATGTCATGGCTTTAGAAGCTTCTAATAGCCTAATTGACATAATTTGAGTCAATTGGAGGTGTACCTGTGGATGTATTTCAAGGCCTACCTTCAAATTCAGTGCCTCTTTGCTTGACATCATGGGAAAATCTAAAGAAATCAGCCAAGACCAAGTCTGGTTCATCCTTGAGAGCAATTTCCAAACTCCTGAAGGTACCACGTTCATCTGTACAAACAATAGTATGCAAGTATAAACACCATGGGACCAAGCAGCCGTCATACCGCTCAGGAAGGAGACACGTTCTGTCTCCTAGAGATAAACGTACTTTGGTGCGAAAAGTGCAAATCAATCCTAGAACAACAGCAAAGGACCTTATGAAGATGCTGGAGGAAACAAGTACAAAAGTATCTAAATCCACAGTAAAACAAGTCCTATATCGACATAACCTGGAAGGCTGCTCAGCAAGGAAGAAGCCACTGCTCCAAAACCTCAATAAAAAAGCCAGACTACAGTTTGCAACTGCATGTGTGGACACAGATAGTTTTCCTTGGGAAATGTCGTCTGGTCTGATGAAACAAAAATAGAACTGTTTGGCCATAATGACCATCGTTATGTTTGGAGGAAAAAGGGGGAGGCTTGGAAGCCGAAGAACACCATCCCAGCCGTGAAGCACTGGGATGGCAGCATCATGTTGTGGGGGTGCTTTCCTGCAGGAGGGAATGGTGCACTCCACAAAATAGATGGCATAAGGCAGGAAAATTATATGGATATATTGAAGCAACATCTCAAGACATCAGTCAGGAAGTTAAAGCTTGGTTGCAAATTGGTCTTCCAAATGGACAATTACCCCAAGTATACTTCCAAAGTTGTGGCAATATGGCTTAAGGACAACAAAGTCAAGGTATTGGAGTGGCCATCACAAAGTCCTGACCTCAATCCTATAGAACATTTGTGGGCAGAACTGAAAAAGTGTGTCAGCAAGGAGGCCTACAAACCTGACTCAGTTACACCAGCTCTGTCAGGAGGAATGGGCCAAACTTCACCCAACTTATTGTGGGAAGCTTGTGGAAGGCTACCTGAAACGTTTGACCCATGTTAAACAATTTAAAGGCAATGCTATCAAATACTAATTGAGTGTATGTAAATGTCTGACCCACTGGGAATGTGATAAAACAAAGCTGAAATAAATTATTCTCTCTACTATTATTCTGACATTTCACATTCTTAAAACAAAGTGGTGCTCCTAACTGACCTAAAACAGGGAATTTTTACTAGGATTAAATGTCAGGAATTGTGAAAACTGAGTTTAAATGTATTTGGCTAAGGTGTATGTACAAGTATTTGATACACTGTCGATTTTGCAGGTTTTCCTACTTAAAAAGCATGTAGAGGTCTGTAATTTTTATCATAGGTACACTTCAACTGTGAGAGACAGAATCTAATACAAAAATCCAGAAAATCACATTGTATGATTTTTAAGTAATTCATTTGCATTTTATTGCATGACATAATTATTTGATACATCAGAAAAGCAGAACTTAATATTTGGTACAGAAACCTTTGTTTGCAATTACAGTGATCATACATTTCCTGTAGTTCTTGACCAGGTTTGCACACACTGCAGCAGGGATTTTGGCCCACTCCTCCATACAGACCTCCAGATCCTTCAGGTTTCGGGGATGTCGCTGGGCAATACGGACTTTCAGCTCCCTCCAAAGATTTTCTATTGGGTTCAGGTCTGGAGACTGGCTAGGCCACTCCAGGACCTTGAGATGCTTCTTACGGAGCCACTCCTTAGTTGCTCTGGCTGTGTGTTTCGGGTCATTGTCATGCTGGAAGACCCAGCCACGACCCATCTTCAATGCTCTTACTGAGGGAAGGAGGTTGATGGCCAAGATCTCGCGATACATGGCCCCGTCCATCCTCCCCTCAATACGGTGCAGTCGTCCTGTCCCCTTTGCAGAAAAGCATCCCCAAAGAATGATGTTTCCACCTCCATGCTTCACGGTTGGGATGGTGTTCTTGGGGTTGTACTCATCATTCTTCTTCCTCCAAACACGGCGAGTGGAGTTTAGACCAAAAAGCTCTATTTTTGTCTCATTAGACCACATGACCTTCTCCCATTTTCTAATAATTGCGCCAACAGTTGTTGCCTTCTCACCAAGCTGCTTGCCTATTGTCCTGTAGCCCATCCCAGCCTTGTGCAGGTCTACAATTTTATCCCTGATGTCCTTACACAGCTCTCTGGTCTTGGCCATTGTGGAGAGGTTGGAGTCTGTTTGATTGAGTGTGTGGACAGGTGTCTTTTATACAGGTAACGAGTTCAAACAGGTGCAGTTAATACAGGTAATGAGTGGAGAACAGGAGGGCTTCTTAAAGAAAAACTAACAGGTCTGTGAGAGCCGGAATTCTTACTGGTTGGTAGGTGATCAAATACTTATGTCATGCAATAAAATGCAAATTAATTACTTAAAAATCATACAATGTGATTTTCTAGATTTTTGTTTTAGATTCCGCCTCTCACAGTTGAAGTGTACCTATGATAAAAATTACAGACCTCTACATGCTTTGTAAGCAGGAAAACCTGCAAAATCGTCAGTGTATCAAATACTTGTTCTCCCCACTGTAAACTTCCAACTTCAACTGTATAATATATATTGAACCAAAATATAAATGTAAAGTGTTGGTTTCGTGAGCTGAAGTAAAAGATCCCAGAAATGTTTCATACGCACAAAAAGCTTCTCACAAATTTTGTGCACAATTTTTTTTACATCCCTGATAGTGAGTATTTCTCCTTTCCTAAAATAATCTGTCCACCTGACAGGTGTGGCATATCAATAATCTGATTAAACAGCATGATCATTACACAGGTGTATCTTGTGCTGGGGACAATAAAAAGCCACTCTAAAATGTGCAGTTTTATCACACAACACAATGCCACAGATGTCTCAAGTTTTGACGGAGCGTGCAATTGGCATGCTGCCACTGCAGGAATGTCAACCAGAACTATTGCCAGAAAATTGAATGTTAATTTCTATATCATAAGCCCCCTCCAATGTCATTTTAGAGAATTTGGCAGTATGTCCAACCGGCCTCACAACCGCAGACCACGTGTAACCATGCCAGGGCAGGACCTCCACATCTTGCTTCTTCACCTGCGGGATCGGCTGAGACCAGCTACATGGACAGCTGATGAAACTGTGGGTTTGCACAACCAAAGAATATCTGTACAAACTGTCAGAAACCGTTTCAGGGAAGCTCATCTGAGTGCTCGTTGTCCTCACCAGGGTCTTGACCTGAATGCAGTTTGGCGTTGTAACCGACTTCAGTGTGCAAATGCTCACCTTCGATGGCCACTGGCATACTGGAGCAGTGTGCTCTTCACGGATGAATCTCAGTGTCAACTGTACAAGGCAGATGGTAGATGTGTGGGCGATGGGTTTGCTGATGTCAATGTTGTGAACAGAGTGTCCGTGGTGGTGTGGTTATGGTATGGGCAAGCATAAGCCATTTAAATGCACAGAGATACCATGATGAGATCCTTAGGCCCATTGTTGTGCCATTCATCCACCGCCATCACATCCTGATTCAGTATGATAATACACAGCCCCATGTCGCATGACGAACCATCAAACAGGCAAAGCATCAACACAGGACTAAGATTGAATCCTACTATACCAGCTCTGACGCTCGTTGGATGTGGCAGGGCTTGCAAACTATTACGGACTACAAAGGGAAACCCAGCCGTGAGCTGCTCAGTGACGTCAGCCTACCAGACGAGCTACAGTAAATGCCTTTTATGCTTGCTTCAAGGCAAGCAACGCTGAAGCATGCATGAGAGCACCAGCTGTTCCGGATGACTATGTGATCACGCTCTTTGTAGCCGATGTGAGCAAGACCTTTAAATAGGTCAACATTCAGAAGGCTGCGGGGCCAGATGGATTACCAGGATGTGTACTTAGAGCATGCGCGGATCAACTGTCAAGTGCCCACTGACATTTTCAACCTCTCCCTGACTGAGTCTGTAATACCTAGATGTTTCAAGCAGACGACCATAGTCCTTGTGCCCAAGGAAACGAAGGTAACCTGCCTAAATGGCTTCCGCCTAATAGCACGACGGTAGCCTTGAAGTGCTTTGAAAGGCTGGTCATGACTCACATCAACACCATCATCCCGGAAACCCTAGACCCACTCCAAATTCGCAAACCGCCCCAACAGATCCACATATGACGCAATCTCAATTGCACTCCACACCGCCCTTTCCCACCTGGACAAAAGGAACACCTATGTGAGAATGCTGTTCATTGACTACAGGTCAGTGTTAAACACCATAGTGCCCTCAAAGCTCATCACTAAGCTAAGGACAACAACCTCTCCCTCAATTTGAGCAAGACAAAGGAGCTGATCATGGACTACAGGAGGGCCGAACATTAACATCGACAGGGCTGTAGTGGAGCGGGTCGAGAGTTTCAAGATCCTTGGTGTCCACATCACCAACAAACTTGCATGGTCCAAACACACCAAGACACTCATGAAGAGGGCACGATAACCCATTTTTCCCCTCAGGAGACTGAAAAGATTTGGCATAGGTCCCCAGATCCTCAAAAAGTTCTACAGCTGCTCTATTGAGAGCATCCTGACCGGTTGCATCACTGCCTGGTATGGCAACTGCTCGGCATCCGACCGTAAGGTGCTACAGAGGGTAGTGCATACAGCCCAGTACATCACCGAGGCCAACCTTCCTGTCCTCCAGGACCTATATACTCAGAGATGTCAGAGGAAGGCCCAAAAAATTGTCAAAGATTCCAGTCACCCAAGTCATAGGCTGTTCTCTCTGCTACCGCACGGCAAGCGGTACTGGAGCGCCAAGTCTAGGTCCAAAAGGCTCCTTAACAGCTTCTACCCCCAAGCCATAAGACTGCTGAACAATTAATAAAATGGCCACCCGGACTATTTACTTTGACACCGCCCCCTATGTTTTTACACTGCTGCTACTCACTGTTTATTGTCTATGCATGGTCACTGTCTCCCTACCTACATGTACAAATTACCTCGACTAACCTGTACCCCATGTACATTGACTCGGTACTGCTACCCCCTGTATATAGTCTCCTTATTTTTATGTTGATTGTGTTACTTTTTTTGTTTTACTTTAGTTTATTTAGTAAAGTTTATTTTCTTGAACTGCATTGTTGGTTAAGGGCTTATAAGTAAGCATTTCACGGTAAAGTCTACCACACCTGTTGTATTCGGCTCGTGACAAATAAAATTGGATTCGATTTGAAGGGTCTGAAGTCCTGGAAGCTGGAAATGTCCCAGTTCTTTCATGGCCTGCATACTCACCAGACATGTCACCTATCGAGCATGTTTGGGATGCTCTGGATCAACGTGTACGGCGGCGTGTTCCAGTTCCCGCTAACATCCAGAAACTTCGCACAGCCATTGAAGAGGAGTGGGACAACATTTTACAGGCCACAATCAACAGCCTGATCAACAGCCTATGCAAAGGAAATGTGTCACGCTGCATGAGGCAAACAGTGGTCACACCAGATACTGACTGGTTTTCTGATCCATGCCCCTACCTTTTTTTGTAAGGTATCTGTGACCGACAGATCCCTATCTGTATTCCCAGTCATGTGAAATCCATAGATTAGGGCCTAATTAATTTATTTCAATTGACCGATGTCCTTATATGAACAGTAACTCACTAACTCATCTTTGAAACTGTTGCATGTTGCATTTATATTTTTGTTCAGTGTATATATTATTTTTTGCTACTGTAGGTAGCGCTAGCTATCGTTAGTCGGCAGTACCTGCATTAACATTCCGCAAATTTTCATCCTATAGCTTCTTCTCTATCTTCTTTTTAAATAGTTAGCCTACGTGTTTTCAGCATTTTTATTTCCCTGACTGACCAAAACTCGTTTTCTCATGCTCTCTCTTGACTCTCTGCAGAAGACATATAGTGAGAAGTATGTTTGGAACATTAAATCTCAACAAAATCGCAGTATCGTATCACAATACATATAGATTCGTGAGAATCGCAATACATATCATATCGGAACATAATTATTGCAGGAATATTGTATTGTGAGGTCCTTGGCAATTCCCAGCCGTATAAGACATTGTAACCTAGTTTCTGGTTCGAGTTTGTCTGTGGCTCAAACCAATGGACTAATATTTAGACATGAAGGCAGGTTGTTCTGAGAACGCTGCTGCTGGGTATCGCTGTTCCTGTGGGATGTGTCTGTGGGGACATTGTGCTACCGTACATTGGTGCTAAGATTGCAGGTCAACAGTTTGCATAACATAACCACTCCACCCCCAATTACATTCTGGATGAGAGAGTGAGGGTTTTGTACATAACCCTGACTGTCCAAAATGCCCAAATCACACTGGAACAAAGGTTGAGACAGACAGGAAGCAACCGTCTAGATTATAAATTATGTGAAAGAGTACACTGCAGTGGTAGGCCTACTCATTAGTAGGATGTTATTTTGATGGGTATGCCTCTCTTCCTGAGTAAAATACCAACCACACTTCCTTCAATTAATCCTGCTTCACTCTCCAAAATGTTCTGGCCATGAACAGAACAATGCATTTCCTACATAGCTGTAAACATATGTTGCATTTTATAGTATTATACATGCATAGGCCTACAATAAATGAAGCCCGCCTAAGTGGTGGACTAAAATACTGGAGGAAAAACATCCATTGCCAGTCAGAGCTGAATTTTTTCCAAAAAGGTTAATGATTCATAGACTCCTTTTCTCTTATTTCGCCCTCTGCCTGGCAGAGGCAGCAACAGAGGTAGGGGCCTTAGGGGGCCTGAGACCAGACCAGGTCAATGCTGGACTTTAGCAGGTGACTGTAAGCAGTGGGTCTGTGCCTTTCAGTGCCTATACGGACTCAGTCTAGTCTGCCTAATTTCTGTTGTCTGGTAAACAGACAACATGTAACAGGGTGTGTTGAAGGGGATGTGGAGTTAGGGTACATTAGGAGGGTATGTTATGTGATTGTATAGGTGAAAAGTGAATGGCGAAAGTTGAAATAGATAACAGAAATTATAGATTTTAATGATTGATTTAGCTTTTTCAGAATTGCTCAATCCATTAGTGTAATTGTACTTCCTAATTTTGAAAATAATGTAGTCTATTATAGTCTTGTGAATTCAAACCATAGAGATGTATAGAGGACTCTAGCACCAAAAATCCTGTTTTAACATAGGCACTGGCATTGAGGACTTTCACCATTTTGAAATAGTCAACTCTATGGGACTTCCTATGGGTTAAGGAAGGATCACATAATTCCATCCAGGTCATCAGGAGGATCAACCAATTAATTATACTTGTGAGCAAACATTCCATAACTGCAAGTGGCAGTAAATCACCAACCTTGGCTTTACCTGTTCAAATAACACACAGTGGCAGTATGTATCCTTTCAGTTTGTTTAGTCATAGAAGTAGCTAGTAGAATAATGAAATTGACTACTTAAAAATGAAGATGACTCTGCCCGTACTCTCACATACACCATAATGTGACAGATACAACGTTGCGATCTCTATACATCTATATCAGCGTTTCCCAAACTCAGTCCTCGGGACCCCAAACTGGTGCACGTTTTGGTTTTTGCCCTAACACTACACAGCTGATTCAAATGATCAAAGCTTGAGGATTAGTTGATTATTTGAATCAGCTGTGTCGTGCAAGGGTAACCCTGATCAAGATGATTCAAACAAAACGTTGTCTTGTGCAATGACTGAAAAATGAAAGGTGTCTTGCAGCACCATCTGTTGGTAAAATATTTGACTAAACCAGGTCATCATTAATTGCACATTTCCTAAGAGTTCACATGCTGGAACTACAAAGCATTTATTTTTATCCCACCTAGAGAATCATGTTGCAATAAAGCACAAGCATTTTGTGGTCATCCACCTGGCTACATGTCAACAAGCATTCCATACTCCAGCCCTGTTATGAAGCGAGATGGTGGATGATGGTTGGAAGAGCGCGCTTGTTTGAAATGGAAAATCTTTTCGTTAGCTTTTGATAAAGGAGAATATCAAGACGAAGCAGCTGCTTTATAAGTGGGATGCACTGTTGAGCGCTACATCCCGAAGGGTTCGTGCTGATTGTACAGAGATTGTGACAGCCGGTTAAATGGCGTCCCTTGAAAAGGCAAGAATCAGATGTATGTCAGGAGAAGTGCAGTATTATCATAAGGAGACGTATACTTGGAATATGGAGGAAGAATGGAGGGAAAAAGAGAGGCAGAGGAGGTCCAAGAGAAAGAGGGAGGAAGATGGCAGGAAAAGGGAGATGTTTTGTTAAAGAAGAATGGTAGAAAGTGTAAGCAGAGTGAGCTGAAGACAGGAGGTGAAATGGAAGTGAATGAGGTTGAAGTATCGGAGGTGTTAAGGGGGATGAAGTTCTCGGGCCCAAGGCTTGCACTGAGGGTCAGGATAAAGATGGGTCTGTGACAGTAGGAGTGAAGTTTTTGGAAAAAGTGGACCCTTGCCTTTTCGCTGATCCATTTGTGGTTCATGGTGGGTGAAAACAGAGTTGGGGGCTGTGGAATCGGTGAGGGTAACCAGAAGTGGTCTTGTGATAATTGTTTGTGTTTCTGCTGGTCAGAGGGAGAAGGCGCTCCGCGTTAAACGAATGGGGGCAAGAAATGTGAATTGTTTTGCTCTCAAGAAAAGGGTGCCATTGAAATGAGTGATTACTGGGGTAGCAGTAAATGTGAAAGTTGACCAACTGAAGGCGAAGATGCCCGTTGTTTGTGATGCTTGTCATTTGGTGCCACGCAGACAGGGTGGTGTGAGTGGTGAAACAGAAGAGTCTTTGCCCGACAAAGTTATGTTAGGATATTTACAGTTGAAGTCGGAAGTTTACATACGCTTTTGTTGGAGTCATTAAAACTCATTTTTCAACCATTCCACACATTTCTTGTTAAAAAACTATAGTTTTGGCAAGTCGGTTAGGACATCTACTTTGTTCATGACACAAGTAATTTTTCCAACAATTGTTTACAGACAGATTATTTCACTTATAATTCACTGTATCACAATTCCAGTGGGTCAGAAGTTTACATATACTAAGTTGACTGTGCCATTAAACAGCTTGGAAAATTCCAGAAAATGATGTCATGGCTTTAGAAGCTTCTGATAGGCTAATTGACATAATTTGAGTCAAGTGGAAGTGTACCTGTGGATGTATTTCAAGGCCTACCTTCAAACTCAGTGCCTCTTTGCTTGACATCATGGGAAAATCTAAAGAAATCAGCCATGACCTCAGAAAATAAATTGTAGACCTCCACAAGTCTGGTTCATCCTTGGGAGCAATTTCCAAACACCTGAAGGTACCACGTTCATCTGTACAAACAATAGTACGCAAGTATAAACACCATGGGACCACGCAGCCATCATACCGCTCAAGAAGGAGATGCATTCTGTCTCCTAGAGTTGTACATACTTTGGTGCAATCCCAGAACAACAGCAAAGGACCTTGTGAAGATTCTGGAGGAAACAGGTACAAAAGTATCTATATCCACAGTAAAACAAGTCCTATATCGACCTAACCTGAAAGGCCGCTCAGCAAGGAAGAAGCCACTGCTCCAAAACCGCCATAAAAAAGCCAGACTACGGTTTGCAACTGCACATGGGGACAAAGATCATACTTTTTTAAGAAATGTCCTCTGGTCCGATGAAACAAAAATAGAACTGTTTGGTCATAATGACCATTGTTATGTTTGGAGGAAAAAGGGGGAGGCTTGCAAGCCGAAGAACACCATCCCAACTGCGAAGCATGTTGTGGGGGTGCTTTGCTGCAGGAGGGACTGGTGCACTTCACAAAATAGATGGCATCATGAGGAAAGGAAAATGATGTGGATATATTGAAGCAACATCTCAAGACATCAGTCAGGAAGTTAAAGCTTGGTCGCAAATGGGTCTCTCAAATGGACAATGACCCCAAGCATACTTCCAAAGTTGTGGCAAAATGTCTTAAGGATAACAAAGTCAAGTTATTGGAGTGGTCATCACAAAGCCCTGACCTCAATCCCATAGAAAATTTGTGGGCAGAACTGAAAAAAGCGTGTGCGAGCAAGGAGGCCTACAAACCTGACTCAGTTACACCAGCTCTGTCAGGAGGAATGGCCCAAAATTCACCCAACTTATTGTGGGAAGCTTGTGGAAGGCTACCCAAAACGTTTGACCCAAGTTAAACAATGTAAAGGCAATGCTACCAAACACTAACTGAGTGTATGTAAACTTCTGACCCACTGGGAATGTGATGAAAGAAATAAAAGCTGAAATAAATAATTCTCTCTACTATTATTCTGACATTTCACATTCTTAAAATAAAGTGGTGATCCTAACTGACCTAAGACAGGGACTTTTTACTAGGATTAAATGTAAGGAATTGTGAAAAACTGAGTTTAAATGTATTTGGCTAAGGTGCATTTAAACTTCCAACTTCAACTGTAAGTTGTCCTGTACGAGCTTTTGTGCCGAATACATTACATTACAGGTGTCAAACTTATGGGCATGTGGCAGCAGTGTGTAGGAGGGAGGTTCCTAGGTGTGAGAAGTGTGCAGAAGGGCATGAGAGAAAGGAATGTGTTGCATTGGGGAAAGTAGTGGTATGTGTTAATTGTAGTGGTGCCCATGGGGCTGGGGATCAGAACTGTCCCGTGCGAAAGTAGAGGAAGATGGGTCAAGGGGAAGGGATCCTGAGAGGTGGTGTGAGTAGTAGATCTGTACCAGTACAGAAGGATAGGCCAACAACTGATATATGTTTCAGTAAGATTGGATTTTTAGCATTTATAGCAATGGTTATCAACTGTACTGCATAGATGGAATGTAAGTGGCAGAAAATGTAGGTTGTGGTGGCAGCTGCAGACAGGTATTTGGGTGTGCGAGACTTGACATTAGAAGAGTTACAGGCTGTTGGCCTGAGTAGGACTAAATAGATTTAAATAGTGGAGTAGGGTGGTGTTATTTTTAATTTGTAATTTTTTTTGTGAGTGTTGAGTTAGATTAATTTTTTCAAGCAAAGTATAAGGGACTTGTACTCCAGTCTAGTAGGTGGCAGTAATGCAACATTTATCGGACGCCGTTAAACCTCTTCGAAGAAGAGTCCAGCCCTTGTTGGTGGCAGTGATAGACGTTACGAGAATGTTGTGAGGAAGACTGCAAATGACATTTCCTGTGCATATCGGAAATGTGTTTCGTTCTGTTATTGTTAGCGAAAATGTTGCTAGCTAACTAATGTCGAATATAAGATAGGTTGGAAAGAACGGATGTGGGGAACGGAAGATAGTGGAAACTGAGGTTTGGATTGAAACTGCTAATGAGTAGAGTGAAGCTAATAGTATAGAAAGTGTGAATTAATTGGTTACAGTGGCGAAGAAAAAGGGAAACGAAGTAAAGCTATGTTGGAAAATAGGAAACCACTAGAATCGTTTTTGGTCAGAGACAGGGTTTTGGATCAATGCTACTTTCGCCTAAAATGACATTCCCAAATCTAACTGCCTGGAGCTCAGGACCTGAAGCAAGGATATGCATATTCTTGATACCATTTGAAATAAAACACTGAAGTTTGTGGAAATGTGAAATTAATGTAGGAGAATATAACCCATTAAATCTGTTAAAAGATAAGATAATATTTTGAAATGCAAGAAAAAGGCCACAAAGTATTGTTCCAGTTTAGGCGCAATTTAGATGTGGGCCACTAGAAGGCAGCAATGCTTGTGCAAAGTTTTAGACTGATCCAATGAACCATTGTGTTTCTGTTCAAAATGTTGTATCAAGTCTGCCCAAATGTTTCTAATTGGTTTATTAATCAATTTAAGTTCATAACTGTGCACTCTCCTCAAACAATAGCATGGTATTCTTTCACTGTAATAGCTACTGTAAATTGGACAGTGCGGTTAGATTAACAAGAATTTAAGCTTTCTGCCAATATCAGATATGTCTATGTTCTGGGACATTTTCTTGTTACTTACAGCCTCATGCTAATCACATTAGCGCACATTAGCTCAAACATCCCGCGGGGGACACCGATCCCGTTGAGGTTTTAATGTCTTCAGGAAAATATGGAATGTGTCGGAAGAAAGTGTGGAGTCGGTGAGAGTCACAAGATGTGGGCTTATTTAGATTTAAAGGCAGAGGAAATAAAGGCAGAGGATATAACTGAAGACATTAATGGAGTGGTTGGTGCACATGTATGGTGGAAGGAGAAAATAAGTTAACTTCATCCATGCTACTGTTCTTTGATTTAGTCTCTCCCTTCTCATATAAAGTTAGGATTCATGAGATACCCTGTAAGAGCTTTTGTGCCAAGCCCCTTCAGTGTCATAAATGTAAAATATTTGGTAATGTGTCAAGTGTGTGCAGAACGGAAGAATATCGTATGCCAGATGAAGGGAAATGCTGCAACTGTGGAGGTGAATATGCGCCTGAATTCTTGGGGTGCCCTGTTAGGGTGAAGGAGAATGAGGTGGCAAGGGTAAGTAGTGTCCAGCGTCTCCTGTCTGGAGGCGGTGAGAAAATTGGAAGGAACGAGTGGTGGGGAAGAAGCAATGGTAGTAGAGCCAACATGACCAGTAAAGGGTTCTCATCACCCGAGGGATAGTGAAATGCTACATGTTAAAAAGGTGGACTTTGTATTATTTATTGCAATGGTCATAAACTGTACATCACATTTCACAGCCGAGACGGTGCAAGAACTCCTGTCGGTGAATGTAGCCCTATCACAGGCCGATGAGCAAGGATGTATTTTGGAGTGGACTGTGATTGAAGAAGTGTGATGTTTTATTTATTTATGTTTAATTTAGTTCGCGTGTTTTATTTTGTATGCTGTCGTTTTCCCCATTTCCAGGCACGTTCTTTTTTTGTTTCTTATTGTTGGTAAAGTAGGGGTAAAGCTTTAAAAATGTAAGTGCATTGTGGGTAACGCAGTAAGTTATCTTCCGTTAGTTTACGCAATTGTTGTGCGGAGGAGATGTAGGGGAACTGTGATCCACGCTCGTTTTGCTCCATTAGCCCGTTATTTTATCATAATGACTACCTCACATGGTGTACAAGTTTAATAAATGTAAACTACTTCAGTGGAATTCCAGACTATCTCGTCATTAGCAGTGGATAAGATCCCCAAATGTGGAAATTACACCAGAGCATTCGTAAATTAGTCGGGACGACTACGGTCTGGAGGCGAGGAAGGAAAGATAACATTATTCAATACCCCGTCCAGTTAGTGCCAGTTATGCACCATTAACATTGGATGCCAACCGCCGTTAAACCCGATCGAAGAAGAATATATGTATAACATATTCGTATAGCAATTGTGTTATTCGAAGTTCAATATGTTTGGCTAGACTCTAGTTGGTTGATAAACGAGGTAAGTAGAGAATGAGCGAAGAGGCTGATTCGTTACTGTTATAACCAACGTTTGCTCGCTAACTTTAGCTCGCGAGTGATGTGAAATGTTCCTAGCTACATCCATCTAGGTTAGATAGCTGGCTTTCAAGACATATACATATTGTTCACATCAAGCTCGTTAATAGCTGCATAGTAGAGCTTATATTTATCACATTGAGCTAGCTAGCTATCCGCACATGCTTCCTATTTACCGCCCATCGCTAACTGATACCTTACTCTCTCGTCTCAGATTGCCACCTGATATACGTTGTCTGAGTGACACCTGCCGAATGTAGCAACGTTACTATTCGAAAGCCCTGGACTGTGACCAAGATCATGGACAAAGGTATACACATCTCTTGGTTGTCTGTCAACCTCTTGTTGTAAGTTGTTGCCATATATGTTGTCATCATAATCCATAGACTCCATCATTATCCCTCGACTGGGATAAAAGACATCAAAAGAACAGCAACACAGGCTTTCGTTGGGGGTGGCGGTGTTGTGCCCAAACGCAGGAGCTCTTCAAGGTTAGACTGTTACTCACTTGTGTCAATGTAACAGTATAGCTTCCGTCCCTCGCCTCGCCCCAACCTGGGCTCGAACCAGGGACCCTCTGCGCACATCAAAAACTGACACCCCACGAAGAATCGTTACCCATCGCGCCACAAAAGCCGCGGCCCTTGCAGCGCAAGGGGAACAACTACTTAAGGTCGCAGAGCGAGTGACGTCACCGATTGAAACGCTATTAGCGCGCACCACCGCTAACTAGCTAGCCATTTCACCGGTTACATCAAATCAGATGTTATTTGTTACATTTGCCAAATACAACAGGTGTAGACCTTACAGTGAAATGCTTACTTACAAGCCCTTAACCAACAATGCAGTTTTAAGAAAATACCCCCAAAAATTAAGAAATCAAAGTAACAAATAATTAAAGAGCAGCAGGGGGGATACCGGTACAGAGTCAATGTGCAGGGGCACCGGTTAGTTGAGGTTGAGGAAATATGTACATGTAGGTAGAGTTATTAAAGTGGCTATGCATAGATAATAACAACAGCGAGTAGCAGCGGTATAAAAGAGAGGGAGGGGGGGCAATGCAAATAGTCTGGGTAGCCATTTTATTAGATGTTCAGGAGTCTTATGGCTTGGGGGTAGAAGCTGTTTGGACCTAGACTTGGTGCTCCAGGAAACCGCTTGCTGTGCGGTAGCAGAGAGAACAGTCTATGTCCAGCTTAATGTTATAGCTTACTCTGAAAGCACCTTTTCCAGCTTCAATCTTTCCACTAGTTTTAAACTGAAAGATGAACATGACACCTTGTACAGTTCAGTGACTCAAATGAACTGCCTACACATCTGACCACTGGACCGCATTTGTTCTGCATCACCTACCTACTGAATTTGTAGTAGGCCTGGCGAAAAGATACAATGCCTTGCATAAGTATTCACCCCCTTGGCGTTTCTCCTATTTTGTTGCATTACAACCTGTAATTTAAATAGATTTTTATTTGGATTTCATGTAATGGACATACACAAAATAGTCCAAATTGGTGAAGTGAAATAAAAAAATTAACTTGTGGTGTGTACATATATATTCGTTCCCTTTGCTATGAAGCCCCTAAATAAGATCTGGTGCAACCAGTAACCTTCAGAAGTCACATAATTAGTTAGATTGCACACAGGTGAACTTTATTTAAGTGTCACATGATCTCAGTATATATATATATCTGTTCTGAAAGGCCCCAGAGTCTGCAACACCACTAAGCAAGGAGCACCACCTAGCAAGCGGCACTATGAAGACCAAGGAGCTCTCCAAACAGGTCAGAGACAAAGATGTGGAGAAGTACAGATAAGAGTTAGGTTATAAAAAAATATCGGAAACTTTGAAAATCCCACGGCGCACCATTAAATCCATTATTAAAAAAATAGAAAGAATATGGCACCACAACAAACCTGCCAAGAGTGCTGCCCACCAAAACTCACGAACCAGGCAAGGAAGGCATTAATCAGAGAGGCAACAAAGAGACCAAAGATAACCCTGAAGGAGCTGCAAAGCTCCCCAGCAGAGATTGGAGTATGTCCATAGGACCACTTTAAGCCGTACACTCCACAGATTTGGGCATTACGGAAGAGTGGCCAGAAAAAAATAAGCAAACATGTTTGGTGTTCGCCAAAAGGCATGTGGGATACTCCCCAAACATATGGAAGAAGGTACTCTGGTCAGATGAGACTAAAATGTAGGTTTTTGGGCATCAAGGAAAATGCTATGTGGTGCAAACCCCGAGAATACCATCCCTACAGTGAAGCGTGGTGGCAGCATCATGCTGTAAGGAGGTTTTTCATCGGCAGGGACTGGGAAACTGGTCAGAGTTGAAGGAATGATGGATGGCTCTAAATACAGGGAAATTCTTGAGGGAAACCTGTTTCAATCTTCCAGAGATTTGAGACTGGGGCAGAGGTTCACCTTCTAGCAGGACAATGACCTTAAGCATACTGCTAAAGCAACACTTGAGTGGTTTAAGGGGAAACATTTAAATGTCTTGGAATGGCCTAGTCAAAGCCCAGACCTCAATCCAATTGAGAATCTTTTTTTATTTAACTAGGCAAGTCAGTTAAGAACAAATTCTTATTTTCAATGACAGCCTAGGAAGAGTGGGTTAACTGCCTTGTTCAGGGGCAGAACGACAGATTTGTACCTTGTCAGCTCAGCAATTTGAACTTGCAACCTTTCAATTACTAGCCCAATGCTCTAACCACTAGGCTACCCTGCCACCCCAGAATCTGTGATATGACTTATTATTTGTTGTTTGTTTCACGATGAAAAAAAATAATATTTTGCATCTTCAAAGTGGTAAATCTTGTGTAAATCAAATGTACAAACCCCCCAAAAATCTATTTTAATTCCAGGTTGTAAGGCAACAAAATAGGAAAAATGCCAACGGTATACTTTCGCAAGCCACTGTAGCTCAGGGTTGCTGTCTGTTGCCGCTCTGGTGGCTATATGATATCTAACCTGTTCCTCTCTTACTCCCAGGTCAATTAAGAGGAAGAAGTTTGATGATGAGCTGGTGGAGAGCAGCCTGGCCAAGTCATCTAGCAGGGCGAAGGGTCCACCTGTCATCGAGCCAATCCGCTGCTCTGGGAGCGAACCCTCATTCAATGAGAAGAAGAAGGTGGAGGGAAGGAATTGAATCCAAAGAGAGGGTGGTGTTATTGTGGGTAGCTCATACGAGAAACGTAGAGGGAGATACCGTTAGTTGTTCAATTTGCTCTATTCTGCTTTTTATATGGTCAGGTCTTTCTTTGCTTCTAGACTCTTGATCATCACCCTATTAAATGGCATGTAAGGGTGATACCTAATAAGGGTGTCTGAAAGATGACAAAATGCCTACTAGTGTAAATGCTGAATGAGGCGAAGGAGATGCCTCATTGGTTCCATTCCTCCATGCCCCCTTATGTTAGGTGTCCAAGTCCAGCACGACCCTCATACTGCCCCTCACCATGATGATCAGCCCCCCATCCATTGCCAAGAGGGTGAAGAAGAGTAAGCAGCCCCTCCAGATCACCAAAGACCTGGGACGCTGGAAACCCTCCGACGACCTGCTGCTCATCAATGCTGTGCTACAGGTAACAGACCTAAATATAATTTAAGATACACTATTGAAATAAACTGAACAAAAATATAAATGCAAAATGGAAAGTGTTGGTTTCATGAGCTGAAATAATAAAAAAATCCCAGACATTTTCCATACACACAAAAACTGTATTTCTCTCAACTTTTGTGCACAAATTTGTTTACATCTCTGTTGGTGAGCATTTCTCCTTTTCCAAGATAATCCATCCACCTGACAGGTGTGGCATATCAAGAAGCTGATTAAACAACATGATCATTACACAGGTGCACATTGTGCTGGGGACAATAAAAGGCCACTTGAAAATGTGCAGTTTTGTCACACAACACAATGCCACAGATATATCAAGTTTTCAGGGAGCGTGCAATTGGCATGCTGACTGCAGGAATGTTCACCAGAGCTGTTGCCAAAGAATTGAATGTTCATTTATTTACCATAAACTGCTTCCGTTGTTTTTGAGAATTTGGCAGTACGTATCCAACCAGCCTCACAACTGCAAACCAAGTGTCACCACGCCAGCCCAGGACCTCCACATCTGACTTCTTCACCTGCGGAATCATCTGGGGGGGGCCTCCGAGGCCCACCCATGGCTGCACCCCTGCCCAGTTGGGTGAAATCCGTAGATTAAGGCCTGATTTATTTATTTCACTTGCCTTATTTACTTATGAACTGTAACTTGGTAAAAACGTTAAAATTGTTGCATGTTGCGTTTTATATTTTTGTTCAGTATATAACTGAATTATCAGTGCTATAAATCATTGGAATTTTGCAGATAGTGTACTGTGTAAACATTGACCTTGATTAATGTAAATTGTGAACTCTCAATGTGTATCCAGATGATTTTTCTATGGATGTAAACTCAGCAAAAAAAGAAACGTCTTCTCACTGTCAACTGCGTTTATTTTCAGCAAACTTAACATGTGTAAATATTTGTAGGAACATAACAAGATTCAACAACTGAGACATAAACTGAACAAGTTACACAGACATGTGACTAACAGAAATGGAATAATGTGTCCCTGAACAAAGGGGGGGTCAAAATCAAAAGTAACAGTCAGTATCTGGTGTGGCCGTCAGCTGCATTAAGTACTGCAGTGCATCTCCTCATGGACTGCACCAGATTTGCCAGTTCTTGCTGTGAGATGTTACCCCACTCTTCCACTAAGGCACCTGCAAGTTCCCAGACATTTCTGGGGGGGAATGGCCCTAGCCCTCACCCTCCGATCCAACAGGTTTGAGACATGTTCAATGGGATTGAGATCTGGGCTCTTTGCTGGCCATGGCAGAACACTTACATTCCTGTCTTGCAGGAAATCACGCACAGAACGAGCAGTATGGCTGGTGGCATTGTCATGCTGGAGGGTTATGTCAGGATGAGCCTGCAGGAAGGGTACCACATGAGGGAGGAGGATGTCTTCCCTGTAATGCACAGCATTGAGATTGCCTGCAATGACAACAAGCTCAGTCCGATGATGCTGTTACACACTGTCCCAGACCATGACGGACCCTCCACCTCCAAATCGATCCCGCTCTAGAGTACAGGCCTCGGTGTAACGCTCATTCCTTCGACGATAAACACGAATCCGACCATCACCCCTGGTGAGACAAAACCGCGACTCGTCAGTGAAGAGCACTTTTTACCAGTCCTGTCTGGTCCAGTGACGGTGGGTTTGTGCCCATAGGCAACGTTGTTGCCGGTGATGTCTGGTGAGGACCTGCCTTACAACAGGCCTACAAGCCCTCAGTCCAGCCTCTCTCAGCCTATTGCGGACAGTCTGAGCACTGATGGAGGGATTGTGCGTTGCTGGTGTAACTCGGGCAGTTGTTGTTGCCTTCCTGTACCTGTCCCGGAGGTGTGATGTTCGGATGTACCAATCCTGTGCAGGTGTTACATGTGGTCTGCCACTGCGAGGACGATCAGCTGTCCGTCCTGTCTCCCTGTAGCGCTGTCTTAGGCGTGTCACAGTACGGACATTGCAATTTATTGCCCTGGCCACATCTGCAGTCCTCATGCCTCCTTGCAGCGTGCCTAAGGCACGTTCACGCAGATGAGCAGGGACCCTGGGCATCTTTCTTTTGGTGTTTTTCAGAGTCAGTAGAAAGGCCTCTTTAGTGTCCTAAGTTTTCATAACTGTGAACTTAATTGCCTAAGGTCTGTAAGCTGTTAGTGTCTTAACGACCGTTCCACAGGTGCATGTTCATTAATTGTTTATGGTCCGTTGAAGAAGGAAAGGGCAACGGTGTTTAAACCCTTTACAATGAAGAGCCGTGAAGTTATTTGGATTTTTACAAATTGTCTTTGAAAGACAGGGTCCTGAAAGGGACGTTTATTTTTTTTGCTGAGTTTATATTATGGTAATGCACTGAAACTGTAAGTGGCTGCAACTGACTGTGTGTGTGGGTGCTATTAGATGACAGATCTGACCTCTGTTCATCTGGGGGTGAAGTTCAGCTGTCGTTTCACCCTGCGGGAGATCCAGGAGCGCTGGTACGCACTGCTCTACGACCCCGTCATTTCCAAGTAAGAACTTCACCACAACCCACATACCCTTGGCCTGTGTTGTAATACTCAGACTTGACTCGGACTCAAGTCACGATTTTCATGACTCGACTCGGACTCGACCAGTGGTGACTCGGACTTGGGCCAGGACTCGACTAGTTGTGACTGTTGTCAGAAAGTCTCACTTTTGCATAATTCAACTTACCAACAATAACTGCAAATGGTAGCTGTATTATCAAATCCAAAATGTATTTACAAAAAATGTGAATCAAATGTTATTTGTCACAAGATTCGTAAACAACAGGTGTAGACTAACATTGAAACGCTTACTTTTCCAACAATGCAGGGTTAAAGATGAAATAAACTCACCAAAAAAAGAAACGTCCTCTCACTGTCAACTGCGTTTATTTTCAGTAAACTTAACATGTGTAAATATTTGTAGGAACATAACAAGATTCAACAACTTAGACATAAACTGAACAAGTTCCACAGACATGTGACTAACAGAAATGGAATAATGTGTCCCTGAACAAAGGAGGGGTCAAAATCAAAAGTAACAGTCAGTACAGTGAGGGGGAAAAAGTATTTGATCCCCTGCTGATTTTGTACGTTTGCCCACTGACAATGAAATGATCAGTCTAGAATTTTAATGGTAGGTTTATTTGAACAGTGAGAGACAGAATAACAACAACAAAAATCCAGAAAAACGCATGTCAAAAATGTTATAAATTGATTTGCATTTTAATGAGGGAAATAAGTATTTGACCCCCTCTCAATCAGAAAGATTTCTGGCTCCCAGGTGTCTTTTATACAGGTAACGAGCTGAGATTAGGAGCACACTCTTAAAGGGAGTACTCCTAATCTCAGTTTGTTACCTGTATAAAAGACACCTGTCCACAGAAGCAATCAATCAATCAGATTCCAAACTCTCCACCATGGCCAAGACCAAAGAGCTCTCCAAGGATGTCAGGGACAAGATTGTAGACCTACACAAGGCTGGAATGGGCTACAAGACCATCGACAAGCAGCTTGGTGAGAAGGTGACAACCGTTGGTGCGATTATTCGCAAATGGAAGAAACACAAAATAACTGTTAATTTCCCTCGGCCTGGGGCTCCATGCAAGATCTCACCTCGTGGAGTTGCAATGATCATGAGAACGGTGAGGAATCAGCCCAGAACTACTCTGGAGGATCTTGTCAATAATCTCAAGGCAGCTGGGACCATAGTCACCAAGAAAACAATTGGTAACACACTACGCCGTGAAGGACTGAAATCCTGCAGCGCCCACAAGGTCCCCCTGCTCAAGAAAGCGCATATACATGCCCGTCTGAAGTTTGCCAATGAACATCTGAATGATTCAGAGGACAACTGGGTGAAAGTGTTGTGGTCAGATGAGTCATGTTTTGCAGAGGGTCAAATACTTATTTCCCTCATTAAAATGCAAATCAATGTATAACATTTTTGACATGCGTTTTTCTGGATTTATTTGTTATTCTGTCTCTCACTGGTCAAATAAACCTACCATTACAATTCTAGACTGATAATTTCTTTGTCAGTGGGCAAACGTACAAATCAGCAGGGGATCAAATACTTTTTTCCCCTCACTGTATCTGGTGTGGCCACCAGCTGCATTAAGTACTGCAGTGCGTCTCCTCATAGACTGCACCAGATTTGCCCGTTCTTGCTGTGAGATGTTACCCCACTCTTCCACCAAGGCAGCTGCAAGTTCCCGGACATTTCTGGGGGGGAATGGCCCTAGCCCTCACCCTCTGATCCAACAGGTTTGAGACATGCTCAATGGGATTGAGATCTGGGCTCTTTGCTGGCCATGGCAGAACACTTACATTCCTGTCTTGCAGGAAATCACGCACAGAATGAGCAGTATGGCTGGTGGCATTGTCATGCTGGAGGGTTATGTCAGGATGAGCCTGCAGGAAGGGGACCACATGAGGAGGATGTCTTCCCTGTAGCGCATTGCATTGAGATTGCCTGCAATGACACCAAGCTCAGTCCGATGATGCTGTGACACACCGCCCCAGACCATGACGGACCCTCCACCTCCAAAATCGATCCCGCTCCAGAGTACAGGCCTCGATGTAACGCTCATTCCTTCGACGATAAACGCGAATCCGACCATCACCCCTGGTGAGACAAAACCGTGACTCATCAGTGAAGAGCACATTTTGTCAGTCCTGTCTGGTCCAGCGACGGTGGGTTTGTGCCCATAGGTGACGTTGTTGCCGGTGATGTCTGGTGAGGACCTGCCTTACAACAGGCCTACAAGCCCTCAGTCCAGCCTCTCTCAGCCTATTGCGGACAGTCTGAGCACTGATGGAGGGATTGTGCGTTGCTGGTGTAACTTGGGCAGTTGTTGTTGCCTTCCTGTACCGCAGGTGTGATGTTCGGATGTACCAATCCTGTGCAGGTGTTGTTACACGTGGTCTGCCACTGCGATGACGACCAGCTTTCCGTCCTGTCTCCCTGTAGCGCTGTCTTAGGCGTGTCACAGTACGGACATTGCAATTTATTGCCCTGGCCACATCCGCAGTCCTCATGCCTCCTTGCAGCATGCCTAAGGCACGTTCACGCAGATGAGCAGGGACCCCGGGCATCTTTATTTTGGTGTTTTTCAGAGTCAGTAGAAAGGCCTCTTTAGTGTCCTAAGTTTTCATAACTGTGACCTTAATTGCCTACCGTTTATAAGCTGTTAGTGTCTTAACAACCGTTCCACAGGTGCATGTTCATTAATTGTTTATGGTTCATTGAACAAGCATGGGAAACAGTGTTTAAACCCTTTACATTGAAGATCTGTGAAATTAAGTTGTAAAAATCCAAATATCTTAAAGACAGGGTCCTGAAAAAGGGACGTTTCTTATTTTGCTGAGTGTGTGTGTGTATATGTATATGTATATGTATATATATATATATATATATATACTGCTCAAAAAAATAAAGGGAACACTTAAACAACACATCCTAGATCTGAATGAAATAAATAATCTTATTAAATACTTTTTTCTTTACATAGTTGAATGTGCTGACAACAAAATCACACAAAAATAATCAATGGAAATCCAATTTATCAACCCATGGTGGTCTGGATTTGGAGTCACACTCAAAATTAAAGTGGAAAACCACCCTACAGGCTGATCCAACTTTGATGAAATGTCCTTAAAACAAGTCAAAATGAGGCTCAGTAGTGTGTGTGGCCTCCACGTGCCTGTATGACCTCCCTACAATGCCTGGGCATGCTCCTGATGAGGTGGCGGATGGTCTCCTGAGGGATCTCCTCCCAGACCTGGACTAAAGCATCCGCCAACTCCTGGACAGTCTGTGGTGCAACGTGGCGTTGGTGGATGGAGCGAGACATGATGTCCCAGATGTGCTCAATTGGATTCAGGTCTGGGGAACGGGCGGGCCAGTCCATAGCATCAATGCCTTCCTCTTGCAGGAACTGCTGACACACTCCAGCCACATGAGGTCTAGCATTGTCTTGCATTAGGAGGAACCCAGGGCCAACCGCACCAGCATATGGTCTCACAAGGGGTCTGAGGATCTCATCTCGGTACCTAATGGCAGTCAGGCTACCTCTGGCAAGCACATGGAGGGCTGTGCGGCCCCCCAAAGAAATGCCACCCCACACCATGACTGACCCACCACCAAACCGGTCATGCTGGAGGATGTTGCAGGCAGCAGAACGTTCTCCACGGCGTCTCCAGACTCTGTCACGTCTGTCACATGTGCTCAGTGTGAACCTGCTTTCATCTGTGAAGAGCACAGGGCGCCAGTGGCGAATTTGCCAATCCTGGTGTTCTCTGGAAAATGCCAAACGTCCTGCACGGTGTTGGGCTGTAAGCACAATCCCCACCTGTGGACGTCGGGCCCTCATACCACCCTCATGGAGTCTGTTTCTGACCGTTTGAGCAGACACATGCACATTTGTGGCCTGCTGGAGGTCATTTTGCAGGGCTCTGGCAGTGCTTCTCCTGCTCCTCCTTGCACAAAGGCGGAGGTAGCGGTCCTGCTGCTGGGTTGTTGCCCTCCTACGGCCTCCTCCACGTCTCCTGATGTACTGGCCTGTCTCCTGGTAGCGCCTCCATGCTCTGGACACTACGCTGACAGACACAGCAAACGTTCTTGCCACAGCTCGCATTGATGTGCCATCCTGGATGAGCTGCACTACCTGAGCCACTTGTGTGGGTTGTAGACTCCGTCTCATGCTACCACTAGTGTGAAAGCACCGCCAGCATTCAAAAGTGACCAAAACATCAGCCAGGAAGCATAGGAACTGAGAAGTGGTTTGTGGTCCCCACCTGCAGAACCACTCCTTTATTGGGGGTGTCTTGCTAATTGCCTATAATTTCCACCTGTTGTCTATTCCATTTGCACAACAGCATGTGAAATTTATTATCAATCAGTGTTGCTTCCTAAGTGGACAGTTTGATTTCACAGAAGTGTGATTGACTTGGAGTTACATTGTGTTGTTTAAGTGTTCCCTTTATTTTTTTGAGCAGTATATATATATATATATATATATATATATATACTGTGTATATATGTATATATGTATATATATATATATATATATATATATATATATATATATATATATATATATAGTGACTAACAATAATGATTAAAAATAATGTGGCTATACGGTGCATTTGAAAGTATTCAGACCCCTTGACTTTTTCCACATTTTGTTATGTTACAGCCTTATTCTAAAATTGATTAGTTTCTTTCCTCATCAATCTACACACAATAACCCATAATGACAAAGCAAAAACATATTTTTTCCCCCCTCAAATTTATAATAAATGAAATATCACATTTTACAGAAGTAATTCAGACCCTTTACTCAGTACTTTGTTGAAGCATCATAGGCAGCGATTACAGGCTTGAGTCTTCTTGGGTATGACACTACTACAAATACACACCTGTATTTGGGGAGTTTCTCCCATTCTTTTCTGCAGATCCTCTCAAGCTCTGTCAGGTTGGAATGGGGAGCATCGCAGCACAGCTATTTTCAGGTCTCTCCAGAGATGTTCGATCGGGTTCAAATCCGGGCTCTGGTGGGGCCACTCAAGCACATTGAGGCTTGTCCTGAAGCCACTCCTGCGATGTCTTGGCTCTGTGCTTAGGGTCGTTGTCCTGTTGGAAGGTGAACCTTTGCCCCAGTCTGAGGTCCTGAGCGCTTTGGAACATGTTTTCATCAAGGATCTCTCTGTACTTTGCTCTGTTCATCTTTCCCTCGATCCTTACTAGTCTCCCAGTCCCTACCGCTGAAAAACATCCATACATCATGATGGTGCCACCACCATGCTTCACCGTAGGGATGGTGCCAGGTTTCCTCCAGACGTGACGCTTGCCATTCAGGCTAAATAGTTAAATCTGGTTTCTCATGGTCTGAGAGTCCTTTAGGTGGCTTTTGGCAAACTCCAAGCGGGCTGTCATGTGCCTTTTACTGAGGAGTGGTTTCCGTCTGGCCACTACCATAAAGGCATGATTTGGTGGAGTGCTGCAGAGATGTTTGTGCTTCTGGAAGGTGCTCCCATCTCCACAGAAGAGCTCTGTCAGAGTGACCATTGGGTTCTTGGTCACCTCCCTGACCAAGGCCCTTCTCCCCCGATTGCTCAGTTTGGCTGGGCAGCCAGCTCTAAGAACAGTCTTGGTGATTCCAAACCTCTTCTGTTTAAGAATGATGGAGGCCACTGTGTTCTTGGGGACCTTCAATGCTGCAGACATTTTTTTGGTACCCTTCCCCAGATCTGTGCCTTGACACAGATCTTGTCTCGGAGCTCTACAGACAATTCCTTTGACCTCATGGCTTGGTTTTTGCTCTGACATGCACTGTCAACTGTGGGACCTTGTATAGACCGGTGTGTGCCTTTCCTAATCATGTCCAATCAATTGAATTTACCAGAGTTGTAGAAACATCTCAAGGTTGATCAATGGAAACAGGATGCACCTGAAATCAATTTATAGTCTCATAGCAAAGGGTCTGAATGCTTTAAATCAGGTATTTATGTTGTTAATCCATTTGCAAAATGTTTTTCGTTTTGTCATTATGGCGTATTGTGCAGGGGTACGAGGTAATTGAGGTAGCTATGTACGTATAGTAGGGGTAAAGTGACTAGGCAACCAGATGGACAGTAGCAGCAGTGGTCCAGTGTGTGGGCATTGTCAGTGCAAGAGAGTTGGTGCAAAAAAGGGTCAATGCAGGTAGTCTGGGTAGCCATTTGATTCGCTATTTAGAAGTCATTGCTTGGGGTAGAATCTGTTCAGAGTCCTGTTGGTTCCAGACTTGGTTCAGGCCATGCAGTAGCAGAGAGAACAGTCTGAGTTGGGTGGTTGAAGTCTTAGATTTTTCTTTGGCCCTTCCCCTGACACCGCCTGGTATAGAGGTCCTGATTGGCAGGGAGCTCGGCCCCAGTGATGTACTAGGCCGTACTTGCCGCCCTCTATAGCGCTTTGCGGTCGGGTGCCTTGCAGTTGCTGTACCAAGCTGTGGTGCAGCTGTAAAACATTTTCATGATTTGAGGGCCCATGCCAAATCTTTTCAGGCTGCTGAGGGGGAAGAAGCATTGTCGTGCCCTCTTCACAACTGTGTGGGTGGGGGTGTATGGACCATGTTAATTCCTTAGTGATGTGGACACAGAGGAGCTCTCGACCCGCTCCACTACAGCCCCATCGATGTTGAGGGAAAGGTTGTTTTCCTTGCGCCACACTGCCAGGTCTGACCTCTGCCCTATAGGCTGCCTCATCATCGTCAGTGGTCAGTCATGTCGTCAGCAGACTTGATGGTGTTGGAGTTGTGTGTGGCAGTGCAGTCGTGGGTGAACGGGGATTACAGGAGGTGACTAAGCACACACCCCTGAGGGGTCCCTGTGTTGATGATCAGACTGGCGGAAGTGTTGTTGCCTACCCTCAACGCCTGGTGGCAGCACATCAGGAAGTCCAGATCCAGTTGCAGAGGGAGGTGTTCAGTCCCAGGGTCCTGAGCTTGATATTTAGTATTTGTTAGGATCCCCAATTAGCTGCTGCCGAGGCATCGGCTACTCTACCTGGGGTTCAAACAGGAAACAACACATTTGAAAATGCATAATATACATACATAGCACTAAATTTACACTACAATTTAGCCATTCAGCAGACGCTCCCATCCAGAACGACCCACAGCCAGTGCATTCATCTTAATATAGCCAGGCGAGACAATCACATATCACAGTCATATCCCAACAATTTATCACATACATAATACAATACAAAATGTATTAACATTTCTGTGTCTCTTCACAGTCCCCGTCGTGCCATAAGTTGTTCTTTTATCTTTTTTTTAACTAGTTTTATTGCTAGCTTGAGTTTCCTGGGGTGGCAGAGTTCCATTTAGTCATGGATTTATTTAATACTGTGTTTCCCAGCCTTTGTTCCGGACCTAAAGACTGTGAAGAGACCTCTGGTTGCATGTTGTGTGATACCGATGAGTGTTCGAAGTGTCAGAACTGTGTGCCAACTGCTTGAACAGACAGATAAGTACCTTCAACCCCTCACACAACAACTAATACCGATGCGGTCAATCTCTGTACTTTGAGCTAGGAGAGATTGACATGCATGCCGTTGACATTCACCCTGCGTGTACATCTAAGTGCAATACGTGCAATTTGCAATAAGTGCAATGGCAAGTGCAACGGCAAGTGCAATTTGTCTATGTTCTTCTTTGCTGCAACTGACCACACAACTGGACACTAGTCCAGGTGCAACCAAACTCGGCCTGTGGGACCTGTCTGGTTGACTGAGATGTTAAGAAAGCAGAGCAACGCCTTATCTTGGACAGACCTCTTCCCATTTTAGCAACCATTGAGTCAATATGTTTTGACCATGATACATTAGCTTGCTATCTAGGTTGACCCCCCCCCCCCCAGCAGTTTAGTCTCTTCAAATTTCTCAATAGTCACATTATGATGAGCTTGGAGGGGACTTTGTTGTTGAATGCTGAGCTCTAGTCAATGAACAGCATTCTTACATTGGAATTCCTTTTGTCCAGGTGGGTGAGATCAGTGTGGAGTGCAATAGAGATTGCGGTATGCGAATTACTGGGTCCAGTGTGTCTGGGATGATGGTGTTAATGTGAGCCATGACCAGCCTTTCAAAGCAATTCATGGCTAAAGATGTGAGTGCCACAGGGTGATAGTCATTTAGGCAGGTTACCTTGGTGTTCTTAGGCATGGGGTCTATGCTGGTCTGCTTGAAACAAGTTGGTATTACAGACTGGGTCAGGGATAGTGTCACAGGTGTAGCCGTGTTGAATAGACCAAATCGCAGCCGGGATATGAATGCTCATCTTTTAATTACTTTAGAATAAAGCATACACGGGAAACCAATAAACATGAACGACTAGACAGTTTCACAGGCTATGTACTTACATACAGCAGTGCGAAATAAAACAACCCACAAAAACCAGGTGACAAACACACTCCTAATATATGACTCCCAATAAGGAACAACGATAACCAGCTGTCCCTGATCGGGAGCCACACAGACCAACATAGAAACAGAAATACTAGACAAACACATACCCAGTACTTCTGCCACGTCCTGACCACAATACTAAACAACTACTCCCTCTGCTGGTCAGGACGTGACAGATAGGTTCAAAATGTCAGTGAAGAAACTAGCCAGCTGTTCAGTGCATGCTCTGAGTATGCGTCCTGGTATTCCGTCTGGCCCTGCTGCCTTGCAAATGTTAACCTGTTTAACCCTTTGACACGTACCAACACACGGTGTGATCATTCTACAGTGGTCCCTGTAGCGTATGCTCAAACCTGTGGGATTAGAACGCTTTTTAGAACAACCAGTTACAATTGTTGCAACAGTCAGCGTTTGAGTGTTCAGACATTCACAAAAGTAACGACAGCATTACATAATCATCCAAACCGGAAAATGTAGGCTACATTAGTCTTAGCGCTAACTGAGGAAAGAGTGACCTAACACAAGCGGTCATATTTATCTAACTCTGGGCTGACAGAAACCATAATATGATTTAGCTAATAGCAATTACTATTTACAATTCTTCACATCACAGGTGAGCTCACCATTGAACAAAATAATTGAGTAAATCACTTTCTAAAAAGCTAAAGTAATCCGATGATGTGGTGTTTGTGCCCGCCGCCATGTTTTTTATTTTTTTTTCACATCAAACAGGTTAGAAGAGGAGACGATGAGTTTGGTCTGTTTGCAGTATGCAAGTTGAAGGGGGTGTGTCATCTACCATCATTCACTTCCGGAAGTTTACTTGAAAGATGAGTGAACCATCCCTTCACCTCATTTTGTTATAACATCTTAGGTCTGAGAGACGTTTACGTGACACCCAGAATGCATTGTACGATGTCAACAAACATGACGCCACACCTAGCTTGCAAATATCTTAGCATTAGCTCATCATACTCAGTACAACCTTCAAAAAATGATTTTACACACATCATGTGTGTCCATTACATTCAAAGCAAGATTCGAAATGCATGATTTGTCACCATGTGAATAAAACAGTATAGACCTTATGCTCCATACATGCATGCTACAGTAGAAATGATATATAGAAAATAAGGCATTTACTTTGGTAGGAAAGCACACATGTCCAAAGTTATTATTTGAAAGGAAAACAATAATGAAGGCATTGTGGGCGCCAGCCGGAAAATGTGCCAGGGGGAATAGGTTCATGCAAGGCCTGTTCTGACTGGAGATGTGCAGATCTCTGCATACTTGATCTTGGGAAACACTGGGGAAGTGCTTTGGCTCTCGGTGGAGAGAGAAGTTTGTCCGGCTCAGTAAAGCCTCAAACATAAATTGTCCGTAACAGTGAAATGGGCTACTTCTACAGTGCATTCGGAAAGTATTCAAACCCCTGCACTTTTTCCACATTTTGTCACGTTACAGCCTTATTCTAAAATGTATTAAATGTGTGCCTTTCCAAATCATGTCCAATCAATTGTATTTACCACAAGTAGACTCCAAGTTGTAGAAACAGCTCAAGGATGATCAATGGAAACAGGATGTACCTGAGCTCAATTTCGAGTCTCATAGCAAAGGGTCTGAATACATATGTAAATAAGGTATCTCTTATTATTTTTTTATAAATTTGGAAACATTTCTAAAAACTTGAGGAAATAAAACAATTGAATCCATTTTAGAATAAGGCTGTAACAAAATGTGGAAAAAGTGAAGGGGTCTGAATATTTCCCGAATGTACTGTATGTGAATTAATGAGGAGGCGTAACACACCTCAATACAAACTGTTGTAATAATTTGAAAATGACAAGTTGAAACCGCATTGAATTCAGGCTGTAACACAACAATGTGGAATAAGTCAAGGGGTATGAATTATTTCTGAAGGCACTGTACATATGGTCACTGTGGGGACAACTTCGTTGATGCACTTATTAATGAATCCGGTGACTGATTTGGTAAACTCCTCAATGTTATCGGATGAATTTTGGAACATATTCCAGTACGTGCTAGCGAAATAGTCCTGTAGCTTAGCATCTGCTTCATCGGGCCACTTCCTTATGGAGTAGAGGTCGACCGATTAATCGGAATGGCTGATTTAATTAGGGCCGATTTCAAGTTTTCATAATAATCGATAATCAGCATTTTTGGACACTGATCATGGCCGATTACATTGCACTCCACGAGGAGACTGCGTGGCAGGCTGACTACCTGTTACGCGAGTGCAGCAAGAAGACAAGGTAAGTTGCTAGCTAGCATTAAACGTATCTTATAAAAAACAATAAATCTTAACATAATCACTAGTTAACTACACATGGTTGATGGTATTACTAGTTTATCTAGCTTGTCCTGTGTTGCATATAATCGATGCGGTGCCTGTTAATTTATCATTGAATCACAGCCTACTTCGTCAAATGGGTGATTTAACAAGCGCATTTGCGAAAAAAGCACTGCCATTGCACCAATGTGTACCAAACCATGAACATCAACGCCTTTCTTAAAATCAATACACAAGTATATGGTCTGTTTGCGGTTGCGTTCTGTGCAACAGAGTCAGGGTATATGCAGCAGTTTGGGCTGCCTGGCTTGTTGCGAACTGTGTGACGACTATTTCTTCCTAACAAAGACAGCCAACTTCGCCAAACGGGGGATGATTTAACAAAAGCGCATTTGCGAAAAAAGCACAATCATGGCACGAATGTACCTAACCATAAACATCAATGCCTTTCTTAAAATCAATACACAGAAGTATATTTTTTTAAACCTGCATATTTAGTTAAAAGAAATTCATGTTAGCAGACAATATTAAACTAGGGAAATTGTGTCACTTCTCTTGCGTTCATTGCACGCAGAGTCAGGGTATATGCAACAGTTTGGGCCGCCTGGCTCGTTGCGAACTAATTTGCTAGAATTTTACATAATTATGACATAACATTTAAGGTTGTGCAATGTAACAGCGATATTTAGACTAACGGGATGCCACCCGTTAGATAAAATACGGAACGGTTCCGTATTTCACTGAAAGAATAAACGTTTTGTTTTTGAAATGATAGTTTCCGGATTTGACCATATTAATGACCTAAGGCTCGTATTTCTTTGTGTTATTATATTATAATTAAGTCTATGATTTGATAGGTTGGCATGGCAGGCGATGCGACAGCTTCATCCGGAGGCCATTGCGGCGATCCAGAGCAAAGCGCTCTTCAGTCAGGCTGAGGAGGTTCTGCTGGCTAAGATTCTTTCAGTGAGTGAGTCTTGGGTTTCTATGGTGATTTGAAATATGGAGTCACATGAGGGGAAGAAGGCCCAGATCTTGCTCTTGAAATATGGAGTGAGTCAGCTCCTACACAAAGCAACGCCCAAATATAGACTTGTGTAAAGGCTTGATGCTCTCCATTACATCTCAACCTTTAAATCATACACACAGTTCAGAGATGGTTAAATAAACACCATAAGCCAGAACCATATACAGTCCACACCATATGCATACTGAAGCTAAACATATTTAAATTTGGTTTTATTCCAGTTTTATTTTGAATTTGAGTACAGAATGTTACCTTTTTATTTGAGGGTATTTTCATACCTACTGTACTGTTTAGAAATAAAAGCACATGTATAGATGTTTCTGAACACATTACTCCAGTCATCATTCACCATTCAGTTATTGGTGACTAACCCAAAACAAACTGCAAATGCGTCCAACGAGTTTGTAGTGCCCCAAGCTTGATGTAGTCATTGTGTGCAAGGAATCTGGTACCAAATACTAAACATTTGACTAGTTTAATACACAATAGGTGAATTTGTCCAAATACTTACGATTTCTTAAAATGACAGGGACTAGATGCATGAAGTGCTTTCATTTCTAAATGGTTAAACAGATATGTATTTGCTTATGACCTTGCCTACACCTACCGACTAGTGTTTTTTAAATTATATTAGCAAAAATATATTTTATTTGGAATGGCCTATTTATTTAATGAATATGAATTCGGAGGGCAGAAATTAAATATTTAATTATTAGACGTCACTAAAGGCTTCAGTTATACTTGAATCCGGACTAGTTCTCCAGCAGATTAGTAAGAATGTCTCACCCCATGTTCAAGAATGGCCTTTTTCCCTTTTTTCAGATTACAACCTCTCACTTTCGGTTATTTGAAAATGAAATCATCTCCAAATATTGCTATTTCTAAAACAAGCCATAGTAAGTTGGTTGCAATTTCCGTTTTAATCCACCAGAAAATACAACAAATATGATGGTTAAACTCAAATATATTAATTAATAAAACAATATAAAAAATACAAGGTATAAACTTTGTAAATTAGATGAGTAGGACTGGTGGAGTTAAGTCACACATGCAGCTAACAAAAACATATGTAAATGTCTGCTCTACTCAAAATTACAACCAACTAATTGCAGCATTACAGCAAAAATGGAAGAGGCAAGTGGAAGGGGCAGAAAGTAAGGAACTTGTCTGTCGGCCCTGCGTGAAAGACCAAAATTGTCTAAAGAAAATTGTGATATAAAAAAAAGAATACCCGTTTCATTTAAGAACCAAAAAAATTGACAGCTGTGCCATATAGATTGCAAAATAGTTGGGTAGATATTTTCGATGTACCGATTCCATGGCACATGGTTTATGAAACGATACACAAAATCAATAATATATTTTTTAATATTCAATCAAAGTTGACTCTCTAATGTAATTGTCTTGAAACACACGGCCAAGGCAACAAAGGAGTAGCTCAAGAAGAAGCACATTAAGGTCCTGGAGTGGCTAGCCAGTCTCTAGACCTTAATCCCATAGAAAATCTGTGGAGGGAGCTGAAGGTTCGAGTTCCCAAACGTCAGCCTCTAAACCTTAATGACTTGGAGAAGATCTGCAAAGAGGAGTGGGACAAAATCCCTCCTGAGATGTGTGCAAACCTGGTGGACAACTACAAGAAACGTCTGACCTCTGTGATTGCCAACAAGGGTTTTGCCACCAAGTACTAAGTCATGTTTTGCAGAGGGGTCAAATACTTATTTCCCTCATTAAAATGCAAATCAATTTATAACATTTTTGACATGTGATTTCAGGATTTTTTTTGTTGTTATTCTGTCTCTCACTGTTCAAATAAACCTACCATTAAAATTATAGACTGATCATTTCTTTGTCAGTGGGCAAACGTACAAAATCAGCAGGGGATGAAATACTTTTTTCCCTCACTGTATATGGTTCTGTCATAAACTAAGTTTAATGAGGCTGGAAAAATCATTGTGGTGAATCCAAGTGGTGAAATATTTATTTTGCTGCATATATTTACGTGTGTGTGATTGATAGCACTGTATTTGTGTCAGTTTGAAGAAGTGAGTGTGCATTTGTTTAAATAAGGTGTGTGTGTTTTCTTTTTGTTTTTTTTCTTCTTCTGATGAGCAGAGCAGTCAGCCCAAGCTGGAGGTGTTCCAGGAGCTGCTTAGTAAGCACCCTAGTGTGTTCTATCCCTCCCGCACTCCCAAGAGCCTGTTGGTGCACTGGCAGCTACTCAAACAGTACTACCTGCTGGAGGACCAGAGTGGTGAGAGAAACTCAACTCGGCTTATTTGTTCATTACACATTTTACATGTTTCCCTGAGGTTAAATTCAGAGCTCCTCCCGTGTCCGTCATTTTAATCAGTGTCTCTGTCTCGTTACCCAGGGAGAGCAGGGATGAGGTGCTGGAGCATGGTGGGTTACTCAACCATAGAACCTTGCATATAAATAACACATTACTAACAAATAAAAAGGAGTCTAAGAAGGTGCTTCATTGACCAAATTCAGAGCAACTGAATGCATGTTAATGGTTTATTGGAGTAGAAATTCTTTGCGTCATCTCTCCTGCCCTTCCTCATTGTCTCCTCACTCTCAGAGCTGATGATCTCTGACCGCCATCAGAAGAGAGATAAGACAGCTGGAACAGGAGCTACCACGCTGGCAGGTCCTGGTGGACAGCATCACAGGTGAGCAATACAGTGCATTCGGAAAGTATTCAGACCCCTTAACCTTTTCCACATTTTGTTATGTTACAGCCTTATTCTAAAATGGATTAAATTGTTGGTTATGATGCTACAAGCTTGGCACAGCTGTATTTGAGGAGTTTCTCCCATTTATCTGCAGATCCTCTCAAGTGCTGTCAGGTTGGATTGGGTGCGTTGCTGCCCAGCTATTTTCAGGTCTCCATAGAGATGTTAGATCGGGTTCATTCTGGGCTTTGGATGGGCCACTCAAGAACATTCAGAGACTTGTTGCGAAGCCACTCCTCCAGACAGACAGCTTCTAACACGCTAAAGCTCAGTGGGGGAACTGACCGTACCACAGGCACTGTGTGTATGGTGCCCTGAAACTAAAGACCCCTCTGTTGTCTTGTTGCGCCGCAAAACAGCTAATTCTGTTCAGTGGAGATGGAAAAAATAAAATAGGCATTAATCTGTGTGCAGCGCTTAAAGAACATTGTGGCCAGTTGGGTTAAAAAGTTTAAACGTAACAATGTTTGTCATTATTTTCAGAAATAGCTAATCGGCCCCACCCATTGCAAGTCAAAATGTGATTGGTTCATTTCACTGTCATTCTAAAATTCGGCTCTAATACAGTTGTATGGCTGAGGCCTTCTTCTGAAGGCCTTCTTCTGAACCACCAAAGAAAATCCTGATTGGATATTTTTTTCTCTTCAGCATTAATCTTTCTCTTTACAACACAAACACAACATTTTTATTAAATTGGAGACCCATTTTGACAGTGTGGTCCACAGACATGTTGGCTCTGTAGGCGAACTGCAGGGGGTCAATGAGGGCATCTGTGATGGTTTTGAGGTGGGATAGGATAAGGATCTCGAATAGGATAGGGGGGATTTATAGCCTAGTATCAGTCTAATTGAGGTGTAGACAATAGAACTTGTTAACGCGGCTGCATTAACTTCTAACATGGCTGCATGGGATTTGTCAGATTGTAAAGTCGGGTGATTTCGTTGCGTCCAATAGCCTTTCGCGGACACTGCCAACGCAAGGAGCCGCTTGTGGATTTGACAATCGCTATGCGGGTGTCGGCTACTGCGGATCTGATAGAATCTAGCCCTTTATGTTGTTTTGTTCCCAGGGATGAACTCTCCAGACTTTGACAACCAGACACTGGCAGCGCTGAGAGGCCGGATGGTTCGCTACCTTATGAGGTCACGAGAGGTGAGCAGCTAATTTCAGATTTGCCAGTTAACTGAATTTACATTACAGACTGTCCAAGACCAAATTATATTAGCACCATAGTAAGATGACTGTGGAGCAGGTTAATTATACGGAAATGTATGCTTAGAAAATATGAAAATATATGCACACTTGACTGTAACTTGCTTTGGTCTGCTAAATGTCCTATATTTTATGAAGCTGATCTGACTGTTCCTCTAGATCACCCTGGGCAGAGCCACCAAGGACAAGCAGATTGATGTAGATCTGTCTCTGGAAGGGCCTGCCTGGAAGATCTCCAGGAAACAAGGTGACTCACTACATCACGTGCAGCACCATGACATAGGTCCTCATTTAACACTGGTTGTGTCTGAAATGGCACCCTATGGGGTGGCGCTATGGGCCCTGGTCAAAAATGGTGCACTATGTAAAGAATAGGATGCCATTTCAGACACAACTCCTATCTGCATGATCTGGGTCTGAAGCTGAACAACCAGTATTATCTGGACTCTACAGGGCAGTGCTTGCCTTGTCCTCACGTCACCTTAGTGAAATTATACCCTGTTCAAATGTGACTGTTTTCTGCTAAACTTCTATCATGAGGTAATATTATCAGGACTTGATCTAGTTTGTCATTGTGTGTTTATAACTGGTTCATAATTCTATGTCCATAATGTACAGGGATCGTTAAACTGAAGAACAACGGGGACTTCTTCATAGCCAATGAAGGCCGCAGGCCCATCTACATAGACGGCAGACCAGTCTTGTCTGGCTACAAGTGGAAACTCAACAACAACTCTGTGGTGGAGGTGTGTGGATGGTTCTGGACAACTTAAATGGCAGGGAATATGATTGAGAAATCTGTTAAAAGTGGCAAAGGGTATATTTCATAAACAACAACAGCCACCTCTTATAATACATGAACCTCACAACAAGTAATTTGTCTCTCCAGATTGCCGGTCTTCGTTTTGTATTCCTGATCAACCAGGAGCTGATCTCACTCATCAAGGCAGAAGCAGCTAAGATGAACCAGCAGTGAGAGAGTGAGAGCTGTGCTGCCTCAGTGGAGCAGAGGCCAAGGGACATGCCTTTGTCTACTGCCCAGCCAGCTCCTACATACAGAGCAACATACGGTGGCCTCCAGTGGACACACTGTACACCACCAGGAGCCTAGTAGATGAGGTCCACATGAGGGAGCACAGACTTGAATGAAAGGAACCCAGAACCCCTTTGGTCATGGTTATACAGTGGAGTAAGAGCAGGACACCCACACACTGAGAATGGTTGTGATATTTGGTAACCTTTCCACTGCTGGGCATTTTAAGGTGAATCCCATCTCAAAGACCCTCAATTATACTTTCATAACTACAGGACCATAACACCAGTTTAGTCTTGTTTAAATTGGCATTCATATCATGAGGTTCCACAGTGCATATAACACAATTAATTGGTTTTAATTCTGTTTCCTTTTTTCCCCCCATACAGATTGGTTTAGGTTGAGCTGGTACATGCAAAGATGCATTTAGGACCAGGATAGGGAATCACTTGGAAAGGGATATTGTGTATGTATGTACAGTTGAAGTCGGAAGTTTAAATGCACCTTAGCCAAATACATTTAAATTCAGTTTTTCACAATTCCTGACATTTAATCCTAGTAAAAATTCCCTGTTTTAGGTCAGTTAGGATCACCACTTTATTTTAAGAATGTGAAATGTCAGAATAATAGTAGAGGAAATTATTTATTTCAGCTTTTATTTTTCATCACATTCCCAGTGGGTCAAAAGTTTACATACACTCAATTACTATTTGGTAGCATTGCCTTTAAATTGTTTAACTTGGGTCAAACGTTTCAGGTAGCCTTCCACAAGCTTCCCACAATAAGTTGGGTGACTTTTGGCCCATTCCTCCTGACAGAGCTGGTGTAACTGAGTCAGGTTTGTAGGCCTCCTTGCTCGCACACACTTTTTCAGTTCTGCCCACAAATTTTCTATAGGATTGAGGTCAGGACTTTGTGATGGCCACTCCAATACCTTGACTTTGTTGTCCTTAAGCCATTTTGCCACAACTTTGGAAGTATGTTTGGGGTCATTGTCCATTTGCGACCAAGCTTTAACTTCCTGACTGATGTCTTGAGATGTTGCTTCAATATCTACACATCATTTTCTTCCCTCATGATGCTATCTTTTTTGCGAAGTGCACCAGTCCCTCCTGCAGCAAAGCACCCCCACAACATGATGCTGCCACCCCGTGCTTCACGGTTGGGATGGTGTTCTTCGGCTTGCAAGCCACCCCCTTTTTCCTCCAAACATAACGATGGTCATTATGGCCAAACAGTTCTATTTTTGTTTCATCAGACCAGAGGACATTTCTCCAAAAAGTATGATCTTTGTCCCCATGTGCAGTTGCAAACCGTAGTCTGGCTTTTTTATGATGGTTTTGGAGCAGTGGCTTCTTCCTTGCTGAGCGGCCTTTCAGGTTATGCCGATATAGGACTTGTTTTACTGTGCATATAGATACTTTTGTACCTGTTTTCTCCAGCATCTTCACAAGGTCCTTTTGCTGTTGTTCTGGGATTGATTTGCGCTTTTCGCACCAAAGTGCGTTCATCTCTAGGAGACAGAACGCGTCTTCTTCTTAAGCGGTATGACGGCTGCGTGGTCCCATGGTGTTTATACTTGCGTACTATTGTTTGTACAGATGAACGTGGTACTTTCAGGTGTTTGGAAATTGCTCTCAAGGATGAACCAGACTTGTGGAGGTCTTTTTTTTCTGAGGTCTTGGCTGATTTATTTTGATTTTCCCATGATGTCAAGCAAAGAGGCACTGAGTTTAAAGGAAGGCCTTGAAATACATCCACTGGTGGACCTTCAATTGACTCAAATTATGTAAATTAGCCTATCAGAAGCTTCTAAAGCCATGACATCATTTTCTGGAATTTTCCAAGCTGTTTAAAGGCACAGTCAACTTAGTGTATGTAAACTTCTGACCCACTGGAATTGTGGTACAGTGAATTATAAGTGAAATAATCTTTCTGTAAACAATTGTTGGAAAAATTACTTGTCATGCACAAAGTAATGTCCTAACCGACTTGCCAAAACTATAGTTTGTTAACAAGAAATGTGTGGAGTGGTTGAAAAACGAGTTTTAATGACTCCAATCTAAGTGTATGTAAACTTCCCGACTTCAACTGTATGTATCGATATTAGTGCTACTTAAGCCAAAGCCATGTAAATGTGACAGTTTCTTAGATTTTTGTATGAAAGTTTGGATTAAACTTTGTCATTAGTTGTATGTCCTTCCTTTGGGGAGCCATTTCTATAGTGTCGTCATAATAGCATGTAAATGTAGGGGTTTTGTTCTACCACAAGGTAACGCTGTTGGATAATTAAATCGGTTTAAAATGGCAGATTGTTTTTTGTTGTAACTCTTCACACATTATTACAGACTGTATTTGATGTTATTCATATCTGAGAGTTGAGCGGTCAATGAAAAATATAAATTCTACTCCATAATTTGGCTGATAAATGTAACCGGAACCTCGGAGTCCCATGAGCAGGTGTAGAGCTTGTCAGACTACAGTATAGTACTATTTTCTTCGCAACATAGTAGAAAGTTGATAGTTAATTTCCAAAATCGGAGACACCACAGTCTCCGTTTTAATATGCTGCAATATTAAAGAATATCAGATCGGTGGATATGCAGATTTTTTAGAAGTGAAATACTGTCTATTGAAAAATACGATATTAATCTGTTAAAACGCTCACTTGTAGTAGCAGTTAATACATGAATAAATAGTGGTATGACTTAGCATAAAATCAGAGGGTTTATTTATCTCCTCATTGTGGAATTTTCTGTTAAACTTAAATCAAACATGTTCTGTGTTATCCTGGGTGCCAATCTGTAGTGATGGGCATTCTGGGTCTTTTCGGTGAGCCGGATCATTTTTGCTCCGTTCACCTGTCGAAGATCTGTCTAAATACAGATCTTCGTTTAGAAATCTCTCCCCACTATTTGTTGTTCATACAGTGAGGATTTACCATCTTCAGATAATGTAAAACAAAGTGATTTCTGATCAAATGTGGATGTTGGATATTTAAATTGATCAGCAGCATCAGGAATTGGAATAACAAAATAAGTTTACTTACGGCTTGCTTTATGTTTTACCATTTGATTTGGGGATGAGATAAAAAAAAAATCTGTAGTAGCTAGTTAACCCTACTTGGCCAATTTCTGCCAGCGAGTATTCCACTATGAGCGAGTTCGTTTAACATTGCCAGTTGCCCTGGATGGGCGGATGTTGCATATTTTAGACCATTCCATTGGTGGTTAAGCAACATCTCAACCGACCCGGTGCACCAGGGCATGCAAGACGAACTCGCCCACTGACAATCAAACTACGTACGCAACCGGCTAGTGGAGGAGAGCTCGAGCCTCGAGGACTTGTCAGCAGTGCATCTGGAATATTACAAAATAGACAATATTAAAGTTTAGGTGAGTAACAGTTAATGTCACCTTCTCGTTAAGATATTAATGTATTGTTTCTATTCAATTATTGGAATGCAAGAACACTAGCCACACCTAGAAATACTATTGAGTGGCTTGTTTATGAAATGGTCCTGACATGGCTAGCTGGCAAATCCACATGCTAGCTAATGCTAAAGTACTGTAACTAGTTTGCGGCTGGTAGCAGCTATGATACAAGCCATGACATTTTATCAGGTCTTTGCCATCCATCCGATTTTCTGATTATGCAGGCACATCAAAGGTAACGTTAGGTAATTAATTACATTAAATCATGAGTATTTCTTAATCAATTGAACCGTTGATGCCATTCGAAATAAGGGAATGTGGAATTAGTGCTGTAGCTAATATGGTTTTGATTACTTAAGAAAAAACACACACACGTATAGCTCATTTATGTATGTTGTGGTGGTTGCCTAAAAAGTCAAATGTTGTAGCGAACGGTGGACCAAAAATCGAACCCGGGTCACTGGTGTGAAACATCATCAATCATCGCGTCAATAGTGACGTCACTTGGTAGGAATTATAACACTGCTGACGCAACACTGCCTAACTGGAAGGCACGTTCCGTTTCTTCGTATGCTTAGCCCCCCTTACAAGTCCGGGCCGTGCGTTCCGATGGCCTCACAGCAGTCATCCCACTTTTGACACGAACGGCAAGGCATCGAACCCGGCTCGCTGGCGTGAAAGCCAAACACCCGAGTTGCGTCAATATTCAGTAGGGTTAACTCTCTTAGTTGGAATTGTACTGTGGCTCATATAGCAGGATCACTATAATACAATTGCGGTGTCCAGGATTTGTTACTCTGTGTGTTTATATTGTATCAAGCCAGGATGCTGTGTTTAAAGTATATTTGACTTTTGATTAAAAACCTACTAAAAGGGTGTTTACCACATGAGTGCCTCAATGTGCATGAAAATGAGTAAATGCACTCTTTCAGTGTCCAGGATGTTTGCTTCTAGGAAGGAAGCCCCGGGATGCTGTGTTTGACGTGTTATCACGATCGGTCTTAGGTAGATTTATGATGGACAATAAACCACTTAAAACAGTTGATTAATCACCAACTTTAAACTCTTCTGATAGTGTAGTCAGGTAATTCTCATGAAACCCGTTTTAACCCTGGCAGTAGTTGAATTACACTGAACTAAAATATAAATGCAACAATTTGAAAGATTTGTATGAGTTTTTTAAAATTTGTTTATTTTTAATTGAACCTTTAACTAGCCAAGTCAGTTAGAACAAATTCTTATTTACAAGGACGGCCTACCGTTCATTTTAGGCCCTAATCTATGGATTTCATGTGACTGGGAATACAGATATGCATGTGTTGGTCACAGATACCTTTTTAAAAAAGGTAGGGTCAAGGATCAGAAAACCAGTCAGTATCTGGTGTGACCACCATTTGCCTCATGCAGCATGACACATCTCCTTTGTATAGAGTTGATCAGGTTGTTTATTGTGACCTGTGGAATGTTGTTCCACTCCTCCTCAATGGCTGTGCGAAGTTGCTGGATATTGGCGGGAACTGGAACACGCTATCGTACACGTCAATCTAGAGCATCCCAAACATGCTCAACAGGTGACATGTCTGGTGGGTATGTAGGCCATGAAAGAAGTGGGACATTTTTAATCTTCTAGGAATAGTGTAGAGATCCTTACGACATAGGGCCGTGTGTTATTATGCTGAAACATGAGGCGATGGTGGCGAATGAATGGCATGACAATTGCCCTCAGGATCTCATCGCGTTATCTCTGCATTCAAATGGCCATCAAAAAATGCAATTGTGTTTGTTGGCTGTAGCTTATGCCTGCCCATACCATAACCCCACTGACACCATGGGGAACTCTGTTCACAACGTTGACATCAGCAAACCACTCGCTCACACAATGCCATACACGCTGTCTGCCATCTGCCTGGTACAGTTAAAACTGGGATTCATCCGTGAAGAGCACACTTCTCCACCGTGCTAATGAACATCGAAGGTGAGCATTTGCCCACTGAAGTCGATGCCGAACTGCAGTCAGGTCAAGACCCTCTTGAGGGCGACAAGCATGCAAATTAGCTTCCCTGAGATGGTTTCAGACAATTTTTGCGAAAATTCTTAGGTTGTGCAAACCCACAGTTCCATCATCTGTCTGGGTGGCTGGTCTCAGACGATCCCGCAGGTGAAGAAGACGGATGTGGAGATCCTGTGCTGGTGTGGTTACACGTGGTCTGCGGTTGTGAGGCCGGTTGGACATACTGCCAAATTCTCTAAAACGACGTTGGTGGCAACTTATAGTAGAGAAATTATCATTAAATTCTCTGGCAACAGCTCTGGTGCACATTCCTGCAGTCAACATGCCAATCCCTCAAAATGTGAGACATCTGTGGCATTTTGTGTGGCAAAATTGCACATTTTAGAGTGGCCTTTTATTGTCCCCAGCACAAGGTGCACCTGTGTGATTGTGTTGTTTAATCAGCTTCTTGATATGCCACACCTGTCAGGTGGATGGATTATCTTGGCAAAGGAGAAATTTTCACTAACGGGTATAAACAAATGTGATTTGAATTTAAGAGAAATAAGCTTTTTGTGCATATGGAACATTTCTGGGATCTTTTATTTCTGTACATGGGACCAACAGTTTACATGTTGCATTTATATTTATTCAGTGTAGAAAACCATGATGCATCTTCAACAATCAACTATCATTCTGAAGACTAAGATGTCTGATTTAAAATACATTTTACATTTACATTTACATTTTAGTCATTTAGCAGACGCTCTTATCCAGAGCGACTTACAGTAGTGAATGCATACATTATATAATTTTACATTTTCACACTTAATTTTTTACATTTTAACCCCAAATTCTCATTACCGAAATGCGTCCAGATGAAATTCTCAGGTAATTTTTTATATACCTGCGTTGGTGGTTGTGGTAAAATGCATAATATCTGATCAAGTGCCACTTTCGTGAGGGTCACCCACAGCTCTGACTGGTGTTAGGCGGTACTATCAGCAACTGATATGAGATGATACTGATATGAGTAAATGATGCAGGTAGCTGCTAAAGTCATAAACAGGAATTTAAACAAGACTTAAATAAGTGTTGATACAACATGTATAGGTTATTAATACTACAAGGGCCCAGAGTTTCCCACAGTTAGCCTACTTCTACTTTCCTTACTGAATCTCCTTTTGTAATCCTTTTGTAACAATCTACTTTTGTAACAGTTCTGAATGGGTTGAGAAAAGACCTGACTCTGACAAGCTAGCCCTCCCCTTGGTTCACGCCCCTTGGCTAGTTTGGCTTGGTAGCCCTTGATTGGTCGATGAGGAGGCGTTGAAGGAGATGGAAAGACCTATTGGTTGCTGGAGCAGAACTGGTATAGGGTGAAGTTGCCCCTAGATGCTGATCTGGGGTCAGTTTTGCATTTCCCCCACTATTGGTTAAGGTTAGTATCGAGGAAGGGAAGCTTATCCTAGATCTGTATCTAGGGCAGGGATGGGTAACTTCAGCCCTCGGGGGCCGGAGTGGTGTCACACTTTTTCTCCATCCCCTAGCACGCACAGCTGATTAAACTAATTACTCTCTGAACTGAAGTTGATTATTGGAGTCAGGTGTGTTAGCTGGGGCAAAAGTGCAACACCAATCAGGCTCCCGATCTAGGGGAAACTTCACTCCGGGGCAGTGAAACAGAGCAGTTAATATCGAGTTATAGTGAGTTAACGGGAACTGGATATCTCATATGACAAATGCCCCTTAAATTGTTAAGGATAACCTTTCTATTTGAAACCGTATATTATCAACACTGAGTCATTTAGGACACAGAGTTCCATAGACATTGAACTGAAACTGAACAGTTTAGCCCTATTCCTGCCATGTGAGATTTTCACTCTATAGATATAACTAGGGACTGTACTGTACACACAGTATAGTGAACAGGTTACTTCATGGGTTATGACAGGTCTACTTTGAACAATTATTTTGAACTTTGGTTCATGCCCTGGTTGTATTGTTGGGTGCATGCCCTACTCATACTCGGGTCACCCAGGCACAGTGAAATCTGATAGCACTGACTCTCTTTTTAGGTCACACACACACTCTGGGCTCTATTTTAACAAACCTAGGCCTAACGCAATGGTAAATCTTAGTGCTGGCGGTAGCGTTATAGGTTTGGGGGTGTGGCAGAAATATTTTAGCTATTTTCACAATCGGAATTATGGGTGCGGTAGTGCGAAAGGACTGGGTTTTGATACATAAATTAGTTGTAGGTGTGTGTAGACTTGACCCCCTCACTGGCCAATCAGAACGTGCTTCAGGGCTAAATATGTGGTTGCTTCAAGTTGGGTATACAGTCTTTTATGTATTGCATTGCCATAAACTCCAATAAGAATGTTAGTCCGTTACTGCATAGTTTGTTAAATAGGCCTAAATACATTTAGTTTCTCTAGGCTATCTCATCTTTCCTAAATAAGTTGAACATGTTTGCGGTCTACATTGTAGGAAGCCTAATTACATGGCTTCAATAAATGGGTTTGGTTGTTTAGCAACAAAACCGACATGTGTGTGTGCGCAACTATGGGGCAAAGCAGATGGGGTTGGCTTAGAATGTACATGATATTTAGTCTCCAATGTTTATTGAAAACAGAAATGCATTTGCACAATGACCACTTGTTGTCTCTCAAATACATTGTTACAGTTGTTGGTTAGCTAGCTTGTGAATTGTAGCCATATTAGCATTAGTATTGCCATGAAATCAGTCAAAACACCTCAAAACAAGACATGGTATCAAGAACAAGATGAAACTAGCTGAAACGAGCCACGTACGATTCCCCACATGGCAGTTTCTTGTCATTGTTGGTAGCCATCTGGCCGTCCAGAATCACAACAACTCTGACTTCTGCCCCATTGAAGCGTGTGCATTGTTTTCGTGACGTTTTCATCTAGCCCATCTATATGGAAATATACTGAACAAAAATATAAATGCATCATGTAAAGTGTTAGTCCCACGTTTCATGAGCTGAAATAAAAGATCCCAGAAATGTTTCACACACACAAAAAGCTTATTTCTCTCAAATTGTGTGCCCAAATTTGTTTACATCCCAGTTACTGAGAATTTCTTCTTTGCCACGATAATCCATACACCTGGCAGGTGTGGCAAATCAAGAAGCTGATCAAACAGCATTATCATTACACAGGTGCACCTTGTGCTGGGGACAATAAAAGGCCACTCTAATGTGCAGTTTTGTCATGCAATGCCACAGATACAGAAAGTTTTGAGAGAATGTGCAATTGGCATGCTGACTGCAAGAGTGTCCACCAGAGCTGTTGCCAGATAATTGAATGTTCATTTCTCTACCATAAGCCACCTCCAACGTTGTTTTAGAGAATTTGGCAGTATGTCCAACCGGCCTCTCAACTGCAGACCACATGTAACCACGCCAGCCCAGGACCTCCACATCTGGCTTCTTCACCTGCGGGATCGTTTGAGACCAGCCATCTGGACAGCTGATGAAACTCAATAGTTTTTCTGAATGTGATAAAGCCTTTTTGTGGGTAAAAACTTATTCTGATTGGCTGGGCCTAGCAACCCAATGGGTGGGCCTATGCCCTCCCAGGCCCATCCATGGCTGCGCCCCTGCCCAGTCTTGTGAAATCCATAGATTAGGGCCTAATTTATTTATTTCAATTGACTGATTTCCTTATATGAACTGGAACTGTGAAATTGTTGCGTTTTTATATTTTTCTTCAGTATATATTGTTAAACATAGCATTCACACTGATATAGGGGCTAGACCCACTGTAAATTACATTATGTCTGCCATGTCTGAGCCATGGACTTGTCAAACATTGTCAATAAGCAAGATTCAATTCACTATTGACAAGGCTTAGAAGAGTGAATAATTCTAATCAAAACGAAACAACTTGTTTTAAATAGGCTATGTTGAAATACAGTTACAGGCACCATAATTGCTCCCTGTGGGCATATAATATTAAAGGAAAAAATCTACCCAAAACCACTATTCCTATAGTTTCCAGTGTTAAATAACACTAATCGAATCTTTACATGGCGTAGCCTAGTTAAAATGCATTAGGGTCTTGCCGGGCCAATAGGTTGATGTGCTTTCTCTCTATGTTCAGCTGTATTAGGCAACAGTTGGTTATTATGGTATGTATTAAAAAGCTGTCTAATATAATCTAGCAATGTAAGTCATTACTTTATTACTCTCATTTTGAGAAGATTTTTTAACATCTCAGAATAGGACGCTGCCCCTTTAAGACAACAGCCTTTAAAAAGAGATACTGATCTGGCTACAGTATGCTCGCCAAGATTAATGCTAAGTGTCTTTTTGTAGTTTTCTTTGTGCAGACTATCAACAGTAGTTTGCATATTACTAGGATGTTCACAATTGAACGTTTACTTGTAAATCAATTAACCTAAATTCAGAAAGTGGATTGATGAGAGCTTATTTTTACTCTCGACAGCTCATATGTGCTGTGTGAACGCATCAATTTAGCTATGTACTTCTCGAGAAGTTGTGACTCGCGAGGAGCGTTGTTGAATGAACGTCCGATCATATTGCTCAAATACAAATAGCATGACTTTTTTGCGTGTAGTCTTTAATGATTTTCAATAAATTAGTAAGCTGACAACGTCACGAAAACGATGCACACGCTTCAACGGGGCAGAAGTCTGTGAGTTGTTGTGATTCTGGATGGCCAGATGGCTACCAACAATGACAAACTGCCATGTGGGGAATCGTACGTGACTCGTTTCAGATAGTTTCAGGTCAATTCTAATATGGCTTAAATTCACTAGCTAGCTAAACAACAACTGTAACAATGTATTTGAGAGGAAACAAGTGCTCATTGTGCAAGTGTATTTATGTTTTCAATAAAAATTGGAGATGAAATATAGTTGACATTGTCTTGTTTTGTACGCTTTGTACAAATAATAAAACGCAGAACTACAGCATGTTTCTTAACATAACTCTTTATTAACTAGCTACAACTGCATGTTCGCCTATCTCCAACCACGATCAACTGACGATGCCCTAACCGTCTGGGTGGTCTTAACCAATCACTGCACAGTAGGATACGGCGGTAAAATGCATCCAATTATAATTCAGTATGTATTCACATATGAATATTACATCCCCCTTCTTTTAAAACAAAATACAAATGTTTACATATTCTAAGCTTTTCTTTTGAATACATGCTCTGTAGTTTGAACTCAAGGTAAGTAACCATTTATATTGCATAACACACCAACTGAATCAACATAGACTCTGAAACAATGATCCAACATACTGTTACTTTTAGAACAAGGGATTCTCAGCAACTCAGCTTTTACTGTAGAAATCTTAACATTTCAAACAAATACAATACCAAAGCATTTCAAGTGAACTTTCAATAACAAGTTTACAGTCTGGAACTCTTTTAGGGCAGCGATCCGCCTACACCACATTTCACAGGTCGAGGACAGCTCTGGGCTTGACCTCTCTTCCTGACCTTGTGCGATATGATGTTGAGCATGCTTCTGTGTCAGTCAACAGCTCTTGTGGTGTTGCAGGTAAGTATGGTGTATGTTGTGCTGTGTGTGTGTTTAGTCCATCACGTTCTCTTTCAGGGGAACAGTTCATCTCATCAGTGTGTTGTTCTTTTGTGTTCAGTAAGTGACGACGATTGCGGCGGTACACTGCTCCTTCTGCTGTGCGGACGTGATATGAACGTTCAGTGTCAGCTGGCTGGATGACGACTGCTGGCTTCCAGAGGCCATGCTCCTGGATTCTAACTGACTCTCCGTCGATCAGTGGTCTAGCTGACCTGTCGTAGTATCGCTTTTGTTGTTGTTGTCTCTGTGCACGTTTTCCATGCATTTCATTGTAGCTGACGACCTCAGGTTGCAGCTGCTGGTTGGTGCTGGGAAGGGTTGAGCGAAGTCTGCGGCTCATCAACAGCTGGGCTGGTGATTTGAAGTTGTCAACTGGAGTGTTGCGGTATTCAAGGAGACTGAGATAGGGGTCTCTCTTGTCTGCTTTTGCTTTGTCCATGAGTGATTTAGCAATCTGCACAGATTTTTCAGCAAGGCCATTACTTTGAGGGTAATATGGGCTTGTGGTGACATGTGTGAACTCCCATGCTTTTGTGAAGGATTCAAACTCATTTGATTTGTAACAGGGCCCATTGTCAGATATTAAAGTCTCTACAATGCCATGCCTGGCAAAGGCTGCTTTTAGCTTGTGTATCACAGCTGCAGATGTGGTGCTGTGAAGCTTGTCGAGTTCGAAGTATCTGCTGTAGTAGTCCACTGTTACGATGTAGTCCTCGTTGTTCCAGGTGAACAGATCGGTTGCCACGACCTGCCAGGGTCGGTCTGGGATACAGTGAGGTAACATTGGCTCTTTGGTGTTTGAGGGGCGTCTTTCAAGACAGATGGTGCATCTACCAACAATGTCCTCTATTTGTTTGCACATTCCAGGCCAAAACATAATGTCCCGTGCTCTCTGTTTGCACTTTTCCATGCCCATGTGTCCAGCATGGATCTTTGTCAAAATCTCTTCTCTGAGACTGGTAGGAATAATGATTTTCTCTCCTTTGAAAATGATTCCGTTGATCTGTGATAGTTCATCACGATGGTTCCAGAATTCTGAGACGCTCTGAGGGCATTTTCTCCTCTCCTCAGGCCATCCATCCTGTATGACTTCCCTCAGCTGTGTGAGTTGAGAGTCCTTTCCTGTTTCTGCTTGGATCTCCTTCAGTTTTGTGTCACTAACTGGTAAGTTGCTGTACACAGTGTGTACTTGCATGTCCATGCCTTCACTGAGGCTGCTGTCCTTGTAGGTAAGAAACTTCCTGGAGAGTGTGTCTGCGACAGGGATGTCTTTGCCTGGACGGTGAGTGATTGTGAAGTTGTATTTTTGTAGTTGAAGGATCATTCTCTGTAGCCTTGGCGGGGCTGCAGCTAGTGGTTTCCTCATGATTGACTCAAGAGGCTTGTGGTCGGATTCCACAATGACTTGTCGTCCATATACGTACTGATGGAAACGTTTACATCCGAACAGAATGGCATAGAGCTCCTTTTCAATTTGAGCGTAGTTGATTTCACAGTCTGTGAGAGATTTGGAAGCGTAGCCGATGGGCTTTCCTTCTTGCAGTAGCACTGCACCTAGTCCATACTTCGACGCGTCCACTTGGAGTCTGAGCTCTTTGTTGGGGTCGTAGTAGGCAAGGATTGGTCCTGGTTCTCTCGTGATCAAGTCTTTCACATTCTGGAAAGCAATGTCGTGTTGCTTGTCCCAAAGAAACTCACTGGACTGCTTTAGCAGTTGACGCAGGGGTGCATTAGCATTGGAGAGGCTGGGTGCGAACTTGGATAAGTAGTTGACCATGCCAAGCACTGTTTCCAGCTCTGCACGGTTTTTTGGTGGCTCCATTTCTTTTATGGCTGAGATCTTCTGTGGATCTGGCTTGATTCCATTCGCTGTGAGAAGATGTCCGAAGTAGCTGACCTCTGTAGCGCCGACTGTGCTCTTCTCTGGGTTGAGCCGGACTCCTCTCTCGCGGGATCTTTGCAGCATCGCGCGGAGGTTTCGGTCGTGCTCCTCTTTGGTTCGACCATAGACAAGGATGTCATCCACAATTGCCACAACTCCGTCGAGGCCTTCGTACACTTCGTCGATCTTTCGCTGAAACTCGTCTTGGGCTGAGATAATCCCAAAAGGCAGGCGACGGAACCTGTAGCGTCCAAACGGTGTGTTGAATGTTGTGAGCTTAGATGACTCTTCTGTGAGCTTGATAGCCCAGTAGCCTGATCTAGCGTCCATGACACTGAAGTAGTGTGCTCCCGCTAGCTTGTGTGTGATGCCATCTAGCGTCGGTAAAGGGTAATGGGGCCGTTTGATAGCCTTGTTCAAGTCTCTTGGGTCGAGGCATACTCGGAGCTTGCCTGTGCGTGGTTTCTCCACCACCACTAACGCGTTTACCCAGTCGGTCGGTTCTGTAACCTTGGTGACTATGTCAGATTGTTCCATGCTCTCCAACTCTTTCTTCAGACGGGCACGGAGAGCAAGGGGAATCTTTCTCGGGGGGTAGACCACAGGGGTTGCGTCTAAGTCAAGGTGAATGGTACATTCTCCTGGGAATAATCCTATTCCTGTAAAGACATCAGCAAACTCCTCCAGTACATTTCCTGTCTCTACTGGTGCTGTTACTGATAAAACTAGCTTGATGAGGTCCATGTCTAAACATGCTTTAAGACCTAGCACTGCAGGTGCTCTAGTGTCAACAACGTAAAAGTCCAACATCATGTCACTTTCCTTGTATTTGCATTTGAAAGTGCATGTGCCTTTTACTGGGAGCTGTTCACCACCATAACCAATCAGTCTGCGCATGGTGGGCTGTAGCTCGCACTCAGATGTCAAGCTGCGGTACTTATTCAGAGGAATAATGTTTACTTGTGCACCAGTGTCTAGTTTGAACGTTAGCTTTGTGCCTTGTGTTCCTATCTCAATGTCAGCAAAGGCTTGCTCTGTCTCTGATATGTGACTTTTTTGTGTCACTGAATCAATAAACAGTTCATCATCATTTGACTCTTTGATTGACATTTCATCTTCACTCACTGTGTGTACTGTTTTTCCAAGGTAAGCTCTGCACACTTTTGCAAAGTGATTCCATTTACCACATTTAGTACACTGTTTGCCTTTAGCTGGGCAATTTCCTTGTTCGCCATGCACTTTGTATCCACAATATCCACATGTTTTGGGGCGTTTTGAGTCTGTGTCGCTCTGTTTTGGAGTTATGTCTCTCTCCGTTCTGAAACGCACTCTCTGGGCACCGGAGGTGTGCTTTGATGTCTGCCTGACTGCGTGCACTGCTTGTTCACGTGATGCGCTCGTGCTGCGGCGCAAAATGGTTTTCATCTGAGCCTGTGCTAGCTCGTGAGATCTGGCTATGTCGATAGCTTTGTCCAGCGTTAGCTCAGACCCAACATTCAAAAGTTTCTCTCTCACTCGCGGTGAGTGTATTCCAAATACAATACGGTCCCTGACCATCTCATCCTTGTTTGCATAATCAGTCTTTCACAAGCAGACGCAGCTCAGTCACAAACGGTTCAAAAGACTCGCTAGCTCCCTGTACTTTCTCATGGAATTTGTACCTAGCGAAAATTGTATTAGTCTTCGGCACAACATATGCTTCAAAACGATCGTAGTAAGTTTTCAGTACCTTTGATTCAGCCTCGGTAAGTGTCCATGTGTTGTAAATATCTCTCCCTTTTTCACCGATCCAGAGGAGCAGGTAGCTGCACTTTTCCTCTTCTCCTCTTTCCTTCAGAGGACCCGTGAACATCAGCTCCACATGCTGTTTGTACTTACGCCATGCATCGGGTAAGTTTGTAGACTCCCAGTCCATTCGAGGTGAAGGAACTCCAGAAAAATCCATCTTTTAAGACCATTTACTCTGACACCATGTCTTGTTTTGTACGCTTTGTACAAATAATAAAACGCAGAACTACAGGATGTTTCTTAACATAACTCTTTATTAACTAGCTACAACTGCATGTTCGCCTATCTCCAACCACGATCAACTGACGATGCCCTAACCGTCTGGGTGGTCTTAACCAATCACTGCACAGTAGGATACGGCGGTAAAATGCATCCAATTATAATTCAGTATGTATTCACATATGAATATTACAGACATGTTGTCAACAATCTAAGCCAACCCTGTCTGTTTTTCCCCATAGTTGCGCACACGTCGGGTTTGTTGCTAAACAACCAACCGGTCTATGGCAGACAATGACACAGCAGGTAAATGTTGAACTGGTACGCCAAATTGCACTGAGAGGTTACTGGCTCCTGGGTGGATGAAACCCACAACAGCAGTGTCATCTGCGTATTTAAAGAATTTGTGGGCTGGATCAGAGGATTGACAATTGTTTGTGTACAGGATTGGCTAAAGTACGCAACTTGCGGGGCTCCCGTATTCACCGTTTTAGATGTGGAGATGGCGGAGTTAAATTTAACATGTTGGGTACGGTTCACAAGGAAACTGTTAATCAAGTTGATCAGTACAGAGTTGACACTCATATTCACCAGCTTATCCACCGGTAGGTGGGATTGGATGTTATTGAACGCGCTACTGAAGCCAATGAATACCACTTTAACTAGGCTATTTGCCTGTTCTAAGTGTTTGTAAATGTTGTTCAGCATGACCAGTAACACATCATCAACACCCCTGGTTTGGATTTAATTGAGACACCAGAGAGAAGATGTTTTTGTAATTATAAAAAAAAAAATATTTCATAGGTACAGATTACAGGGCATAAGTCATTATTTTCTTTTGGCCTGTTTTTTAGGTACTGGGACAATCAGCAGTTTTTTCCCATGAATCTGGAATTATCCCGCTTTCCAGTGACTACTTTCTGCTGCGACGTAAAATCACACATCAAACCTGCAATAGAAACTGTTCAAATAATTAGCAGAGACAAAGTCATTATCAACGGTCATGCAATGTCTCTTTGGTTTGCAACCCGTGTTGGTTTGTAGCTTTTGCCAGGCTTTCCTACTGTCATTGTCCTTAAAGTTTTCTAATTTGTCTTTGTATGCTGCCTTGAACTCCTTGATATTGCTTTTGAGTCTTCTCTGAATATTTTTCCTTTGCTCTTTACTACCACCAGATTTTAAACACTTGCTTTTTCTTATTGAGGAGCTCTTTTAATTCCCAAGTCACCCACGGTTTATTATTGGGGAAAATGTTGACTTTCTTTTGGGGAATAGCGAGATCCTCACAGAAATGGGTGTACTCCAAGACAGCCTCTTCCAGGTCGTCGGTGCTGTCCGTCAGGGCGGCCCAGTCAGTGGCGGTCCCGCACAGTCAGGAGTCCAGCTTTTAATCTCCATCTATTTAGCTGCAGTTGCGGTTTGTAGACTGGGATGAGCCGAACCATGTTATGAGCCGAATCCTCAAGATTGGGTAGTGTCTTGGAGGAATTCGCACCTGGGATGTTACCAAAGAGGTCCAGACAGGCTTAAATTCGGGTAGGACATGTAAAATATTGCTGGTATGATGGTAAATGTTCAGATTGACTGCACATGTTAAAGTCTCCTGTGATCATCTTTACTGCGTCAGGTGACTGTTTCAGCCTGGGATACAAGGTCATGGATCATGTCGGCAGCTGTGGGCTATGTAAACAAACAGTCGGGCTTGATTTATTTCCTGTGGCAGGTAGTATAGGTAGGTAGGGCGCACAACCCACGTGGAGTTCCAGGTCTCCGGCAGCCTCTGGAACTGCCGGTCTGCGGCCAACAAGGCAGAGTTCATCTCAGCCTATGCTACCCTCCAGTCCCTCGACTTCTTGGCGCTGACGGAAAAATGGATTACCACAGAAAACACTGATACTCCTACTGCTCTCTCCTCGTCTGACCACGTGTTCTCGCACACCTGAGAGCATCTGGTCAGCGGGGTGGTGGCACTGGAATCCTCATCTCTCCCAAGTGGACATTCTCTCTTTCTCCCCTGACCCATCTGTCTATCTCCTCCTTTGAATTCCATGCGGTCACAATCACTAGCCCATTCAAGCTTAACATCCTTACCATTTATCGCCCTCCAGGTTCCCTTGGAGAGTTCAACAATGAGCTTGACGCCCTGATAAGTTCCTTTCCTGAGGATGGCTCACCCCTCACAGTTCTGGGTGACTTTAACCTCCCTACGTCTACCTTTGACTCATTTCTCTCTGCCTCCTCCTTTCCACTCCTCTCCTCTTTTGACCTCACCCTCTCACCTTCCCCCCCTACTCACAAGGCAGGCAATACGCTTGACCTCATCTTCACTAGATGCTGTTCTTCTACTAATCTCACTGCAACTCCCCTCCAAGTCTCCGATCACTACCTTGTATCCTTTTTTCCCTCTCGCTCTCCTCCAACACTACTCACTCTGCCCCTACTCAGATGGTATTGCGCCGTCGCAACCTTCGCTCTCTCTCTCCTGCTACTCTCTCCTCTTCTATCATCTCTTCCCTCTGCTCAATCCTTCTCCAACCAATCTCCTGATTCTGCCTCCTCAACCCTCCTCTCCTCCCTTTTTGCATCCGTTGACTCTCTATGTCCCCTATCCTCCCGGCCGGCTCGGTCCTCCCCTCCTGCTCCGTGACTTGACGACTCATTGCGAGCTCACAGAACAGGTCTCCGGGCAGCCGAGCGGAAATGGAGGAAAACTAGCCTCCCTGCGGACCTGGCATCTTTTCACTCCCTCCTCTCTACATTTTCCTCCTCTGTTTCTGCTGCTAAAGCCACTTTCTACCACTAACTTCCAAGCATCTGCCTCTAACCCTAGGAAGCTCTTTGCCACCTTCTCCTCCCTCCTGAATCCCCCCCTCCCTCTCTGCGGATGACTTCGTCAACCATTTTGAAAAGAAGGTCGACGACATCCGATCCTCGTTTGTTAAGTCAAACGACACCGCTGGTCCTGCTCACATTGCCCTACCCTATGCTTTGACCTCTTTCTCCCCTCTCTCTCCAGATGAAATCTTGCGTCTTGTGACGGCCGGCCGTCCAACAACCTGCCCGCTTGACCCTATCTAGGGCTGGGCGATATATCGATATAAAAAATATATAGATATTTTAAATGTGATATGAAATTAGACCATTTCGCATATATCGATATAGTTCAAATTTGCGCTTTGATCCTTGCTCCAAGCAAGCTGCAGATCCGGAGCTCTCTGCGCTGCTCCCCGCGCCCCGCCCCTCCTCTTTCATGCACAGAGGGGGGAGGGGCAGGAACAGACACTTCAACAAACATGGAGGAAGCAACAGCGTCTGCGGAGCGTTTTGAGGAGGAATTGGTTAGTAAAAGAAAAAGCATTGGCTCAGTAATTTGGAGATGGTTCGGATTCAAAGTATCAGATGAGCTACAAAATCACGTTATATGTAGGCAGTGCCATAAAAAAGTTACAGCCAGGGGTGGAAGCACTACAAATCTTTTTCACCACCTAAAACAGTGGCACAAACTGCAATACGAAGAGTGTGTGAAACTGCGCGCTGCAGAAGCCCCAGCCGCAAGCCGTCGACAACCCGAAAAAGCTCTAGCCCCGAAACAAAGCTCACTGCAAACTTCATTTTCCCGCAGTGTGCCTAATGTCTACCTCAAGACAGCATTACTGTTTATCAAAGTAAAAAAAGAGGGGGAAATGTTTTATTGAGTTGATAGTCTGTTTCTTGTGCAACTGGTTGAGGCTGTTCAGATAAGAAATTGAGTTAACAAAAAGCAAATGGTAATCTCAGGCTGAGGTTTAAAAAACATTTTCTCAAACTGAGCACTTTATTTTGTTCTTTATTTATATATAATTGCTGCCCTTACTAGGGTTTGTCATATTTTATTATTTTGTCATGTTCGTTATTTGCATCTGTGGATTTGTTAGAAAGGAGAAGAAATCTGTAATTTGATTTTAATAAGCCATTTAAAGTTGTCAAACTAAAAAAAAGTAGACTTTTCTCATAAATATATATATTTTTTTTTTCAGAAAAAGAAAGGCCTATTTTATTTTATAGGCTATTTTTGTTTAAGATATTTTTATTTATTTAAATGTGCACCTTATGGAGCTTTGATTTCAAAAAAGGTACTCCTGTTGTTATACAGTGTTTATGTTTACATGTTATTGTTATTTGAACAGCTGAGCATTTCATCTGAACCAGGTGAAGAGCCCTGTTTATTATTTATTCATTTGATTTTTCAACTGTTCACGGAAATAGCCGGTTTCAATAAAACTACTTGAGACATGTCATATCTGGCTTTGACTTTGACTGAACATTTGCTCTCACTTTGCGGAAAAAATATCGGGATATATATCTTATATCGATATTCAGCCTAAATATATCGGAATATGACTTTTGGTCCATATCGCCCAGCCCTAACCCTATCCCCACCTCTCTTCTCCAGACCATTTTCCGGAGACCTTCTCCCTTACCTCACCTCGCTCATCAACTCATCCTTGACCGCTGGCTACGTCCCTTCCGTCTTCAAGAGAGCGAGAGTTACACCCCTTCTCAAAAAACCTACACTCGATCCCTCCGATGTCAACAACTACAGACCAGTATCCCTTCTTTCTTTTCTCTCCAAAACTCTTGAACGTGCCGTCCTTGGCCAGCTCTCCTGCTATCTCTCTCAGAATGACCTTCTCGATCCAACTCAGTCAGGTTTCAAGGCTGGTCATTCAACTGAGACTGCTCTTCTCTGTGTCACGGAGGCTCTCCGCGCTGCTAAAGCTAACTCTCTCTCCTCTGCTCTCATCCTTCTAGACCTATCTGCTGCCTTTGATACTGTGAACCATCAGATCCTCCTCTCCGAGTTGGGAATCTCCGGCGCGGCTCACTCTTGGATTGCGTCCTACCTGACAGGTCGCTCCTACCAGGTGGCGTGGCGAGAATCTGTCTCACGTGCTCTCACCACTGGTGTCCCCCAGGGCTCAGTTCTAGGCCCTCTCCTATTCTCGCTATACACCAAGTCACTTGGCTCTGTCATATCCTCACATGGTCTCTGCTATCATTGCTACGCAGGCGACACACAATTAATCTTCTCCTTTCCCCCTTCTGATAACCAGATGGCGAATTGCATCTCTGCATGTCTGGCAGACATATCAGTGTGGATGACGGATCGCCACCTCAACATGAACCTCGGCAAGACTGAGCTGCGCTTCCTCCCGGGGAAGGACTGCCCTTTCCATGATCTCGCCATCACGGTGGACAACTCCATTGTGTCCTCCTCCCAGAGTGCTAAGTGCCTCGGCGTGACCCTGGACAACACCCTGTCGTTCTCCGCTAACATCAAGGCGGTGACCCGATCCTGTAGGTTCATGCTATACAACATTCGCAGAGTACGACCCTGCCTTACACAGGAAGCGGCGCAGGTCCTAATCCAGGCACTTGTCATCTCCCGTCTGGATTACTGCAACTCCCTGTTGGCGAGGCTCCCTGCCTGTGCCATTAAACCCCTACAACTCATCCAGAACGCCGCAGCCCGTCTGGTGTTCAACCTTCCCAAGTTCTCTCACGTCACCCCGCTCCTCCGCACACTCCACTGGCTTCCAGTTGATGCTCGCATCTGCTACAAGACCATGGTGCTTGCCTACGGAGCTGTGAGGGGAACGGCACCTCCGTACCTTCAGGCTCTGATCAGGCCCTACACCCAAACAAGGGCACTGCGTTCATCCACCTCTGGCCTGCTGGCCCCCCTACCGCTGTGGAAGCACAGTTCCCGCTCAGCCCAGTCAAAACTGTTCGCTGTTCTGGCACCCCAATGGTGGAACAAGCTCCCTCACGACGCCAGGACAGCAGAGTCAATCACCACCTTCCGTAGACACCTGAAACCCCACCTCTTTAAGGAATACCTGGGATAGGTTATAGTAATCCTTCTACCCCCCCCCAAAAAAAGATATAGATGTACTATTGTAAAGTGGTTGTTCCACTGGATATCATAAGGTGAATGCACCAATTTGTAAGTCGCTCTGGATAAGAGCGTCTGCTAAATGACGTAAATGTACAGACCTGGTGCTTCGTTGTGATATGGGCTGAATTACAGTATTTCTTGTTGATGAACTCAAACTCCTTTGCCTTTCTTCTTACCAGAGTTGATGCTTCGGTCCATTCTAATGATTGTGTAGCCGTCCAGCTCCACTGCAGAGTCGGGTTCCTGTTCCATAAGCCAGGTCTCAGACAGATCAGGCAGGATTGCCGGTACTCGGAAAGGTATTGCCTGTAGCTCGTCAGTAGGCTTGGGCGGTATACCGTATACTGGGGTATTTGGAAATAGCCACGGGATAGTTTTCAATACTGTTGGGGGGAAAAAATCTTTTTTTTTTTTTCAATAAATTTTCATTTTTGTAGCAACTTTTTAATAACCAAATACCTGTAGTTAACTTGTGCAATACGTTAGGAGATAAAGCAGATCACATTCTTCATTTCACCTGTCACACTATTTTACGTTATGAAACGTATTGTAGTTCCCCAGTTGAGCCAGTCGCATGTTTGTTTGTAAATAGCACAACGTGAGAAAGCGGGAGCAGGTGAGTCCAGCTGTGTATTGACAGTAATCACATTTTATATTGAAAGTCCATTGTAGTGTAAACTTGCAGCCAAGGTTCTAAGATTAAGCAGGATATCTTGTGTATGATATCTGCGGTTGCGGCTCGCTATATCCATTGATGGTTAGGTTGACAGCTTGATTGGTGCATTTCACTTAAAACATATCTTTTTTAAACTAACAAAAGTACTGCTATTTGCCTCATTATTAGCTATCTGATTTCATACCACTAAAAACTTCGGTTGATTGGGGTGGATCGCAACTTTTAAAACACATTAAATAAACAAGCACGAAAATGACAAGCACAAATGACCGTGTCTCTGCAAGAGCAGCCCCCATACATAATATGTTTTATAAACATCATGGAAGGATCATACAGATTGCATTCACTCACTGTTTTGCTGCTCCTAAACTTGATCTTTTAATAAAGCTTTGGTGATTTTAATATTTATTTAAAGCAGTCTCACGAACCAAATCCTTTGTTGATAGGCTGCTATTTGGGAATGCATTGGGCATGACAAAAAAAACCCGGCTACGCTGAAATGAAAAACCAAGCAATCTGTGTTATTGTTAAGACCTGCTTTTGGTTGGACTCAACTTTCGTGCTGCATGCAATTGTCACTTTTGTGCTTGCTTTAACGACATGCCTCAAATATTGCCACCCCTCCCACCTCAGCACAAGTGGGCTGATGTTAGACAGGGAAATTGCCAAACCTGGCATAAGGGATGGAAAGTGCCAGTTTTTACATGACAAAATTGCAAACAAAAAAATTGAGTCCTCGATGTTCAATTTCACACACATCTTGGATACAACTATGATTACAGATCTCAGGTACAGATCTACCATGTTATAATATGACAGAACAGTAGACTCAGCATTTCTCACGAGGCGGTTGACTGTTAAAAAGAATGACATCCATGTTTTGTACAGGTCCATGTTATGGGTATGTTTAAATGAGATGTTCATGTTAGGGGAAGGTGTATATTTGTGCTTCTTGTTTATTAATTGTACTTGTTTCCCCTCAGACTACCAACACCAATGCAATGCTGCTCCTCAGACACTGTCGATGCCTAACCAGAGTAGGCCTTCTCAAGACTCAAAGGTAGTCAGAAAATAAGCTGCATTTGTTACCTTTCATAAAACATATATCACTAACTGCATGGCCATTCTGGCAGACCTGGCATCTGCCTTGTCTCCTTATTGCTATAGTCCACTTTAATGACCTGTTTATGTCTTGCCTAGTCAAAGGTCTGAGTCGGAACAGCCACTAAAAAGATCTTGCATGTCTTTAAAAAAAATATTTTATATACACCAGCCACCCAGGGCTGTCAGCCAGCAAAGTGCAAGGCAGGGCCAGTATGTCCTGACAGATTTAAAGGAATAATTTTCACTACGGCTAACTGCGTCCCAAATGTCATGCTATTCCGTAGCATTCGGAAAGTATTCAGAACCTTGACTTTTTAAAAATTTTGTTAAGTTACAGCCTTATTCTAAAATTGATTAAATTGTTTTTTCCCTTCATCAGTCTACACAGAATAACCCATAATGATAAAGCAAAAACCGTCTTTTAGAAATTTTTGCACATTTCAAAAAGATTATATTTAAAAGATAGAACATTTACATAAGTATTCAGACCCTTTACTCAATACTTTGTTGAAGCACCTTTGGCAGCGATTACAGCCTTGTGTCCTCTTGGGTATGACGCTATAAGCTTGGCACACCTGTATTTGGGGAGTTTCTCTTCATTCTTCTCTGCAGATCCTCTCAAGCTCTGTCAGGTTGAATGGTGAGCGTCGCTGCACAGCTATTTTTATGTCTCTCCAAAGATGTTCGATCGGGTTCAAGTCCGGGCTCTGGTTGGGTCACTCAAGGACATTCAGAGACTTGTCCTGAAGCCACTCCTGCGTTGTTTTGGCTGTGTGCTTAGGGTTGTTGTCCTGTTGAAAGGTGAACCTTCTCCCCAGTCTGAGGTCCTGAGCGCTCTGGAGCATGTTTTCCTCAAGGATCTCTCTGTACTTTGCTCCGTTCATCATTCTCTCAATCTTGACTAGTCTCCCAGTCCCTGCCACTGAAAAACATCCACACAGCATGATGCTGCCACCCCCATGCTTCACCGTAGGGATGGTGCCACGTTTCCTCCCGACGTGACTCTTGGCATTCAGCCCAAAGAATTCAATCTTGGTTTCATCAGACCAGAGAATCTGGTTTCTCATGGTCAGAGAGTCCTTTTAGGTGCCTTTTGGCAAACACCAAATGGGCTGTCGTGCCTTTTACTGAGGAGTGGCTTCCGTCTGGCCACTCTACCATAAATGCCTGATTGGTGGAGTGCTGCAGAGATTGTTGTCCTTCTGGAAGGTTCTCCCATCTCCACAGAGGAACTCTGGAGCTCTGTCAGAGTGATCTCTGTCTACAAAATGTAGAAAATGTCTAAATACTTTCCAAATGTACTGTACATAGTGCACTACTTTTGACCAGGACCCAAAGTAAAAAGTGATCAAAGGTAGTGCACTAAATAGGAATGTGGCCCTAGTGTCAGAAGCTGGGTTAATGATTTCCAAGCAGGAGCAGAGATAATCAATTACCTCCTTATCAAACGAGCTTCTGAAATACAGATTTGTCTCCCCCTTTATTTGTTTAGTTAGTCTTATTGCTTATTGATATGAACTGTAACCAGTTTGCCTGACCTCTAACATCTTTAAGGAGTGGAGTCTCCTAGGAGAGGCCTCTGTCTGGCTTATCAGGTGAAATCTGGACCATAGAAACCATTTTAACAAGTCAGTTAAGTCTAATGGGCCGACACCTTTTTAGAATAGCCCTCTGGTCCATGAATAGAAAAAGCTTTTGTCAGTTGCATAGTTATGCCTTATCTTACAGCAGGATCTACTCAAGTATATTTGCACTGCCTACCATAACTTGTCCTTTGTATGGACATGGGTGTAACTATCTGTAACATGAATGCATTCAGTACATGAGTAAATTGCTAGGTGTGTCTCAAATGACTCCCTATATAGTGCACTGCTTTTGGCCAGAGCCATTTGGGGCGCACCCCTAGTGTTTGTCTGATTGTGACACTGATCTGTGTGTCTCCTACAGGGTGCAGTTGTTGCAGGGTGCGGCCCTTCCTGTGGCAGTGTGTAGCAGTCACAGGGGGCATAAGTCAGGGCAGTACCAACGCAGCCATGGCCCCAACTGGAGACATGCCCTGGCAGGGCTGCTGGCTGGGACAGGGGCTGTACTGGCCTATGGCCTCCACCACAGCCAGGTGAGAGGGACAGTCTGCGTACTAATAGCAGGTGTGATGGAAGTTGTGGTGCATTTATGCTATGATACTATTGGAGAAATCTATCCTACAATATGGGCATTTAACAGCATTTATAGTTTTTCAAAGCTGTATATTGTTCAGTACAATTCGTTTTGTTACCTGTTTTGTAGCATGAATAATGTCAAAAATTTCTTTTCGGTATGTTTCTACTCCTTTTTTTTTCTGTAGCTGATATTTGGCTGTTATTTGTCTTCTCTCCAGACTGAGCAGGCAGCCACCACTATAGTCCAGCCCATAGCCCCAGCCTCCTCTCTGCCCATCTACACCCAGGACGAGGTCACCAAACACCGCTCTGTTGAGGAGGGCGTCTGGGTCACCTACAAGGGCAGTGTCTATGACATCACAGAGTTTGTGTCCATGCACCCTGGTGGTGATAAGATCCTGCTCGCAGCAGGTGGGGCTCTGGAGCCCTTCTGGGCTCTGTACGCCGTTCACAGCCAAGACCACGTGCTGGAGATCCTGTCTGAGTATAAGGTGGGTGAGCTGTGTGTGGTCTGTTATCTGGTCTGCGCAAGTGTGAATAATTCTAATGTTGCTACGACAGCATATCTTCCGATAACCAATTCTTATTATGAAACCTTTGTTGCAACTGACTCTTATGTTATTTAGATAAAAACAAAATGTATACAGTGCCTTCAGAAAGTTTTCAGACCCCTTGACTTTTTCCACATTTTGTTACATTACAGCCTTATTCTAAAATGGATTTAAAAAAATTAACAAATCCTCAGCAATCTACACACAATACCCCATAATGACGAAGCAAAACTTTTTTTTTTTTGCAAATGTATTAAATTAAAAACACATACCTAATTTACATAAGTATTCAGACCCTTTGCTATGAGACTTGAAATTGAGCTCAGGTGAATCCTGTTTCCATTGATCATCCTTGAGATGCTTCTACAACTTGGAGTCCCCTTGTGGCAAATTCAATTGATTGGACATAATTTGGAAAGGCACATAACTGTCTAAATAATGTCCCACAGTTGACATTGCATGTCAGAGCAAAAAACAAGCCATGAGGCTGAAGGGATTGCCCGTAGAGCTCCAAGACACGATTGTGTCAAGGCACAGATCTGGGAAAGGGTACCAAAACATTTCTGTTGCATTGAAGGTCCCCAAGAACACAGTAGCCTCCATCATTCTTAAATGGAAGAAGTTTTGAACCACCATGACTCTTCCTAGAACTGGCCACATGGCCAAACTGAACAATCGGGGGAGAAGGGCCCTGGTCAGGGAGGTGACCAAGAACCTGATGGTCACTCTGCCAGAGCTCCAGAGTTCCTCTTGGAATTTCCCAAAAGGCACCTAAAGACTCTCAGACCATGAGAAACCAGATTCTCTGGTCTGATGAAACCAAGATTGAACTCTTTGGCCTGAATGCCAAGCGTCACATCTGGAGGAAACCTCGCACCATCCCTACGGTGAAGCATGGTGGTGGTAGCATCATGCTGTGGGGATGTTTTTCTGTGGCAGAGACTGGGAAACTAGTCAGGATTGAGGGAAAGATGAACGGAGCAAAGTACAGAGAGATCCTTGATGAAAACCTGCTCCAGAGTTCTCAGGACCTCAGACTGGGGTGTAGGTTCACTTTCCAACAGGACAAGGACCCTAAGCACACAGCCAAGACAACGCAGGAGTGGCTTCGGGACAAGTCTCAATGTCCTTGAGTGGCCCGGCCAGAGCCCGGACCTGAACTCAATCTAACATCTCTGGAGAGACCTGAAAACAGCTGTGCAGCAACTCTCCCCATCCAACCTGACAGAGCTTTAGAGGATCTGTAGAGAAGAATGGGAGAAACTCCCCAAATACAAATGTGCCAAGCTTGTAGTGTCATACCCAAGACTTGAGGCTGTAATCACTGCCAAAGGTACTTCAACAAAGTACTGAGTAAAGGGTCAGAATACTTATGTGAATGTGATATTTCAGTTTTTTATATTTAATAAATTAGCAAACATTTCTAAAATCCTATTTTTGCTTTGTCATTATGGAGAATTGTGTGTAGATTGAGGAAAAAATAAAGAATTCTAATACATTTTAGAATAAGGCTGTAACCTAACAACATTTGGAAAAAGTCAAGGGGTCTGGATACTTTCTGAAGGCACTGTGTGTGTGTGTGTATGTGTGTGTGCTTTTTATTTTTTATTATAATTTTTTTTTTTATATATAAAGGTGGGTGAGCTGAGTGCGGAGGACCGGCGGAAGCAACAAAGCGTGAAATCCACGGACCCCTACTCCACGGACCCGGAGCGGCACCCTGCCCTGCGCATCAACAGTCTCAAGCCCTTCAATGCCGAGCCCCCAGCCGAAATCCTCTCCGACAACTACATCACCCCTTCGGCCATCTTTTTTAAGAGGAACCACCTGCCTGTGCCACAAGTAGACCCAAAATCCTACCGGCTGCAGGTGGAGGGTGTGCCTGGTGGAGCACCTCTGAGCCTCTCTCTGGAGGAGCTGAAGACACGCTTCCCCAAACACACAGTCACGGCCACGCTGCAGTGTGCTGGCAACCGCCGCTCGGAGATGAACAAAGTCAAGCAGGTGAAAGGGCTTAACTGGGGCATCGCTGCGATAAGTAATGCTACGTGGAGCGGCGCCAGGCTGAAGGATGTGCTGCTGGCAGCTGGCTACATGCCAGAGGTGGTCCGGCAGACATCCCACGTTCAATTTGAAGGCCTTGACAGTGACGTGACTGGCACCACCTACGGGGCATCTATCCCGCTCAACAAGGCGGTCAGTGAAGAGGGCGACGTGCTGCTGGCATACCAGATGAATGGAGAAGACCTACCTGCTGACCACGGCTATCCCGTACGGGTGGTGGTGCCGGGAACGGTGGGCGCCCGCAATGTCAAGTGGCTGGGAAAGATCATAGTGAGTGAGGAGGAGAGCAGCAGCCACTGGCAGCAGAATGACTACAAGGGCTTCTCCCCCGCCACTGACTGGGACACGGTGGATTTCAAGTCGGCCCCAGCCATCCAGGAGCTGCCCATCCAGTCGGCCATCACCCAGCCAGCGGAGGGAGCCGTGGTGGAACGCAGCGCAGAGGAGGTGACGGTGAAGGGCTACGCTTGGAGCGGGGGAGGCCGGGAGGTGGTGCGTGTCGATGTGTCTCTGGATGGGGGGCGGACCTGGCAAGTGGCGCAGCTACAGAGCAGTGAGAAGGGGCAGGTCCCGGCCCCCTCGCCACCACCCGGCAGAGCCTGGGCCTGGAAGCTGTGGGAGCTGACAGCCCCGCTGCCCCCCGCGGCCCAGGAACTGGAGATTGTGTGCAAGGCGGTGGACAACAGCTACAACATGCAGCCAGACTCAGTGGCACCTATCTGGAACCTGAGGGGAGTTTTGAGTAACGCCTGGCACAGGGTGAAAGTCACAGTCAAGGAGGATGAGGAAGAGCAGAAACTGTTGTGATTTAGGGGGTTGTGTTCAAGTCTTACAGAGTGTAGAGAGAAACAGCTGATGTTTTAACCTGCCCCTCTCCAGACAGACAGCGTGTAACACGCTAAAGCTCTGGGGGAACTGAAACTAAAAACCCCTCTGTTGACTTGTTGCGCCGCAAAACAGCTAATTCTGTTCAGTGGAGATGGAAAAAAGAAAAATCGGCATTCATCTGTGTGCAGCAAATGTTGAGCGCTTAAAGAACATTGTGGCCAGTTGGGTTAAAAAGAATCCCAAATGCACCACAAAGCAAGATAACAGAAGCAAACCTGTTGGTGTCAACAGTTGCTCAAGGACAAGCAAAAACACCTTGCCAGCGCTGTCCTTTTCATATCCTAACATCTATTCACTAACTCCTTTGGCTTGGATGACAAGCTTGCTTCCATTTCATGATTTTATATGGGTGTCATTTGCAGGATCCAGAGAATATTCTAATTCTTTGATTTGCATTGTCTTAATCCATATTGATTATAGCAATTGATAAATTGTCTATCGTATAACTAATTATTCATTGTGTAAGATCAAAAGCACTTCGATCTTGTAAGTTTCAGCGTGTGTTATCTGCTGCATTAAGCAAGGTACCATATTGTTTTGATTTTCACAGAAGTTCTGTTATATTTTTGAGAGCAATTGTTTTGCACGCAATGTATGCATTTAAATGAATCAGCGATACTGCTTTTGTCAATTGTGATAAAACATATTTCTCCACATCTCTGGTTACATGCTACATGATTGATTAGGAGCTTTAAATGAACATGTAATAAATAACACTTTAAAAAAACGTATTTAGAAATAACACAATGTTAAATATTAAACTTACACTACATGACCAAAAGTATGTTCGTCGAACATCTCATTCCAAAACAATAGGCATTAATATGGAGTTGGTCCCCCCTTTACTGCTATAACAGCCTCCACTCTTCTGGGAAGGCTTTCCACTAGATGTTGGAACATTGCTGCAGGGATTTGCTTCCATTCAGCCACGAGCATTAGTGAGGTTGGACACTGATGTTGGGCGATTAGGCCTGGCTCGCAGTCGACGTTCCAATTCATCCCAAAGGTGTTTGATGGGGTTGAGGTCAGGGCTCGTGCAGGTCATTTAAGTTCTTCCACAAAGACACTCTAATGTACTTGTCCTTTTGCTCAGATGTGTACCGGGGCCTCCCACTCTTTCTATTCTGGTTAGAGACAGTTTGTGCTGTTCTGTGAAGGGAGTAGTACACAGCGTTGTACGAGACCTTCAGTTTCTTGGCAATTTCTCGCATGGAATAGCCTTCATTTCTCAGAACAAGAATAGACTGACGAGTTTCAGAAGAAAGTTATTTGTTTCTGGCCATTTTGAGCCTGTAATCGAACCCACAAATGCTGATGCTCCAGATACTCAACTAGTCTAAAGAAGACCCGTTTTATTATTTCTTTAATCAGAACGACAGTTGTCATCTGTGCTAACATAATTGCAAAAGGGTTTTCTAATGATCAATTAGCCTTTAAAATAATACACTTGGATTAGCTAACACAACGTGCCATTGGAACACAGGAGTGATGGTTGCTGATAATGGGCCTCTGTACGCCTATATAGATATTCCATACAAAATCTGCCGTTTCCAGCTACAATAGTCATTTACAACATTAACAATATCTACACTGTATTTCTGATAAATGTGATGTTATTTTAATGGACAAAAATGTGCTGTTTTTGAAAGAAAAATTACATTTCTAAGTGATCCCAAACTTTTGAACGGTAGTGTACATATTACCTTGACTAACCGGTGCCCCCGCACATTGACTGTACCGGTACCCAATGTATATGGCCTCGCTAATGTTATTTTACTGCTGCTCTTTTAAAAAAGTAATACAAAAATATATATATACCAACAAAATATATATATACCAACTCATTATTATGTTTATCAGATACAGAACACTTGACCAGAAATCTGCATGTTTTTGCACATGCTATTTATTTTTTATAGTAGGATGAATAAATACAGGAATTAAGCAAATAAAATATTTTTGCATGGGGGCATCTGGTTGTGAACCCATTGCTCTAACTCACGGATGGTCAACTGATGGCCCGCGCCCCTCCTTTGAAGGCCCATGGATCAATTTCCAAAATGTGTTTGTGCATCAGCAGTTTTTCCTCTTATGTCAGTCACTGACATTCACTCAATTAGCGAACGTCAGCAAAAACAACATTTTAGGGCCCCCAAAAGGCTAGGGTCGGCTCTGACTGCGTGGATGTGGGTATGCAGACCCACTCATGATAAGTTCAGATTTTTTGTAGCACCCACTCCCATCAAAGTTGCCCATCCCTTCTCTAACTTCTTCACTTTAATGGCTGTTGCAAACTATGCTCCAGACAGAACATACACCATCACACACATTTACCAGAATCTAACATCGTGCCCAGGGAAGAGAGAGCCGGCTGGTGGACAAAATGACTCAATCTTAATTGAAAGGAGTAGCTTTTCTGCTTGCATGACCTCAAGTACTCACATCACCACAAACACTCCCCGTGAAGCCTGGACCATGCCAAAACCACACAAAGCCGCCTCTCCACCCCAGCGTCTCCACTGTTTGCAGCTTGTAAAGCTGATGACAGTGATTTGGAGGAGGTACAGTATATGTTAGAGTGGACCTTAATGATGGCTGACAACTTCTCTATCCCAGTAGGCCCCATTATACCTGTGCCACCCCATAACTCCACTGGCACCAGCATAACTCTATTCCAGCATGGCACAGGACAATAAAATAGACTAGCATGCCTCTTTCCATCTCCACACACTGTTTTCATACCTCTGTCTTGTTAGGCTATTGTACAACTAACTGATGTGTGCTTCAGTAAATAGACATGGGAGCCAGCTACACTCTTAGAAACAAGGGTTCAAAAAGAGTTCTTCGGCTGTCCCCATAGGAGAACCCTTTTTTGGTTACAGGGAGAACCCTTTATGGTTCCACGTAGAACCCTTTTGGGTTCCATGTAGAACCCTCTGTGGAAAGGGTCCTTCATGGAACCCAAAAGGGTTCTACCTGGAACCAAAAAGGGTTCTTCAAAGGGTCCTCCTATGGGGACAGCCAAAGAACCCTTTCAGGTTTCTTTTTTTCTTCAATTTTACCGCTACTCAAACTATCCTACGGCGCTAGCGGTTAGGCTCAGAGAACCTGCTGCAAACATCAGTTGCACCATCCAGAAAATGGCTGCTCTTTGTCTTTGTCTTCCACACCCTCTCCCTGCCCTGGCCTGTGAAAGCACAGTTGAAAGGATTAAGGACAGATGTTGTACTATCAGACTGGAGATTGTAAGTATGGACTCAGTGTGTGCCAGCTCTAACATTCCCGCTACACACACACACTCAAGGGGAAGAGAAGCAAGCATATGCATTTCAGGTACCAAGACTCGATACATGCTTGTTTGGTGTTTTAACCACTGTGGGGTTGAAGGAAAATGTATTAAAATATATTTATTTGGTAGCTGAGAAAGCAAACCCGATTCAATGGTATTCACTTCCTTGTTAATCATGGATGGGCATTCACACAGAACCCCCATAGCCATCAAACAGATACATGAGATAAATGTCCCTACAAACAGCTGTAGAATGCAATTATGATTGAGTTGATGACATTGTACTTAGGTTCACCCTGCACATACTCAATAAGTATGACTCTTTCTCTTGGAAGCCTACAGGCTGGCCAAACAGATACATTGTGAAAAGATCTCTTTGTTAACCCTATCAGTCCCGAGACCCAAGCAGAAATCGTCTTTTCATTTATCTGACTTGTTGTCCAGCCCTTATATTTAGCCTCACAGTGAAGTGTTTTACCATCTTCTTTTCAGGACAACCAGGGCTACAAGTTGAACACAAAACAATTTGACATAAACAGTTTAATCCATGAGTTTATTGACACATGTACATTTTTAAAAAAGGTCAGCCAAAGCAAGAACCTAATAAAAATGAATTTATATGAATGCTATAAGTGCATAAATAGTTTGCTCATGGGGAAATGAATGTCCAACTAGTCAGTAACAACTGTGTAGAGTTTGGAGTTTGTGACATTAACTATGTTTGCTTATTACAGTTTTAAAGTCACTATGTCAAGGGATTTCCTATGCACTTCTATGTAGAAGAACTCCTTACCTTGTATCGACTCTTGTGTAGCTAGCTTGTGAGCGTCATTTTTCATAGATGGCTTTTTATAGTTTGTAGCTCAAACCATTCGGACTCTACAGACGTTTTTGTAAAAGACCCAGCCCCAGGCCCCTTCGGGATCTGTCCTTGTCTCACAAACACCGCTCTAGTTCAGCCCCTGTTAATCACACAGACGAATGGTTGGTATCTATAGATGCAGAAGAATAGACCAATCTAATGGTACAACAGAAGTCTGTAGTTCAAACATACAATGTTTAAAGGGTAACTCTCTCAACCCCAATTTCAGCCTTTACCCAACCCTTCCAAATGTTCAAAAAAATGTATTCAGGTGAGAAGTTGTGAATGGGGGGGAATTGCTCATAAATATTCATTTTGGAGGTGGGTAAACATAGTTGTACCTGATCCCAACATTGCTCACTAAAACATATTTACCAGAAGTCCACTGGCACTGTCTGATAATACAATTATGTGTATTGCATTTATTTCCACTTGTGTTGTAAATTCAAATCCCCCATGGGACACAAAAAAAGGGTGAAATGTGGACTTCTATTGCGGTATTGTGTTGGAAAGAAAAGTCCAATCATCACCTTGAAAATGAAGATGAAGGGCTCAGTTCAATCCAACCCCCATTGCAGTGTTTGCGCAGTAACTATTTTTCCAATGGTCAAATTAGATTGGTTTTGGGTACTGTATAGAAACCTACAACTACTACCAGGGGACCCCTCTCACAGGTATGCTTTCACTTTTCAGAATGAGATGTGTGTGGGCATGGGATGAATATTGTAAATAAAGGATTTGTACAGAAAAAAATGATATCTGCCCCATGTGAGATTAGAACTCACAACCATTGATCTATGAAGCAACTGTATGGAGTCAAATCTGGTTCAAAAATCGAACATGCATTAGATGGCGCACGCGAGGAAGATGAAACATCACTGCACGATCAAACACTATAGACAGGTTTCCATTGACCAAGGTTTATTCAGGTGTCCATTGACCAAGGTTTATTCAGGTGTCCATTGACCAAGGTTTATTCAGGTGTCCATTGACCAAGGTTTATTCAGGTGTCCATTGACCAAGGTTTATTCAGGTGTCCATTGACCAAGGTTTATTCAGGTGTCCATTGACCCAGATTTATTCGACAAAAGCAATGCCGCCACCCAAAATATTATTGTGACATATGTAATGGAAACGGCAGATATAGGAGACATTTTCTAAACATAACAAAAATTATCGTTTGACAGGTGGATTTTTATTTTGTCGAACTTTCATTAATGCGACAAATTATGATGGAAATTTAGTTTTTACAATAAATGATGATTGCCGAAGGTATGCGGGGCACGTGATGTGAATGCTTAGCCTACTGCCTACAAAATCTATTTTGTCCTGACTTTCCTAGCCTAGATTCTTGGCGATATGTTAGGCATATGAGAGTTTTGAGAATATGACAAATATTAGTCAATTATTACATTCTATCCATGCTGGCTTTCACGGGCTACCTGAGACATGAAACAGATTGGTGGGAGGCCATACTGCTGTTGCCAATTTATTACGCAATTTGCCTAAATGGGTAATGGAAACTTCAATCAGTAAAAACATATAGATACTAGGTTTTTTGGAAAATGTGTGACGTCATTAAGTCCAGCTGTTTTTATCGACACAAGATAGTAAAATGGCAACGCACCCTAGCAGGCAATCTATTTTCTATGCAAACTATCGAAGTGTCTAAATGTGCATGCAATTGCACTCAAAACACTGTCCCCTTTCATCTATGTGGTCAAAAATCCGCTTTGAGAGCAGTCAAGCCGTGATTGGTCCAAAAAATTACATTTCAGTACTCGTTAAAAAAATCATGTTAAATGCAATTTATTATGTGACTTGTTAAGCACATTTTTACTCCTGAATTTATTTAGGCTTGCCATAACAAAGGGATTGAATTCATATTGACTCAACATATTTCACCTTTTCATTTTGTTTTCAATTGCATTTTTTGAGAAAAACATAATTCCACGTTGACATTATGGGGTATTGTGTGTAAGCCAGTGACCAAGATATGTCAATTGAATCAATTTAAATTTCAGACTGTAACACAACAACATTTTGAAAAAGTCAAGGGGTGTGATTCACCGTGTGAATACTTTCTGAAGACACTGTAGATGTGTATGAAACGGTAAGCAAAAACTTAGAATTTGGTCATATGCGGAAATGTGCCTTACTGCCTTTTTAATTTTGTGTAACGTCTAGTCAAGAAAGCATCATGCTAAATAGATTGGAAAACTACACTTAACAAGACCATTGCCAAATAAGGCGCGCTGTCACTTGGTTTGCGTTCAGTAAGTATTTACTTTCTGGAACGTTCAATTAAACAAAAACGGTTCTGTACTGAACGACCATTTGAGAAACGGGGAGGGGTTGGATTGTGGGTTGAGGAGCAGTGTCAGCATGGCCACTGCCCTTTAAATTCATCACTCTTTGCTTGAATTCATACCTCGCCAGTCGCCACCAGTGGTCGCTGCACCCACCAAACTACAGCAAATGTACAGTACCTTAAAGTCTGTTCAAGAACGTATAAGAACGTTTTGGGGAAATGTGTAATTCAGTACAAACCGTTCTGCAAAGTAGCAAACGTTCAAGTGAACTGAACGCACCTCTGCTTTTATAGTAAGCCTTCAGTTGGTACCACCAAGCACATCTAGAAGGGACTGCGTTTCAAACCGAACCCCTCCCTTGAGCTGATGTAGTGCCTCTTCATCACGATTTCAATGTTAGAGTTGAGCCACTAGGGGCAAAAAGAGCTATATTTACCTCTAAAAGACCAAAATATATCACTTTTGCAACTAGCTGTCAAAATGAAGACAAGAATTGATGTATTTCACTATAACTAAGCCTAAAACATCTGTATTTTGATGAGAGAATTTTTTTTTTCTTCATGAAAGCTATTCTTTAAAATGGGTTAGATGTCCAAAACGCGTCGGTGTTAGGGTGGGACTCATTGGGTTAAGCTGCAGAACTGATTTCTGAAACGCAAACCTTAGTACCCCCTTGAAAAGTGTGTGGGGGTTTTAACATTATTGTAGCATATACTCCTAATGATGACAAGGTGGAGGAGGATGAAATGCTACATAAAAAGGGTCTCCAAAGCTGTCCAGTCAGAATGAGAAACTAACGACTGAGACTATTGTTTTTGATGTTGCACTTACTGTATATTAGCACATTTTTGCATTCTCACACTCTGGCTTCAAACCAGTGCACTGTATTTCTGGCGCTGAGGTAGTTCTGTGGTTTGGTCAGCAGTATATGTCAATGGCACCTTGTTGAATGCTGAGGAATGTGCAACTGTGCAGTGCAGCTATGGTGTGGACTTCAATTCAGCATTTCTCCAGTGTCTATTTAAGCCCTCAGGGCACCAGGACTGTGTGAAAATCTATGCAGGACCAACCATGACCTTGTTAACATAAATGTAACAAACATCGCAAAATCAAAACAGTTATGATGGATAATAATGGAAGACTTACTACCCTTGCATAGGTCAAATGATTGACGTTGAATATGGGCTTGCTTGCGCAGCTACTTGAAAGGAACACTTGATCAAATGTGGTCTATAAAGGCCTATTACCCCACGTACTTTCTATTCAAGGCATAATGACAAAGTTTAACATTCATTCATTAACTATTTTATATTCACTTGACAAAGTCTTGGAATGTGCTTGATAGGCCTATGCCATCACTATCACATCCTGATCCTACTGCTGCAAGGTTATATTTTAACCACCACATAGTGACTGACACCTGGCTGACACAGCTGGTTGGGCTTGGGCATTATTGTATTATGGAAAAGCTTTGCTTAGTGACCAATCGTGCAGTGTTACAACTCCTTTCTGCCTTTGACGTGGTAAATATTAGCCTACATGTGGTGAACACTGTCGGGAATTGATGTGAAACGTTGCCATTTTCTCTCATGCCTTGACGCTTGTAGCTCCCTGCGGTGTCCCTGTGGAGGAAACAATTATCAGGATCTTACAACAACAACAAAAAATCAACAATGTAGGCCTAAGTCACATTTGGCGTTGCTTGAAACGTAGAAACAATCCCATAGGTACTGGGGAAATATAGGCCTATAGGCTGAAGTCTCTTCATGAGAAGGAGGAGGTACATGGAGTGTGTGAGAGAGTCAAAAAATGGTCGACAGCTGCATCATTTTACTGTTTCAAAGTGAATCTCTCTTTTGTCCGTTGCTCTTGGCCAATTCCTCAGAGATGGGTCATCAAAGTGGGTTGGGGCTGACTCAATCGGCACTTGAGTTATAAAACTCCAGAACACACGGAAGAAAACCAGTAGAGTAAAGTTTTGGGAGAGTAACGGATAACAGTGAAGGACAAATCATTTTTTCTCCCTAAAGATGTTTGATAAATATATATTTTTCTAAGTATTTAAGACAAGAGCGTCCGGCAAAGTCTGTTACGAACCTCATATTTGCTTGGCTTTCCTAACATTTACAGCTGTTTTTCCTGTGTAGAACTTTGGCGAAATGGGTGACCTTCAGCAGATGACAGTGCTCATGGCTATAATGCAGTGCGTAATGACAGGAGCGATGGACAGGAGGATGGAGGTCACTGAAGCAACGGTAGGAATTTACCAGCTTCTTTCAAATGTATTATAATATACACTATATATACAAAAGTATGTGGACACCCCTTCAAATTAGTGGATTCGGCTATTTCAGCCACACCTGTTGTTGACAGGTTTATCAAATCGAGAACACAGCCATGCAATTTCCATAGACAAACATTTGCAGTAGAATGGCCTTACTGAAGAGCTCAGCGACTTTCAACATGGCACCAGAATAGGATGCCACCTTTCTAACAAGTCAGTTCGTCAAATTTCTACCCTGCTAGAGCTGCCCCGGTCAACTGTAAGTGCTGACATTGTGAAGTGGAAACGTCTAGGAGCAACAATTGCTCAGTCGCAAAGTCGTAGGCCAAACAAGCTCACAAAACGGGACCCCTGTCCTCGGTTGCAACACTCACTACAGAGTTCCAAACTGCCTCTGGAAGCAACGTCAGCACAAGAACTGTTCGCCTGGAGCTTCATGAAATGGGTTTCCATGGCTGAGCAGCCACACACAAGCCTAAGATCATCATGCGCAATGCCAAGCGTTAGACTCTGGAGCAGTGGAAAGTGTGATGAACCACGATTCATCATCTGGCAGTCCAACGGACTGGTTTGGCGGATGCCAGGAGAACGATACCTGCCCCAATGCATAGTCCGGGGTTGTTTTTCATGGTTCGGGCTAGGCCCCATAGTTCCAGTGGAGGGAAATCTAACGCTATAGCATACAATGACATTCTAGACGATTCTGTGCTTCCAACTTTGTGGCAACAGTTTGGGGAAGGCCCTTTCCTGTTTCAGCATGACAATGCCCCCGTGCACAAAGCGAGGCCCATACAGAAATGGTTTGTCGAGATCGGTGTGGAAGAACTTGGCTGGCCTGCACAGAGCCCTGACCTCAACCCCACCGAACACCTTTGGGATGAATTGGAACACTGACTGCGAGCCACACCTAATGGCCCAATATCATACCCTGATGAAGACAGCTTTGCTGTCGAAACGTTGGTTATTAGGTTATTACATTTTTGCATCTGAGCTCTTAGAGTGTGCGGCTTTCCCTTATTTTCTAGTTTTCTACTCCGCTAACCAGCACCTCGCCTTTATAGGTGTACGTTTCTTTTTTCCAATATCAGTGCCCAACATCACTAATGCACTTGTGGCTGAATGGAAGCAAGTCCCCGCAGCAATGTTCCAACATCTAATGGAAAGCCTTCCCAGAAGAGTGGAGGCTTTTATAGCAGTTTATCTATCTTTCTCCATTATTTTAATTGCAGTGCAACTTCTGAATACTGTGCATTATTGTCATAATATAATACAAACTATATCTGAACTGGACCATGTATATACCAATTGTATGATGCAAAGTGCCATATGTACAACCTGTGGCTTTTACAGTCTTTCTGGTAGACTGCAACTGAATCAGCATTGGTTTCTGTTGTGGCTGTTGTCATTCACAATGTTACAGGTGAATAATATCACTTTGAAACTTCTAAAGTTAACCCTTAACCCACTGTGATTATTGTGTTACCAGGCATACCTGATGAAGTATGGCTATCTGCACACTTCACTGGATCCTCAGAACCAGGGCTTCCAGAAAGAAGATGTAATTGAGGCACTCAGGTAAAGTAGATCCACAGCAACACAAACTACAATCTATGAACACAACAACAACTTACACGTGTAATTCTTCATGGCAATGTGTGATTCCTCTTCCCCAACACAACAAATCTGAACACACTTATTCTAAATGCCCCTTTATCAATACAGATCCAAACACAGCTCTATTGTATAGCCTTTTGCAAGTCACATTGATACATTTACTACAATATATGCAATTCTTTAGCATAACATTTCCCATTGGAAGGAAATGTTTCCTTGCCTTAGATTTACACTACACACATGCTGTATCTGCTATTGGAGCTTTCAGTCCTTCCTTTCCCTAGGGTGTTCCAGAGGGTGACAGACCTGCCTGTCACTGGAGTGATTGACAAGGCCACCCTAGAGATGATGAGACAGTCTCGCTGTGGCATAGAGGACCCCTTCAATCAGAAAACCCTCAAGTACAGAGTGCTGGGTGAGTGAAAACATGTGGACAGGATAATGTATGTGGGGGTGGGATGCACCAGTGTTTCCCAGATGGTTGGTTGGGACTTAAAACTTTGGGAGACACTATGTACATTAAATGATAATAATAATCCTCATCTAATAAAAATAATCTTCACTTACACACTTGTAGTTCCTCGTCTAGACGTGTTTGTAGTAAAATGCATGTTTTTGGCTCTACTGTAGGCTACTGGCGCAAGAGAAGCCTGACCTGGCGCATCTACAACTACACTCCAGACATGCCGAAGAGTGAGACAAAGAGGGCCATCCGCTCTGCATTTAAGTATTGGAGTGATGTGGCTCTCCTGAGCTGCCGCGAGGTTGAGTATGGACGAGCCGACATCAGGATCTCATTCCACGCGAAAGATGCCACTTGTGCCGTGCCTTTTGTCGGGAGGGGTGAGTCTGCCTATGGGCCGGATACAATTGGGTTGGAGTTACAATAGCCTAACACACACACAGTAGGAGTAACCCTAATTGCCATTGGAATATAAAATAATATAAAATATTTTAAATCTGTAGGTCACGTGCTGGCCCATGCTGAACACCCACAGTCAGGGATTGTTCATTTTGACGAGGATGAGTTTTGGACCGAGGGCATGTTCTACGGCACTAACCTGCGTATCATCGCTGCCCATGAGATAGGCCACGCCCTGGGCTTAGGCCACTCACAATACAGAAGTGCTCTGATGGCCCCTCTTTACACTGGTTACCGTAGCAACTTCCGTCTGCATCCCGACGACGTAAAAGGCATCCAAGCTATGTATGGTGAGTGGAGCCTGAGTTTGACCTGAGGATTTTCTGACCTGCTGGCTTTCCATACACAGTAGTACCTCCTTATCAGAATACTTTATTATTACAATAGGGCTCAAATGTCACATATAATGCTTTTATCCTCTAAGTATAATCCCTTCCACCAATTATGTCTGTCTTAGGTAAACGTGGTGCAAGTGTTCCAGTTGAGCCCACAGTGACACTCCTCACAGACAGCCTCCCTGATGCTGAGGGAGACATCCCAGACCCCTGCACTGCCAGGCTAGATGCCATCATGTTGGGTAAACTGTCTGCGCACAATACTGGCCAGTGATATACAGTCAGGGAAAAAAGTATTTGATCCCCTGCTGATTTTGTACGTTTGCCCACTGACAAAGAAATGATCAGTCTATAATTTTAACGTTAGGTTTATTTGAACAGTGAGAGACAGAATAACAACAAAAACATCCAGAAAAACACATGTCAAAAATGTTATAAATTGATTTGCATTTTAATGAGGGAAATAAGTATTTGACACCCTCTCAATCAGAAAGATTTCTGGCTCCCAGGTGTCTTTTATACAGTTAACGAGCTGAGATTAGGACCACAATCTTAAAGGGAGTGCTCCTAATCTCATCTTGTTACCTGTATAAAAGACACCTGTCCACAGAAGCAATCAATCAATCAGATTCCAAACTCTCCACCATGGCCAAGACCAAAGAGCTCTCCAAGGATGTCAGGGACAAGATTGTAGACCTACACAAGGCTGGAATGGGCTACAAGACCATCGCCAAGCAGCTTGGTGAGAAGGTGACAACAGTTGGTGTGATTATTCGCAAGTGGAAGAAACACAAAAGAACTGTCAATCTCCCTCGGCCTGGGGCTCCATGCAAGATCTCACCTTGTGGAGTTGCAATGATCATGAGAACGGTGAGGAATCAGCCCAGAACTACACGGGAGGATCTTGTCAATGATCTCAAGGCAGCTGGGACCATAGTCACCAAGAAAACAATTGGTAACACACTGCACCGTGAAGGACTGAAATCCTGCAGCGCCCGCAAGGTCCCCCTGCTCAAGAAAGCACATATACATGCCCGTCTGAAGTTTGCCAATGAACATCTGAATGATTCAGAGGACAACTGGGTGAAAGTGTTGTGGTCAGATGAGACCAAAATGGAGCTCTTTGGCATCAACTCAACTCGCCGTATTTGGAGGAGGAGGAATGCTGCCTATGACCCCAAGAACACCATCCCCACCGTCAAACATGGAGGTGGAAACATTATGCTTTGGGGGTGTTATTCTGCTAAGGGGACAGGACAACTTCACCGCATCAAAGGGACGATGGACGGGGCCATGTACCGTGAAATCTTGGGTGAGAACCTCCTTCCCTTAGCCAGGGCATTGAAAACTAACCTTATTTTACTCCCTTCATTGGAACTGAAGATGGGATATGACAGGTTGACATCACACTCTGATTGGACCTTCAGTGTTTTATTTCATGCCCCTCTTTCTCATCAGGTCCATGGAGGAAGACATTTGCCTTCAGTGGTGATTATGCGTGGACGGTCTCTGACATGGGGCACAATGCACCCATGAAGATCGATCGGCTGTGGATGGGACTGCCTAGGAACCTGAACGCAGCCGTTTACTCTCAGAGAACCAACAAAACATACTTTTTTAAAGGTACAATATTTTCTCGACTTTAAAATGTGTTATGTTTTTGATTAACAAATAGGTAAAGTGAGATGATTTTTAAAGAAAGACATAGTATGAACTGTGTAATACTTGTGTTAAATTACTTGACAGTGATCCGGCCCAGAATGTGTGAATGTGTTACTGTTAATCTCACTTCATTTCAGCCTACTCACCAAAACTGGTTCTGACCACAGGTGATAAAGTGTGGAGATACACCAGTTTTCTCCTGGACTACGGGTATCCCAAAGAGCTGAAACGCCTCCCACCTAATATTGATGCCGCTTTGTACTTAGAGAAGAATAAGAAGCTGGTGTTTTTTAAGGTAGTTGAACACAACACAGCACAATTATATCAATACTTTTTAACCAGTAAACTCAACATTGTTACAAATGACAACTGAGCTTTATGGTTTCAGTAAGTTGTGATAATAGATTAATGATAACAACTGAAGCCGTAGCATTTTTACCCGCTTGAATGTGATGAATATGCCAAATAACCACCTTAAAAAAATGTTTGTACTAATCATCTTTGTCCTCTGTTGTCCGTCTCCTCAGGGTACAGGGTACTGGCAATGGGATGAGCTGCGTTCCAGTAACCTCAACGTGTACCCCAAACCCTTGTCTAACCTCTTCAATGGGGTGCCCTCCAGCCCTGATGCTGCCTTTACCTGGACCAATGGAAAGATCTACTTCTTCAAGAGAGACAAGTACTGGCGTGTGAACAGTCTACTGAGCGTAGACAAAGGCTATCCACTCAGCAAGAGTGAACGCTGGATGCACTGTTAGGAGCAAGACACTAGAGGGAAGCAGACACCATAAGCCTTGATAGGGTGCTTGTGTGCCGTGTGCTCTATTGACAGTTCAGGGAACCACAACAGCAACCACAACCACACTGTGATAACATTGTGTTCACACTGTGAGGTGTCTGGAATCCATATAAACATATGGCCATGTACTGGTACATGATTTCAAGTGAGGATTGAGTTAGGTACAGTCAAAGTACATTAAACTGAAATATTATATCAAATTCATTCTTTTTGAAACACAATAACTTTGATCTGGTTGAGTATTGAGTGTTGTCCCACTTAAGTAAAATGCATTTCTTGTTCTGGAGCAGTAACCTGCTGGGTTTGTTCATATCTTTATGGCCTAGCTCTCTGTTTCCATGAAACACAAGCAGGACCTCCAGCTGTATTCATCTGCTCTTTTCTTCCAACAGCCCAAACGTGTTAGGCTTAGATCAGACTGACTGTGTGTGTGTGTGTGTGTGTGTGTGTGTGTGTGTGTGTGTGTAGGCTATTTGTTATGATCTTAGGGGGCATTCCAGGGGGGCCATTTTCTCCCTCACCACAGATGTGGATTGGATTATTCAGTTGTTGTGTGTCCTCTTTTCAGTATGTGTACTGATTTCAACGGTGTTCCAGTTAGAAACTTCTCATTTTCTTTTGACGTTTCACTTGCAGATACTGTGGGCGGGTCTGAAAAAGTATTTGTGAGTTCATTGTCGTCATGTTATGCATTTCTAGGACTATGGTGTGTATATTTTATCACTGCCCACAAAGAGAAACATGATATCATTGGTGTTCAGACACCAGCTTTCACAGGTCTACATTTTATAACTAGTTTATAATTGTGTACTAATGTTGCTGTTGAACCTCATCATGCTTATTGATGTGGCTCATACAAGCTCAAGGGAATTCACATTTCAGTGTATAGGCCTAACATTTGAAAAAGAAAAATTGTACTCTGAACAAAAATATAAATGCAACATGCAACAATTTCAAAGATTTTACTGAGTTACAGTTCATATAAGGAAATCAGTCAATTGAAATGAATTCATTAGGCCCTAATCTATGGATTTCACATGACTGGGAATACAGATATGCATTTGTTGGTCACAGATACCTTAAAAAAAAGGTAGGGGCGTGGATCAGAAAACCAGTAAGTGTCATGTGTGAGCACCATTTGCCTCATGCAACACGACACATCTCCTTCACATAGAGTTGATCAGGCTGTTGTTTCTGGCCTGTGGAATGTTTTCCCACTCCTCTTCAATGGCTGTGCGAAGTTGCTGGATATTGGCAGGAACTGGAACACACTGCGTACACATCCAGAGCATCCCAAACATGCTCAATGGGTGACATGTCTGGTGAGTATGCAGGCCATAGAAGAACTGGGACATTTTCAGCTACCAGGAATTGTGTACAGATCCTTATGACATGGGGCTGTGCATTATCATGCTGAAACATGAGGTGATGGCGGCGGATGAATGGCACGACAATGGGCCTGAGGATCTCGTCCTGGTATCTCTGTGCATTCAAATTGCCATCGATAAAATGCTATTGTGTTTGTTGTCTGTAGCTTATGCCTGCCCATACCATATCCCCACCGCCATCATGAGGCACTGTGTTCACATCAGCAAACCGCTCACCCACATGACGCCATACACGCCGTCTGCTCGGTATAGTTGAAACCGGGATTCATCCATGAAGAGCACACTTCTCCAGCGTGCCAGTGGCCATCGAAGGTGAGCATTTGCCCACTGCAGTCGATTACGACGGCAAACTGCAGTCAGGTCAAGATCCTGGTGAGGATAACGAGCATGCAGATGAGCTTCCCTGAGACGGTTTCCGACAGTTTGTGCAGAATTGTTTTCGGTTGTGCAAACCCACAGTTTCATCAGATGTCCGGATGGCTGGTCTCAGACGATCCCACATGAGAAGAAGCCGGATGTTGAGGTTCTGGGCTGGTGTGGTTACAGGTGGTCTGCAGTTGTGAGGCCGGTTGCAGGCACTGCCAAATTCTTTAAAACGACATTGGTAGAGGAATTAACATTAAATTATCTGGCAACAGCTCTGGTGGACATTCCTGCAGTCAGCATACCAATTGCACACTCCCTCAAAACTTGACATCTGTGGCATTGTGTTGTGTGACAAAACTGCACATTTTAGAGTGGCCTTTAATTGTCCCCAGCACAAGATGAATCTGTGTAATGATCATGCTGTTTAATCAGCTTGTTGATATGCCACACCTGTCAGGTGGATGGATTATATTGGCAAATGAGAAATGCTCAGTAACAGGGATGTAAACAAATTTGTGGACAACATTTGAGAGAAAAAAGCTTTTTGTGAGTATGGCAAATGTCTAGGATCTCGAGTGGCGCGTAAGGCACTGCATCTCAGTGCTAGAGGCATCACTACAGACACCCTGGTTCGAATCCAGGCTGTATCACAACCAGCCGTGATTGGGAGTCCCATCCATAGGGCAGCGCACAATTGGCCCAGCGTTGTCCGGGTTTGGCCGGTGTAGGCTGTCAATGTAAATAAGAATGTGTTCTTAAATGACTTGCTTAGTTAAATGTAAAAAAAAAATTCAGCTCATGAAACATGGGACCAGCTCTTTAAAAAATAGTTTTTTGTTCAGAATATATGTATGCAATTACTTTTTTCATCTAAGACAGTTGTGCAAATTAGTCATGACAGTCAACAATAAAACAGGCATTGTTTCCTTTATGATGTAAACCTACTCTGATCTCATTGCAATGGCTAATGAACAACAGAGACACCAAGATTAGCGAAATACTTGAGGTCATTGTAGCCTATGACGAGAGCCATGTGCTTTCATGCATGATACTTGTGGGCTGCTAAAGTTCGGAGCTGCCACAGCAACACCACTGCTTAAACCAATCAGGGAGCAGGAAATCACCCCCATTTGTTGCCTTCAAGACCCTCTGTGTTTCTGATTCCAAGGCAGAATTTGGCAACTGATGTTGCTAGGTGACCAGTGAGGGAAAATAGAGCCATTTAGCCTCAGACAAATGACTCAGACAGCTTTTGTTTTTAAACTAATTTAATGGTTTATCTTTCAATTTCCTATTGACAATTCTGTACAGATTCAGAAAAGTTGAGTACTGAGTGAGAGTAGGCCTACTGTCCCTCTAAAATTCTAAAACAAAAGTAAATTACAATTTTAAAAACACTGATAATTCCTTAGTAACCTCTAGTACTCTAGTACAGCAAATGTATGATAAAATATTTTCCATAGCACATTCCTTCAATGTTATTGTTCATATACATTACTGAATACAGGTACTACACAGGTAAAACTGCCTAGAAATTGTAATGAAAACAAGCCACTGCTAAAAAATAACTGGCATAACCAAGTATGGTTTGAAACAACATTGTATAGTATTGCAGTATTGCTACTGCTAAAAATGGCACTGCAGTTCCAATGAAAACAAACGTAAATGTCACTTGTAACAGTTGCCCATGTAATCTCTATTGTATTTAGGCACAAAATGGCTGCCGTGTATCTCTCTGGACCTGAACCTTCTACACTCAACTATACAGGCAGTTACTTTGAAAAAGGGACAAGTAAACAGTAATGCACACACCTTAACATTACAAATGCACACACACTCACACAGACAGAAAACACTGGTCAGAGAAATGTGTCTCGAAATGTCCTCTTCTTTGTCCCGTCACAGTGCCTTGTCAACATCAGCTGGTGTCCTGTTCTGTGAGGCGGTTGACCCGAGTTTACACACCACTGGTTCATTTCAAGTCATTAAAGCACAGTTAACTCCAATTATAAAAGTTGAAATCACTTGGGGAGGTAGCTCTCGTGCTATTCATGGCCATTTCCATTCCCAGTATTGCTTTCTGAACAGCAAAAACAAGTCTGTTTTCATCAGTCAAATGATTTCTCCTACATGTAATCAAACAATCACATAATGGCACCAGAGAAAGTATACGACCTCAGAAGTCAGATGAGAATTTCTGCTCCTTCTTCTTCTTCCGACTGTGTACTCTGCTCTGTCCTAACCCCATAGCATTTCAGTTCTCTCGCTCTCTGTTTGTTTCTCTCTAGCAGAAGTGGCCTTCAGACTTTTCACATGTACCTGCCACCCCTCAGAGCAGACAACACAGGGAAAGGCCACACAGGCCCAGTCTATTGAAAGAGTGATTACAGCACACGTCAAACGGGGGGCCAAACACCAACCACTCTCAGGGAACAGCTCACAGATGGAGGAACCATTACATCGCCTTCCAGTCTGCCATTCCAAACGAGGTACAGTACAGTACACTGGAGGTGTGCTTTGATCTTCACTTGGACAGCATTCAAGGCCCTTTTCCAAGTCAATGTAAGGAACGTCCATTATTCAATAGACTCTCACATTGCCTAAAAGAGTAGTCTGTAGGGTCAACAGTACACTACATAGGGAGGAGGACTGTGGTGGAGGGACAAGAAACAAGTGGTCGTCCCCTGTTTGTCCCTCGGTGCGTCAGACCCTGTTGACAGGTGTGGTGACGGTGAGGGGTACGGTGGAGCTTGTCTCGTAGTCAAAGTCGATTATTGTGTGGTTGGTAGTGCCCAGGCTGCTGAGGGAGTTGCCTGTGCCCATCTGTCTGTCCCTAAGACTCTGCAGGTAGCTCTGAGAGAAGGAATAAAGGAGAGAGGGGAAGAAGAGAGGAGAGAGGGAATATAATCAGAATCAACCCGGGTTCTACATTTTGGAATTCAAATAGAATAGAGTGTGTATGTGTCAGAGGAGGCTGGTGGGAGGAGCTATAGGAGGACAGGCTCATTGTAATGTCTGGAATGGAATACATGGAACTGTATCAAACACATCAAACATATGGAAACAACATTTTTGACTCTGTTGCATTTATTCCATTCCAGCCATTACAATGAGCCCATCCTCCTATAGCTCCTCCCACCAGCCTCCTCTGGAGTTTGTGTGTGAGAGAGAGAGACTGACCGGTGCCAGTAGGTCTCCGGCATAGCGTTTTACAGGGGTGGGCTTGCGACGGTATGTGCCCTCCTGCCCACTGTTCTGCTGGCGCTTCTTGACATCTTTCTGTCTGATCCGCATCAACTGGACCCGTTTCTGCCTCCTGCTGATGATGACTGAAACGAGAGAGATAAGAGAGAGATATGAGCCAGAGGAGAGCCAGAGGAGAGCAAGAGGAGAGCCAGAGGAGAGCCAGAGGAGAGCCAGAGGAGTGCCAGAGGAGAGCCAGAGGTGAGCCAGAGGAGAGCCAGAGGAGAGCCAGAGGAGAGCCAGAGGAGAGCCAGAGGAGAGCCAGAGGAGAGCCAGAGGAGAGAGGTGTGTTTACTCAGTGAGTCATTTCTTAGTAATTCTACAGAGCACATGAGAGCTTTATGGGAAAATTTGACATTCTTAAATCACATGAAATGTAATATAAACAGCTGACTTGGGAGACAATCTGTTTTGTGTCAATACCAGGACAATGTTCTCTAACACCATAAAACCACTGTAGCAGTGAAGAGAACATAATATAACCCATAGTCCATATTGAGATATACAGATGCATCATACTCTACAAACAGCTTCCTCTACCTCCCATGCTTACCACAGAGATCCTATACATTACGTCTATATGGAATTCTATGATGCTTACCCTCAGTGTGTGAGAACCCCACGGCTGTCAGCTTCCACTGCACCAGCACCCCCATGAAGCTGAGTGCCGGCCAGATACCCATGATCACCCAGCTGTACCAGCAGAGCGACGGCGCCGGTGACAGCCTCAAGCACTGATACGCGTGTCTGGCCAGCGCCAGCATCTCCACAAAGTAGTCGGCGCACACCGTCATAATGGCCGCCCCGAACACAGACGTAGACAACACGGTGAAGAGCTTCTGCCACTGTAGGGTGAGCACGGCGAACAGCATACCCATGCCCAGCAGCACCCCTAGGGGCACCCAGACGGTGGTGGGTGTGTAGAACTGGTGGGTGACCAGCAGGGTGGCGAGGGCAAGTAGCAGGCCCAGTAACAGACCCGTCATGAAGAGACCCACGGAGCGCACCAGCATGGTGACCAGGCCACACAGCAGGCCGATGCCCAGGCCGATACCCGCCGAGGCCTCCACACTCAGCTGGGTGTCCAGCACCCGCTCCTTGTGGCACAGCAGGAAGATTATGACAGAGCCGAACATCAGGCCCGACAGGAACATGACCACCTTGAAGCAGCGATATCCTGGGAGAGAAGAGAGGTGAACAGGGAAAGGTGAGGGACAGAGTAGAGAGAGGGAATGGTGAGGGAGAGATGAGAGGGGAGAGGGGTAGAGAGGGAATGGTGAGAGAGAGTGGAAAGGGGTAGAGAGGGAGAGAGGAGAGGGGTTGAGAGAGGGGTGAAAAGAAAACAATACTTATTTAAAGTTGTACTTCACTTCAATAGGGGGAGATTCAAGAAATATGCAGGTGATAAGTTAGGACTTAAAGATAAAGTTAAATTGCAGAGGCTAGGGTACTCAGAATATCAACTGTAAGCAATGTAATGCCGTATAAATGACCCTACAGTTAAAACTAAAAAGAGAGGCGGTATGGAGGAGAAAGAAGCAATTGTGGTTATTAAGTTGGATTTGGTGAGAAAAATATAATGAATAAATAAAGTGTGTTTTTACTCTATTTGTTATCATTTAAGGCCAGACACCACACCCTAATATGATTATTGTTTTGCTGTAGATTGCAGGAAAATCCTGGGGAGAACCCTGCTGTATAACACATTAGAAGACATATGATACGTCTGAATACACATTCCCTATCCCCTGCTCTATTACATTGTTTGCGTCCCAAATGGCACCCTATTCTCCACATGGCTCTGTTCAAAAGTTGTGCAACATGGCCTTGGTCAAAAGTAGTGCACTATATAAGGAATGGGGTTCCATTTGGGATGCAGCCCTTGTTATTGAAGATTTATTTTATTCGTTGACGTGACGTGGTTGGGGTACGACTTGTGGCCTTGACCTTACCAATGAAGCAGTAGATGATGCCGAACAGGCAGCACATGGAGCAGATGACGGCAGGGATGAGCTCATACTTCCTCTCGATCTCCAGGCTGCAGGCGTTCACCTCGGCCAGGCCATCCCCTTCAGCCACGTCAGGGTCTGTCATCCTGGGGCTCCCTCCGACCGACCAGACCACCGGGGAAACAAGGAGGTGGTGGTGGTTGAAGGTTGGGACTGAAGGATAAGGAGTGGTGCTGTTATCTGAAGTTCATCAGAACAACTTGGGAGCCTGTAACATGAAAGATAAATATCTGAGTAGGTCATAGATCATCACAGGCCATCACAATGCGTTAACTCACAATGCAATAAAGTGGCTTACAGTATTTATTTGTCTCTGTTAAGACTTTAGGGCACAGTACTGGCAAAGAGGACTGAGAAGGCGTCTTGGCTCAACTTTAAAATCTAGGGCTAGGTTAACAAACACTGCCTTACCCACAAAATAGAGAACACAAAGTGGTGAGTTGCGAGACTCCATTGATGCTTAACATGGTGCATGTAGGACACTCTAGAACCCCCCTCCTCCTCACCCCTCCACCCCTGATTCAGACCTCTGACCCCTCACCCCCGCCAGTGTTCCCCGAGGCTTCAGTAGAAGTGTGAAATCTGCCGGCCATCTGTGACTTCTCCCTGGTGACTCTGCATATAGGCCTGCCAGACACTCCATATGCTGCTAGCCTAGCCCCCCATGATAACCCACAGTACTGTATACCACACATACACCCTGTTGCCATGACTACAGTATCATGGGAGTACATAAACATGGACAACCACATACTACAGAGACATCCTGTAGTACATTAATGAAAGAAAACTATACCAAAAGACACCAATACCGAGTATCGGAACGTCCTATAGAATATTGAATTATTGCAGTGTCTGTCTACTCTACTGTATTTTTGTAATTATGACCATTCTAATCAACATAGCAGCAGATGTCCAGTGTCGACTCAAGTCCACTCAAACACCATCATTTTCAGTGAGCATATTCAACACTGATTTCATATCAGCAGCAAACACCCACTCAAGTTTACTGGGGTCCAAGTTTTTTCGTTTTTTTTTTACAACTCTCCTAAATTGAACTTGGGGTGTCAATGTCAGGCATTTAAAATAGGCTATGTAGTAAAAAGGTCTGGGTGAAATTAAATGACTATACTAAAAGTAGGGCTACTACGGACATCGAGTGATGCTTGTGAAGCGTTAATCAGGCAGCCCCAGTTTGCCTGTTGGGGAGGATGTGTAGGGCTCATTGCTCAGGGTGGGCTGCTCTCTCTGGGGCTGCTGGCCAGCCTTCTTTATGATCTCACCCCAGTTCTGATCCGATTACAGCAAACTCACGTTTCCAGGCTCAGGAGAAAAACAGTAACAGAGCTGGGTGCCTGCTCTCCTGATCTGCTCTTTCACTTCTCAGTCCCCCCCTCCCTCCATTCTCCCAAACTTCTGCTTTTAAACTCCTCTTCCCACCCACCCCTCTCCCTCTCCCTCTCTGTCTGAGATACATTATGACCTGGACATGACTTGACATGGAAAAAATGAGGGCCCGTTGGAAAGTAGCTCTCTGGTTCCCTCTCTTTTTCCAGAGCTAGAGGAAGAGTTCTCACTTCATTCACTCAGTCCTTCACATGTCTGCCTCTCTGTCTCGGCCAGATAGTCCCCTCTGTTCTGTCTCACTTGTTTTCAAAAGGCCAAGGACAACTCAAGACAAATGATCTAGCCATCAGAGCTCTACAGTCCCACTGGTCTGCTGTGTTTGTGGCACGACTTTCCAAGTAGGTCTGAGAGGATGAAGCCAGGACAATGAATGCTTTAGAATGAGACTGAAATCTGATATACAGAAGTCATACAGTATTTAGGCTAATAATGTGCGGTGCAGTATCACCCTTATTGAAAGCATGAGGGCATTTCACCTTGAGGCTATAGTATGGACTTCTCTTTCATCATATTCAGTTATGATGACATGGATGGATTTGTGGCATTACCTCCAACCTGCCCTAGTCAAAGTTAACACACTAACAGGAACTTTTATTGAAGTTCATGCCAAAAAAATATCCTCTGATTGTGCAAGACAGAACTTTTGCAAACTATTAAATATATCTGTTTACAGTCAAAATTCTACTCAAACTTCACCATTCAGCTGGACCAAATACAGGAATAGGAGAAAGTTTGAAGAGCAAGGGAAAGCTAAGATAACTGCTCACCTCTGAAGGCATTAAAAAGTGACTGTGAGGGTGTTGTGGGTAATCCATCAAGTTGCACAACTTGTTCATCCGACCGCACACACACCAACTCTCTCCCACGTCCATGTGTCTGTCCCCACATTGTCCCTGTGTGAGTCACAATGGTGGCCAGTGTGTGTGTGAGGCCTGGAGTCCGTGCCGTTCAGGGAGAATGGTGCCATTATGGGGCGGCACAAAGGCTATAAAACCCCAGCATTAACCTCTACTGGCACACACAGCAAAGCATGCTGGGAGATAGGGCATATCACATAGAGGTGGAGGGACCCCGGGAAAGGAGGTGGTGTCTGAGTGTATGTGTGTGTGCCATGGCATTGAGCGTGTGGGTGGATGAAGGATCCCACTGGGCACACACTGGTTGAATCAACGTTGTTTCCACGTCATTTCAATGAAATTAAGTTGAACCAACGTGGAATAGACGTTGAATTCACATCTGTGCCCAGTGGGATAAAGGGGTCTAGCTGGTAGCTGTCCAGAAGGCTGATATTGTCACCCATTCTCACCAGATAAGGAGGAAGTGACGTGGCGCCATGTTTTATCTCGGAGCTCAAGGCACAGAAGTAGAAGTTGAGAAATAGTCTCTTTCGATACATTTTGATGAAGTACATCTTGAATGACCTCATTCCAATATGACATTGTGTGTGTTGTCTTGACAACAGGTAAAATAAGGTTGCTGCTAGTGCTGTATATGTAAATATAGTCACACTTATAGATGACTGAGTATGTTGGTATGAAATGACCTTGGAACAAATTGCTTTAGAATGTTGCCTAACACACTTACTTGACAAACACCATGGATGGATGGATGGAGGGAGAGAGAGAGGGAGGGGTGGGCTGGAGGGAGGGAGCTCAAGCCTCAACAGCTGAGAGACGGGCAGAGCCATGCCCAGGTTCCCCACATAGCTAATTTGGGTGGGTTTCATTAACCACTGATGGGGGTGCGGGGGTGTGAGAGAGGTCAGGGATTCCAAGGGTGCTCTGGCTTTAAGGCAGAGGGCAGCTGAGAACTAAACGTTATACAGCCCAGCTGTATGGTGGCACAGCTTGGCACAGGGGGGTATGCGAGACTGCCATTTGCCATGGTTTCCCCCTGACTGGGCATGATGCCTGTTGATCTACAGATCCGGCCCTCACCCTTATAGCTGCAGCTATAAAACTAATTCTCCATGATTCCAAATGCCAAACACCGTGCCCAATGTGTCCTGCTCGTTGGGCATGGTGGAGACTGGAGAATAGTATGGACATGATAGGACCAACCTACTCCATGGTGTCCACCTTGTGCCAACTGTGGTTGCCTATTAACCATAAGAGAAACACTCTCTCATTGGCAGGAAGCTGTGGCCAAGAGGAGAAAGTGGAGATCAGTGGCGGGGCTGTGCTGGAGGTGACTTTTCCCTCAGGGCAGGAAGCAGAGCAGGAAAGCTAGAGTTGGATTTGGAGGCTGAAGCGTCAACACCGACACTCGTATTTTCTGGTTTAATCCAACATAACAGACAAAAAAAAAAAAATTGCTGATATCATGTTGAATGCCTTGGCTATTAGAACATGATGATGACAATGGGTTCTGCTACAACTGTGGGTTATGATCTCTAAACAAGTCAAATAAAACACTCCACCCTCAGTCCACATGTTCAAAATGATCTCACAACTGGATTGTGTTTATATGAGCCTTTCATCATGGATTCAGATGCACTCACTCATGCTCTAATATGTGAGACATTATGATATCAACATTCACAGCTGAGAGAGAATGCTCTCTGGCTGGCAACTTGAACAGAACTTGTGTACAGATAAAGCCAATGTTTTATGTGGTCAAATAGGTGAAACACGCTTTCTGGATAGATTTACCAATCCTCCTGAACTTGAATAACACCTCTCACTGACCTGTCCAAACCATTACCAACCAAACCTGGTCCTTAAATACTTGTAATTAAATCAAATAGACATCATCAAATACATGTTGATATATGGTGCAATGAGACATCTTCCATTTTGTTTCTTATGAAGTAAAATTGCTGCACTTAATAGACCTTGTCGTTACTAAATAGACCTTGTCGTTACTAAATAGACGTTGTTAGTTATTGAGGAATGCTAATCAGATTAAAAGCAGTCCTGAAGAGTGTTATGTAAATGGCTGTTTTGAGCAGGGAGAGAAAAACTGAAAAACCTGCTGCATTTGGGAGCTCATTTGACTGGGAAATGAAGGGACAAGACTCGTTTGTCATCTCAGCTCAAAAACAGGGAGCAAATGAGATGCACTCCACATGATATGTGACAGTGTTTGAAAGTGGTCTACTGAGAGACAGCCTCCCTTTCATCTCTTAAAAAGCAAATAATTGACACTATGTTCTATTGAAGAAGAACATAAATACCATGGTTACAAGTCATTAAGTGCATTTCAACAGATTTATTATCATGACTAGACCACTATGGTAAAATCACAAATCTATGATAACCTTTACTCATCCATGCTGACTAACGAAGGAAATGATGAATCTGAAGATGAAACGAGGATAGAATGATCTACCAGTCATAAAGACATCCTTAATTATTTTTGTATTTTTATTTAACTAGGCAAGTCAGTTAAGAACACATTCTTATTTACAATGACGGACTACTTTTATTAAGTTGGTGATAAAGTCACAGCTCTCCACCATTCTCTCTCTCAGCCTGTCTCTGTATCATTTCTCCTCTAAATCTCTGACCAGTCCCTCTCAAACAACACTTTGTTCCTCAAGAGTGAATGAGGCGGAGGGGGGACCTGCAATGATTTTGGCACTGCCGCACCATCTCCCACTCCCCTCCCTCCATGCCTCCAGTCTTTCTTTAGCCAAGCTTGGACCGAGAGCAGAGAGCAGAGAGCTCTCGGTCCAAGTTCTGGACCAGGCTCTGGACCCTACAGTGCTCTTCAAAGAGAGGGAGGGAGGGAGGGAAGGAGGGAGGGAGGGAGGGATAATGTAGTCTGTAACCCCTTCAGAGAGCAGTAATTACAGAGTGAGAATATATAGAAAGTGATTTGAGGGGCAGTAAGTTTACGACAAAGCCTAACACTGACATGAACTCTAAGACCATACACACTGACCTTTCTAACATGTGCAGATGTGCCAAAATAACAAACCTTTAAAGTCATCATAAAAGATAATATATCACTATCAAACCCCCCAAACCATCTACCTCCCAATCGCCACGTAGGAAAAGTTATGGTCACGTTTCTCCTTTAAACTCCAATGTAGTCTATAGGCCTACATTTCTTCACTTACAGACACGCAAACAACTGTCTCTGATGGCAAGCACACATGTTTTATATTATGTCTGAATGAGTATCCAGGAAACCCACTATTTAACACATGGTTTAACATACTGTATATCCTTTTAAATATTGTAATAGTTTTATCAGTCTCAGAAAGAGATCCTATTCTCCCTCAAGCCCTTCCACTCCATGCCTGCCTTTGTGAAAGGCCCAAACAATGGAGGCCTTTCAATTCTGATTGTAGAGAGTTCCTTACAAAAAAGGAGAAAAAACAGTAAGTAGAAGAACAGAGAAACAATGAGAAGCCTTTTCGAGAGGCAGTCACGTGTATGATACACATGTAGACACACACCCCTATTTCCATGCACACTCACACAACAGACCCACAAACGTCCCACACACACACACTCATGCAAATATAACAACTCCAATCCACACATTATAATCATCCCCACCATGCACATCGACAATTCCGTGTTTGTACAAATAGGGATGCTTTTTTCTAGAGACTGGCAATGTCAATGTAGTTCAGAGAGCCAGAAATGCCACCGACCTCCTTAATAATTGCATTCAGTTGTTAAATAGCCTACAACAAAATAAATGGGCTGGATGGTAAATGTAGTCTGTGGTGGAAAAAGTAGCCAATTATCATAATTGAGTAAAAGTAAAAGGTACCTTAAAAGAAAATGACTCAAGTAAAAGTGAGTCGCATAGTAAAATACTACTTGAGTAAAAGTTTTAAAGTATTTGGTTTTAAATATACTTAAGTATTAAAAGTATAAATTATTTCAAATTCCTTATATTAAGCAAACCAGATGGCACAATGTGTTCATTTTTTTATTACGTATAGCCATGGACACACTGCAACACTCAGACATCATTTACAAATGAAGCGTTTGTGTTTAGTGAGTCCGCCAGATCAGAGGCAGTAGAGATGACCAGGGATGTTCTCTTGATAAGTGTGTGAATTGGACCATTTTCTTGTCATGCTAAGCATTCCAAATGTAACGAGTACTTTTGGGTGTCAGGGAAAATGCATGGAGTAAAAAGTACATTATTTTCTTTAGGAATGTAGTGAAGTAAAAGTTGTCAAAAATATAAATAGTAAAGTAAAGTACAGATACCCCAAAAAACCACTTATGTAGTACTTTGAAGTAATTTTACTTAAGTACTTTACACCACTGAATGTAGTGTACTTATCATTACACAGAGTTAAAGAGTGATGGGGGGTCTTTATGAGAGAAAACATTGAATGCAAGAATTAGGTCTACACATTACACGGTTTAGAACTAGCAGACTATAAGAAACAAATTGGACATATAGTGTCATTACAAAGCCAGACTAGGCTATACAGGGAGTGGAGTGTGATGGAGTCACTATGAACACAAAAACAAAGGACTGGATGCCTAGCCTCACCTACAGTGCCTTCAGAAAGTATTCACACCCCTTGTTTTCTTCCACATTTTGTTGTGTTACAGCCTGAATTTCAAATAGATTAAATTCAGAATTTGTGCCACTGATCTACACACAATAAATACCCCATGATGACAAAATTGTATTTTGTTAGAAATGAATACAAAATTAGACGCTGAAATGTCTTGACTTTGAATGATTACCCCATCTCTGAGCCCCACACATACAATTATCTGCAAGGTCTCTCAGTCGAGTAGGGAATTTCATGCACAGATTTAACCACAAAGACCAGGGACGTTTTCCAATGCCTCGCTAAGAAGGGCACCTATTGGTATATAGGTTTTTAAAAAAGCAGACACTGAATATCCCTTTGAGCATGGTGAAGTAATTAATTACGCTTTGGATGGTGTATCAATACAATACAAAGATACAGGCGTCCTTCCTAACTCAGTTGCAGGGGGGGTAAGGAAACCACTCAGGGATTTAACCATGAGACCAATGGTGATTTTAAAACAGTTACAGAGTTTAATGGCCATGGTAGGAGAAAATTGAGGATGGATCAACTACATTGTAGTTACTCCACAATACTAACATAAATTACAGAGTAAAAAGGAAGTCTGTACAGAATAAAAATATTACAAAACATGCACCCCATCTACAACAACGCACTAAAGTAAAACTACAAAAACTGTGGGAAAGAAAATGTACTTTATTTCCTGTATACAAAGCGTTATATTTGGGGCAAATCCAACACAGTTCCACTCTTCATATTTTCAAGCATGGTGGCTACATCATCTTGGGACTACGGAGTTTTTTGATAAAAAGAAACAGGATAGATCTAAGCACAGGCAAAATCCTAGAGTAAAACCTGGTTCAGTCTTCTTTCCAACAGACACTGGAGACAAACTCACCTTTCAGCAGGACAATAACCTAAAACTCAAGGCCGAATGTACACTGGAGTTGCTTACCAAGATGACATTGAATGTTCCTGAGTGGCCTAGTTACAGTTTTGACTTAAATCTACTTGATAATCTATGGCAAGACTTGAAAATGGCTGTCTAACAATGATCAACAACCAACTTGACAGAGCTTGAAGCGTTTCTGCCACTTCAAGGTCAGCTCTGTCATTTACAGCAGCGCAGAGCAGTTCTTCCATTCCACCCAACATCTGTCTGGTGCCAGGGTATAAGTGTACCTCCTTAAGGTCTCTCCCATCCTAAAATACCTCCTTCGTGTACACTTCTAGGTTTCTCTGGCATCCCCTAAGCCAGAGGAAAACTACATCACCAAATACTTTGAGTCTCTCTATGAATGGATGTTTGTGGATCTCCAAGACCCCAAAAACCCCTACTATTCCTTTTGGATGCTCAGCTCGGTCAATGAGACAGCAGAACTATTCCACACCCAAATACTTTGACTGCCCTTACTAGACTAATGCTACAGGAGAAGACTCTCTCCATCTCCCGGCCTAACCCACAACAAGCATCTCCTCTTGCCAACAGGGTTCATCATAGACTCTATTTCCAGGGTCTTTTAACTGAGGGGGCTCATTTGTGTGAGATCCTCATGTGTTCAGTGTATAAATACACTGCCAGTGCAGGACCAACACAGTACAGTACATTGGAGTATAGACTACTCCAAGGCAGTAGTAGTATGCCTAAATCAGTCCTTGGCTTGTAGAGCAATGCCTGACAACCATGGGATATGATGGAAATCAGGATAGTAACTCATTCAATCAATTTAATCCATTTTGAATTCAGGCTGTAACACAACAAAATGTGGAATAAGTCAAGGGGTATGATTACTTTCTGAAGGCACTGTGGTTTTAACAAAGTTAGCCTTGTTCTTCTGAGCTCATGTCCTATGAACTAGCTACTTGAAGGTCTGTGACACAAAGAAACTAGACAGTGAGGCGGATTGAGTAGACTATGTTGGGATTATTGAGACACAGTTCAGAATGTGACTTGGTATTATAATCAATTAAATGCATCTGGTAATAAACATTTCATGACGAATATTGTTATCGTGATAGACTGTCTTTTTCTGTGTAGACAAGGAAGTATGCTCTGTGCATTCAGTTTTACTGTAACGAATTAACATTGCAGACATAGATACAGCAATAACATTACAGGGGCCAAAGAAACTGGGATATCCAGACCAGGTCTATGAAGAGAGGTCCCTGGAAATGATCAAAAATAAAAAGATAGAGCATCTATCAATCACAGGACTTCTCCTGAAATAGCCCGATGTAGAGAACACATGAGAAAGGCTTGTCAGATCATGGAAAGTTAAACTTCAACAAACTTCCCGTTCTAAATTATCTCAAAACTGTCAGCACAGCAAAAAAGGCCCAGATTCCAAACTGCATTACAGATCAACAGGACAGGGAGCATGCCTCGGAGGCTGATGGTATACACGCCTCGGAGGCTGATCCTCATTGATGGTATACACAGCTGCCCAAGCTTTGCAACAGCAGTCTTATTTACACACGACCCATTGTTGCCCCCTCGCTCCTCCTACAGATGAAGAGACGCTAAGCTAAAGTTGAGACCTTTCAACTCTAACAGGTCACATTGTTGGCTGGACCATACGAGTCTTGGCAGGGTTGACCTCTGCTACCACAGCTGAGGGTCTCTTTTTTATTTCACATTTATTTAACCAGGTAGGCCAGTTGAGAACAAGTTAACATTTACAACTGCGACCTGGCCAAGATAAAGCAAAGCAGTGCGACACAAACAACACAGAGTTACACATGGAATAAGCAAAGGTACAGTCAATAACACAAAGAAAATCTATATACAGTGTGTACAAATGGATTAAGGAGGTAAGATCATAAATAGGCCATAGTAGCGAAGTAATTACAATTTAGCAAATTAACACTGGAGTGATAGATGTGCAAGTAGAAATACTGGTGTGCAAAAAAGAAAAAAGTAAATAAAAACAATATGGGGACGAGGTAGGTAGATTGGATGGGCTATTTACAGATGGACTGTGTACAGCTGCAGCGATCGGGAAGCTGCTCAGATAGCTGATGCCTAAAGTTAAAGTCTCCAACTTCAGCGATTTTTGCAATTTGTTCAAGTCATTGGCAGCAAAGAACTGGAAGGAAAGGCGGCCAAAGGAGGTGTTGGTTTTGGGGATGACCAGTGAGATATACCTGCTGGAGCACGTGCTACGAGTGGGTGTTGTTATGGTGACCAGTGAGCTGAGATAAGGCGGAGCTTAACCTAGCAAAGACTTATAGATGACCTGGAGCCAGTGGGTCTGGCCACGAATATGTAGCGAGGGCCAGCCGACGAGAGCATACAGGTCGCAGTGGTGGGTAGTATATGGGGCTTTGGTGACAAAACGGATGGCACTGTGATAGACTGCATCCAGTTTGCTGAGTAGTGTTGGAGGCTATTATGTAAATGACATCGCCAAAGTCGAGGATCGGTAGTATAGTCAGTTTTACGAGGGTATGTTTGGCAGCGTGAGTGAAAGATGCTTTGTTGCAAAATAGGAAGCCGATTCTAGATTTAATTTTGGATTGGAGATGTTTAATATGAGTCTGGAAGGAGAGTTTACAGTCTAGCCAGACACCTAGGTATTTGTAGTTGTCCACATATTCTAAGTCAGAACCATCCAGATTATTGATGCTAGTCGTGCGGGCGGGTGTGGGCAGCGATCGTTTGAAAAGCATGCATTTAGTTTTACTAGCGTTTAAGAGCAGTTGGAGGCCACGGAAGGAGTGTTGTATGGCATTGAAGCTCGTTTGGAGGTTTGTTAACATAGTGTCCAAAGAAGGGCCAGTTCTATACAGAAGGGTGTCATCTGCGTAGAAGTGGATCAAGGAATCACCAGCAGCAAGAGCGACATCGTTGATATATACAGAGAAAAGAGTCAGCCCGAGAATTGAACCCTGTGGCACCCCCATAGAGACTAGCATGGCAAACTGCCAGAGTTCCGGAAAACAGGCCCTCCAATTTGACACACATCTAAGAAGTAGTTGGTGAACCAGGCGAGGCAGTCATTTGATTAACCAAGGCTGTTGAGTCTGCCGATAAGAACACGGTGATTTGACAGAGTCGAAAGCCTTGGCCAGGTCGATGAAGATGGCTGCACAGTACTGTCTTTTATCGATGGCGGTTATGATATCGTTTAATAACTTGAGCGTGGCTGAGGTGCACCCATGACCAGCTCGGAAACCCGAAGTGTACAGCGGAGAAAGTACGTGGGATTCGAAATGGTCAGTGATCTGTTTGTTAACTTGGCTTTCGAAGACTTTAGAAAGGCAGGGCAGGATGAATATAGGTCCGTAACAGTTTGGGTCTAGAGTGTCACCCTCTTTGAAGAGGGGGAGGACCGCGGCAGCTTTCCAATCTTTAGGGATCTCGGACAATACGAAAGAGAGGTTGAACAGACTGGTAATAGGGGTTGCAACAATGGTGGCGGATCATTTTAGAAAGAGAGGGTCCAGATTGTCTAGCCCCTGTATGGGTCCAGGTATTGCAGCTCTTTCAGAACATCTGCTATCTGGATTTGGGTGAAGGAGAAGCTGGGGAGGCTTGGGCAAGTAGCTGCTGGGGGTGCGGAGCTGTTGGCCGGGGTTGGGGTAGCCGGGAGGAAAGCATGGCCAGCCGTAGAGAAATGCTTATTGAAATTCTCGATTATTGTGGATTTATCGGTGGTGACAGTGTTTCCTAGCCCCAGTGCAGTGGGCAGCTGGGAGGAGGTGCTCTTATTCTCCATGGACTGAACAGTGTCCCAAAACTTTTTGGAGTTAGAGCTACAGGATGCAAATTTCTGTTTGAAAAAGCTAGCCGTTGCTTTCCTAACTGACTGCGTGTATTGGTTCCTGACTTCCCTGAAAAGTTGCATATTGCGGGGACTATTCGATGCTAGTGCAGTCAGCCACAGGATGTTTTGTGCTGGTCGAGGGCAGTCAGGTCTGGAGTGAACCAAGGGCTTGTCACGTCCTGACCAGCAGAGGGAGTAGTTGTGTAGTATTTTGGTCAGGACGTGGCAGAAGAAGTCTGTGTATGTTTTTTCTAGTATGTCTGTTTCTTTGTTGGTCTGTGGCTCCCGATCAGGAACAGCTGGTTATCGTTGTTCCTGATTGGGAGTCATATATTAGGAGTGTGTTTTTCACCTGGGGTTTGTGGGTTGTTGTTTTTCGCACTGCTAGATTCTGTATAGCCTGTGAAACTGTCACCTGTCGTTCTTCGTTTTCACTTTATTCTAATTAAATATAAAGATGAGCATTCATATCCCGTCTGTGTTTTGGTCATCCATTCCCAACGACAGTTGTTACAGGGCTTTATCTGTTCTTAGTTCTACATTTTTTGAAAGGGGCATGCTTCTTTTTTTGGGGCGGCAGGGTAGCCTAGTGGTTAGAGCTAGTAACCGAAAGGTTACAAGTTCGAATCTCCGAGCTGACAAGATACAAATCTGTCGTTCTGCCCCTGAACAAGGCAGTTAACCCACTAGGCCGTCATTGAAAATAAGAATTTGTTCTTAACTGACTTGCCTAGTTAAATAAAGATTAAATAAAAAATAAAAAAATGTAAGATGGTGAGGAAATTACTTTTAAAGAACGACCAGGGATGAGGTCAATATCCTTCCAGGATACCTGGGCCAGGTCGATTAGAAAGGCCCCTCTAATAGGGGGGTGGAGTGTACAGTCAGTAAAGACAATAGAGTAGAAGACTATTCAACTCACTATGACACCACCAGTAGAAGTGTTTCCACAATAAGACCTGACGCCCATGACTATTATGGATAATATACACACTGTCATCATGGGTCAGGGCTACATTAAGGCCATACAAGGGTGTCTCACCTCTCCTTTCCACCCTGACCCTATTTCAACCCTGGCCCTTAGCAGGGTTGACAGTTGACACCATTCGGGTTGAAAATCTCATCAACCAGTTTGTCTTTGAGTCACCCTGAGTTGAAAATGGCTATTGGGATGGAGTTCCAATTTACCTCTCAGATCTACAGGTGGTGAGTGAAAGTAGACAATGAAAGGAAAGTAGTTCAGAATGATTCGTTTTCTAACCAGACAGAACTAGGCAGTTACAATACCCTGCTCCTGATTGGAGGGACGATGAGTGCTTCAGTACTAATTGAAAAACAGAATAACACAGTACACTACAGACCCTCAAGGACTAGGAGTTAAGTAACACACCCCAGCATTGACCGCCTGCTCTTTCCCCCTCATATGCCTCCCTCTCCCTTAGCAGGGAAGGGCCCCATCACGGCATTTTCCCAGGGTGGTTTAGGCAAAGCCATCTGGCCCTAGCTAGCCGACTGGCTTGGGGGGCTTGCTAGGAGGGTGTAGGAGGGGGAAGAGCATTGAGGGGGTGTAACTAGAGATCACTCCTTTGCCACAGAGGGACACAAGCTATCATTACTACTACCCCCCCCCCCCCCAAAAAAAAACAAGGCACACCCCCACCAGTAAACACACTGGGCCACAAGGCCAAGGTTCTTTCATGTCCTGTCTGAGACTATGGTGGAGGAAAAATGGATGAAAACAAATAGAAAAAAAGGAATATGTGAAAATAACTAAGCATGTTTACAATGGGTGTTGTTTGTATGTAGTTGTATAGCTGTCAAGGACAAAACACAGAACACTGCTTATCTGGTCAATAGGATCAAGGAGTGCACATGTCTGACTATGATAACAATCGTTAAAGATAACTATCAATGCATTTCAGGCTTTTCTCCATAAAATGGCTAATTGCCTAAGTTGTTTACATTGTTATCTTCTGTATAGTAACCCAATAGGTTCTACTATAATTATCTTGAAACAGAGCCCACACATTAATTTACTGGAGAGTGACATCAAAATGATATGATAAATTACTGAATGAATAAAACTAAAAACGTTTAGCCTATACTTACTCTATGGAATTCATTATTAAAATCATGTTTTTGCCTTCAAAACGGTGTACTAGTCACTAACACAAGTTTATGAGCATCCCACCCTGACTTTTTCAAACAGCAGCTCTTCTACAGGAATTAACGTTACATTGATTGTTCAATTTCACTGAGTGATTCAGTTGTATCTTTCTCTTGTTTGAAGGAGCCTAAAGATCATAAATAGTGTTGTCTGCGGTGCGAATATAATCCTTCATAGCTAATGATATGGCTGTAATTTACATGCTGTAAAGGTTCATCATTTATTTACACACTGTACAGAAGAACACTTACCGACTGCGTTCGGCTACGTGGATCTGTTTTCCGTGAAAACTGTCAGGCATGAACACAACGGAAAACAACAGAAAATCGAAGCAGCAGTGGAAAAACCGGTTCCAATGCACATAGGCTGTAGTCACAGTGAGCAAAAAAAGTTTTCCCTTCAATGTTTTAAGCACAAAAGTAGGTTATTGAAAATGAGTCAGCCTCGCGTTCTCGTCATCTTCAAAAACTGTCTAAAATTATAAATCGTTCTTTGCAGTCTCAACGGAGGAACTTAAGTGAGTTATTTCGGTTGATAACATGTATTTATAAGTTCCACGGCATTGTATTAAAAATCAGTTTGTCAGTTGGCTAGTTAGTCACGTCTGACAGAAGCTAGTTACAGCAAGCCAAAATGTTTGTCCTCCAACCCTTTTCTTTTACACGCCTCCTCTTTCCCTCTTTCTGGCGTAGACTGTTGTTGATACCCAAGGGGTTTTAGTTCTCTCGAGTTCTAAACTCATAAAAAAAGAGTAGGCCTATTATTTTTCTCCGTGAGAGTCCAACCTTTCTCCCTCTCCCTCTCTCTCTCTCCCTCCCTCTCTCCCTCCCTCCCTCTCTCTCTCTCCCTCCCTCTCTCTCTCCATCTCCCCTCTCCCTCCCTCTCGCTCTCTCTCTCTCTCCCCCTCCCTCTCTCTCCCTCTCTCTCTCTCTCTCTCTCCCTCCCTCTCTCTCTCTCCCTCCCTCCCTCCCTCCCTCTCTCTCTCTCTCTCTCTCCCTCCCTCTCTCTCTCTCTCTCCCTCCCTCTCTCTGTCTCCCTCCCTCTCTCCCTCCCTCTCTCTCTCTCCCTCTCTCCCTCCAACTTTCAGCCAACAGCTGAAAACGCTTGACATCATAGCCAACAGACCATCTGTTATTGTTGCCCGGTTGAATTCAAATTTGGGACTGGAAGGGCAAGGTAGGGGAACGATGTTTGGATGGGACTGAGTTGGTCTTCTATAATAATAATTATAATAATAGATTAAGTGTAATAACATAGTTAGGCCTACTGCACTGTGTGTGTGTATGAAATGTTACATTTCGTATGGTATATATTAATTTTGGATGTCCAGTACCCATTCCGTATGATATGCTACGAATTACAATTCGTATTATATGTTACGAATTTTCTAAACGTACAATGTTACACATATGAAAAACATACAATATGTTAAGAATTTGCTAAATGTATGATATGTTACAAATTCTAGCTAGGTGGCTAACATTAGCTAGCTCGCTAACTTTAGCTAGGCTAGTGGTTAGGGTTACGGTTAAGGTTAGGGTTAAGTCTAGGAGATAGGTTAAAGGGTTAAGGTTAGGGGAAGGGTTAGGCGAGGGTTAGCTAACACGCTAAGTAGTCGCAAAGTAGCTAAAAAGTAGTTGAAAAGTTGCTAATTAGCAAAAATAATGAAGTTGTCTGTGATGAGAGTCAAACACTCACCCATCCACCCAACTTTTGTTTTTGCCTTAAGTAACCATCTGTCTTATGTAACCATACCAAATGTAACATATCATACTAAATGGAGTGTCACGGATTTACGTACAGAATAATACTAAATGCTCCGTGACCAAGTTCCAAGCCAAAAAGACATTAGGAACAGGCAGGGGACCTGGTGCACCCGAATGGTGTCACCCGATGACACTTTGTATTCTTCTCTCTCAGCTCTGTACAGTCCTGGGGTTACTGTGGATTTGTAACCATCTGCCATGAAAGACAGGCAGCATGGCCAGACGTAGCCTATAGTGGGTTGATGGTGTCGGAGCAGTTGGTTAGTGTTTTGTAGACGATACACATGGCACACATATGGGTACACAAGAAGAAGTGGGATTTGATGTGTTCATGTTTACAAGGCAATCTGTTTGACTGGAGGTGCAAAGGCTTTGAACTGCCTATAAAACTACAGTTTTTCTGTAAAAAATAGTAAATCAGTCCATGAGGGAACAGAAGATAGAAAGAGAATTTATAGAAAGAGAATCAGAGAACTGTGGTAGACAATATGCCCACTTCTTGAAAATATCCTTCACAAAATGTCCTCTTGTATATCGCTACACAGTCTTATAGACACATCTTTTTTTCTTCTTTTTAAAAAAATAATATTTTACCCCTTTTTCATGGTATCCAATTGGTAGTAGTTACTGTCTTGTCTCATCGCTGCAACTCCTGTACGGACTCAGGAGAGGCAAAGGTCAAGAGCCATGCGTCCTCCGAAACACAACCCAACCAAGCCACACTGCTTCTTGACACAACGCACATCCAACCCAGAAGCCAGCCGCACCAATGTGTCAGAGGAAACACCATACACCTAGCAACCTGGTCAGCATGCACTGCACCCAGCCCACCACAGGAGTTGCTAGTGCGTGATGAGACAAGGATATCCCTGCCGGCCAAATCCTCCCTAACCCGGACAATTGTGCGTTGCCCCATGAGCCTCCCGGTCGCAGCCGGCTGCGGCAGAGCCTGGGCTCAAACCCAGAATCTCTGGTGGCACAGCTAGCACTACGATGCAGTGCCTTAGATCACTGCACCACCCAGGAGGCCCTAGACATGTCTTTTGATATTACAACTTGAAATATGTTTGTTTATTCACACACTCCCTCCCGTAAAGCGTAACATTTTAAAACAAAGTTAATTCTACCATCTAGTATGCTACTCTACAGTTTCTTTATATCCCTCATTGCAAAAACAAAAACCTGGAAATCATAACTCTTTGAGCCGTCAGTCAATTTTTAATATCTGGGTCACTATTCTTGTAACAGGACACACACACACTTGTCGTGTTTGTACAGGCCCAGACCACTGCTGTGCTTCTCCCTCTCCCATCCCGGCTCTGGGTCTGTGGGATTGGGGTCTGACCGGATGCTAGCGACAGGAAGTGGCTAACACGCTCCAGATGTGGGGACCAGGGGGACCACCCCCGCCAAACTGGGAAAGGTGGTAGACCACAGGCCCTGATTGTAAACATACTGGGATTCCTGTGAACCCATCCACTTTCTCCCTTCTCTCGTCCTTACAGAAACAGGGTCTCGTCCTTACAGAAACAGGGTCTGGGGAAATAGAGATAGGTAAGTTGACGGGTAGAACCCTGAAGAAGACAGAAATTAAGTCTACGGTACAGCAGAGTTCTTTTGCTCATTTGAGATAATAGTAGGGGTGATAGTAATGTGTGGGGGATGCATTTTATTTGTCACATGCTTCATAAACAACAGGCGTAGACTAACAATGAAATGCTTATTTACGTGCCCTTCCCAACAATAAAGAGAGAAAGAAAAGATAAATAATAGAAAAGTGAAACCTAATAAAACAAGTAATAATAAATACACAATGAGTAATGATAACTTAGCTATATACAGTTGAAGTCGGAAGATTACATACACTTCGGTTGGAGTCATTAAAACTCGTTTTTCAACCACTCCACAAATTTCTTTTTTTCTTTTGTTTACAGACAGATTATTTCACTTATAATTCACTGTATCACAATTCCAGTGGGTCAGAAGTTTATATATACTAAGTTGACTGTGCCTTTAAACAGCTTGGAAAATTCCAGAAAATGATGTTATGGCTTAAGAAGCTTCTGATAGGCTAATTGACATCATTTGAGTCAATTGAAGGTGTACCTGTGGATTAGAGGTCGACCGATTAATCGGCATGGCTGATTAATTAGAGCCGATTTCAAGTTTTCATAACAATCGGTAATCGGCATTTTTGGACGCCAATTACATTGCATTCGACGAGGAAACTGCATGGCAGGCCGACCACCTGTTACACAAGGGTAGCAAGGAGCCAAGGTAAGTTGCTAGCTAGTATTAAACTTATCTTATAAAAAACAATCAATCTTCACATAATCACTAGTTAACTACACATGATTGATGATATTACTAGTTTAACCTCTACGGGCCACGGGGGCAGTATTGAGAATTTTGAAAAAAATATGTGGCAATTTTTAACTGCCTCCTACACCAACTCAGAAGCTAGGATATGCATATTATTAACACATTCGGATAGAAAACACTCTGAATTTTCTAAAACAGTTTGAATGGTGTCTGTAAGTATAACAAAACTCATATTGCAGGCAAAAACCTGTGAAAAATAGATTTAAAAAAATGAGAATTTTGTGACTGTACTATTTAGTGTCATTGTTTTAAAGATACCACAGTGAGAAAGGATTCAGTTCGCAACTCCTACTGCTTCCACTAGATGTCAACGATCTTTAGAAAGTTGTTTGAAGCATCTGTGATAAATACACACCGAATTAGAATGCTTACAAGTTGACACGTCATCACTTCATTTTTTGCGCCTGCGCATGAATCTGAGAAGAGTGCCTTTGTCATTATCGTTTATTCTAGACACTTGATAGGTTGTGTGAAAATATTACTGATGTTTACTGATGTTTCACGTTAAAAATGGAACAAAAGATTAGTGCTAAACAACGTTTGACATGTTTAAACAAACGTAAATAGATTATTTACTAGGTTTTCTTTAGTTTTTCGACGTGACTTTACACTGCCCACCTCATTTTGTGGGAGCCTACTGAACGCTAACTATTTGGACATAAATTATGAACTTTGTCAAAAGAAACCACATTTGTTCTGGACCTGGGATCTCTGGCAGCGCCTTCTGATGGAGATAATCAAAGGTAAGGGGATATTTAGAATGTTATTATCGATATTAGATGATGCTAATGCTAACGGTATAGCTTAGCTTAGCTTAGCATATAGCTTATTGTTGTTAGCATAGTACCCAGTTTATACAAAATGTGATTTCCCAGTAAAGTTATTTTGAGATCTGGCCCTTCGGTAGCAATTACGAGATGATAATATATTATTCTTTGAATGACAATATTATAATTTACCAATGTTTTCGAATAGTAATTCCGTGATTTGTAATGCTGGATTCACTGGGTGCATTCGAGCCGAAAAAAATTCTGAATTTCACCGCGACTGTAAATGCTGTTTTTGGATATAAATATGAACTTGATGGAACTAAAAATGCATGTATTGTATAACATAATGTCCTATGAGTGTCATCTGATGCAGATTGTCAAAGGTAAGTGCATAATTCTAGCTAGTTTTCTGTCTGTTGATGCCCTTCTTTGAATTGGCTAAACATTACACGCAGCTATTGTCAATGTACTCTCCTCACATAACCTAACTTTATGCATTCTCCGTAATGCCTCTGAAAATCGGACAGCGTGGTTAGATTTAGGAGATATATCTTTCAAATGGAGGAAAATAGTTGATTATTTGATTTTTTGAAATGATTACTCTTGCAGTTTTGAATTCCCCGCCATGGTCACATGACAATGAATCCCAATACCGGGATAAGATCGGGATAAGATCCTCAACAGGTTTTAACTAGCTTGTCCTGCGTTGCATATAATCAATGCAGTGCCTGTTAATTTATCATCAAATCACAGCCTACTTTGCCAAACGGGGGATGATTTAACAAATGCGCATTTGCGAGAAAAGCACAATCGTTGCATGAATGTACCTAACCATAAACATCAATGCCTTTCTTAAAATCAATACACAGAAGTATATATTTTTAAACCTGCATATTTAGTTAAAAGAAATTAATGTTAGCAGGCAATATTAAATAGGGAAATTGTGTCACTTCTCTTGTGTTCATTGCACGCAGAGTCAGGGTGTATGCAACAGTTTGGGCCGCCTGGCTCGTAGCGAACTAATTTGCCAGAATTTTACATAATTATGACATAACATTGAAGGTTGTGCAATGTAACAGCAATATTTAGACTAAGGGATGCCACCCGTTCGATAAAATACGGAACAGTTCCGTATTTCACTGAAAGAATAAACGTTTTGTTTTCGAAATGATAGTTTCCGGATTTGACCATATTAATGACCATAGGCTCGTATTTCTGTGTTTATTATATTATAATTAAGTCTATGATTTGATATTTGATAGAGCAGTCTGACTGAGCGGTGGTAGGCGGCAGCAGGCTCGTAAGCATTCATTCAAACTGTACTGCGTTTGCCAGCAGCTCTTAGCAATGCTTGATTCACAGCGCTGTTTATGACTTCAAGCCTATCAACTCCTGAGATTAGGCTGGCAATACTAAAGTGCCTATTAGAACATCCAATAGTCAAAGGTATATGAAATACAAATGGTATAGAGAGAAATAGTCGAATCTTCATAATTCCTATAATAACTACAACCTAAAACTTCTTAACTGGGAATATTGAAGAACTGGGAATATTGAACCACCAGCTTTCATATGTTCTCATGTTCTGAGCAAGGAACTTAAACGTTTGCTTTTTTACATGGCACATATTGCACTTTTACTTTCTTCTCCAACACTGTGTTTTTGCATTATTTAAACCAAATTGAGCATGTTTCATTATTTATTCGAGACTAAATAGATTTTATTAATGTATTATATTAAGTTAAAATAAAAGTGCTCATTCAATTTTGTTGTAGTTGTCATTATTACAAAAATATATAAAAATCATCCGATTAATCAGTACCGGCTTTTTTTGGTCCTCCAATAATCGGTATCGGAGCTGAAAAATCATAATCGGTGGACCTCTACTGTGGATGTATTTCGAGGCCTACCTTCAAACTCAGTGCCTCTTTGTTTGACATCATGGGAAAATCAAAAGAAATCAGTCAAGACCTCAGTAAAGAATTGTAGACCTCCACAAGTCTGGTTCATCCTTGGGAGCAATTTCCAAACGCCTGAAGGTACCACGATCATCTGTACAAACAATAGTCCGCAAGTATAAACACCATGGAAGCACTCAGCCGCCATACCGCTCAGGAAAGAGACGCGTTCTGTCTCCTAGAGATGAACGTACTTTGGTGCGAAAAGTGCAAATCAATTCCAGAACAACAGCAAAGGACCTTGTGAAGATGCTGGAGGAAACAGGTACAAAAGTATCTATATCCACAGTGAAACGAGTCCTATATCAACATCCTGAAAGGCCGCTCAGCAAGGAAGAAGCCACTGCTCCAAAACCGCCATAAAAAACCAGACTACGGTTTGCAACTGCAGATGGGGACAAAGATTGTACTTTTTGCAAAAATGTCCTCTGGTCTGATGAAACAAAAATAGACCTGTTTGGCCATAATGACCATCGTTATGTTTGGAGGAAAAAGGGGGAGGCTTGCAAGCTGAAGAACACCATCCCAACAGTATCATGTTGTGGGGGTGCTTTGCTGCAGAAGGGACTGGTGCACTTCCCAAAATAGATGCCATCATGAGGGAGGAAAATAATGTGGATATATTGAAGCAACAACTCAAGACATCAGTCAAGAAGTTAAAGTTTGGTCGCAAATGGGTCTTCCAAATGGACAATGACCCCAAGCAAACTTCCAAAGTTGTGACAAAATGGCTTAAGGACAACAAAGTCAAGGTATTGGAGTGGCCATCACAAACCCCTGACCTCAATCCCATAGAAAATTTGTGGGCAGAACTGAAAAAGCATGTGCGAGCAAAGAGACCTACAAACCTGACTCAGTTACACCAGCTCTGTCAGGAGGAATGGGCCAAAATTCACCCAACTTATTGTTGGAAGTTTGTGGAAGGCTACCCAAAACGTTTGACCCAAGTTAAACAATTTAAAGGCAAAGCTACCAAATACTTATTGAGTGTATGTAAACTTCTGACCCACTGGGAATGTGATGAAAGAAATAAAAGCGGAAATAAATCATTCTCTCTACTATTATTTTGACATTTCACATTCTTAAAATAAAGTGGTGATCCTAACTGACCTAAGACAGGAATTATTATTAGGATTAAATGTCAGGAATTGTGAAAAACTGAGTTAAAATGTATTTGGCTCAGGTGTATGTAAACTTCCGACTTCAACTGTACACAGGGTACCAGTACCCGAGTTGATGTGCAGGGGTAGGAGTTAATTGAGGTAGATACATGTACAGTGCATTTGAAAGAATTCCTTTTCCCTCATTTTGTTACATTACAGTCTTATTCTAAAATTGATGAAATTGTTTCCTCATCAAGCTGCACACACACAAAAAAACAGAAATACCTTATTTACATAAGTATTCAGACCCTTTGCTATGAGACTTGAAATTGAGCTCAGGTGCATCCTGTTTCCAATGATCATCCATGAGATGTTTCTACAACTTGGAGTCCACCAAGGCACACACCTGTCTATAGAAGGTCCCACAGTTGTAGTGCATGTCAGAGCAAAAAAACAAGCCATGAGGCTGAAGGAATTGTCCATAGAGCTCCGAGACACAGATTTGGGGAAGGGTACCAAAAAATGTCTGCAGCATTGAAGGTCCCCAAGAACACAGTGGCCTCCATCATTCTTAAATGGAAGAAGTTTGAAATCACCAAAATCTTCCTAGAGCTGGCCGTCCAGCCAAACTGAGCAATCAGGATAGAAGAGCCTTGGTCAGGGAGGTGACCAAGAACCCGATGGTCACTCTGACAGCTCCTCTGTGGAGATTGGAGAACCTTCCAGAAGGACAACCATCTCTGCAGCACTCCACCAATCAGGCCTTTATGGTAGAGTGGCAAGACGGAAGCCACTCCTCAGTAAAAGGCACATGGCAGCCCGCTTGGAGTTTGCCAAAAGGCACCTAAACGACTCTCTGACCATGAGAAACAAGATTCTCTGGTCTGATGAAACCAAGATTGAACTCTGTCCTGAATGCCAAGTGTCACATCTGGAGGAAACCTGGCACCATCCTAATGTGAATCATGGTGGTGAAAGCATCATGCTGTGGGGACTGGGAGCAGGGGCGGAGCCAGAGGGGTGTCCGGGGTGGCACTGGACACCCCTGACATCTGATTGGCCACCCTGGGTGCCACCCCAAAATGTATTTCGCTACTGGCAGTTTGATGCTGATTGACATCTCATTTCACCTTTTGTTGAAAGAAGCATTTATTTTTACGTTTTCAAATCGAGGACGAGGAAGAGAGCATTTTAAAGTTGGTTGTTAGATACAGAAGAATAAGAATAAAAAGAACATACAGAAGAAGAGAGAATATTTCCACAGCTTCACAAGCTCATTGGCGAAAGCATCATATTTGAAGTAAGTTTTAAGGTTTAGCATCAGTTTTAGGTTTCCTGAACAACTTTTACGAAAGTTGAGTCGCTGTGTAAGTTAAGCTTAGACCTTTGGCTCCATTAACAGACAGTTAATCAGATAAGCGAGATCGGTTCCCAATTTAGCCTAACATTATGTTTACATCTGTGCTAGTAATACACGCATATACAGTGCAGTGTCGTAAGTTGCAGTATACAAATATTTAGCTAATGTGGGGTAACTAGTAGGCTACATCTGTCAGTATTCAGCAAGTTAACATTCAGCAATTTGAAATCCATTATCTCAGTTAGAGTTTCGTACATGAACTCAAAACTAACAATTGTTATTATCAATCTGTTAACGTTACTCAAAAGATTACCACAATTTGCAGATAGCCTGTTTCTATCGTAAAGGTGTAAGAAATTATAGCTAGCTCAGATACTTACTGCAGAGTAGGGCTAGCCATGATCTAACTAGTAACTTAGGCTGGTAGTTCATTTTAAGGTACAGTTATGATAATGGGGATTTGTAATTAAGATTGAGATTGGATTTAAATGTGGGTAATTGGATGCTTAGATGTAACCATAGACTGTCTTATTTTTGCATAGGGTCAATTAAACATGAAAAGAAAGGGAGATATATCAGACTTCTTTTTAAAGAAGCACAAACAGGCAGATCAGGTGCAAACAGACCCCAGCCCTTGCATCACCACCGGACCTCAGAGCAGCTCCCTACCTGAGGCTGGTAGTCAGAGTCAGAGTGGTCAGACTTCACAAGGACCCAGTCTACCACCACCAGCTCAGAGCATCTACCAGGCAGTCAGTCACATGCCCAGTTCAGAATTTAAGTTTAGCTTCAGCTTGCAATAGATGATTTTGTCAGATTAAGCCTCACTTCAAAATGTTGGTTGTTGATTCATGTTTGTTCTTGTTTTGATGGCTGTGGCATTTTTATTTTGACTATGCACTAATAGTTCTTGTGTTATTTTAATGTAATAGATGTATCAAGGGATGACACAGAGACCTCTGGCTCTGAGCAAGAAAGTGAGCCAGAGCTGCCAGGAGATGTCATCGAGCCCCTCCCAACTGCATCAAGTACCAGATATGCTGTTCCAAAGGGACGCAATGGTAGGCCAGGCCTATACTTTAAACTACACATTTTAGTTAGCAGCTGTTAGTATCTAATCTTGATGGATGTAACGCTTGATGTAATGGCTGTGGAGTCAGGCGCAGGAAACAAGAGCGTTTGCTATCGTGCTTTAATAAATGCACCGTCAAAGAGAATATACACCCAAAAATAACAACAGGGTGTAATCAAAATATACAAGGACCCAGAACACGTTTCACTTACACAAACACAGTGAAAGACAGAAATAAGCCCGCACACAGAACAGGTGGGGAAACGGGCTTAAATACCCAACTAATCACTAATGGTACACAGGTGAAACCAATACAGACAAAACCAACAGAAAAGGAAAAAGGGATCGGTGGCAGCTAGTAGGCCGGTGACGACGACCGCCGAGCACCACCCGAGCAGGGAGAGGAGTCACCCTCGGCAGGAGTCGTGACAATGGATCCCTTAATTATACATTTCCATAGAGATACGACACATATTTAACATGTATTTCAAACATTTCAAGATCCAGAGAAGAGGGTCCTGTACAGACGTGTTTGAAAACATTTCCCAGAACTCAGCATGGTACTAGGAAAATGGCTTTCAATCATTTTTCTCTGCCCAATACACCTGAATCTGCCTTCACATCCCAGTCAGGTTTTTGTAACTGGAAAAAGGCGCTGTTTAAAGATTCTGGGTTTAAGTTCCATTCGAAGGCAGAGCATCATATCAATGCTATGTATGCTTGGAATCAGCATAAAAGGGCTATTGACAGCAACTCATCAATGTTAGATGTAATACATGAGGACCAGAAAAAGAATGTGGAGGAAAATGGTACTTACATTTAAACAACTGCAAGTGTGCTCCTATTAACTGCCACTCAAAATATAGTGCAGGTCATCGAGAGTCTGATGACTCTCACAACAAGGGTCATTTTTTTACAATCTTAGAAGAAATAGCAAAGCATGACCCTCTCATAGAGAAAAGGATGAATGCATGTGGCAATGCTAAGTACACAAGCCACCAAATCCAGAACGACGTTCTTGAGGGCTTAGCTGAGATGGTACAAAGTTAAATAATAAGAGAAGTAAAGTTTTTTGTGTAATTGCATATGAAACCAAAGATTTAAAGAAAAAATAACAAATGTCTTTAGATGTGAGGTACTATTACTACGGGGCCATCCACGAAAGCTTTTTACACTTTCAGTCAGCTGAAAGCTTAGATGCAGCAGGTCTCACAAAAATGATAATTGATTGCCTTGAAAAACATGGTCTGGACTACAGAAATAGTCTTGTTGGGCAAGGCTATGACGGTGCATCCGTCATGATCGGAAAGCATTCTGGTGTGTCTGCACGGATTAAAAACAGCGCAAGGTTTGCATTATATGTGCACTGTAGTGCACATTGTTTGAATTTGGTTCTTGTCAATGCTGTAAAATCCGGGCCTAAGGCAGCCACGCTCAAGGTCCTAAACGATATCATAACCGCCATCAATAAAAGACAGTACTGTGCAGCCGTATTCATCAACCTGGCCAAGGCTTTCGACTCTGTCAATCACCACATTCTTATCGGCAGACTCAACAGCCTTGGTTTCTGAAATGACTGCCTCACCTGGTTCACCAACTACTTCTCAGACAGAGTTCAGTGTGTCAAATCGGAGGGCCTGTTGTCGGAAACTCTGGCAGTCTCTATGGGGGTGCCACAGGGTTCAATTCTTGGGCCAACTCTTTTCTCTGTATACATCAATGATGTCGCTCTTGCTGCTAGTGATTCTCTGATCCACCTCTATGCAGACGACACCATTCTGTATACTTCTGGCCCTTCTTTGGACACTGTGTTAAAACAAACCTCCAGACGAGCTTCAATGCCATACAACTCTCTTTCCGTGGCCTCCAACTGCTCTTAAACGCTAGTAAAACTAAATGCATGCTCTTCAACCGATCGCTGCCCGCACCTGCCCGCCCGTCCAGCATCACTACTCTGGACCGTTCTGACTTAGAATATGTGGACAATTACAAATACCTAGGTGTCTGGTTAGACTGTAAACTCTCCTTCCAGACTCACATTAAGCATCTCCAATCCAAAATTAAATCTAGAATCGGCTTCCTATTTCGCAACAAAGCATCCTTCACTCATGCTGCCAAACATTCCCTCGTAAAACTGACTATCCTACCAATCCTTGACTTCGGCGATGTAATTTATAAAATAGCCTCCAACACTCTACTCAGCAAATTGGATGCAGTCTATCACAGTGCCGTCCGTTTTGTCACCAAAGCCCCATATACTACCCACCACTGAGACCTGTATGTATGCTTTCGTTGGCTGGCCCTCGCGTCATATTTGTCACCAAACCAACTGGCTCCAGGTCATCTATAAGTCTTTGCTAGGTAAAGCCCCGCCTTATCTCAGCTCACTGGTCGCCATAGCAGCACCCACCCGTAGCACGCGCTCCGGCAGGTATATTTCACTGGTCACCCCCAAAGCCTATTCCTCCTTTGGCCGCCTTTCCTTCCAGTTCTCTGCTGTCAATGACTGGAACAAATTGAAAAAATCACTGAAGCTGGAGACTCATATCTCCCTCACTAACTTTAAGCATCAGCTGTCAGAGCAGCTCACAGATCACTGCACCTGTACATAGCCCATCTGTAAATAGCCCATCCAACTACCTCATCCCCATATTCTTATTTTTTTTGTTGTTGCTCCTTTGCACCCCAGTATCTCTACTTGCACATTCATCTTCTGCGCATCTATGACTCCAGTGTTTAATTGCTAAATTGTAATTACTTCGCCACTACGGCCTATTTGTTGCCTTAATCTTACCTCATTTGCACACACTGTATATAGATTTTTTTCTATTGTGTTATTGACTGTACGTTTGTTTATTTCATGTGTAACTCTGTGTTGTTGTTTGTGTCGCACTGCTTTGCTTTATCTTGGCCAGGTCACAGTTGTAAATGAGAACTTGTTCTCAACTGGCCTACCTAGTTAAATAAAGGTGAAATAAATAACATTTAAAAAAAGGTTCTTGACAGTCTGACAGCTGAGCTGCAGAGGCGTTTTTCAAAGAAGAATTGCGAGATAATGCAAGGAGTCCAGTCTCAACCCAAAGAGTACAACATTCTTGAATGAGGAGCCTCTGTTTGCCTTTGCTCAGACCTTTGAGTCAGATTTATAGGACCTCAAACATGAGGTTTATCAAACCAAGAGGCTTCTTGATAGGAGAGCGAAAAGTGGAAGGGACAGAGAGTCTACTCTCCTTGACTTTGTTGTGTTTCTAGAACCTTGTAAATGTTGGATTTTTTACATTTTATTTCACCTTTATTTAACCAGGTAGGCCAGTTGAGAACAAGTTCTCATTTACAACTGCGACCTGGCAGTTGTCTTCCATGAGCTATTTCGACTTTGTAAGATTTCTGTTGTTACACCAGTCAGCAGTGCTTCTTGCGAGAGAAGGTTCTCAGCTTTAAAACTGATTAAAACCCACCTTAGGACAACAGTGGTTGATGACAGGTTAAGTCACCTCAGAATTCTCAGTGTTGAGTCAAGGAGGGCATGCTCCCTCAACAAGGATGAGTTTGTGGAACATTTTGCCAGTTCTCACCAGAACCGCAGAATTATGCTGTTTTAAATCTACCTAGGATAATTTGCCACTTAGGCGGTCCCTCTGGTCATGATTAAAACATGCACTGTGTACTAACTAGTACACTGACATTCTAAAATGATCAATCCAAAGGGTACCATGTCACACAGGTTTAATTTGCTCTTGATTAGGCCAATTCCAAAACTTTGCTTTGCTATTAGTTAACATAATATATATGAGCATAAATATGATACTGTAAGTTTGCAATATTGATGGGCATTTCTGCTTGATACCTGGTATGTAAAATTGCAGTGTTTTTTTGTGAATGAAATGTTTTGTATGTTAAAACTTCTTAAGGACAGACGTTCCGCAAGCGGAACGCCTCACCAATATCCAATGGTAGAGCGTGGAGCGAAATACAAATACCTCAAAAATGCTATAACTTCAATTTCTCAAACATATGACTATTTTACACCATTTTAAAGACAAGACTCTCATAAATCTAAACACATTGTCCGATTTCAAAAAGGCTTTACAGCGAAAGCAAAACATTAGATTATGTCAGGAGAGTACCCTGCCAAAAATAATCACACAGCCATTTTCAAAGCAAGCATATATGTCACAAAAACCAAAACCACAGCTAAATGCAGCACTAACCTTTGATGATCTTCATCAGATGACACTCCTAGGACATTATGTTATACAATACATGCATGTTTTGTTCAATCAAGTTCATATTTATATCAAAAACCAGCTTTTTACATTAGCATGTGATGTTCAGAACTAGCATACCCACCGCAAACTTCCGGTGAATTTACTAAATTACTCATAATAAACGTTTACAAAATACATAACAATTATTTTAAGAATTATAGATACAGAACTCCTTTATGCAATCGCGGTGTCAGATTTTAAAATAGCTTTTCGGCGAAAGCACATTTTGCAATATTCTGAGTACATAGCCCGGCCATCACGGCTAGCTATTTTGACACCCACCAAGTTTGGGACAACCTAAACTCAGAATTACTATTAGAAAAATTGGATTACCTTTGCTGTTCTTTGTCAGAATGCACTCCCAGGACTCCTACTTCAACAACAAATGCTGTTTTGGTTCCAAATAATCCATAGTTATATTCAAATAGCTCCGTTTTGTTTGTGCGTTCATGTCACTATCCGAAGGGTGACGCGCGAGCACATTTCGTGACAAAAAAATTCAAAATATTCCATTACCGTACTTCGAAGCATGTCAAACGCTGTTTAAAATAAATGTTTATGCTATTTTTCTCGTAAAATAGCGATAATATTCCAACCGGGCAACGTTGTATTCATTCAAAGGCTGAAAGAAAAAAATTGAGAATTCTCGTGAATGCGCCTCTCAGTCTCACTGTTCCCAGGCTGACCACTAACAAATTCTCCGGCTGTTCTTCGCCCAGAGACAGCAGACACCCCATTCCACTTTCTGGCGCCTTCTGAGAGCCAATGGAAGCCTTAGAAAATGTCACGTTACAGCACAGATGCTGTATTTTTGATAGAGATGCAACAGAAGGACAACAAATTGTCAGACAGGGCACTTCCTGTATGGAATCTTCTCAGGTTTTGGCCTGCCATATGAGTTCTGTTATACTCACAGACACCATTCAAACAGTTTTAGAAAGTTAGAGTATTTTCTATCCAAATCTACTAATTATATGCATATCCTAGTTTCTGGGCAGGAGTAGTAACCAGATTAAATCGGGTACGTTTTTTATCCGGCCGCGAAAATACTGCCCCCTATCCCAAACAGGTTAAAGAATTTTAGTGAAGTAACCCTTTTGGACCACACTGTCTGCCACATTGAAGATCTCTGGGTTAAGTGAATTATCACTTCTACCTCTAATCAGCAATCATAGGATTCATTCATGCTCCTTATATGTCAGGTTAGGGTTACACACACATTTTCTGTCATGGTCTATGGACCCCCTGAAGTAGCCTTGGCCACCCCCTGGCCACCCCATGTATAAAACTGTAGTTCCGCCACTGACTGGGAGACTAGTCAGGATCGAGGGAAAGATGAACGGAGCAAGTACAGAGAGATCCTTGATGAAAACTGCTCCAGAACGCTCAGGATCTCAGACTGGGGCAAAGGTTCACCTTCCAACAGGACAACGACCCAAAGCACACAGCGCAGGAGTGGCTTTGGGACAAGTCTCAATGTCCTTGAGAGGCCCAGCCAGAGCCCGGACTTGAACCCGATCTAACATCTCTGGAGAAAGCTGAAAAAAGCTTTGCAGCGACGCTCCCCATCCAACCTGACAGAGCTTTAGAGAATCTGCAGAGAAGAATGGGAGAAACTCCCCAAATACAGGTGTGCCAAGCTTGTATCGTCATACCCTTGAAAACTTGAGGCTGTAATCACTGCCAAATGTGCTTCAACAAAGTACTGAGTAAAGGGTCTCTATACTTGTGTAAATGTGATGTCAGCAGCAGCGTATGTGATGACCAAAAGGTTAGTGCAAAAAATTTTTTTGCAGATAGTTAAATAGTTAACCAAATAGCTACACGGACTAACTATTTACCTGTCTTATGGCTTGGAGGTTCAAGGTCCTGTTGGTTCCAGACATTGGTGCATCGGTACCGCTTACCGTGTGATCGCAGAGAGAACAGTCTATGACTTGAGTGGCTGGAGTCTATGACCATTTTTAGGGCCTTCCTGACACCATCTGGTATAGAGGTCATGGATGGCAGGGAGCTTGGCCCCAGTTATGTACTGGGCTGTACGTACTACCCTATGTAGCGCCTTGCGGTCGCCACGCAGTTTCAAATCAATTTGTATTTGTCACATGCGCCGAATACAAACGGTGTAGACCTTACCGTGAAATGCTTTCTTAGAAGCCCTTAACCAACAATGTAGTTCAAGAAATAGTTTCCATAAATAACAAGCGCTGTTGCAGCCAGTCAAGATGCTCTCAATGGTGAAGCTGTAGACTTTTTCGAGGATCCGAAGGCCCATGCCAAATCGTTTCAGTTTCCTGAGCGTGCCCTCTTCACGACTGTGTTGTTTGTGTATGGACCACGATAGATCATTAGTGATGTGGACACCGAGAAACTTGAACATTCCGACCCGCTCCACTACAGCCATGTCAATGTGTTTCCTGTAGTCCACAATCAGCTCTTTTGTCTTGCTGACATTGAGGGAGAGGTTGATGTTCTGGCACCACACTGCCAGGTCGCTGACCTCCTCCCTACAGGCTGTCTCATCATTGTCGGTGATCAGGCCTACCACCGTTGTGTCGTCAGCAAACTTAATGATGTTGGAGTTGTGAATGGTCACGCAGCCATGGGTGAACAGGGAGTACAGGAAAGGACTAAGGACGTACCCCTGAGGGGCCCCCGTGTTGAAGGTCAGTTTGGCAAATGTGTTGTTGCCTACCTTCACCACCTGGGTGCGGCCCATCAGGAAATCCAGGATCCAGTTGCAGAGGTAGGTGTTCAGTCCCAAGTTCCTTAGCTTAGTGATGAGTTTGGAGGGCACTATGGTGTTGAACGCTGAGCTGTAGTCAATGAACACCATTCTCACATAGGTGCACCTCTTGTCCAAGTGGGAAAGGGCAGTGTGGAGTGCAATAGAGATTGCATCATCTGTGCATCTGTTAGGGGAGTATGTGAATTGAAGTGGGTCCAGGGTCTCTGGGATGATGATGTTGATGTGAGCCATGACCAGACTTTCAATGCATTTCATGGCTAAACGTACAGTTGAAGTCAGAAGTTTACATACACCTTAGCCAAATACATTTAAATGCAGTTTTTCACAATTCCTGACATTTAATCCTAGTAAAAAATCCCTGTCTTAGGTCAGTTAGGATCACCGCTTTATTTTAAGAATGTGAAATTTGAAAATAATAGTAGAGCGAATTATTTATTTCAGCTTTATTTCTTTCATCACATTCCCAGTGGGTCTGAAGTTTACATACACTCAATTAGAATTTGGTAGCACTGCCTTTAAATTGTTTAACTTGGGTCAAACGTTTTGGGTAGCCTTCCACAAGCTTTTCACAATAAGTTGGGTGAATTTTGTCCCATTCCTCCTGACAGAGCTGGTGTAACTGAGTCAGGTTTGTAGGCCACCTTGCTCACACACGCTTTTTCAGTTCTGCCCACAACTTTTCTACAGGATTGAGGTCAGGGCTTTGTGATGGCCACTCCAATACCTTGACTTTGTTGTCCTTAAGCCATCTTGCCACAACTTTGGAAGTTTGCTTGGGGTCATTGTCCATTTGGAAGACCCATTTGCGACCAAGCTTTAACTTCCTGACTGATGTCTTGAGATGTTGCTTCAATATATCCACATCATTTTCCTTTCCTCATGATGGTATGTATTTTGTGAAGTGCACCAGTCCATCCTGCAGCAAAGCACCCCCACAACATGATACTGCCACCCACGGTTGGGATGATGTTCTTCAGCTTGCAAGCCTCCCCCTTTTTCCTCCAAACATAACGATGGTCATTATGGCCAAACAGGTCTATTTTTGTTTCATCAGACCAGAGGACATTTCTCCAAAAAGTACGATCTTTGTCCCCATGTGCAGTTGCAAAACGTAGTCTGGATTTTTTATGGTGGTTTTGGAGCAGTGGCTTCTTCCTTGCTGAGCGACCTTTCAGGCTATGTTGATATAGGACTCGTTTTACTGTAGATATAGATACTTTTGTACCTGTTTCCTCCAGCATCTTCACAAGGTCCTTTGTTGTTGTTCTGGGATTGATTTGCACTTTTCGCACCAAAGTACGTTCATCTCTAGGAGACAGAACACATCTCCTTCCTGAGCAGTATGACGGCTGCTTGGTCCCATGGTGTTTATACTTGCGTACTATTGTTTGTACAGCTGAACGTGGTACCTTCAGGCATTTGGAAATTGCTCCCAAGGATGAACCAGACTTGTGGAGGTCTACAATTTTTTTTTTGAGGTCTTGACTGATTTCTTTTGATTTTCCCATGATGTCAAGCAAAGAGGCACTGAGTTTGAAGGTAGGCCTTGAAATACATCCACAGGTACACCTCCAATTGACTCAAATGATGTCAATTAGCCTATCAGAAGCTTCTAAAGCCATGACATAATTTTCTGGAATTTTCCAAGCTGTTTAAAAGGCACAGTCAACTTAGTGTATGTAAACTTCTGACCCACTGGAATTGTGATACAGTGAATTATAAGTGAAATAATCTGTAAACAAAAAACATTTACTTGTGTCATGCACAAAGTAGATGTCCTAACCAACTTTCCAAAACTATAGTTTGTTAACAAGAAATTTGTGGAGTGGTTGAAAAACGAGTTTTAATGACTCCAACCTAAGTGTATGTAATCTTCCGACTTCAACTGTAGATATTACAGACTGGGTCAGGGAGAGGTTTAAAGTATCAGTGAAGACACTTGCCAGCACATGTTCTGAGTACGCATCCTGGTTATCCGTCTGGCCCTGCAGGTTTGTGAATGTTACTCATATCGACTATGGAGAGCGTGATCACACAGTCATCCAGAAAAGCTGGTAATCTCTTGCAGGGTTCAGTGTTGCTTGCCTCGAATCAAGCATAGAAGGCATTTAGCTCGGGTCACTGGGCAGCTCGCTGCTGAGTTTTATGTTTGTAATCCGTGATAGTTTGCAAGCCCCGCCACATCCGAGTGTCAGAGCCGGTGTAGTAGGATTCGATGTTAGTCCTGTATTGATGCCTTTCCGGTTTGATGTTTCTGCAGAGGGCGTAGTGGGTTTTCTTATAAGTGTCCCGCTACTTGAAAGCGACTGCTGTAGCCTTTAGCTTTGTGCAGATGTTACCCATAATTTGACCCATGGTTTATGGTTGGGATATGTACATACGGTCACTGTGGGGACGAAGTCATTGGTAAACTCCTCAATGGCATCGGATGAACCCGAGAACGTATTCCAAACTGCGCTCGTGAAACAGTCCTGTAGTTTAGCATCGGCAACATTGGACCACTTCCGCATTGAGCAAGTCACTGGTGCTTTTGTTTGTAAGCAGGAATCAGAAAGATAGAATTATGGTCAGATTTGCCAAATGGAGGGTGTAGAGCTTTGTATGCGTTTCAGTGTGTGGAGTAAAGTTGGTCTTGAGTTTTTTTGCCTCTAGTTGCACACGTGACATGCTGGTAGTAATTAGGAAAAACAGATGGTATGTTGTAAAGCTTAAGGATCTTGAAATGTTTAAGGATTAAGAAATTGCACAAATGCTCATCTCTTCAATAATAGAGGAATACTTTTAACATTGGTTCTTTCATGTGCTTAAAAATGTTCTGCTTGGCTCCTGAACAAATCCACCAGGAAATTGAGTTTGTGGTTGACAGATAATCTACTCTACATTGTCATGTGCCCCCTCGTGGTGAAAAGGGTGTGCTGGTGTACTCCAGATGCAAAACTTGTAATTTCTTTTTTATTCATCAACATGCGCAGGTTTTACCTTGAACTGTATATGCAACATGGGAAACATTCTGAAAACAGCTTTTTAAAAACAGCAGATATTTTATTTCCCCAAAAGTGATTCAAGTTAACCAGTAATCTGCTTATTACAATATTGAGTTTACATGGACTGCCTCAAAATGCCACTTTCCACCCTATGGACCCTGATCCAAAGTAGTGCACTATAAAGGGAATAGGGTGCCATTTGGGACAAATCCATGGAAAGAAACATCTCTTTTTTTAATTCCTAAACCTGGGCATTGACAGTACAATCCCTGTATTGGCTAGACCTTTGAAAGGCATACAGAACATTGAATACTGAAGAGAAAGACTGAAGAATATAATGACAAGCCCATCAAATGCATCATGTTTCCAATAAACCTGGAGCTATCTCGCTCTCTGGTCTTTGGATTTTCTCTAAGACTTGTTTACCGCCTTCTCAGAAATATTTGGTAAGTGAAGGTCCAGCTTTCCCCATCCTCAGTCCCCATACAGCCCTGTAGAGGCATTGTGTAAGATGATGCTTCAATCATATTGGGTCCAACTGGATTCCTCAGATTGGTGGAGGATGAGGGGAGTTTCCCCCATTCTATGTAAAACACTGAGCACCTAAGTGGAAAAGCTGGATATAAATAAAATGAATCAAACTGAAGACTTCTCCTCTAATCATCATCTTGCTCATTGTCAATCAAAACCATCTGTCGTCTGCCCTTGGCAGGGACGGACTGCGTCCCTGTCAGCCCCGAGGTCCAGAGTGAGGGAGTCCTCTATCAGGAGAGGAGACAGCAATGCTAGAAAAACATGTCGTACTAATAATTTTGTAGCCTGGATGCCAGTCCGTTTCTTCTTTAACAAATGCCAGTCATTGTCATTCTTGCCAAACAAAGGCAAAGCAGTTTGTGGGTAAAACTAACAGGACTATATTATGATTAGGTTAAAGCACAGTATCTCCATCCTCGTCGCTGTCCAACAACAGCACTCTGCTTCTCTTGCTGGAGGTCTTCTTATTCTCTGAAGATCTGTGATGGTCAAGGAGAGGAGAAAACAGGCAGAAAATAAACAGGCAGCGCTATGCTATTGCATAAGAAATACACTGTGTACAGAATGGAAAACTATCACCTCTGAGGTGCACTGTCTGAATCTATATCCTCAACAGGTGTGAAATCTGAAGAGAAAGAAATGGCTTGTCAGATATAAGTGGATGTTTGTGCATATACAGTAGTTAATCGCATTCCGATTTTTGGTAACACAAAATAGTATCAGTAAAACAACGTACATTTGTGAAGAGTTTGATGGAAATATTACATCCCCTAATAAAGTTACGGTTAACTAAGCAACAACCTTGGATCAATTCTATGAGATCTCCACAATTCAGAGTTATCAATGGAGTATGAGATAATGGCTATTCACTAGTGCACTACTTTTGAACACAGCCAATAGGGTTTTGGTCAGAAGTAGTGCACTATATAGTGAATTGGGTGCCATTTCAGACACATCCAATGTCTTTAATCTGCTGACCTTTGTGTTCTGCTGAGGCAGATGGCTATTTCCTCTTGTGGGCCAGCAGCAGGCCTCGGAGGGCCTGGGCTCTCTGCTCATGGGAGTCTGCCTCCACCTGCGGCTGCTCCTGGATGGGGCTCCTTGGGAATGGCCGCTCTGATCCCTCTCCCCCTACCGTCGGGGATCCCCTTAACTGGGACGGGTTCATCTTGGCTGGGATCCTCCAGAACGTCTCCTAATCGATCATCAAACACACATTACCTATACAGTAGTCTATGGGAAAGCCTGCCGAAGTTTTGAAAAACACAGACATCACTTCAATGCCTTTTATAAATGCAACATTTTCAAAGTTGAATGCCTCATAAGCTGCATCTTGCCTTAAAGTTGGAATCCTTAATCGTGAAACTACCACGTCCGTTTGTGATAATACAACAACAAAGTGACTGCAAGCAATGCTGTTTTTTTCTCTCGGACATCAATGAACGCACGCGGAATAGAACAGCAGAATATGTACTGCAATTTTTGGGTGCGCATTGCGACACTCACCTCCGCTCAACAACAAAAAAACGATAATGTCCACGGTGCCGACAGTGGCAGTTTCCCCTACTGCGGATTCCACCTTTTAACTAAGTAAATACTTTTGGGGCTTAGTCCTGCAATTTAATGTGGGTAAGACAAAAAAAAATGATATAAAAATATATATTTTTAAAATATATATTTTTATATAGCTGAGTTTCCGCCTAAATCCCACCTGCTCATCGGCTGGTACTCGAACCCCTATTTGTGCTTGGACCCCTATTTTCCGTAGTAACCTCTGGAAGCTCCTTTTCTCCATTGCGTCCTCATTCTCCTCCGTCAGAGGGACAGGTGGTACAGGCTGAGACAAGCCTGATGACGAAAATAGAACATTAACTGCCCCAATAAATCACAAATGTCCTCAACCACACTTCAAAGATGCAGCAATTCACAATGATAAAGGAATACATACTAAGTCTCCCCCTCCCCCAGTACTTTTAGTCCTTTTTAACGTGAATTTCCACTCACCTTCTTCCTTGCGGTCATCTGCTGTTCTGTTCAGGCAGTTCTGTAGCCACAACAGGGGTCCTGACATACCTATAACAAAATAATACAGCTTTAGGGACCATTTTTCAAATGTTGACAAACAAACTGTTTTGTGGCCTTCTTGCCAATGGGAAATCTTCTTTGATTTTGTGTAATGTTAAAATGAAAAGAACCTCCTACTATACTGATAGCTAGATGGGGTAGTCTGTAAAAATCTGAACATGAATGCCCTGCTCTCAACTTCCTGCCGTAGAGTGTACACCATGGTCCCCAAGATGGCATTCTTCTCAACCGTGCTTTCCCGCTCTGCTACCCTGCTTTTCCTCCATCTGGCTCCCTGAGCCTGCCTCTCCTGCTCCTCCCCCTCGCTCTCCTCCTAGTGCATCATCATTATCTCAGCCCATGGATGGGCTCTTCTGTTAGACCGCCATGTGGTCAGCCAGAAACTCTTCTTCAGTTTAACAGATTACACACAAATACTTTGACTTTCTTCAGTCATAATAGTAGTGCTACTTTTATGACATTTCTAGACTGCTAACCTATTCTATACTGGACACCCAATACAATAAGAGTCAACAAATGTGAAATAAATTCCCCTCACCATTCCAATCCCAGAGCTCTTCCCCGGAGCGTTAGGGTTGCAGCATCTTCTTCTTGTGGAGTTCTTGTCAGTCGGAGACTAGGCCCATGCTGAGCAGCTTTTCCACCAAGCGGGCACGGGACCGTTTAGCCACCAACTTCTTCAGGATGTTCCCCAGCACGTCTACGGAAATATAACAATCACTCAGAACTGGGTTCAAATATTATCTGAATTCAAAATACTTTAGCTGGGCTTGATTGAGCTTCCCTGGCATAATGGAACCAATAGAATGAGCGCAAAATGGCAAACTGAAAAATTTCAAATAGTAATTTAACCCAGGTCTGCAACCATTATCACCACGAAGACGAAGAATACCGCAACCCTTTTCAACATGGTAACATTGTATAGCGTCGGAATCAAGAAAACCTTCAAAACGTACCATCCGAGTCTCTGAACTCCTCAAACAGCATCTGTAGCTCTTCCTCCTGTTCCTCTGTCCACAGGACAATATGAGTGCCTTTCCTTCAGGGAAGTCAGATCAGAGGTTACAGGTCAGGTTTTGTCCTTTCAATACTCTAACTATTACTGACATGTAAACAGTATTTTACATCCACAGACATTAATATAGAATCTCAAATGGTAAAAGCTAGCAGGTTACAGGATGTAGCCTAGACATGATGGCCACCAGACAGACACTGACTGACCTCAGTTTCTTCAGGTCTTTGACACCGTCCACCAGCCCCATCGCCACCAACTGGGCCACCACTTGCTGACGCTGATGGGTGGTGTTGCTAAGCAACGGCAGCAGAGTCTCCACAATGTGTGGCACTGTGAAAGTCAAAAGTTCAAGGACAGAATATGGGACAAGCATATCTATGTATGGAATGGTTACCATAAAACACCAGTTAAATGAAATGATTGGTGATAAAATGTCAGGAAATTAAAAATGAGTGGTGCCGTTTGTTTACCTTCAGAGTCGCGGTGCTCCTTGTAGAGTGTTCACAGCGCCTCCTCTTCCTCTGGCATCCATTTTGCTTTCTTCTTAGACCCCTCTCTGAAACAAACATGAGAACAATAAATTACTTTTAAAATTGGAAACCTTGAAAAGCGCATAGTAAATGCGCACACACTTATTTCATTGACACCCAGGCACATACACACACCCTTCTCCAGGCTTGCTGTTGCCTTCTGTCATCTCACGTACAGCTCCCACATTCTTCAAGAAGAGCAGCTCTACATAGGCCTTGTTTTTGGCTGCCAGGGCAAGGAATCGGTTCAGCACAAACTTAGCAAAGGTCACCAGCTCCTGTAGGAGGAAGAGAAAAACATGAACTTGTAATTGTATTATTGTCCTTGTGCCTGGGTTAACCCTCTAGAGTCGATGTCCCCATGTAAATTGAATTAGCATAATAAAAAAATCTGTCTGTTTAAGCTAGAGATCTTTTTTGCATGGGCTCAATCCACCGCATCCGCCAATGGCAGCCTTCCGCACCTGCGGTGGAAGGTGGCCGAGCTACAAGTGTCACGTCTGCTCCTGCCATGCCCTCTAGTGATCATCCTGTGTCTCCTTGACCTGCCGCCGCTCCCCCAGTGCTCTCTCCCTCTCTGTGTGTGTGTGTGTGTGTGATTGTGTGGGTGGAGACAGGTGTGCTGGAGTCAGAGCAGATCCCCATCAGCTGCAACCTTATCCATTATCATGACCTCTACAAATACTCAGTCCTGCCACTTCCACACTGCCAGATCGTAATCTCTGCTCAGTTAGTCCATGTTTCTAGCCGTTTGTTCCTGTTTTCCCTTGCCTGGCGAGGTTTTCATCTCCACTACAGTTGAGCCTGCTCTGACTTTGATCCCTGTCTCCAGTCCGACTTCTCATCAGTCCTACTACTCTGTCCTGGATTCCCCACTCTATGCTCCCTTGGATTCCCCTCCGGACCTGCTTACCCTGTCCCAAAACCTCTTGCTCCAACCTCAGCCTCCGCACCTGGTTTCCGGCAACCCGCCCGAGCTTCCCCTGGCCTGCACTCAATCTTCCCCCCGTGTTTCAATAAATACCCTGGTTACCTCATCCCAGTCTCCTCGTCGGAGTCTGTTCTTGGGTTCGCCTGTTCCGCTCCGCGTGACAACAAGCAGTGTTTGTCAGACCCTGAGACAAAAACTTCTGTAGTGCCTGAACAGTTTTGGCTACACACTGATATGACTCGCACAAACACGTACGTGTCGGTTGTTTTGCTCTAGGACGCTTACAAGCCTCATCTGAAGGTAGCCCGGGAGCCAGTTATAAAAAAGAATATGGAAGCATACTCAGTGTACTAAACATTAGGAACACCTTCCTAATATTGAGTTGCATCACCTTTTGCCCTCGTCAGGGCATGGATTCTACAAGGTGTCGAAAGCGTTCCACAGGGATGCTGGCCCATGTTGACTCCAATGCTTCTGACATTTGTGTTAAGTTGGTTGAATGTGATTTGGGTGGTGGACCATTCTTGACACACACGGGAAACTTAAGCGTGGAAAAACCCGGCAGTGTTGGAGTTCTTGATAAAGTCAAACCGGTGAGCTTGGCACCTACTAACCCATTTAAAAGCACTAAAATCTTTTGTCTTGTCCATTCACCCTCTGAATGGTGCACATACACAATCCATGTCTCAATTGTCTCAAGGCTTTAAAATCCTTCTTTAACCGGTCTCCTCCCCTTCATCTACACTGATTGAAGTGGATTTAACAGGCGACATGAATAAGGGATCATAGCTTTCACCTGGTCAGTTTCATGGAAAGAGCAGGTGTTCATAATGTTTTGTACACTCTGTATATGGAAATAGTTTAGTGGCTAGAAAAAGGGGGTTAATATGGGTAAAAAAAATATGTAAATCATTTCCTGATCTTTCTTATCTCTCTCTTTCTTATCTCTTAGATATTATTTTTTGATACATAAAGGGGTCATCAAATATCAAATAATATGTAAATGATCCTTGGTATGACAATTTTAAAACATTTCCATATGTTAGCTTAGTAGAACATCCCCCCCCCCCCCACACACAGCTTAGACTGAAGGATTTTTCACCCAAAGGGGCTTGATCTCAATGAATATAATTTGAGTTACCTCCTCATCCATCCTACGTTCAGGGGGGATGGGTCCCTGGGAACAAAACAAACAGTGTCTCTTCATGGAAAGAACGCTCATCCAAATACGCATCAGTCCAGCTTTAAAAAATTTTAAAAAGGGGGTTCTAGTCATCTACCTTATTTTAGTACATGTGAATGTATCTGCTACTGTACATCTGTCAGATTAAATGATATTGATCCCATGTTTTATAAAGTACTACAGACAGACACTCACTGGGCAGGTTGGCTAACAGGATCTGTTTGAGGAGCTCCAGTTCCTCCTCTGGCTCCACATCAGCTGAACCAAACACATCTCCCTCCGGCCACACCTCCCTGTGAACAGTAATATATATAGAGACAATTATGACAACATTACTTTTTGTGATTACAAAGTCAATGGTCCAAAAAGTAGGCTCAGATCAAGATGCTGTTTTGACCATTGGTGGATTGACCCACGTGGATGTAGGGCACTTTGAGTTTAAGAAAAGGACATTCAAATAAAATTAACAAGTATTCGTATTCAATGGCAGATGCATCTACAGTATAATAGACTTTCCAAAAATAAGTCTACGGGAGCTAAGTCAAATTGAGTGGGACTGACCTGGCGGCTCGTAGCAGGCCCAGAGCCTCAGGGCCCAGTCTGTTGAACAGGGAATCCTGGATACGCACCATGGCCTCCGTCCTCTGCTCCTCCAGGGGAGTGTCTGACGCAGCGTCAAACGGCACAGCGCCCTCTGTCAGAGCCTCCGACAACTGCAGCCACACAGACAGGGAGACCCAGATTCAGCACTCGTACACATGCTGACAGCAACACAATAGGGCTGCATCTCAAATCAAATTTTATTTGTCACATGCGCCTAACACAACAGGTGTAGACCTTATTGTGAAAAGCTTACTATAAGCCCTTAATAAAGCAGTTAAGAAAATAGATGTAAGAAATAATTTACTAAATAAACAAATTAAACAAATTAAAAAGTAACAAAACATTTATGAGGCTATATACAGGGAGTACCGGTACCGAGTCAGTGTGCGATGTAGGTAGGGGTAAAGTGACTATGCAAAGATAATAAACAGCGAGTAGCAGCAGTGTAAAAATAAATGGGGGTGGCCATTTGATTAATTGTTCAGCAGTCTTATGGCTTGGGGGTAGAAGCTGTTAAGGAGCCTTTTGGACCTAGACGTGGCGCTCCGGTACCGCTTGCCATGTGGAAGCAGTAAGAACAGTCTATGACTTGGGTGACTGGAGTCTTTGACCATTTTTTGGGCTTTCCTCTGACACCGCCTAGTATATAGATCCTGGATGGCAGGAAGCTTGGCCCCAGTGATGTACTGGGCCATACGCACTACCCTCTGTAGCGCCGTACGGTCGGATGCCGAGCAGTTGCCATACCAGGCGGTGATGCAACCGGTTAGGATGCTCTCGATGGTGCAGCTGTGGAACTTTTTGAGGATCTGGGGACCCATGACAAATCTTTTCAGTCTCCTGAGGGGGAACGGCATTGTCGTGTCCTCTTCACAACTTTCTTGGTGTGTTTGGACCATGATAGTTTGTTGGTGATGTGGACACCAAGGAACTTGAAACTCTCGACCGCTCCACTACAGCCCCGTCGATGTGAATAGGGGTATGTTCAGCCCTCCTTTTCCTGTAGTCTACGATCATCTCCTTTGTCTTGCTGACGTTGAGGGAGAGGTTGTTGTCCTGGCACCACACTGCCAGGTCTCTGACCTCCCTAAAGGCTGTCTACCTCAATAGATGAAACAGTCTTCCTCTACTTGTCTCATGTAATTCATCTGCACTGATCTGATCTACACATACATAGGGGAAAGCAATATGGTATCTGATTATTTGCTGTCACCAGTCCAGCTCTTTCAGACTAGTCAATATTATGAAGGAAACAAGACAAGGAGAGGAATCCACTTTAGACAGATGCACCCATGAACTCTTCCCTAGCTGTTTGTTGCAGTCTAATACTACAAGGTGGAGCCATGAGGGCAGCAATGCAACCATCTGGCTCAGTGAATGGAATGGACTGGTGGAGAGTAGACAAGAAAAGCTAGCTGCTCCACATGTTAACTGTCCCCTGGCTGACCCTAAGGCTGATCCCCAACAATGACCCTAAAGCCGGTGGCCCTCAGCTCCTCTGCCACGGCCCCCCATGTCACTAGGGACAAAGGGTTGGGCCGTCAATTGATGTTTGTATGTTCAAATCAACAACAATCGGTTTTCAAAAACATACGTCTTTGGCAAAAGATAGCAAAATTGCTAAACTATGTGATTCACTATTCCCACTCATTCCTTCAGCCCGTCACCCCTCTAGGGCCCCCTATCTGTCTGTGAGTAGAGGTTGAGGCTCACCTGCACCACCAGGTTGTTGCGTCCCTTGCAGAAACGTAGGAAGAGATGGGTGGACTCTAACAGGTCCCTGACGAAGGAACGCAGCTGCTTGGTCTCATCAAACTTCCTCAGTACTCTGGAGTACAGGGAGTCAAGAAGATCTCCCTGTACTCCATCAGGTAGAAGATGTTACCTAGAGGGGAGAGAAAGGATTTAGATGTTTAGTTTAGAAAAATTATGAAAGAGAAAACAAAGAGGTGATGAAACAAGAAAAAAGGAGGAGAGGAAGAGAGGGGTCTCACTCGATGACGTTGACGCCCTGTCTAATGTTCTCGTCTCGGGAGCGGTCCATCTCGTTCACCGTCAGCAGCAGCTCCTGGCACGCCTTCAGAGCCAGGTGCATCCTGGGAGAAAAATACAAAAATGTATTTCTTACGTTCAAAACCAAAGATATACAAATATTTATAAGCTATCCTCCATGTGGGCCCCAAATGGTCCATTATGATAACATTCCAGTTTGACTTCAAACTTTTGGTGCCAACATGGCGGCCTTAAAACAGTAATAACCCAGTTCGCCACATCCACCTACAGGACCAGGACATGGCCTCCTTGCGGTCAGTGAGCATCATCATGTAATAGTTGGTGATGTTGCGCTCGATGAAGTGGAAGACACGGATGCACATGGTCTAGGAGACCAGGTCGGCACGGAAACAGTTGACGCGGTTGAAGGCCATGAAGAAGCTGAGGGCCCAGAGATAGTAGGTCTCGTCATACTGCTGCGCCTGTTCCCTGATCAGCCCTTCCTGTGGAACCAGACAGAGACCGGGGGTGCTTTCAGTTCACTTGAACGTTTGTGGAATGGTTTGTACTGAGCGACACGTTTTCCCAAAACGTTCTTGAACAGACTTGGAGATTCCTAAGCTCCGTTCGGTGGGTGTGCTGGGGTAGGGCTTGATGCAATGAGCGGCATATTTAAAAAGCACTAAGCATTTTGAACCCACAATCCCTCCCCATTTTTCAACTGGTCATTTAGAACAGCACTGGTTCAGTTCAATTGAACATTTCTATTACGTTTTTATGTACGGAACGCAGCCCAGCTATCACTGCTGTGGCAAACTGCACTTAGATCAGATCTGTTTACATATGTAGGCCTGAGAGATGGCACCGAAGAACATGGCTGACGTTTTACATTCTCCCAACCAATTGTGCAATTTTGTTATTTTTGTTGCGTTTTGTATAACTTATTTTTTTACTTATTGTGTACATAATGTTGCTGCTACCGTCTCTTATGACCAAAAATAACTTCTGGACATCAGAACAGCGATTACTCACCACGGACTGGAAGAAACTTTTTCCTTTAACGAGTCTGACGAGAAGGATATCCTGCTTTCACAGGAACAGGCCCAGATCCACGCCTTTTGCGTGAAGAAAAGACGCCGGAAAAGGGGACGCAGATCGGGGATCCTTCTGAGAAGCCGGAGGCGAGCGAGTAAACTCCCAATGCCTTCCAGTCTCCTTGCTAACGTCCAATCGATAGAAAATAAAATTCATGACCTATTATTAAGATTATCCTACCAACGGGACATTAAAAACTGTAATATCCTATGTTTCACAGAGACGTGGCTGAACGAAGAAACTGACAATATAGAGCTGGCGGGATTTTCCATGCATCGGCAGAACAGAGACGCTACCTCTGGTAAGATGAGGGGTGGGGGTGTGTGTCTTTTTGTCAATAACAGCTGGTGCGCGATGTCTAATATTAAAGAAGTCTCAAGGTATTGCTCACCTGAGGTAGAGTACCTTATGATAAGTTGTCGCCCACACTATCTACCAAGAGAGTTCTCATCTGTATTATTCGTAGCCGTCTATTTACCACAACAAAGCGAAGCTGGCACTAAGACCACTCTCAACCAACTCTAAGGCCATAAGCAAAGAAGAAAATGCTCACCCAGAAGCGGAGCTCCAAGTGGCCGGGGACTTTAATGCAGGCAAACAAATCGGTTTTATCAAATTTTTACCAACATGTCACAAAACAATCCTAGACCACCTTTACTCCACACACAGAGATGCATACAAAGCCCCCCCCCCGCCCCGCCCTCCATTTGGCAAATCTGACCACAATTCTATCCTCCTGATTCCTGCTTACAAGCAAAAACTAAAGCAGGAAGTACCAGTGACTTGCTCAATACAGAATTGGTCAGATGACGCGGATGCTACACTACAGGACTGTTTTGCTAGCACAGTCTGGAATATGTTCCGGGATTCATCCAATGGCATTGAGGAATACACCACCTCAGTCATTGGCTTCATCAACAAGTGCATCGACGACGTTGTCCCCACAGTGACTGTACGTACATAACCCAACCAGAAGCCATTGTCACAAATGTCGTAGTGAAGAGACCAAGGCGCAGCATGGATAGTGCTCATTCTTCATTTATTTTTTGAGAACACTTTAAACAAAAATAACCAACGACCAACAGTTCCGTCAGGTAAAACAACTAAACGGAAAATAAACACCCACAAAACCCAAAGAAAAACAGGCTGCCTAGGTATGGCTTCCAATCAGAGACAACGAAAGACACCTGCCTCTGATTGGAAACCATACTCGGCCACACATGGAAACTGAAACATAGAAACAGAAAACTAGAACAAATTCCCCTAGAAACAAACCAACCCCAAAACACAAAAAACAACCCCCCTGCCACACCCTGACCATTCTACTATGGCAAAATGACCCTTCTCACTGGTCAGGACGTGACTGCCATGGATTACAGGCAACATCCACATCGAGTTAAAGGCTAGAGCTGCCGCTTTCAAGGAGCGGGAGACTAATCCGGATGCTTATAAGAAATCCGCTATGCCCTCAGATGAACCATCAAACAAACAAAGCATCAATACAGGATTAAGATTGAATCCTACTACACCGGCTCTGATGCGAGCCTACCAGACGAGCTAAATGCCTATTATGCTCGCTTCGAGGCAAGCAACACTGAAGCACGCACAAGAGCACCAGCTGTTCTGGATGACTGTGATAACGCTCTCGGTAGCCGATGTGAACAAAACCTTTAAACAGATTACCAGGATGTGTACTCAAAGCATGCGTGGACCAACTGTCAAGTGTCTTCACTGATATTTTCAACCTCTCCCTGACCGAATCTGTAATACCTACATGTTTCAAGCAGACCACCATAGTCCCTGTGCCTCAAGGACACTAAGGTAACCTGCCTAAATGATTACCGCCCTGTGGCACTCGCATCGGTAGCCATGAAGTGCTTTGAAAGGCTGGCCATGGCTCACATCAACAGCATCCTCCCGGACACCCTAGACCCACTCCAATTCGCATACAGCCCCAACAGATCCACAGATTACGCAATCTCAATCGCACTCCACACCGCCCTTTCCCACCTGGACAAAAGGAACACCTATGTGAGAATGCTGTTCATTGACTACAGCTTAGCATTCAACACCATAGTGCCCTCAAAGCTCATCACTAAGCTAAGGACTCTGGGACTAAACATCTCCCTCTGCAACTGGATCCTGCACCCTCAGGGGTGTGTACTTAGTCCCCTCCTGTATTCCCTGTTCACCCACGACTGCGTGGTCAAACACGACTCCAACACCAACAGTGGTAGGCCTGATCACCAACAACAATGACACGGCCTATAGGGAGGAGGTCAGAGAACTGACAGTGTGGTGCCAGGACAACAACCTCTCCCTCGATGTGAGCAAGACAAAGGAGCTGATCATGCACTACAGGAAAAGACGGGCAAAACAAAATGTAAATGTAAATAGAAGATGGGGAGATAGGGAGAGGAAAAGAGGAGAAGCAAGAGAAAGACAGAAGGGAGAGAGGAGTAGGAAGGCGTAGTAAAACAATGAGAAAGAGAGAGACATTACAGTGAGTGATTGAGATGATTCAACATGCCAGAGATTATTGAGTGTTGTTCTGATGAGTGAGCCATGGTAATGGACCAAGGTTAAAAACCTCAGTAGGAACTGCTGCTTGGGAATTTACTGAATGGGGTTACAGCACGACCTAACACAGTGAACTCTGACCTTCTCCTCGTAGGGGTCAGCGGGGACAGGCAGTACATTCCTGACCAGCAGCTGAATCCTCTCTATCAGCAGGTTGTCCTCCTCCTGCCTCTGCTCCCAGTCCTGGGAGACGAGAGCGAGAAGAAGCAGATAGAGGGAGAGAGGGAATTTTTTAACACATGGCCAATGCTTTTCACTCTCTTTTTTGGAAAATATTATTTGTGGAGGACTCTATTCTGTGGTGTTGGTCTGAAAGTGCAACACTCACTAGTTGCAGCAGATTGTACAGGGTTTTACTCAGAACTCCAAACACCTTCTCATTGGCAAAGGTCTGAGGAGGGAGAGATGGGGAGAACAGTCAATCATACTGCTCACACCGTAGTCCTCCACTCTTCCCCACTAGAGTGGGCTCAAATAGATAATCATCACAGATTATGCATCCCAAATGGAACCCTATTCCCTATATAGTGCACTACTTTTGACCAAGGCCCATAGGGAGGGGATATTCGATCAAGCAACCTTTCGGTTACTGGCCCAATGCTCTAACCACTAGGCTACCTGCCGCCCAAAAATTAACCAATAATTGAGGGGAGAAAATACACAACGATAGAAGAAATGTCTAAATAATTTATATATAAATAGATCTGGGCAAATGGCTCTGGTTGTAACTCAAAGCTGTAAACGAAAAGCATCTGAAAGTCATTTCCAATTGCCTTTTACAAATCTGAATCTGAAAAAAATTCAAACAGTCCCTTTACAAGTCAGAATGTTGAATAAACGTCATTTGAACTTACTCCACCTGTTGTCTGTGTGTGGTTGGTACTTTTGTCTCCTGAAACTTGAGACAAAAGCGATTCACCCGTTCTAACCAGGGGTTTATATTTTGCGCAGGGCAGTACCAGCTTTTTAAAAAGGTCGGTTTAATAATACTTTCCTGTGGATATTCTCTCAAATTTGAAAGACAAAAGAACCAACCGCACAGACAATAGTTAAAGTTCAAATTAAGTGTATTAATCTTTCTGGCTTGTAAAGGTCACTTTCCACATTTTTGCAGAGTTTTGTTTCAGACTGTGTAACCAAGGTATCACAGACTGATTTATTAGGCAACATCTCCAAGAAGCAGTCAATGTTTACTTCATGTAGCCTAAATGTTCTCAGGTATGGGTGAAATTCACACCTCAAGTCATTCTAGCAAACCAAGTTCCTTCTGGCATACATTGAGTACCAATGCCTATTCCATGTTTCCATTAGCCTACAACCTCAATATGCGTAAAGTAAATTGGGTGGACTTAGTCTTAATTGTTTAGGTGAAAATTAACAGTATAAAAATGCAATAACCTAGCCCAAGAATATTTAACTCAAGAGTTTAAAAATGAGATTACACAAATGTATACTACTAACAAAATGTCAACTCTCCTATGTTACACACATTGCATGCATTACTTTTCCAGAAGTTGCATAAAGGCTCTCAACCACAAATTAGACACTAACACAGTCAGCTACTGGAAAAAAACATCCCAAATACACAGTATCACGAGGACTAAAAAAGTAGGCTTAACTGCAAACAGAACATGAACTGATACATCTCATTCTCTCATGTCATAATACAGGTGTTGTGCCAAAAATCTCCCCCTTGACAGAATTCTCCTCCCCTTAGCAGAAAATTCAAAATGCAACAATTTCAAAGATTTTACTGAGTTTCAGTTCATATGATGAAATCAGTCAATTGAAATGAATTAATTACGCCCTAATCTATGGATTTCACATGACTGGGAATACAGATATGCATCTGTTGGTCACAGATATCTTAAAAAAAAAAAAATGTACCTCAGGATCTTATCACGGTATCTCTGTACATTGCAATTGCCATCTATAAAATGCAATTGTAGCTTATGCCTGCCCATACCATAACCCCATCTCCACTTTGGGGCACTCGATTCACAACGTAGACATTACCATACACGTGGTCTGCGGTTGTGAGGCCGGTTGGACGTACTGCAAAATTCTCTAAAAGGAAGATTGGAGGAAGCTTATGGTAGAAAAATGAACATTCAATTATCTGGCAAAAGCTCTGGTGGACATTCCTGCAGTCAGCATGCCAATTGCACACTCTCTCAAGACTTGGGACATCTGTGGCATTGTGGTGTGTGACAAAACTGAACATTTTATAGTGACCTTTTATTGTCCCCAGCACCTGTGTAATGATTGTGCTGTCTAATCAGCTTATTGATATGCCACACCAGTCAGATGGATGGAGTATCTTGGCAAATAATAAATGGTTACTAACAGTGATGTAAACAAATTTGTGAACAAAATGTGAGAGAAATAAACATGGAAAATCTTTTGGAAAATTTCTGCAATCTTTTATTTCAGCTCATGAAACATAGGACCAACACTTTACATGTTGCATTTATATTTTGTTCAGTGTATCTAATGTTAGCTAAATGTGGTAATTAATCAATTGGCTACATTTCTTTCAATTTACCTGTTAGCAAAGGTGCCAGCTAGAGATGACGTGCAGGAGCTTGCAGGGATTTGTAGTCTTGCATGATGTGATGCAAATTAGCATTTTTGAATTGAGCACAAATAGAGCCGAATATATTGATAAAAGTCACCTTGTCCAAGAGAGATTTACATGGTTATCAAAACGTCATGGCAGGGTAAGCCTATACGAAACACAGCCCTTATTTTAAGTGTTTCTAAAATCTCCTATGGGAAAAATGTATGGTAGAAAAAAGGATTGGAACCATTTCCTTGTTTAACTGCTAGGTTTTGTGGGTATTATGACACCTCCATTGGTGGGGCTCTTTTGAGTCTTCACATAGGAATGGTATCACGTGATCGATGGCTTTGTCCATTAATTTAATACAGTCATTGTTAGTTGAATGGCAGCGAGTTTCACTCCACTGTTATGGAAGATTTAACAGTTATGAGACATACTCGATTCCTATAACAGAAACAATGAATTACAAGTAATCTCATGGTTTGCTGTCCAAATTGTTTGCTAAGCTAGCTAGCTAGCAAATAATGGCCTGTGTTTGTTCGTTTACACAATCATTCAATCACACAATTTTGGCAATTATACATACCAGACCAAGCCGTAGTGATGACAAAAGGGACCTTTGTGGTCAGACTACATTAATCAGTATCAATATATTTCCTTAGATATTAGCGAATTAAAATACAATAAGAGTCCATGCACTATCCAGTTTAGCGCCAAATCTCACGCCTAAACGATTCATGACGATTCTAGCAGTGTTACCAACTCCTCAGTAAGGAAAGTAGCTATTGGCTGTCCTAAAAGTCGCTAGAAGTCGCTAAATGACATCATCACCTAATTTGCATAATTGGCCATGTTCATGTAATTGTGATGGATGCTGTAGGAGAGAGGAATAACGTTGTGGGAGAGACAAAAAGTGAGAAAAAACACCCTAAATGTTTAGAACTACAAATTAACTTTCTTCTGTCGATTCTTGTTTTTTTTAAATGTCACAATTCCAACCCTCCTTCTTTATCCGGGCTTGAGACCGGCAAAAGTGACCCAAAAGAGACACTCTGGCGGAGTTACTTCGTTTTTTATTACATTTTTTAGTTTTTTAGTTTAGTTTTTTACATTTACATCCCGCCCTGAATGTAAGCCAGGGTGGGATCAGCTAGCGGCGGCTTCCCGCATGCACGATTAATTTGCAGTCTGGATGCGGAGGGGTGAACATCTCCTGCTCTGACTGCAGCTGGGAGGGACTGCTGCGTGAGGACTAGGCCGCCTGTGAGTGCTTTGGGACGGGGGTGGGGCCCACGGCAGAACCCGCTGCTCGTTGAGAAGAGTAAGAACGATACGTGCTTTCACGTCAGCATCTCCAAAAGTCTCCAATAACACCAGAAAAAGTCCCTAGATTTGTCGCTAGTCGCTTTTTTGAAAATGTGTTGCTAGAGGGGTCTGAATACTCGCTAAATATAGCAACAAAGTCGCTAAATTGGCAACACTGGATTCTAGTCAGATGTTCATCTTCTTAGGGATTTGTTTCGAGGACCGCATCCAACTTTTTGGTGCATACACCGCCACCTAACGTACTGGAGTGTGAGACCAGTCACGGCCTACCAACATAAAATCCACTTCATTAGTCCTATTCCTCTAAAACAGTGAAATATAGCCCTAGACACCACCACCTACACTAATTCAACACACACTATCTCCATTCCACTACTTTGACCCTATCTGCTCCTGCACCATGCCAACGGCCTGGGAGGACGGGACACCACCCCTCAACACACCCTGTAACTCTTCTGAAGTCAAATCTTGTATACCCAAATACTTCTCTGGAGCTACTGCTACAACATCTATTTTCTGTGATTTACACTCCATTTCTGTGGTACAGTTGATAACCATTGATATGAACGATAAGAAACCAACCGTATTGAAGCATAAATCACTCGTCGTTGGCCTATCCCCTCTGTTCTGGCACAACTCTACTACTCACTGAAATCCTTCCAGGATCCCTCACCCTTGACCCATCCTCCTCTACTTTCTTCACTGCCTCAGCATACAACACTTTCTGCACTACTTTGACTCTGGCCACTTCAGTCTGCCTCTCTCGCACTGGACACTTCCGATCCCCAGCAACATGGGCACCCCTACAGTTAACACACACAATTTTATCCACCGAAACTACACAATCCTCTGTCTCATGTCCTCCTGCATACTTCCCACATCTTTGAATCTCCTTCCTACACACTGCTGCGACATGACCATAAAATGCTGCACCTCAAACATCACAGTTGATTCGGCACAAAAGCTCTAACTGGATAACTGATTTATCCTAACATGACTTTGTTGACTTATGAAAGGCAGCGAACAAGTACACAGTAAATTATACAGTGTTAAATCAACACTGTTTGTGTTCAATTTAACACTGGTCCAGTGTCTATTCGGGTCCACACTTTTCAGTGTTAAATTAACACACTGTTTAATGACAGCCTTATTTGCATATTTCCCAGGGTGCCTTGCCTTTTGAGTGAATTGTAGAGTTACTCCCCTTGACTGTATTTGTTAGTGACAGAGACATGGTTGTTGCATTCATTCATTTTCAGTCCTGTCGCCTTCACCAAGTCAGATCCTACGCAAATATGTTACCGTTAAAATCCAATTATTTAAGATGATAAGATACATTTTCAGAAGGACTTATTTTGAGTATTTATTTCTCATGTCACTATTTTTAAAAACTATTTATCTTAAACTCTGCATTGTTGGAAAATAACCGGTAAGGAAGCATTTCACTGTTCTACAACTGTTGTTTACGAAGCAGGTGACAAATACATTTTGATTTGAGTTTTTGTATTCAGAATTACTGCCAGGGTTGGGAAGACTATATGAGAGGAATTTGGCCCGGTGGCCAGTAAAATTGTGCCTTTTTAAGTTGCGCATCGCACAGATTTCGGACCCGAATGTTAACCTGGATAGTAGAAATAACAGTTTACTAACCCAGCTGGCCAGTGCCCCAAAATCCTTGTCGAGATGGGTGTGGAAGAACTTGACTGGCCTGCACAGAGCCCTGACCTCAACCCTCATTGAACACCTTTGGGATGAATTGGAACGCCGACTGCGAGCCAGGCCTAATCGCCCCACATCAGTGCCTGATCTCAGTAATGTTCTTGTGGCTGAATGGAAGCCAGTCCCCACAGCAATGTTCGAACATCTAGTGGAAAGCCTTCCCAGAAGAGTGGAGGCTGTTATAGCAGCAAAGGGGGACCAACTCCGAGCAGGTGACCGCAAACTTTTAGTCATGTAGTGTATATGAAAACGGCGCATAAAAAAAAGTAAGACATTTTAAAAACTGTGATTTTCACTTTAAGATTTGCGGTGATGTGGGGAGCAAGAAAATAACCTACCTTGGGCTAGAAACTCTGTCTTTTTATAATAATAATTTATTACATTTCTTTTGCACTTTTCATAGAATCTCAAAGCTCTAAAAGAACAAAAAAATTTAATAAAACCAATATATCATGACAGGTCAACCAATAGAGGCCAAGTCTTTGAAAGCTGCATCCTCCAAAGATGGAGAATGTCAGTTCATGGCTTGAGCGAAGGGAGCTAGACAGAGGATGGTAGATGACGGTGAAGTAGTCTGCTGATGATCTTGTATTGGGCAAGTCTGGGAACCAGCCTGAATCTTATAGCCACTGGACTTCTTTTTATTATGGGGGTGGGGGGTTTACCACGGATCATAGAAATGCGCTGTTTTCACATACAGTGCCTTCAGAATGTATTCAGACCTCTTGAATTTTTACCACATTTTGTTACGTTACAGCCTTATTCTAAAATGGATTAAATAAACATTTTCCTCAGCGATCTACACACAATACCCCATAATGACAAATCGCAAACAGGTTTTTATACCTTTTAGCAAATGTATTTAAAAAATAAAACAGTAATACCTTATTTACATAAGTATTCAGACCCTTTGCTATGAGACTCGACATTGAGATCAGGTGCATCCTGTTTCAATTGATCATCCTTGAGATGTTTCTACAACTTGATTGGTGTCCACCTGTGGTAAATTCATTTGATTGGACATGATTTGGAAAGGCACACACCTGTCTATATAGGCAGACGGAAGCCATTCCTCAGTAAAAGGCACATGACAGCCCACTTGGAGTTTGCCATAAGGCACCTCAAGAATCCAACAAGATTCTCTGGTCTGATGAAACCAAGATTGAACTCTTTGGCCTGAATGCCAAGTGTCACGTCTGGAGGAAACCTGGCACCATCCCTACGGTGAAGCATGGTGATGGCAGTATCATGCTGTGGAGATGTTTTTCAGAGGCAGGGACTGGGAGACTAGTCAGGATCGAGTGAAAGATGAACGGAGCAAAGTACAGAGAGATCCTTGAGGAAAACATGCTCCAGAGCACTCAGGACCTCAGACTGGGGTGAAGGTTCACCTTCCAACAGCACAACGATCCTAAGCACAGAGCCAAGACAACGCAGGAGTGGCTTCGTTACAAGTCTCTGAATGTCCTTGAGTGGCCCAGCCAGAGCCCGGACTTGAACGCGATTGAACATCTCTGGAGAGACCTGAAAATAGCTGTGCAAATTAAATGAAATCAAAGTTTATTTGTCACGTTCGCCGAATACAACACCTTACAGTGAAATGCTTACTTACAGGCTCTAACCAAAAGTGCTGAAAAAAAGGTATGCGTGTGTGTAGGTAAGTAAAGAAATAAAACAACAGTAAAAAGACATTTGAAAATAACAGTAGCAAGGCTATATACAGACACCGGTTAGTCAGGCTTATTGAGGTAGTATGTACATGTAGGTATGGTTAAAGTGACTATGCATATATGATGAACAGAGAGTAGCAGTAGAGTAAAAAGAGGGGTTGGCGGGTGGTGGGACACAATGCAGATAGCCCGGTTATCCAATGTGCGGGAGCACTGGTTGGTCGGGCCAATTGAGGTAGTATGTACATGAATGTATAGTTAAAGTGACTATGCATATATGATAAACAGAAAGTAGCAGCAGCGTAAAAGAGGGGTTGGGGGGGGGGGCACACAATGCAAATAGTCCGGGTAACCATTTGGTTACCTGTTCAGGAGTCTTATGGCTTGGGGGTAAAAACTGTTGGGAAGCCTTTTTGTCCTAGACTTGGCACTCCGGTACCGCTTGCCATGGAGTAGTAGAGAGAACAGTCTATGACTGGGGTGGCTGGGGTCTTTGACAATTTTTAGGGCCTTCCTCTGACACCGCCTGGTGTAGAGGTCCTGGATGGCAGGCAGCCGTACGCACTACCCTCTGAAGTGCCTTGCGGTCAGAGGCCGAGCAATTGCCGTACCAGGCAGTGATGCAACCAGTCAGGATGCTCTCGATGTTGCAGCTGTAGAACCTTTTGACGATCTCAGGACCCATGCCAAATCTTTTTAGTTTCCTGAGGGGGAATAGGCTTTGTCGTGCCCTCTTCACAACTGTCTTGGTGTGTTTGGACCATTCTAGTTTGTTGTTGATGTGGACACCAAGGAACTTGAAGCTCCCAACCTGCTCCACTACAGCCCTGTCGATGAGAATGAGGGCGTGCTCGGTGCTCCTTTTCCTGTAGTCCACAATAATCTCCTTAGTCTTGGTTACGTTGAGGGATAGGTTGAGGGATAGGTTGTTATCCCAGTTATCCCAGTTGAGGGATAGGTTGTTATCCCAGTTATTCTGGCACCAGTTCTCTGACCTCCTCCCTATAGGCTGTCTCGTTGTTGTCGGTGATCAGGCCTACCACTGTTGTGTCGTCTGCGAACTTAATGATGGTGTTGGAGTCGTGCCTGGCCATGCAGTCGTGGGTGAACAGGGAGTACAGGAGGGGACTGAGCATGCATCCCTGGGGAGCTCCAGTGTTGAGGATCAGCGTGGCAGATATGTTGCTACCTACCCTCACCACCTGGGGGGCTGCCGGTCAGGAAGTCCAGGATCCAGTTGCAGAGGGAGGTGCTTAGTCCCAGGTTCCTTAGCTTAGTAATGAGTTTGAGGTGGTGATGGTGTTGAACGCTGAGCTGTAATCAATGAATAGCATTCTCACATAGGTGTTCCTTTTGTCCAGGTGGGAAAGGGCGGTGTGGAGTGCAATAGAGATTGCATCATCTGTGGATCTGTTTGGGCGGTATGCAAATTGGAGTGTGTCTAGGGTTTCTGGGATAATGGTGTTGATGTGAGCCATGACCAGCCTTTCAAAGCACTTCATGGCTACGGACGTGAGTGCTACGGGTCTGTAGTCATTTAGGCAGGTTGCCTTTGTGTTCTTGGGCACAGGGACTATGGTGGTCTGCTTGAAACATGTTGGTATTACAGACTCAATCAGGGATATGTTGAAAAAGTCAGTGAAGACACCTGCCAGTTGGTCAGCACATGCCCGGAGCACACGTCCTGGTAATCCGTCTGGCCCCGCAGCCTTGTGTATGTTGACCTGTTTAAAGGTCTTACTCACGTTGGCTACGGGGAGCCTGATCACACAGTCGTCCGGAACAGCTGATGCTCTCATGCATGCGTCAGTGTTGCTTGCCTCGAAGCGAGCATAGAAGTGATTTAGCTCGTCTGGTCGGCTTTTGTCACTGGGCAGCTCGCGGCTGTGCTTCCCTTTGTTGCCTGTAATCCATGGCTTCTGGTTGGGGTATGTACGTACAGTCACTGTGGGGACGACGTCCTCGATGCACTTATTGATAAAGCCAGTGACTGATGTGGTGTATTCCTCAATGTCATCGGAAGAATCCAGGAACATGTTCCAGTCTGTGATAGCAAAACAGTCCAGTAATTTAGCATCTGCTTCATCTGACCACTTTTTTATAGACCGAGTCACTGGTGCTTCCTGCTTTAATTTTTGCTTGTAAGCAGGAATCAGGAGGATAGAGTTGTGGTCGGATTTACCAAATGGAAGGTGAGGGAGAGCTTTGTACGCGTCTCTGTGTGTAGAGTACAGGTGATCTAGAATTGTTTTCCCTCTGGTTGCACATTAAACATGTTGATAGAGATTTGGTAGAACTGATTAAAATTTCCCTGCATTAAAGTCTCCGGCCACTAGGAGCGCCGCCTCTGGGTGAGTTGTTTCCTGTTTGCTTATTTCCTTATACAGCTGACTGAGTGCGTTCTTAGTGCCAGCATCTGTTTGTGGTGGTAAATAAACAGCCACGAAAAGTATAGCTGAGAACTCTCTAGGCAAGTAGTGTGGCCTGCAATTTATCACAATATACTCTACTTCAGGCGTGCAAAATCTAGAGACTTCCTTACATTTACAAATATGCACAGACCCCCCCCCCCCCCCACCTCGTCTTACCGGAGTGTGCTGTTCTATCCTGCCGGTGCAGCGTATATCCCGCTAGCTGAATATCCATGTCGTCAGCCATGATTCCGTGAAACATAGGATATTACAGTTTTTGATGTCCCGTTGGTAAGATATTCGTGATCGTACCTCGTCTAATTTATTGTCCAATGATTGCACTTTCGCGAGTAATATTGATGGTAACGGCAGTTTTCCTACTCGCATTCTGAGGTTCCTGATGAGGCATCTGGCTCTTCGTCCTCTGTACCTGCGTCGCTTCCTCTTGCGAATAACTGGGATGTCGGCCCTGCCGGGTGATTGGAGAATATCATGTGAGTCTTGCTTGTTGTTGAAAAAATCTTTGTCTAATCTGAGGTGAGTGATCGCTGTCCTGATAAGCTCTTTTCTGCATAAGATACAGTTGCAGAAACATTATGTACAAAATAAGTTACAAATAACGCGAAAAAAACCACATAATAACAGAATTGTTTGGGCGCCCGTAAAACTGCTGCCATTTCTTCCGGCGCCATTTTACTAGTGCAGCGACGTTTCCCATCCAACCTGATAGAGCTTGAGAGGATCTGCAGAGAAGATTGAGGAAACTCCCCAAATACAGGTGTGCCACGCTTAGAGCGTCATAATCAAGAAGACTCAAGCCTGTAATCACTGCCAAAGGTAAAGGGTCTGAGCTTGTTTTATAAGCTCATGTGGGCTGGGAATCCTGAATTTTTTTTTAATGAGGAAAAAAAAACAATTTTATCAATTTTAGAATAAGGCTGTAATGTAACAAAATGTGGAAAAAGTCAAGGGGTCTAAATACTTTTCGAATACACTGTATTACCTCAACAACCTGGTACCCCTGCCCATTGACTCAGTACCAGCACTCATTTTATATAGCCTCGTTATTGTTATTTTATTGTGTAACTATTCTTTTTGCTAATCTTTTTACTTTTTAACTCTACATTGTTGGGAAAGGGCTCGTAAGCATTTCACAGTAAATTCTAAAGATGTCGTATTCGGGCTACTTCTCTTCCCCCGCATCGTCCTTATGATTGTGCCATTGATCTCTTCCCCGGCAACACATCACCTCGTGGTCGGCTATATTCTCTGTCCAGCCGGAGACCAAGGCCATGGAGGAGTACATTGAGGATTCTCTGGCTACTGGAGGCATCCGTCCGTCTGCATCTCCTGCCGACGCGGGGTTTTTCTTTGTGGAGAAGAAGGACAAGACCCTGCGTCCATGCATTGACTACGGGGGTCTTAATGATATAACGATCAAGAATTGTTACCCCCTACCACTCCTCTCCTCGGCTTTCGAACCTCTCCAGGGGGCCACCATTTTTTCCAAGCTGGACCTTCGGAATGCCTACCACCTGGTTTGGATACGCGATGGAGATGAGTGGAAGACAGCATTTAACACAGCCAGCGGACATTATGAGTACCAGGTCATGCCGTTTGGACTCACCAACGCCACCGCTGTCTTCCAGGCCCTGGTAAACCATGTGCTCCGGGACATGCTAAATCATTTTGTGTTCGTCTACCTTGACGACATCCTGTTTTGTTTCCCAGTCTGCCCAAGAACATGTTCTCCATGTCAGACAAGTCCTTCAGCGCCTCCTGGAGAACCAGTTGTTTGTGAAAGCCGAGAAGTGTGAGTTCCACCGTTCTACAATTTCCTTCTGGGATAGGTCATCGCGGATGGAAATGTCCAAATGGATCCTGAAAAGGTGAAAGCAGTGGTAGATTGGCCTCAACCTACATCCAGGGTGCAGTTACAACGTTTCCTGAGGTTCCCTAACTTCTACCGCCATCTCATTCAGGGAAACAGCACCCTGGCGGCCCCCTCTCTGCACTCACCTCTCCCAAAGTACCATTCACATGGTCTCCAGCTGTTGACAGAGCCTTTGTGGACCTGAAGCATCATTTCACCACAGCACCCATCCTCGTCCATCCGGACCTGTCCCGTCAATTTGTGGTAGAGGTTGATGCTTCTGATGTTGGAGTGGGGGCCATCCTGTTCCAACAATCTGCCCAGGACCAAAAGCTCCATCCCTGTGCCTTCCTGTCCCATCGTCTCAATCCTGCAGGAAGGAACTACGACGTAGGCAACCGAGAACTTCTGGTGGTCAAGATGGCGCTGGAAGAGTAGAGGCACTGGCTGGAAGGACCGACCATAAAAATGTGGAATATCTCCGTACAGCCAAGCACCTTAACTCCAGGCAGGCCTGGTGGGTTTTGTTATTTACAAAATTCAACTTCACCATTTCCTACCGCCCAGGGTCCAAAAATGTGAAGCCTGATGCCCTCTCCTGCCTATACAGTTCCTCTGCCACACGCTCGGTCTCCGAAACCATTCTCCCTACCTCCTGCCTTGCGGCTTCAGTGGGTTGGGGTATTGAAGCCTTGGTTCGCAAGGCACAACGTTCCCAGCCTGAACCTGAAGGGGGCCCAGCTAACCGGTTGTTTGTCCCTAACTCAGTCCGGTCCCGGGTACTGGAATGGGCTCATTCCTCCAGGCTGACCTGTCATCCAGGTTCCCGTCGAACCCTAGCCTTCCTCCAACAATGTTTCTGGTGGCCCACAATGGTTCCTGACGTCTCTGCCTTCGTCACCGCGTGCACTGTGTGTGCTCAGAACAAGACTCCATGGCAAGCTCCTTCTGGCCTCCTTCAGCCACTACCTGTCCCTCATTGTCCCTGGTCCCATATCTCTCTGGACTTTGTCACTGGGTTACCTCTGTCTGATGGCAACACCGTCATTCTGACGGTAGTGGATCGGTTCTCCAAGGCCGCCCATTTCATCCCTCTCCCCAAACTACCCTCTGCCAAGGAGACGGCCCAGCTCATTATCAGCAGGTCTTCTGGATCCATGGACTACCGGTGGACATTGTCTCCGGCCGGGGTCCTCAGTTCTCGTCTCAGTTCTGGAAGGCGTTCTGCACTCTTACTGGGTCATCGGCCAGCCTATCCTCCGGATTCCATCCCCAATCCAACTGCCAGTCGGAGCGAGCTAACCAGGACCTGAAACCACCCTAAGATGCCTGGTCTCAACCAACCCCACTACCTGGAGCTGGCAACTGGTCTGGGTGGAGAATGCCCGGAACACCCTTCCCTGTTCAGCCACGGGACTCTCCCCTTTTGAGTGCTCCAAGGGGTATCAGCCTCTGCTCTTCCCAGAACAAGAGCAGGAAGTCAATGTACCCTCGGCCCAGATGTTCATCCGCCGTTGCCGACGTACCTGGAGAAGAGCTCGGGCAGCACTTCTCAAGACCAACTCCAGGTATCATCAACAAGCGGATCGCCGCCGGACTCCAGCTCCCCGCTACCGCATTGGTCAGAGGGTATGGCTTTCCACACAGGACCTGCCCCTTCGGGTGGAGTCCCGCAAACTGTCCCTCCGTTTCATTGGTCCATTTTCGTCTCTAGAGTCCTTAGTTCCACTGCTGTCCGTCTCTTGTTACCCCGTACCTTCCGTATTCACCGTACTTTCCATGTGTCTAGGATTAAGCCCCTCTTTCACAGCCCTTTGTCTTCTGTCTCCAGACCCACCCCTCCTCCTCGTGTCATCGATGGCCAGCCGGCATACACGGTGAAACGCCTCCTGGGTGTTCGACCACGGGGCTGGGGTTTCCAGTACCTGGTTGACTGGGAAGGTTACGGCCCGGAGGAGAGGTGCTGGGTTCCCACTAGAGACATCCTGGATCTAGCCCTCATCGCCGACTTCCAACGCCGACACCCCGGTCAACCAGGTATGCGCCCAGGTAGGATGCCAGGTGGCGCCCTTAGAGGGGGGGTACTGTCATACTCAGATCTGTTTAATCTGTCCTTGTGCTTGTCTCCACCCCCTCCAGGTGTCGCTTATTATCCCTGGTGTATTTATCCCTGTGTTTCCTGTCTCTCTGTACCAGTTCGTCTTGTTTGTCAAGTTAACCAGCGTTTTTGTGTCTCAGCTCCTGCTTTTTCCAGTCTCTCTTTTCTCGCCCTCCTGGTTTTGACCCTTGCCTGTCGTGACTCTGAGCCCGCCTGCCTGACCACTCTGCCTGCCCCTGACCTCGAGCCTGCCTATCGTCTTGTACCGTTTGAACTCTGACCTGGTTACTAAACCCTTGCCTGCCCTGACCTCGAGCCTGCCTATTGTCTTGTACCGTTTGGACTCCGACCTGGTTTACGAACTATCGCCTGTACCCGACCTGCCTTTTGCCTACCCCTTCTGCTATAATAAATATCGGAGCTCAACCATCTGCCTCCTGTGTCTGTATTTGGGTCTCGCTTTGTGCCCTTATACAATGTATTGAATTTACCACAATCAAGTTGTAGAAACATCTCAAGGATGATCAATGGAAACAGGATGCACCTGAACTCGATTTCAAGTCTCATAGCAAAGGGTCTGAATACTTATGTAAATAAGGTATTTCAGTTTTTTTATTTGTAATACATTTTCAAACATTTAAAAAGATAACTTTTTTCGCTTTGTCATGTGGTATTGTGTGTAGATTGATGAAGAAAATGTTTAATTTAATGCATTTTAGAATAAGGCTGTAACGTAACAAAATGTGGAAAAAGTCAAGAGGTTTGAATACTTTCCGAATGCACTATATGTGCATGTAGGTATGGGTAAAAGTGACTACGCAATAAGGATAGATAATAAACAGAGTAGCAGCAGCGTGTGTGTGTGTGTGTGACGTCAATATCCATGTGATGTGTGTTTTGTGTGTGTGAGAGTTTATGTATTGTGTGAGTGTATTGAAGTGTCAGTGTAGTATGTGTGAGTCTGTTAAGTCCCAGGGTTCTTAGTTTAGTGATGCATTTGAAGGGCACTATGGTGTTGAATGCTGAGTTATAGTCAATGAACAACATTCTCAAATAGGTGTTCCATTTGTCCAGGTGGGAAAGGGCAGTGTGGAGTGCAATAGAGATTACGCAATCTCTATTGCACTCCACACTGCCCTTTCCCACCTGGACAAATGGAACACCTATTTGAGAATGTTGTTCATTGACTATAACTCAGCATTCAACACCATAGTGCCATCTGTGGATCTGTGGATCTGTTGGGGTGGTATACGAATTGGAGTGGGTCCAGAGTGTCTGGGAGGATGGTGATGATGTGAGACATGACCAGCATTTCAAAGCATTTCATGGCTACAGACGTGAGTGCTATGGGGCGATAGTCATTTAGACAGGTTACCTTGGCGTTCTTGGGCACAGCGACTATGGTGGTCTGCTTGAAATATGTAGGTATTACAGACTGGGTCAGGGAGAGGTTGAAAATGTCAGTGAAGACGTGTGGATGTACTAATAAAATCTTTCTTGTGTGGGCCTAATCTAGAGGGGGCTTCAGCACTGTCTCGCCCCTCCTTGGAGCTGCCCATGGGTAGTAATATGAGAGGAATACACATGAATGACAAGACAAACCCCATAGCTCTGTTCCAGTTTACTTTAATTGCATTTGTATTTTTTTGTATTCTCTATAGCTGTCAGAAACACACATTCTCATATGTTCGCATAGCACATTTCCCTGTAAGGTTTTTGTATTTTGAGCAGAGCGCAATGTGCAGAGTATGTGGTGCAGCAAGTGCAGTATTCTACCATCAATCCCATTGGTGGTCCTTCTCTGGCAGGATATTTGACATTGAGAGTTCCATGGCGCTATACAGAGACGTTTTCCCTTTAAACTGTTCCTTATTGATATCCACTGTCTCTCAAAGCTACATCAGATTGTGTCCTTCTACTGGAGAGAATATGTCAGAGAAAAGCTTTTTCTGTGGAGGGATCACTAAAACCCTGTTGCTTTGTTATGCCACTTTCTATTTCCCCTTGTTGAACGATAAGCAGCTACAAAACATGGTATGTACAGGATTTCAATGTAAATTAAGGCCTCAAGTGATGTATCAATAAAAATGTTTGATTTGCAGCAAGAGCTACTCAAGTTTGCGTTCATTCACTGCTTGATAGCACTATTGTGTCTGTGTATGCTCATGTAAGGCTGTCTTTGTCTTTTTTCTTCAATGAGGAATGATCGGTTATTAAAAATAACCCCACGGTCACATCCTGTGACTAAGTTTGCTATCTAAGAGATTTCTTCAAGTTTTAACATTGCACAAATATCTACTACAGGCTCTCTGCTCAACAGAAAATATCTGTTAAAGGGTGAAAGGTGAGAAGCAATTAAGGAGCTTTAAACTATTTATTTTACTTCTTGCTTTTCTTGTTTCCCTCTGTTGTGTTGTATTGTTACATCTACATCTGGAACAGACAATTGGTACCTAACTATTTTAGTCATCCCTGCCATTCCTATCATGGTCCCTGTCATTCCTGCCATGGCTGCCGTCCATCTCGCTCCTCTCCTTCTCCGTCTTTGACTCCTTCACCACCTGAAGGAAGAGAAGAAGCGAAACAGACCTCAGTCAAATTACATCACTTCCAGCAAATGCTGTATAGTGAAATTACACTGTATAGTGAATATTATCATGGGGACATGGAAAGTATGGAACACATTTTCTTGATACCAGGAAATGTTTTGAATGTTTACCTCTCCATCACGAGTCTCCACTGTCTTAATCACCACGGGCTTTCTTTTAGGGGTGTCTGGGGTGTGGTCATAGGCTATGAGGTGATAAGTCTGATTTAGTAACATTGATACTGTGCATGATCATTTATATCAATTTAATCAATGATGGATATGTTAAATCTAAAGATGATACTGACAAGTATCTGTGTATTTGCTTGGAGAAGGAAATAAAGTAATAGTAGAAGAGAGAGAAAAAAAGACTAGTATTATTGTCAATATGATGTATCTCACCCCTATCACCACTACGGCCGTACTGGGAGGGGTGCATGGGAACAATAATCCTAAAGAGAAATTAAGCAATAGGATGTTAGCTCAGGAACATGTTCATAATCAAACACAAGTAAGGATGTCCTAACCCTTATCCTCCTCACCTGCTCTCCTCTCCCTCCAGCAGCTTGCGGTAAGTGGCGATCTCTATGTCCAGGGCCATCTTGACATTGAGCAGGTCCTGGTACTCCCTCAGGTGGCGGGCCATCTCGTCCTTCAGGTGGTGTATCTCCTCCTCCAGGCGACCCACGTTGTCCTGGTAGTTATTGGCCTCCACGCCAAACTGGTCCTCCATCTCACGCATCTGCCTCAGCAGAGCCTCGTTCTGAAAAATACACACATACTGTACATATGAGGACAATTGTTGGGGGAAGATTCTGTGGGAGATTTTTTGGGGAGGAAATTATGAGGGATTTTGCTCACTCGCATCATCCTCTACTTACATGCGTGACCCACTTGGGTGATTCATGGCTGGCAGCCATTTTGGGCTAAGCCTGAGATCAATGTACTCTAGTTCCTCACTCAGCCAGTGTAAACTGGGGGTGATTACAGATAAATAGGAAGGTTCTGTGAGGCCTCACCGTGCTCTTCAGTGCATCGATCTCACAGTTGAGGGACTGCATCTGCCTCCTGTGCTCATTTTGCTCCTGCTTGGCCTGCCTCAGAGCATCAGTGTTACGCTTGGCAGAGTCCGTCAGGTCAGCAAACTCCGGGAGCACAGAAAAAACACACAAATAAGGACAGGTGTTACTCTGCGTGTGTGCATGCATGAGTGTGTGTGTGTCTGTGTATTGTTCCCCCCTCACCTTGGACTTGTACCACTCCTCAGACTCATGCATGTTCTTGGAGGCGATGTTCTCGTACTGGGCCCTGATGTCCTTGAGGGCAGCAGCCAGGTCAGGCCTGGCAGTCTGTTCCACCTCCATCTTCATCTGCTGGGTCTGGACACTCACCTGCACGTCCTGGATCTCCTGAAAAGACCGCAGAGCAAGTGAGAAGTTTAGTGGAAAAAAAGGCCTCTAAATGGCAGGTACAATCCAGAAAGGTATGATGCAAATATACTTTAGTGAACTATTCACAAAAATATGTACAGAAATAAATGCAAGTAGGAGCAGATCAGCTTACCAAATGACAGGTAATACACCAGGACCATAACATGGGCATCAGGACCACAGTTTTATTGTTATTCATAAGGATCATAGTGGACTATAATGGACCATCACAAGATCATGGTTTGTGCTCAACCATCTCAGCCATCTACCTCTTCATGCAGCTTTTTGAGAAACTCAATCTCATCCATCAGAGACTCGATCTTCCTCTCCAGCTCCAGGCGAGACAGAGTTGCATCATCCACATCCTGGTTTTAGATCAAAGTACTATTAGTAAGTAATTCATCAACCCCAAAACAGGTAAACAAATGCTATTGTCTTGGTTAGATAACACTAAACAGTGGGTAGGTTGCATATGGTAATATATCAACAATGCAGTGCTATCAATATTGTGTTTTGTCATTGTTATAACCCACTGGGCACAGACGTCAATTCAACGTCTATTCCACGTTGGTTCAACGTAATTTCATTGAAATGACGTGGAAACAATGTTGATTCAACCAGTGTGTGCACAGTGGGAAGTATCCTGGGTTGTATTCATTCGTGCACACTGTTGCAAACCGTAGAAGAATGTTTTGCAATGAAAACAAACATTTCTTATTGGAGAAGTTCAGATTAGTTCTTCACCGTTTCAGCCTGTTTGTTTCCGTTTGGCTCTTAGTGAATATACCCCTGATTTCTGGGTTCTCAGAGCTGCCATGTTATCATAATAATCAGCTCTATCTCAGCGAACCAGAAGATGTCACTGTTATGCAGGGCTATGAGGAAAAATATGCTTTGGGTTGCATCATAACTGGTGTGTGATTCAATCAGACTTTTACAGTCAACTATCGACTCGCTGCCCAAAATATTGATTTGGTGTACAGTGTGATGGTTTGAGTCTAGGGTGTGTTTACTTTGCGGAAGACAATCAGGTTACTCTCAGCCTCAGCTCTCTTCTGATTCTCCTCATCCAGCCTGTATGAAGAGGGTGGGGGGTTAGGGTGTGGTCACACATACAAGGAGAACGTATATATTACAATCATGCATAGGCCTACTGTTGTAAATTCATGTTGTGATTTCATGTTATCTATTTAGGGGACTCATTAGAATAAATAAATACATTAATGGAAAATAAATATACATTACATGAAATATATAAGACAATATATTTTGTAGTTAATAAGCACACATCCTCTGTATCTCTTTATGGCACTTAATATATTTTTTATATCGTTTACAATGCTTGGGCTTTAGTCTAGGTTAAGTCCTGCTCTGGACAAAGGAAGCTGAAGCATTGGGACAGGGCTGAACACAGTGCTAATCGCATAAGTGCTATCCAAGGTGTCATCCCAAATGGCACACTATTCCCTATATAGTGCATCCCCCATATGGCTCTGATCAAGAGTAGTGCATTATATAGGGAATAGGGTGTCATTTGGGACACAGACCAAATATGTCTGACTGGGTATCATAGGCCTCCTCTGGAAGAAGCATCAGCTGGCAAAAGAAGCCTCTGGATCAATTTGGTAATTCAGAAGTCCTGTAAAAGGGTTAGGGTTAGCGTATCCAACGGGGTCAGCAGCTGCTACTCCAAACACATTTTGGCAAATCACTTGTTAGAGGTCATGTGGACTGCACACACCCTGTTTTAATCCTGACAGCTCTGGGCATTCTGCCGCCAAAGACAAAACTATGTAAGCCTATTGTATACTGACTGATCTGACTAAGCCTTCCCTTTCCCAAACGTGAAATATACTTTATGCTGCCTCATCTCATCTTTAATTCATGCTGTGTTGCAGGGGTCCTTTTTTCCTAATGGGGTCCCTGGCATTGTCCCATCAGCACAAGAAGACACTGATCACCCCACCCCCTAATGGAGCCACTTTCAGTGAGCCACATAGATTTTTCCAGATACAATTTTCTCCCCGCCTACACCCCATTTCCCGACCCCTCCTCCTCTTCCTTCTCCTCCCTCTCTCATCACTCTCCCTACTTCTTTCCTGTCTCCACCTTGTGCACAGTCTATCCATCCTCTTCTGTCATCTCTCTCTCTCTCTCTCTCTCTCTGGGTCAGGGATGTGTATGTGTATTTACATGTAGCTAGTGTGTGTCTACAGAAATTGTTCCGATAATCTAAGTAACTCAAGTGGGGAAAAATACTGTTTCCCATAACTGGTTGTCTGATTCTTCTAAATGTTAACTTTCAAAGCTAAATATTGTGATTTGGTTTGAAAGGGCTGATGGAACTGCAGCGTAATTTTGAATTACATGTGTTATTGTGTCTACATTTAAATTCCATGCATGCAGGGACTTTCATCTTCCTTTTAATTAAATGTGTTTCATTTAATAAAACTGCATGTACTGGATGTGGGGGTTTGCTGCCTCATCTCATCTTTAATAAATGCCGTGTCACAGGGTTCCTTTTTCCCCAATGGGGTCCCTGGCACCGCCCACCTGGCACCGCCCACCTGGCACCGCCCCATCAACACAAGGAGACACTGAACACCCACCCCCTAATGGAGCCACTCTTATTCAATCACATTGATTTAACCAGATGCTATTTTTCTCTGCACCTACACAACCTCTCCCCACCCCCTCCTCTTCTTCCTCCTCTTCCTCTTATGCCCCCTCCCTCTCTTATCCCCCTCCCTACTTTTTTCCTGGCGCCACCCTGTGCGCAGTCTATCCATCCTCCTCTTCTGTCATCTCTCTCTCTCTCTAGGGCCGGGAACAGACATGGGGAGTGTTTGTGTATTAATATGTAACTAGTATGTCTACAGAAATTGTTCTGATAATCTAACTCAAATGGGGAAAAATACTGTTTCACATAACTAGTTGTCTGAATTTTCTCTAATTTAAGTTTCAAAGCAAAGTATTGTGGTTTGGTATGAAAGGGCTGACAGAACTGCAGCATCACTTCAAATCAAATGTACTGTGTCCATATTTACATCCAACGCATGAGGAAGTTTCATCTTCCTTTTAATTACATTTCTTGATTTAATAAAACAGATTTAATAAAATAATCTGCAGATGCTCAACAAATGCTGAGATGTTCAGGGAAAGTTTGTAAATGCTGCTAATGTAGACATGTTCGGCTAATGTACAAATGTTCTGCTACTGTATCCAATGCCTTGTTTTCCTTGGTGTCCCATTCGTTGCTTGGTTATGATATGCTGAAGCACTACATCTTGGTTTTTTTGTTGGATTCTGTCCATTGCCATGACATTCAGCATGCACACACACACACACACACACACTCACACTCACACTGCAGTAAACCACAGTGTGGTAGTATGCTGCGGTGCTTTTGTTTCTGTCCTTCCAAAGTGCCACGCCCCAGCTAGACAACCACTGCTGAGGGGAGTGGTGGTGATGTGGTGAAAGTCACAGACTGTCCACAGTCACACGCCCTGCCCATGTCCCCTCCCCGTCAGGCTCTGCCCAGAATGTGTCAATCAACATCAGAGCCCAAAAAACAGCCAGTCCCCTGCCACCTCTGCCAACTTCCTAAAATACACTTCCAATTGTTACACCCACCTTTCCAAACACCACTACCACCCAAAATGTATCTGCGTCACTCATGCATATCCCCAACTATAACCCCCCACCTTCCTTACCCTAACCCTCACTTCCCAAATCTACCCAACCATCCTCCATACCCCACCCCATCCTAACCTCCCTCTCCCTCCTCTGTATCACCCACCTCTGTTTGAGGAGGTTCATGTCTTCGGCCAGGTTGTCCCTCTCAACCTGGTACTGGTCCCTCTCCTTGCCCACGTGGTCCAGCTGGCGCCTCAGCTCCCTCAACTCCTCCTGGAAGAGCTCGGTGGCCCGGTTGGGCTTTCCCTCCTGCAGCTGGCCCTTGAACTGGCTCAGCTCTTGCTGCAGCCCGCTGTTCTGCTGCTCCAGGTAGTGCACCTTGTCAATGAAGCTGGCGAAGCGGTCGTTGAGGTCCTGCAGCTCCACCTTCTCGTTGCTGCGGGTGGCCAGGAACTCGGCATTGACCGCATCGGCCAGCTGGAAGTCCACCTTTTCGTAGGTGAGACGGGGCAGCTGGGTGCTGGAGCGCTGCCGCTGCTGGTGGTGGTAGTTGGAGGAGCGAGAGGACACCACGGGCGACATGGAGCGCATGTAGCGCCCGCTGGACATTGGCTTGCGGGAGTTGACAGACGAGTAGGAAGGCGAGTAGGAGGACATGGAGATGGAGTTGGGGACCCCGAACGTGCGGCGATAAGAAGTGGAGGTGCGGCCTGAATGGTGGATCATTGAAGGGTGGCTCATGGTTGAGGTTTGGTGGTCTCTAATTCTGCTAACTATCTAATTCTTACTATCTATCTTTCTAGCTCTCCTTCTTGCTGTCTCTGTTTGTTGGAGCCAAAGGTGCCTCAGAGCAGGGAGTGAAGCAACAGGACGTCCGACTGAGGAGTGCCGGAGCTTTTATACACACGACATCCCATCCTCCTCACCCCCACCCCCCGCTGCCTCTCTGCAAACAGCTCCTCCCCACCCCCACCCTCCCTCTTTTCTAGTCCCCAGATCCCCTGCCTCCTTCCTCTATCCATCACTCCTCAACATACATGCAGTCTTAGGCCACACCCCGGCCTACAGTAGCAGGCCCTCCTCCCTCCCTGTGTTTTCTTTCTCTCTCTCTCTCTCTCATTTTCCATCTGCCCCTCCCTTTTATCCGTAGCACATGGCAGGAGGCCAAACTGTCTCCCACGTTAATGCCTCTATCTCTAAAGATGTCTCCATCGCCAAGCCCACCTCCCTCTCCTCACCTTGACAGCTGATACAGTGTATCCTCTGTAGGATGCTGTGTCCACTTCCTGCATTTGTTTCTCCACTTTTCCTCTCTTGATTTATCAGTACATCTCCTCCTATTGCTCTGTCCAACTCCTTATCACCATCAACTTCTCTTTCACTGTTAATGTCCTTAATTTACTGTTACTGTAATGGTAGATATACATAAGTGATATCATCAATGTGATAATGTAAGACATTTTAAAGTTGTTCAACAAAGTAGTTTGTCCAAATAAATCCCAAAACAAAAAAAATCTTTATTATTCAGGTTCTTATATCACAAAGCTCATTTGGTTATCACTGCAGAGCTGAACGTATTTCCTCGCTCTGTCTCTTCCCTTTATTTCCACTGTAATGGAATATTATATTGATATTCTGGGAGGCGAGGGCAGAGCAACTACGGTGCAATTCTATCCCGCATGGCTAGTGTGCACAGACTGGTATCGAGTGATCTGTGTTTGAATCCTATTTTGGAAATTAGGATTGGCGAGATCTCCTCAGCAGCTGAACAGATTTCAGAGGAACACTTTGTTTTGTGTGGATCCAGTCATGTCCTCTGAGCCCAGACACAATGACAAGATCAACATTTCATATTTTCATTTTTTTTTGTGGGTACTTCGGGTAAATCATATTTTTATTGTAACAAAAATAATATAAATACATAATGCTTAACCTACAGTACATGGGTAGACTCTGGACTGAGTAAGGGACAGATCGAAATTTACTGGGGGAGGGGTAGTCCAAACATTTTTTGTTGCTTAGTGAAGAGTTGTGTGTTTTTTTATTGGGCACAGGGGAGGGTAGTGCGTTTTTTACCTGGTTACCTATTTTCCCTATAAACAATGGATTGACTTACTTTTGATATTACCCTAATAAAGGTTAGAAACATTTGTGAAGGTTTGGTATGGGGTGGCTATAATTAAGCTTTAGCTACTGCAGGCCTATGATATGAAGGCAGTGCGCCCCGATGCTCCAACTGACTCTGACAGTTGGACTTGAGGAGAGGAAGTCTGTTTCAGGCCTACCAGAGTTACTCCTATTTAAAAAATATTTTTTATTTTATTTTATTTAACCTTTACTTAACTAGGCAAGTCAGTTAAGAACAAATTATTTACAATGACAGCCTACCCGGACGGCCAAACCCGGACAACGCTGGGCCAATTGGGCGCTGCCCTATGGGACTCCCAATCACAGCCAGATGTGATTCAGCCTGGATTCAAACCAGGGACTGTATAATCTAAGAATATAATTGAAAATTAACAAATTAGCCTCCTTCTGTATGTCTATATCTGTATAGCAGACGCAGTAGCCATCTGACATAAATAAATGCATGTCAGCATCAGCGTACCTCTATCTCTCTCTCTGGGGTTAGGCCTAAGCTTCTCTACATATATATATATAGTACATTTACATTTACATTTACATTTAAGTCATTTAGCAGACGCTCTTATCCAGAGCGACTTACAAATTGGTGCATTCACCTTATGATATCCAGTGGAACAACCACTTTACAATAGTGCATCTAAATCTTTTAGGGGGGGGGGTTAGAAGGATTACTTTATCCTATCCCAGGTATTCCTTAAAGAGGTGGGGTTTCAGGTGTCTCCGGAAGGTGGTGATTGACTCCGCTGTCCTGGCGTCGTGAGGGAGCTTGTTCCACCATTGGGGTGCCAGAGCAGCGAACAGTTTTGACTGGGCTGAGCGGGAACTGTGCTTCCTCAGAGGTAGGGAGGCGAGCAGGCCAGAGGTGGATGAACGCAGGGCCCTTGTTTGGGTGTAGGGCCTGATCAGAGCCTGAAGGTACGGAGGTGCCGTTCCCCTCACAGCTCCGTAGGCAAGCACCATGGACTTGTAGCGGATGCATGCTTCAACTGGAAACCAGTGGAGAGAGCGGAGGAGCGGGGTGACGTGAGAGAACTTGGGAAGGTTGAACACCAGACGGGCTGCGGCGTTCTGGATGAGTTGTAGGGGTTTAATGGCACAGGCAGGGAGCCCAGCCAACAGCGAGTTGCAGTAATCCAGACGGGAGATGACAAGTGCCTGGACTAGGACCTGCGCCGCTTCCTGTGTGAGGCAGGGTCATACTCTGCGAATGTTGTAGAGCATGAACCTACAGGATCGGGTCACCGCCTTGATGTTAGTGGAGAACGACAGGGTGTTGTCCAGGGTCACGCCAAGGTTCTTAGCACTCTGGGAGGAGGACACAAGGGAGTTGTCAACCGTGATGGCGAGATCATGGAACGGGCAGTCCTTCCCCGGGAGGAAGAGCAGCTCCGTCTTGCCGAGGTTCAGCTTGAGGTGGTGATCTGTCATCCACACTGATATGTCTGCCAGACATGCAGAGATGCGATTTGCCACCTGGTTATCAGAAGAGGGAAAGGAGAAGATTAATTGTGTGTCGTCTGCATAGCAATGATAGGAGAGACCATGTGAGGATATGACAGAGCCAAGTGACTTGGTGTATAGTGAGAATAGGAGAGGGCCTAGAACAGAGCCCTGGGGGACACCAGTGGTGAGAGCACGTGGTGCGGAGACAGATTCTCGCCACGCCACCTGGTAGGAGCGACCTGTCAGGTAGGACGCAATCCAAGCGTGGGCCGCGCCGGAGATGCCCAGCTCGGAGAGGGTGGAGAGGAGGATCTGATGGTTCCCAGTATCAAAGGCAGCAGATAGGTCTAGAAGGATGAGAGCAGAGGAGAGAGAGTTAGCTTTAGCAGTGCGGAGAGCCTCCGTGACACAGAGAAGAGCAGTCTCAGTTGAATGCCCAGTCTTGAAACCTGACTGATTAGGATCAAGAAGGTCATTCTGAGATAGATAGCAGGAGAGCTGGCCAAGGACGGCACGTTCAAGAGTTTTGGAGAGAAAAGAAAGAAGGGATACTGGTCTGTAGTTGTTGACATCGGAGGGATCGGGTGTAGGTTTTTTCAGAAGGGGTGCAACTCTCGCTCTCTTGAAGACGGAAGGGACGTAGCCAGCGGTCAAGGATGAGTTGATGAGCGAGGTGAGGTAGGGGAGAAGGTCTCCGGAAATGGTCTGGAGAAGAGAGGAGGGGATAGGGTCAAGTGGGCAGGTTGTTGGGCGGCCGGCCGTCACAAGACGCGAGATTTCATCTGGAGAGAGAGGGGAGAAAGAGGTCAAAGCACAGGGTAGGGCAGTGTGAGCAGGACCAGCGGTGTCGTTTGACTTAGCAAACGAGGATCGGATGTCATCAACCTTCTTTTCAAAATGGTTGACGAAGTCATCCGCAGAGAGGGAGGAGGAGGGGGAGGAGGATTCAGGAGGGAGGAGAAGGTAGCAAAGAGCTTCCTAGGGTTAGAGGCAGATGCTTGGAATTTAGAGTGGTAGAAAGTGGCTTTAGCAACAGAGACAGAAGAGGAAAATGTAGAGAGGAGGGAGTGAAAGGATGCCAGGTCCGCAGGGAGGCGAGTTTTCCTCTATTTCCGTTCGGCTGCCCGGAGCCCTGTTCTGTGAGCTCGCAGTGAGTCGTCGAGCCACGGAGCAGGAGGGGAGGACCGAGCCGGCCTGGAGGATAGGGGACAGAGAAAATCAAAGGATGCAGAAAGGGAGGAGAGGAGGGTTGAGGAGGCAGAATCAGGAGATAGGTTGGAGAAGGTTTGAGCAGAGGGAAGAGATGATAGGATGGAAGAGGAGAGAGTAGCGGGAGAGAGAGCGAAGGTTGGGACGGCGCAATACCATCCGAGTAGGGGCAGAGTGAGAAGTGTTGGATGAGAGCGAGGGAAAAGGATACAAGGTAGTGGTCGGAGACTTGGAGGGGAGTTGCAATGAGATTAGTGGAAGAACAGCATCTAGTAAAGATGAGGTCAAGCGTATTGCCTGCCTTGTGAGTAGGGGGGAAGGTGAGAGGGTGAGGTCAAAAGAGGAGAGGAGTGGAAAGTAGGAGGCAGAGAGGAATGAGTCAAAGGTAGACGTGGGGAGGTTAAAGTCACCCAGAACTGTGAGAGGTGAGCCATCCTCAGGAAAGGAAGTTATCAAGGCGTCAAGCTCATTGATGAACTCTCCAAGGGAACCTGGAGGGCGATAAATGATAAGGATGTTAAGCTTGAAAGGGCTGGTAACTGTGACAGCATGGAATTCAAATGAGGAGATAGACAGATGGGTCAGGGGAGAAAGAGAGAATCTCCACTTGGGAGAGATGAGGATTCCAGTGCCACCACCCCGCTGGCTCGATGCTCTAGGGGTATGCGAGAACACGTGGGCAGACGAGGAGAGAGCAGTAGGAGTAGCAGTGTTATCTGTGGTAATCCATGTTTCCGTCAGCGCCAGGAAGTCTAGGGACTGGAGGGTAGCATAGGCTGAGATGAACTCAGCCTTGTTGGCCGCAGACCGGCAGTTCCAGAGGCTGCCGGAGACCTGGAACTCCACGTGGGTCGTGCGAGCTGGGACCACCAGGTTAGAGTGGCAGCGGCCACGCGGTGTGAAGCGTTTGTATGGCCTGTGCAGAGGGGAGAGAACAGGGATAGACAGACACATAGTTGACAAGCTACAGAAGAGGCTACATTAATGCAAAGGAGATTGGAATAACAAGTGGACTACACGTCTCGAATGTTCAGAAAGTTAAGCTTACGTTGCGAAAATCTTATTGACTAAAATTATGAAAATGATACAGTACTGCTGGCTGGTGGAGTAGGCTAGCTAGCAGTGGCTGCGTTGTTGACTTTGTTTGAACGTGTAGCTGGCTAGGTAACCTCAATAGTTTCAGTACCACACCTTGTCATGATACAAAAGCAACTTTGTAGCTAGCTAACATAACACAAATCAAGACGTTCCTTTGTAATGTATTTAGTTTCTACAATGCTGCTCGTCGGTAATAGTTGGCTAGGTATGGAACAATGGCGTCGCGGGGGACGGAAATAGCTGGCTAGCTAACCTCGATAATTACTAAACTACACAATTATCAAGCTATGACAAAGACAACTATGTAGCTAGCTAGCTAACACTGCACTAGTCAAATCGTTCCGTTGTAATGTATTAGTATCTACAGCGCTGCTAGTCGGTAACGGTTGGCTAGCTAGCAAACCCACTAGCTAGCAGTGGGTTTGATGACTAGGTGTGTTGACTAAGTCTGGAGTCTGGACAAGGCGTCGCGTCGCGGCTGGCTAGCTAACCTCGATAATTACTCTAAACTACACAATTATCTTAGATACAAAGACAGCAAAGATAGCTAGCTAACTAACACTAACACTACACTAATCAAGTCGTTCCGTTGTAATGTAATAGTTTCTACAGTGCTACTAGTCGGTAGAGGTTGGCTAGCTAGCAGTGTTGACTAGCTAGCTAGCAGTGTTGACTACGTTAGGAGGACGAAAAAATAGCTAGCCTCGATAATTACTCTAATTACTCTAAACTACACAATTATCTTTGATAGCTAAGAAAAATTGCTCAGATCAAACAAACCAAACTGTTGTAATGTAATGAAGTGTAATATTACCTGTGGAGCGAGACCAATGACCAATATGTGGTGCTCTTTGTTTCTGCATTTATTCATGACAAATGTACAGAAAAGTGTTCAGTGTGAAAGAGCCAGTGGCTCTCTGGTCTCAGTACCAGTCAAAAGTTTGGACACACCTACTCATTCCAGTTTGTTTTTATCGTTCATATTTTCTACATTGTAGAATAATAGCGAAGACATCAAAACCACGAAATAACACATATGGAATCATATAGTAACCAAAAAGTGTTAAACAAATCAAAATATATTTTATATTTGAGATTCTTCAAAGAAGCCACTCTTTGTCTTGATGACAGCTTTGCACACTCTTGGCATTCTCTCAAGCAGCTTCACCTGGAATGCTTTTCCAACAGTCTTGAAGGAGTTCCACATATGCTGAGCACTTGTTGGCTGCTTTTCCTTAACTCTGCAATCCAACTCATTCCAAACCATCTCAATTGGGTTGAGGTCAAGTGATTGTGGAGGCCAGGCCATCTGATGCAGCACTCCATCACTCTCCTTCTTGGTCAAATAGCCCTTAATTGCCTGGAGGTGTATTGGGTCATTGTTCTGTTGAAAAACAAATGATAGTCCCACTAAGCACAAACCAGATGGGATGGAGTATCGCTGCAGAATGCTATGGTAGCCATGCTGGTTAAGCGTGCCTTGAATTCTAAATAAATCACAGACAGTGTCACCAGCAAAGCACCCCCACACCATCACACCTCTTCCTCCATGCTTCACCGTGGGAACCACACATGCGGAGATCATCCGTTCACCTACTCTGTGTCTCACAAAGACACGGCGGTTGGAACCAAAAATCTCAAATTTGGACTACTCAGACCAAAGGACAGATTTCCACTGTCTAATGTCCATTGCTCGTGTTTCTTGGCCCAAGCAAGTCTCTCCCTATTGGTGTCCTTTAGAAATGGTTTATTTGCAGCAATTTCACCATGAAGGCCTGATTCACTCCATCTCCTCTGAACAGTTGATGTTGAGATGTGTCTGTTACTTGAACTCTGTGAAGCATTTATTTGATCTGTGATTTCTGAGGCTTGTAACTCTCATGAACTTATCCTCTGCAGCAGAGGTAACTCTGGGTCTTCTTTTTATGTGGCGGTCCTAATGAGAGCCAGTTTCATCATAGCGCTTGATGGTTTTTGCGACTGCACTTGAAGAAACATTAAAAGTTCTTGAAATTTTCCGCTTTGACTGACCTTCATGTCTTAAAGTAATGATGGACTGTCGTTTCTCTTTGCTTATTTGAGCTTTTCTTGCCATAATATGCACTTGGTCTTTTACCAAATAGGGCTATCTTCTGTATAACACCCCTACCTTGTCACAACACAACTGATTGGCTCAAACGCATTAAGAAGGAAAGAAATTCCACAAATTAACTTTTAACAAGGCACACCTGTTAATTGAAATGCATTCCAGGTGACTACCTCATGAAGCTGGTTGAGAGAATGCCAAGACTTTGTAAAGCTGTCATCAAGGGAAAGGGTAGCTACTTTGAAGAATCTCAAATATAAAATATATTTTGATTTGTTTAACACTCTTTTGGTTACCACATGATTCCATATGTGTTATTTCATAGTTTTGATGTCTTCACTATTATTCTACAATGTAGAAAATATGAATGATAAAAACCCTTGAATGAGTAAGTGTGTCCAAACTTTTGACTGGTACTGTATATTAAAATATTAATATCATAGAGTGGACACCTAAGCCTACTGTATAGGCCTATGCATGCAATTAAGTTATATATTTAGTGCTCAAATCCCTGACAGCTGAACCGTGACAATTATGATTTTTGGAAAGTAGCCTCAAAACACAAGGAATACTGTTTTTGTAGTTTGTTATTGCTGTTTTTAAGGGCACGTAAATGTGACCAACATTGTCACACCCAAATCTGTTTCACCTGTCTTTGTGCTTGTCTCCACCCCCGTCCAGGTGTCACCCATCTTCCTCGTTATCCCCAGTGTATTTATACCTGTGTTCTCTGTTTGTCTGTTGCCAGTTCGTTTTGATACGTCTAGCGTTTTTTCAGTGCTCCTTTCTATCTCTAGTTCCTATTCATCTGGAGGTTGAGCATTTTTCATCTCTATCTATTTAATTGTATATGTACAGTTTATTCAGAAAGTATTCAGACCCTTTGACTTTTTACCACATTTTGTTATGTTACAGCCTTATTCTAAAATGGATTACATTTATCTTAAATCATCATCAATCTACACACAATACCACACAATGACAAAGCAAAAACAGTTTTTTAGAAATTCTTATCAATGTATAAAAAAGAAAAAACAGAAATACCTTATTTACATAAGCATTCAGACCCTTTGCCATGAGACTGGAAATTGAGCTCAGGTGCAGCCTGTTTCCATTTATCATCCTTGAGATGTTTCTACAACTGGATTGGAGTCCACCTGTGCTAAATTCAATTGATTGGACAATATTTGGAAAGGCACAACTGTCTATATAAGGTCCCACATTTGACAGTGAATGTCAGAGCAAAAACCAAGCCACGATGTCCAAGGAGTTGTCCGTAGAGCTCCGAGACATGATTGTGTCGAGGCACAGGTTTGGGGAAGGGTACCAAAAAATGTCTGCAGCATTGCAGGTACCCAAGAACACAGTGGCCTCCATCATTCTTAAATGGCAGAAGTTTGGAACCACCAAGTCTCTTCCGAGAGCTGGCCACATGGCCAAACTTAGCAATCGGGGGAGAAGGGCCTTGGTCAGGGAGGTGACCAAGAACCTGATGGTCACTCTGAATGAGCTCTAGAGTTCCTCTGTGGAGATGGGATAACCTTCCAGAAGGACAACCATCTCTGCAGTACTCCACCAATCAGGCCACTCCTCAGTAAAAGGCACATGACAGCCCGCTTGGAGTTTGCCAAAAGGCACCTAAAGACAAGATTCTCTGGTCTGATGAAGCAAGATTGAACTCTTTGGCCTGAATGCCAAGCGTCACATCTGGAGGAAACCTGGCAACATCCCTTCGGGGGAAGCATGGTGGTGGCAGCATCATTCTGTGGGGATGTTTTTCAGCGGCAGGGACTGGGAGACTAGTCAGGATCGAGGCGAAGATGAACGGAGCAAAGTGCAGAGAGATCCTTGATGAAAACCTGCTCCAGAGCGCTCAGGACCTTAGACTGGGATGAAGGTTCACCTTCCAACAGGACAACGACCCTAAGCAAACAGCCAAGACAACACAGGAGTGGCTTCAGGACAAGTCTCTAAATATCCTCGACTGGACTCCAACACCTCCTTGATTACCTGCCCTATATACAGTTGAAGTTGGGAAGTTTACATACACTTAGGTTGGAGTCATTAAAACTTGTTTTTCAACCACTCCACAAATTTCTTGTTAACAAACTATAGTTTTGGCAACTCGGTTAGGACATCTACTTTGTGCATGACACAAGTAATTTTTCGGCCATAAGAGACGGTAGGAGCAACATTATGTACAAAATAAGTAAAAAAATAAGTTACAAACAACGCGAAAACATTTACAAAATAGCACAGTTGGTTAGGAGCACGTAAAATGGCAGCCATCCCCTCTGGCACCATTATTGTCCTGTCTGCAGAGAAGAATGGGGGAAACTCCCCAAATACAGGTGTGCCAAGCTTGTAGCATCATTCCCAAGAAGACTCAAGGCTGTAATCGCTGCCAAAGGTGCTTCAACAAAGTACTGAGTAAAGGGTCTGAATACTTTTGTAAATGTCATATTTCCAGGGTTTTTTGTATTTGTTTTTTTAGCAGAAATTTTGGAAAACCTGTATTTGCTTTGTCATTGTGGGGTATTGTGTGTAGATTGATGAGGGGGGGAAACTATTTAATCAATTTTAGAATAATGCTGTAACCTACCAACATGTGGAAAAAGTCAAGGGGTCTGAATACTTTCCGAAGGCACTGTATATGTAAAAAATAGGGACCACAATGGAAATAAGTCCCCGACTTTATTCTGCCAATTGATGAATGGAAAGAGACATCCGTTTCAAAACCCCAAAAAAGTTTAACGACATTCAGAGATTGTCAAGCCAAGCTTTGATACTGGGTAAGCCTATAAGGTAGGGAGGGATGTAATTTCTATTTGTCAAGATTGCCAGTCTATTTATTGTGGTGTTGAAAACGCAAACCATGATATCGAAGTGCCCGAAGTTGGTATGCTTTGTTTATTGGTTGTGTGGTGCATTGGCATAGAAAATGTTGCATATATTTTATATAATTATAAATATGGCATCACAATGTTGAAAATCGATTTCCCCTCGCTGATCGTTGTCTGCAGCCAGTGCTGCTCGTAGTGTAATGAAGGGAGAGTGAGCTCGTCTGTGATGGTCAGTGAACCCTCAACCTTATGGCCCGTAGCTCTGCGTGGCATCAAATGTGCAACAAAAGCATGCTGAAGTGGCAAAGTCAATATCCACGTTTATAAACACAGGGTCGCTATAGTTATTGTTTTTTTATCATAAAAACCTCTTTGGGAAAAGTGGGGCGCTAGCGCACCATCTCGACAACATCCGGTGAAATTGCAGAGCGGAAATTCAAAATACAAAAATTGTAATATTAAACATTCATGAAAAGACAAGTGTCTTACATCGTTTAAAAGCTTAACTTCTTGTTAATCCAGCCACTTTCTCAGATTTCAAAAAGGCTTTATGGCGAAACCATACCATGCGATTATCTGAGGACAGCGCCAGTGTACAAAAGCATTAAAAACATTTTCCAAACAAGCAGAGGCGTCACAAAAGTCAGAAATAGCGATAAAATAAATCACTTACCTTTGAAGATCTTCCTCTGTTTGCAATCCCAAGGGTCCCAGCTACATAACAAATGGTCGTTTCGTTTGATAAAGTCCTTCTTTATATCCCAAAAAAGTCTGTTTAGTTGGCACGCTTGATTCAGTAATCCACCTGTTCCCCTCGTTCAAAATGCATACAAAGGAATCCCAAAAGTTACCAATAAACTTCGTCCAAACAAGTCAAACAACATTTATAATCAATCCTCAGGTACCCTAATATGTAAATAAACGATAAAATTTAAGACAGAGAATAGTATGTTCATTACCGGAGATAAATAACGAAGTGCGCCCTCATCCACACGCGCCACAAGACTACAGTCAAAATGAGAGCCACCTAGAAAAACTACAAATTCTAGCTAATTTTTCAAAAATAAGCCTGAAACTCTTTCTAAAGACTGTTGACATCTAGTGGAAGCCCTAGGAACTGTAATCTGGGAGGTATTCCTTTGGTTTTCCCATAGACAGCCATTTGAATGGGTGGTAACCTCAAAAAAAAGAAATTCCGGATGGATTCTCCTCGGGTTTTTGCCTGCCATATCAGTTCTGTTATACTCACAGATATTATTTTAACAGTTTTAGAAACTTCAGAGTGTTTTCTATCCAATACTACCAATTATATGCATATCAGGCCTCTGGGCCTGAGTAACAGGCAGTTTACGTTGGGCACGTCATTCATCCGAATTTCAGAATACTGCCCCCTATCCCTAAAAAGAGAAACATTATTTTTAGTTAATTCTATGAGAGGGAGGGTGTTCAATTTATTTTACAGGACAAGAGGAGGGTCAGGTGAAAATATATTTTATGTTGGGGAGGAGGGTGCATTTTTTTTCTGACACCTTGAGTTGGACCAGCCAGTAAATCTGTCCCTAAACCTTGAGAATCTGAGGAAGAAGCATCAAGTTTCCAAGGTGATAGACTTCTTCATGTGTTTCTTATGAGTACAGGGTGTGCTGCTGCAGGACAGAGAATTATGGCATCAGCATGCTTCAGTTCAGCTGGTGCCTAGCCAAACTCGGCTATCCGAACCGAACAAGTGTGCTCGCATACTCCCTTAAAAGACCTTCGCTTGAAAAACAAAAGCAATAGTACTGTTTGTCCATTTTGAGACGCCGTAGCTCAAAATAGTCTAAATTAATCTAAAATAACTCAAGAAATCTGTCATTAATTTGACGTTTAGTCAAATAATTTTACATCTAACTAAGATGTTGGTGCAGTATTTCTCAATGAAAAAAATTGCATGAAAACGAGTCATCTCTCGTTGAATGACAACAAAGACTTATTTTAAAATCCCTACAGTCACAGATGAACGTGCGTAGACTTCAGCGCTGAACTTTGGCTTGCCTTCAGAAAAAAATGTGTGTGCCCGAACAGATGACAAAATCCTCACCAAAACATCACAAAATGTAGTCATAACAGTTTCAGCTGGAAAGCATGCGGAAGCCTTTATAGGTCTGGAGACAAAGAATGCACGAAGTGACTAGGAGTAATCCTGTAAGGTGTCATTAGCAAAAATCACCCCCAGTAGTGACAATGTGACATAAAAAACATTGACTTCAACATTTACAAGGAATCTAAGAAAATAAGTAAAAATTGGCATTTTAAACAATTGTCATATTCAAAGTATACAGAAGCATAATAGGTTGATACTGAGTGAAATAATACCTTCCTAGTAAGTAAAATTACGTTGAAAACACATTTTTTTCCGGATGTCAAAAATATGTATTTTTCAGACATTGAAAATATGTAGTTTCCGGAGGTTGAAAATAAATATTTTCCTAACGTTGAAGTCAGGTACAATTTAGGTGCTGAATGAAAGGTGAAAAGACGTCGTTTCCGAATGACAAAAACGTATTTCCTGCACGTCTAAAAACACTTATATTCCAGACTTTGAAAATACGTATTTTACAGAAGTTGAAATCAGGTGCATTTTTGGTGCTGAATGAAAGGTGAAAATACATATTTTTCCAGAAGTTGAAAATCAGTCATTGATTCTAAAGCCAAATTTCAACTGCATATACAGTGCATTCGGAAAGTATTCAGACCCCTTGATTTTTCCACATTTTGTAACGTTACAGATTTATATATCCCATAATGACAAAGCAAAAACAGGCATAGAATATAGGTCAATTTTGAGTCTCATATCAAGTCTACTCCAGCCAAACCCGGACGACGCTGGGCCAATTGTGTGCCGCCCTAGGGGACTCCCAATCACGGCCAGATGGGATACAGCCTGGATTCGAACCAGGTACTGTAGTGACGCCTCTTGCATTGAGATGCAGTGCCTTAGACACTTGCAAAGCATGCTGGGTATTATTTGAAAGTCAACATTTGGTCTGTGCGGACCAGAGCCAAATCTGAAATGATCATAGATGTCTACACTATGTTTCACAAGTTTGAACAGCACAGTAGAGCACAGTACAGTAAAGTACAGTACAGTATGACATGATACGGTGGAGGATAGTAGAGTTTTATTCAGAATAGTTGAGTACAGTAGAGTTTAATTCAGTAGAGTTCAGTACAATGCAATGCAGTTTAGTATAGTTCAGTAGAGTAGAGTATGTTAGAGTAAAGTAGGGTACAATACACCACACTATATTTTACTTTTATTTATTTTACTGTACTCTACTGTATTGCACTCCCCTGTACTGTATCGTACTGTACTATACTCTACTTTTCTTTAAGGTACTGTGTACAGTATTATGTAAAGTACTGTACTCTGCTGCACTCTACCGTACTTAGGGCTGGGTGGTATACCGTATTTTACTATACACCGCTATTGATGCACGGGCAGGTTTGGGTTTTTACTTTACCTTCTATAACGGTATTTGAATGTTAAATGTGATATGCCATGTGTAATGTCAATGTTTATAGTTTAGACCGCTACTTGAGTCATCCCTCTCCGCTCTCTCTCTCTCTCCATGCCGCTTTCCACACAGACCTAGCCCTGCCCCCTGTCACTCAAGGAGCGCATTTGTTGTTGCTTGACCACGAGACACTTGCCTTCAGTCTGCATGGTCAATGCAGCACATGCAAAACGTCAGTACAGAGACAAAGTGGAGTCGCAATTCAACGACTCAGACACGAGACATATGTGGCAGGGTCTACAGACAATCACGGATTACAAAGGGAAAATGAGCCACGTCGCGGACACCGACATCTTGCTCACAGACAAGCTAAACACCTTTGTAAGACATTTAAGCGTGTTGTTGTGTCTTTGGCATCATTAAAACTGAAGACATATTTATCAAATAACTCTCTGTAATTATTATTACGCGACTAACCTGATTAATCATGTAACTGTAATTAACTAGGAAGTCGGGGCACCAAGGAAAATATTCAGATTAAAGTTATAATTTTCCTAATATAACTTTCAGAAATTTTAATATCTGATCAATTAGTCTTCGAATTAATGACTTATTTACCTCACGTCAGTCTCATTCCAAACGTTGTAAATTGTCAGTTATCTGCACGAACCCAGTCTTCACTATGAGTCATCCATACATCAATTGTCTTAAAATAATTTATGCACTAAGTAATTCACAGAAATGCATAACAAACAGTAGATATCGTTACAAAGAAATGATAGAGGAATGTGCCCTAGTGGGCTAAACCGGCATGGCGGCTTCTTAGACAAAAGGGGAGTGGGGGTCAGCTGAGGAGGCACTACAGAGTTGATAATTATAACAATTGAAATGGTAATCCTTTGCACATGAACGCTCACTCATTCGGGAACAATTGCAATCAATATATATATTTACGCTCAGTGTGTTGTCAGGATCTCTGTTGAAAAGTTTGTTTCTGTTGGAGAGTCTGTCCGCTCTCTCTCTCTCTGTCGTGGTTAGAATGGGTAGTTCAGAGTGACATTCATTAATGTCGTTATAGGAGAGATGTTTCGGCGGTTACCAAATTCCTAGCTGCAGACTAGTAATTAATATCAAAGGCTTGTTCTTATTCTGTTGGTATCGATAGTCTAAGAGTTTAACCACATGGTATGGTTAAAAGTTCAGCAAGAGGAAAGCTTGGTCTCCTCTCAAACCTTGGCCCTCTCGTTATCGAGGTAAGCTGGTCTCCAACCTTTAGCCATCTCGTAATTGAGGTAAGTTTGGTCTGGTGATAGAAAAACCTAGGTGGGGGTTTTATTCAGAAGATCAGAAAAGGGCCTGTCCCATGACGCCAGACCATAACTGTGCTCATGGGCGGTCCTCTGATTTAGTTAAATTCCAAAAGGAATTGGAGTTTCCTTCATTAAACAGTCGAAAATCACATTACACAATTTCACAAACAGTTCCATCCTTATTCATTCATTTTATACAACCATTTAGATGTAAGTCTCATAGCTGAGGCTATCATATATAAACATGATTATGGTAATGTGGCCGTATTGTCTCTCATGAGTTTCACAAAATTGTACCAAACGGACCAGTTCATAGCTGGATTCTTCACCGATCTTTTATACCTTCTCCAGAACCTGAATATTGTTCGGTTGTCAAGTTCTGTGAGGTAGAAGAAATTCTTTGGTGTGGTCTATGAAAACTCATTGTCTCTATACTGTGGCCATGAGGAGAGAATCTCCTCATAGGAATTTATGACCTCTTCTTACAAAGCCTGGTGTCAGGAGTATAGAGGTCGGGGGGGATGGTGCATAGAAAAGGGCTGGTGCAGAGGGAGGGGGGTCACTTGTGCTCACTGTACCCAAAGAGGGCAACATCATGACAGTGTTAACCCTCGCAAGACGGCATCCCTAGCCGCGTCCTCAGAGCGTGCGCAGACAAGCTGGCTGGAGTGTTTACGAACATATTCAATCTCTCCCTATCCCAGTCTGCTGTCCCCACTTGCTTCAAGATGTACACCATTATTCCTGTACCCAAGAAAGCAAAGATAACTGAGCTAAATGACTATCGCCCCGTAGCACTCACTTCTGTCATCATGAGTGCTTTGAGAGTCTAGTTAAGGATCATATCACCTCCACCTTACCTGACACCCTAGATCCACTTCAATTTGCTTTCCGCCCCAATAGATCCACAGACGATGCAATTGCCATCGCACTGGACACTGCCCTATCCCATCTGTACAAGAAGAATACCTACGTCAGAATGCTGTTCATTGACTCCAGCTCAGCCTTCAACACCATAGTACCCTCCAAGCTCATCATTAAGCTTGGGGCCCTGGGTCTGAACCCCGCCCTGTGCAACTGGGTCCTGGACTTCCTGACGGGCCGCCCCCAGGTGGTGAAGGTAGGAAACAACACCTCCACTTCGCTGATACTCAACACAGGGGGCCCACAAGGGTGTGTGTTCAGCCCCCTCCTGTACTCCCTGTTCACCCATGACTGTGTGGCCATGCACGCCTCCAATTCAATCATCAGGTTTGCAGATGACACAACAGTAGGCCTGATTACCAACAATGACGGACAGCCTACAGGGAGGAGGTGAGGGCCCTGTGAGTGTGGTGCCAGGCAAATAACCTCTCCCTCAACGTCAACAAAACAAAAGAGCTGATCGTGGAATTCTGGAAACAGCAGAGGGTGCACACCCGTATCCATATCAACAGGACCGCAGTTGAGAAGGTGGAAAGCTTCAAGTTCCTCGGCGTACACATCACTGACAATCTGAAATGGTCCACCCACACAGACAGTGTGGTGAAGAAGGAGCAATTTGGCTTGGCCCCTAAGACCATCCAAATTTTTTACAGATGCACAATTGAGAGCATCCTGTCGGGCTGTATCATTGCCTGGTACGGCAACTGCACCGCCCGCAACGGCTGGGCTCTCCAGAGGATGCGGTCAGCCCAACTCATCACCAGGGGCACACTACCTGCCCTCCAGGACACTTACAGCACCCAATGTCACAGGAAGGCTAAAAAGATCATCAATGACAACCATGGCCTGTTCACCCGCTATCATCCAGAAGGCGAGGTCAGTACAGGTGCATCAAAGCTGGGATCGAGAGACTGGTAAACAGCTTCTATCTCAAGGCCATCAAACTGTTAAATAGCCATCATTACCCAGCTTCACCTGGTTACTCAACCCTGCACCTTAGAGGCTGCTGCCCTATATACACACACAGACATGGAAATCACTGGTCACTTTAACAATGGAACACTAGTCACTTTAATAATGTTTACATACTGTAATGCTTTACTCATTTCATATGTATATACTTTATTCTATTCTACTGTATTTTAGTCAAAGCCGCTGACATTGCTCTTCCTAATATTTATTTATTTCTTAATTTCATTATTTTACTTTTAGATTTTTGTATTGTTGTGAATTGTTAGATACTACTGCACTGTTGGAGATAGGAACACAAGCATTTCGCTACACTCGCAATAACATTTGCTAATATGTGTATGTGACCAATACGTTTGATTTGATTTGACATGCAACAACATTGGTTGAAGTTGAATTGAACAGTATTAAACAATTAGAATGGAGAAAGACCCATTGAAATCACTTAGAATGTACAGTATGTGTTGCCACCGTAGGATCACGCACTACTCATGAAGCAAATTTTGAACTTTTATTATTCAAAAACATAAAATACCGTCAAATACCGTCATACCGTCTTTTTAAAAAAAAAATACTGTGATATGATATTTTTGACATTTCGCCCAGCCCTAAGCGTACTGTACTGTGCTGTGCTGTCCAAACGTGAAACATGGATGTCTATGATTGGTCCAAATCTGAACCAAACATAGTCCTTGGACATTGAAATCAAGGCCCGGACTGCACAAAAAAGATATATATACAAAAAAAAAGATGGTCAGTCCGGATAGGACCAAAAAAAGACATCCTAAGGACGTTGCCGTCAGTAAATGCTTACTGGGTTGTTACTGTATTGAAAAGGGTATATCACACTGCCTGTGCTCAGCTGTTGCTCAACGTTATTGTACTGCAGTGCATAGCCTCAGAGCAAAATTTAGAAAAGTACTCTCTGTGAAATTTTCAGAGGCCAACATGTATTCTACGGCAGAGGCAAATTAGTTGGCAGCTCTGTGTGCTGGGTTGTGTGGGTTAGTGTGCGTCAGTGGAGGCTGCTGAAAGGAGGATGGCTCATAATAATGGCTGGAATGGAGTCATTGGAATGGTATTAACCACATGGAAACCACGTATTTGATGTGATTTGATACCATTCCATTGACTCCATTCCAACCATTCTTATAAGCCGTCCTCCCCTCAGCAGCCTCCACTGGTGTGCGTGTGTGTATGTGCTTGTCTGCAGTTGTTTTAGTTGATGTCTGCAAAGACATGCTACCGATCCGTTTTAAGGAATGCTGAGCATACACCTTGTCAACTGTGGGAGGTTCTCCCACTCTTTTACATCCCTCCCTACCTACCGGTCTCTCTCTCTCTCTCTCCCTCCCCCTCTCTCACGATCTGCCCTTCTCCCTCCTGCTCTTTCATTTGCTCTGACTCCCTCCCATTCCTCTTCAATTATTTTTGAGATACAAAGATCACAATTTTGCTCCCAATTATTCAATCGATTTAAAACTTTTCATCCACCAAAGTCTCTCTCACTCTCTATGTATGGTTGCATGAGTACAGCAGTACAGCACTTGGCCAGCTGCTGCCATGTGTGACTTTCTCTGTAATTAATTTCCTGTTGTTGGGCTTTGCACTACAATCGAATCAACCTGCCTTATAATCAATGAGTTTGCTCTTTTGCTTCCTCTCTACATGCCTCTGTCTTTCCTTAATGGAAGACTACACACTGCAGCAGCAATGTTTTACTGTTCCTTTTTCTCCAGTAATGACCAATATTCCCATATGACCATTGATGAGGTTTCCTATGTCCTGAGTCTCTATCTGCATCGCCTCCCTTCACACACACACACAAGAAAGGACGCACACACAAGCACACACTTGTACAGACACACACCAAAGCTATCTTATCTGACCCAAAATCTAGGACACAGTCACTATGTAATGTACAGACCTCATATTTCCTGTATTAGTACCTCCTTCCAGCAGACGTGTACAAAGCAGCAGCCATTTCAAAGACATGAGTGTGTCTTGCAACTCACCTACAGCTGCAGCACTGGCCACACAGGTCAGACCAGGTAGGCAATGACAGTGAGGCAACATGCTCTCAGTATGTTGACATTCTCCCCCTGCATATCTAACCTCAACAGTCAAGCTTAAAGTTCATGAAAGTCTGAAAGTTAGAACAAAAAAAATCAGAAATCATTCATAAAGTGTTCATGTGTTACAACAGCATCGTAAGCCATTGGTAAGGAAATTCCATGCTTGTAGGGAGACGTGTTATTTTGTCATATACAGATGACTCCATATTTGTACATGATCACGCAGCTGCTGTTTGGAATGTTAAAATGCGGTCTCAGACTTTTAATGGCTAATCACAATAATAGAGTAGAGAGAGAGAGCCCCAAGTTAAATAATTTCCAACCACCACAGGGACTTCAGACCCTCTGAGTAAATTAAGATCCTCTCCATAAGGCCTTTGAGAGGAGTTAACACAATACCAATGATCCTGGTCCCTACTACAGCTGTCCAACCATGCTCAGCTTGGGGAGAAGTAAGAGGCATGAACTCTGTTTATTTGAAGTCATGTGTCTATGCTGTTTGAATTTAGGGTTGAGCAAAATATTAATAAAATTGTATTTTAAAACAGTAATATATGTCAATATGTTTATGAAAGTTATCGCACAAAAATGTCACTTCTGTGATTATTTTGGCAGACAACCAGAGTAGTTAGTCTAACTGGTATGCCTAATGACAAAGTTATAACCTCTTGGCCTTGTACAGTATACACCTTCTCAGATAGCTGTGAATAGCCTGGTGGTTTGGGCTTTAGTCCCTTTATATTAAACTACTATTTTGTCTCTTTGTGGGGCATCTCACACTGCCATTACTGCTGAGCCAAAGGCCAGGAAAAAATATATATATATATATATTTGCCCATACCTCTATTCATTGCATGATATACTGAGAGGGTTATCAAGGACTCCACAAAAGGCAATTCAAATACTCCCACAAAATCATTCTCTATTGGTTTCCAAAAGTAGACAATGCAACTGTTACGCTCCACTAAATATCTTGTTTTCAAAGTTCAGGCCTACCCCCCCATTCTGTCACCTCAGCGGCCTACAGCCTGTAAAGAGGATAGGAAATGCGGTTGTAGCGTGTTTTAAACATGTTCACGTCACTCACAAAGGGCATTAATGACACCGGCATGAATGTAATATGCTGCACTTTTCTTTTATAGCTCTACATCATCCTGCGCACACTATGATCAATGACATGCACTAACATCCTCATTAAATATAACCAGTGCTTCAAATGTCAAGTCAATCAAGAACAGTCATTTTATTGAAGGGGATCAAGACTCATTGTGTTGTCCCACATTTCTATACACTAGTACTTTCAGTTCTACTGACTCTATTTGCATAGTTTATGAGATAAGTAAGAGTCACCAACGCTCAGCCTCATTCAGGGCAAGCTGCGATATCCAACACAGCAGAGCAGTCATAGCAAGTGCTGTATTTTGTATTATGAGACATTACTTATTGTAAGCAGGTCAATAAACCACAAACACATTCCCAAACATTTAAAATGGACTTTTATTGCTTAAAGGAGAGAGCAAAATTTAAAAGTCAAGGTTACAAAGGGACAGCAAAAAAATGGTTTTAGAAGGAATGTTGAGGAAAAAGGTTGAATGTGTTGAGAGGCTGAAAATTCCTGATCCTAATACTTTAGTATTCTTCTCCCTCATCCTCTCCCTCCACGCTATCTGCTCCCACCTCTTCATAATCTTTCTCCAGGGCAGCCATGTCCTCCCTGGCCTCAGAGAACTCTCCCTCCTCCATACCCTCACCTACGTACCAGTGCACAAAAGCACGCTTGGCGTACATCAGGTCAAACTTGTGGTCAAGACGGGCCCAGGCCTCTGCCACTGCAGTGGTGTTGCTAAGCATGCACACTGCCCTCTGGACCTTGGCCAGATCGCCACCAGGTACCACAGTTGGGGGCTGGTAGTTGATACCAACCTTGAAACCAGTTGGGCACCAGTCTACAAACTGGATGGAGCGTTTTGTTTTGATGGTGGCAATGGCAGCATTGACATCTTTGGGCACAACGTCGCCACGGTACAGCAGACAGCAGGCCATGTACTTGCCGTGACGTGGGTCACATTTCACCATCTGATTACATGGCTCAAAACAGGCGTTTGTGATCTCTGAAACAGTCAGCTGCTCATGGTAAGCCTTCTCTGCCGAGATCACAGGGGCATAGGTGGCCAGGGGGAAGTGAATACGGGGGTAGGGCACCAAGTTGGTCTGGAACTCTGTCAGATCAACATTGAGGGCACCATCGAATCGGAGGGAAGCAGTGATGGAGGACACAATCTGACTGATCAACCTGTTAAGATTAGTGTAGGAGGGACGCTCGATATCAAGGTTCCTACGGCAGATGTCATAGATGGCCTCATTGTCTACCATGAAAGCACAATCAGAGTGCTCCAGGGTGGTGTGGGTTGTCAGGATGGCATTGTAGGGCTCAACAACGGCTGTGGACACCTGAGGAGCTGGGTAGATGGAGAACTCAAGTTTGGACTTCTTGCCGTAGTCAACAGACAAGCGCTCCATCAACAGGGAGGTGAAACCAGAACCGGTGCCACCTCCGAAGCTGTGGAAGACCAGGAAGCCCTGGAGGCCAGTGCACTGGTCAGCCTAGAGAGAGAGGGAGGAGAGAAGATTTTAAATTTTAGGTAATTATTGAAGACAATAAGTATGCAGGATGTACAATAAGACTACTAAAAAGGTTCTTGGAGATTCTCACCAGTTTGCGGATCCTGTCCAGAACCAAGTCAATAATCTCTTTGCCGATGGTGTAATGCCCACGGGCGTAGTTGTTGGCTGCATCCTCCTTCCCAGTGATCAGCTGCTCAGGGTGGAAGAGCTGGCGGTAAGTTCCAGAACGCACCTCATCTGGAGAAAGAGATATAGATATAGATATATTAGCTTTTCCCAAGACTAAAGAGATAGATCAAGGGTATTCAGCCAGGAGTCAGTGGCCCCCTATGGGTCTGTGAAGAAACTGCAGTAGGACCACAAAAATATATTAATTCATTTAATTGTTTTTGTGAATATTGCTAGCAACAGAATAAACAGATTTTGAATTACATAACTACAGTAAAATAGAATCTCTTCTTTCTAATGATTTCAACTTTATTCCTCAATTCCTAATATTGAGTAAATTCCACCCATTGGAGCGAATTACACACTCTGAAGTATGCGGCATAGGCTTTGAAAAAGCACCCACAAGTACAAGTCGCAGCAAGTGCCACTGGTAAGCTTTCTTGACTGAATACATCTTTGCAAACACAAAAATGTCTTAGTCTATTAGCTAGAAAGGTAACTACAATGTTAGAGTTTAGTTTACACTTCCAATTATAATGTGGGGGAGGTCAATTAATAAAGACAACCTACCAAATGATACATTTTTAAATTCTCCTTGCCATAATCATTCACCTGACAAGACATGAACATTTTTTAATTGCTAACATTTTACGCGGTCGGCAATTCGCTTGGGTGGGCGTCCCTAGGCAAGAAAAGATTTAAGACCACTGAGCTAGACCAATGTTAAGTCATTATTTCAAGACAAATTGATCTTACCGATGACAGTGGGCTCCAGATCTACAAACACAGCCCTGGGGACGTGCTTGCCAGCTCCAGTCTCACTGAAGAAGGTGTTGAAGGAGTCGTCTCCTCCTCCAATGGTCTTGTCACTGGGCATCTTGCCATCGGGCTGGATCCCGTGCTCCAGACAGTAGAGCTCCCAGCATGCATTGCCGATCTGGACGCCAGCCTGGCCCACATGGACGGAGATACACTCACGCTGTGGGAAAAAGTACAATCATGTCAAATTGAGTGCTCAGATATTGGGAGTTTCCTACAGAAGCGTTTCAGTTAATAAAAAGAGAAACGCCTTTTCATGAATTCACCATTTTGACTGTGGGCCAATGTGCATCTGTGTTTTCAAGTTATGCATAGCTTTGGCTCTAACACCAGCACACCCAGGTCACCTGACTCAGTGATTACATGCAGCTATGGGGGATAAAGGCCTGCTCCATGTTGGTGTCAGAGCAAGAACATGACCTGCAGGCAGTAGGTGTTGGAGTAGAATTGCCTACTCACAGCCCTGAATCATTGAAGGGTTTAGCCTTGAGTGATAACAGGTCTTCTGAATTGAATCACGATTTAGACTGAGAAATTTAAGGAGACACTTCCAGACCATTAGTGTAATTCATAGGCTACAACCACACATTTTGTAATAATGGATTTAAATATATACATTTGGCCTAATCAAACAACGACGAAGAATTTACTAATGACTTCAGTGTTATAGGCTATGGCAAAGTCCTTGCTCTGCGTGTCATGCTTTTAACATGAAGTCACCATTCGGTGCGCTTGACAATGGGTGCGATTATAGCTGTCGTCTGTGGTAGTCCCCGTTGCAAATGCAATTTAAAGTCATCATGTCAAAGATTAGCGATGTATAGGGAGCAGTATAAAATCCCTGATATGGCACAACTGTAACGATGTTATTTTCCGCGGGCAGAAAAGAATATGAAATAAAAATAGCCGCAATAGAGATGCAGATCGAGGCAAATATGCCATTTGAATTGGTACTGCCTTTTCCAACAAAACGAAATGTCGTCTCCCAAAATAAAATGTGCAATACAGGTATTTGGACTATAGGGGGGTTTACTATAGGCCTATAATCGGTTTATGAATCATAAAATAGGCTACATCAGCCAGTACTTTCCTTTCTCTACACAACATGGGCAAACACCACGTGGTCTGATTTTCCCAGATTATTCTGGTATTGGACAAGAATGTTCAGAAACATGCCCGCCCTGGCATACGATTATTTTCGTACTGCTCATGACATTTCCCACCCCATCAACTTTCACGGGCGTTAGCCTATAAAATGCGAGATTGTGTAAATCACATGATTAAGTAATCTTAATTGTGAGAGATGATTTCTGATTTTACACTGTAGCCTAGCCTACAGTTTTGATTGTGACCATGACCGCATTGACACAATGAAACCGCCCTGCTCCGTTGAGTTGACCGCGTGCCACTTTCCGCAATGCAACAATGTAACAAAGTAAGAACCTATGGTCAAGGAGCGAGGGGACAGGAGGAAGAATAAGCGCCGCCCTACATAAGGAATAGGCCTCTGAAGCTGTGGCGCAGTAGTAGAAATTAACTAAGACTTAATCGACATATGTTAAAGGTCACTTTGATAGGCTAACACAAAGACAATAATATTATGGCATTTTCATGTCGGCTATATGTGTCAAATCGGATCATGTCTGATTGTCACTCAACTTCCTTTTTTCCCCCAAAGATAAATCATACAAAAGAACGGTTTCTTAGATATATGCAAGTTTGATTAGTATGTCATAACCTACTTGTATTAAGCGATGATGACACCACATTTAAAGTAAATCACAATTCCAGTCATTTTCATACTTACCATGTCTAAGATGAGGTGTTTAAAAGAGCAGTAAAGATAAAATAAGAAACCGTAGATTTACGACCAACTCTCACAGAGGGACCTTAAGGAGTCTAATGTGAGAAGTTTAAGCAATGTGTCAGGGTGGGGCTTTTTATACTGCTTATGACGGTCCACCACATTTGGGCGGGCTTTGGACACAAATGTACCACCCATCTGGAAAAAAGAGGCGTTCTTGATCGTTCTATTGGACCATTTGAACATGTAGGCGTACGTGGATGCCGATGACACGAAAGAAGGAAACCGTTAGGTTTATAATGTAGGCTACAACCAAAGTTCAAGGCAGTTAGGATAAGCACATTCCCATAGCATGACAAAGTAGGCTACTGTCATACAGTCAAGAGCGATATTGCAAAACTATTTTAGATAGAAAATAACTGAAAACGATAACAATGTTATCTTAAGACAATAGCCAACATATTTTTATGTCATCCTTAGATTTATTTATCTTGTGTTTTTGCTTTAGATTTAATCATACTTTGAGATATTTTTGTGGAACTGCTTTTGCTAATGGCTTAATAGGATATAGCCCAAGTAATTCTGGAGCTGAGAATCTTTCTATGGTGACTTTGTAGCCTGTAATTTGGAGGACACTGTTGTCATTTTACTGGTCTCAAGGAAACACTTACTTTGCCCTAGCTTCTTTGAGACAAGACACTTGGGATAGGTGCTTATGTAAGACTCAAGACTTTGGGGAAAAGGAGGAATGAATATAGGCCTAGGCTATTTTAGGCACTTCTAATATTAGCCTATTGGTTTGGTAGTCTATAAGAAAACGTAACCTGGTATGTCATGGAAAACTGGAGTAGGCTGTAGACTATAGGTTTTTTCCTCTATATTCAAAGATGTATAATACCTCAAATATTTAGTGCAATAGCTACAGTGGACACATTAGATACCAACGTTGATGGCAACATTAAAGTGGGTTTTACACCATCTTTCAGTCCAAAGATGAATGGATATGCCATTAGCTCCACCACACACACACACACACACACACCAGCCACTTTGCTGAGTCATTAAAGTGGGCTATTACACAGTGATTCATGAAGAAAAGAAGCAGAAGGCATGATATTTTGGCCGGGTTTGGCCGGTGTTAGCCGTCATTGTAAATAAGAATTTGTTCTTAACTGACTTGCCTAGTTAAATAAAAGTGTTTTAAAAAAAAATTATATTAGAAATGAAAATGTAACATGTTTTGTGCTGCACCTGCTTACAAAAACTACTATCATGATCTCCATATATGGTCATAGAATGAATAGGCCTTGCCCTAAAAATGCTAGATTACATAAGGCATGGAAAAATGGATAGCATCACTGTTTTTGAAATATACGCCTAAAAAAATGGACAGTGATCTGTCAGTAGAGTATTTCTGGTACAGTGTAGGCCTACTCATGAAACAGCAGATACTACAACCATGCCAAACCACAGGAGGGAGACAGAGTTTTTGATTATGAATATATTGTTTATAAAGCCTTGCACCAGTCCAACTAGCTTAGCAAACTGCTAAGGATAACAATTTGTCAAATTTCCTGCTAAGGTGAATAAAACATTTCAAATGTGTCATCAGTATGAAAACTGAGCTTTGCCACATACTGCAAGCAAAATAAGTAGTTGGACATTACAGAGACAGACATGATTAGTCTAGATAAAAGTAATGTTAGCTAAATAAGTATTTTCCTTGGGTATATAAACTCACTGATATCAATTTACTCAATGCTCACTTATCTGGATGTGATTTATAACATTGTTACAGGATGTAATAACAGAGAAACAGAATAACCTTCATTGATGATTTTATTGGGCTCTCGCCACAAACGCACAGATGAAGCAAGGACATCAGCCTTTGTGAGTGAGCACATTTTAAAAGACTTGTGGGCTACACCTTACCATCCTGCTACTTCATGATGCTGGTTGTTCAAGGCAGAATTATAGAAAAAAATAATTAAGTCATTGTAACGGTCTTCGTCGTCCTCAGATGAAGGGGAAGAGAAATCAGACCAAAATGCAGCGTGGTAAGTGTTCGTCATTTTTAATGATAAAACTGAACACTAAATCCGACAAGCAAACCAAAAGCACAACCGAACAGTCCCATCAGGTGCAAAACACTAAACAGAAATTAACTACCCACAAACCCCAAAGGAAAACAGGCTGCCTAAGTATGACTCACAATCAGCGACAACGAAGTACAGCTGTCCCTGATTGAGAGCCACACCAGGCCAAAACAAAGAAACACAAAGCATAGAAAAAAGGACATAGAATGCCCACCCCAACTCACGCCCTGACCAACCAAAATAGAGACATAAAAGGATCTCTTAAGGTCAGCGCGTGACAGTCATTCTTAGCTCTGATTCACCTAGTAATGTGTGAATTTGGCATAGGAATTAAGAAATATTTAATACTCCTCTCCCTCCTCTCCCTCAATAGAGTCGATGCCCACCTCTTTATAATCTTTCTCCAGGGCAGCCATGTCCTCCCTGGCCTCAGAGAACTCTCCCTCCTCCATACCCTCACCTACGTACCAGTGCACAAAAGCACGCTTGGCATACATCAGGTCAAACTTGTGGTCAAGACGGGCCCAGGCCTCTGCCACTGCAGTGGTGTTGCTAAGCATGCACACTGCCCTCTGAACCTTGGCCAGATCTCCACCAGGTACCACAGTTGGGGGCTGGTAGTTGATGCCAACCTTGAAACCAGTTGGGCACCAGTCTACAAACTGGATGGAGCGTTTTGTTTTGATGGTGGCAATGGCAGCATTGACATCTTTGGGCACAACGTCGCCACGGTACAGCAGACAGCAGGCCATGTACTTGCCGTGACGTGGGTCACATTTCACCATCTGATTTGCTGGCTCAAAGCAAGCATTTGTGATCTCAGACACTGAGAGCTGCTCATGGTAAGCCCTCTCTGCCGAGATCACTGGGGCATAGGTGGCCAGGGGGAAGTGGATACGGGGGTAGGGCACCAAGTTGGTCTGGAACTCTGTCAGATCAACATTGAGGGCACCATCGAATCGGAGGGAAGCAGTGATGGAGGACACAATCTGACTGATCAATCTGTTAAGATTAGTGTAGGAGGGATGCTCGATATCAAGGTTCCTACGGCAGATGTCATAGATGGCCTCATTGTCTACCATGAAAGCACAATCAGAGTGCTCCAGGGTGGTGTGGGTTGTCAGGATGGCGTTGTAGGGCTCAACAACGGCTGTGGACACCTGAGGAGCTGGGTAGATGGAGAACTCAAGCTTGGACTTCTTGCCATGGTCAACAGACAAGCGCTCCATCAACAGGGAGGTGAAACCAGAACCGGTGCCACCTCCGAAGCTGTGGAAGACCAGGAAGCCCTGGAGGCCAGTGCACTGGTCAGCCTAGAGAGAGAGGGAGGAGGGATGTTTCAGATCATTATGGTTGGATAAAGATAGAGAATGTACAGAGATGTAGAGTGTATGTTAATAAGAGTTGTCACCAGTTTGCGGATCCTGTCCAGAACCAAGTCAATAATCTCTTTGCCGATGGTGTAATGCCCACGGGCGTAGTTGTTGGCTGCATCCTCCTTCCCAGTGATCAGCTGCTCAGGGTGGAAGAGCTGGCGGTAAGTTCCTGTGCGAACCTCATCTGAAACAAAGAAAGATATGTTAGCTGAAGAAGTCAAGACTGAGATAGCACAGTGTCTTCATCCTTTTCTCAAGACAAAGTGATCGTACCAATGACAGTGGCTCCAGATCTACAAACACAGCCCTGGGGACGTGCTTGCCAGCTCCGGTCTCACTGAAGAAGGTGTTGAAGGAGTCGTCTCCTCCTCCAATGGTCTTGTCACTGGGCATCTGTCCGTCCGGCTGGATCCCGTGCTCCAGACAGTAGAGCTCCCAGCATGCATTGCCCATCTGGACTCCAGCCTGACCTACTTGAACTGATATACACTCACGCTGGTTGAAAAAATAAATAAGTATATCAATTATTAAAAAAATAAATGACTTTCCAATTAATTTCCAAATTAATTTATAGGAAATCACAACCAGTCATAATGAGACCTTTGAAGTCTGAGTATGTTATTTTTGTCCGATTTCCTGGACAGAGATTCATTTTAGTCCTGGACTAAAAAGGTATTTCAATGGAGATTCTCCATTGACCACGTTTAGTAATCCAGGGCTAGGCTGGCTTAATCTGAGTCCAGGAAACTGGCCCTTGAAGTCAGAATGTGTTCTACACAGTCACTCTTAATATCATAGCCTAGCACCTAGGGCCATAACTGCTGATATCATAAAAAAATACATTTTTGAAATGCCAAGTCAGATTTGGTGCCATTCTGCACAGACAATCACATGCCGAGAGACAAACAATATATTTACAGTGTGCTAAAATGGTGTGGCAGATGTTAGCCCACCTCACTGAGTCTAAAATGAATAATTAAAGTAAGTGAAAATAATATTCTACACCATAATACATATTTACCTTAAATTCATTTATCTTACATTTTAGAATTGTTCTATAAAATACTATTTATCTGATAAATTACACATAGTAGCCTATTATAATTCTATTGCAACTGTATCCCTTCACATAGGCCTAAAATAACTGTTTGGATTTGGCCAAAACATGCTTTTGCTTTTGTATGACTGAATTCACACCCTTTCCAAATTCGGGAGGAGGAGGGAGGTGCTTTCTCATTGAATGAGCCAGGCAGCGACACACAGGCACGGTCCACTCCAGAATCGCGGACAAAATACAAAGCATGTTCGCAGATAATTACATTGTTTTTAGTTGTATTACTATATTAATTTAATTTGGAAGTCGAAATGAAACAGGTCTATGTAATACGCATTGTAGATCGAATATATCTCAATGAGAGTGAGATAAAGTGAATTGGTATTTACCAATTATTTAATTATGTGAATATGATTGCTTTAGTGACGAGGAAAAACATTCAGGGTTAGCATTATGTGCTGTAGTCTCTCAAGCCATTACAGAGGTCTAAATAGCAATAATGGACACACCCTTTATAGAGGGCCTTATGCTGGATGATGCTGGACATAGGCCTATGTGAGATAAATCACATTTAAAAAACTGGTGCTGAATGATCAAATCTACCCCCTTCAAAACACACAGACTGCATGCGCTACATACACTCTATTTTGTAAGTCAATGAAGTATTTAGTCCCACATCTCCTTGAGCTTTGGGTGCTGAACTAAATTCTGTGCCAACAATACAGCCCTATGCTAAAATGCCGAGTAGGCTATCTAGCCCCACATTAGACCTATATATTGCCTCTGTCATTAGATGTCATTCAAAAAACATGAGCTGGCGCACACCCAAAATAATAGTTTGTGTGGAGGTGCTGACTAACGGAAAATAAACTATAAACTATCAAAATAAAGAAAGTCTCACACTCCACGTATAAACTCCCAGCAATTGAATGGGTATTTACCAACGTTTCGGCATCACCCAGACCCTGAGGAAGGCACAGTGATGCCGAAACGTTGGTAAATACCCATTCAATTGCTGGGAGTTTATACGTGGAGTGTGAGACTTTCTTTATTTTGATAGTTTATATTGGATGTCATTCAAACACATAGTCAATTCATTGAGATGGAGAGGATGCAAACCAGTATAAAATCTCACCAAATACTTATTTTTCATTCATGACAATTTCACATATGCATATTTAAAATGCAATAGAGTATGGATTCAGCTACACCAACCTCCTCCTTCTAACCCCCGCCTCCCCCCTAGTCTGCCAGGCAGCCAGCCTCCGCCCCTCTTTGTTCAAGGTTTTGCAGCAGTGATGTCACTCCTCTGCAGTGGATCGAGTGACCGGTGATGTGTCACTGTGTTCAGTTACCAGCAAACACATGGCCCCTCAGCTGTCTTCCTTCTCCTCTCCCTGTCCCAGCTGTCTGTCACCTCTCTTCCTCTCCCTGTATCCGGAATACCCATTGACACACACACACACACACACACACACACACACACACACACACACACACACACACACACACACACACACACACACACACACACACACACACACACACACACATCATTTCAACAATATTGGTCTGAAGGCAAAGGGATTAAGGAGGAGATGGGGGCTGTGTTTGAAAGAGACAGCTGCATCAGATTTCCCTGACTGCCCCTCCCTGCCCGTCTGCCTGACTTGCATGCCATCCCAACTCAGCAATTACAGACAGATGGACCACTTACACTTTCCTCCCCTTTAGGATTGTCCAAAACATAGATGAAACCCCGTAAAAAAAAAGATCAAGATGTCGAACATGAATAAATAAATAGCCTAACTGCTCTTGTATGTTAGCAGGTGCATGCCAATCTTATTTATCGTCAGGAAGTATGCTGTTATGAGGAAACAAAAAAATATATATATATTTTACTCCTGAAACATGAGTAGACCTATACAATTCATCTATTGCCACCACAAGGCTTTGATAATAATCCATGGGAGAATATGACAGGAACAGTTGAATTTGAATCAATATATTTTTTTTTACCTTTATTTAACTAGGCAAGTCAGTTAAGAACAAATTATTATTTACAATGACGGCCTACCCCGGCCAAACTCTAACCCGGACCACACTGGGCCAATTGTGTGCCGCCCTAGTATGTGTATGAATGCTGAACAAAGAGAAACTCTGCATTTGTGGTAGGCCTAAATATGACAGAAGTCAATCCACATGGCAATATAAAAACCAAACTGAGTGATAATGATGAATGCGGGCTAGTGATGTTTATGCATGGCTTTGTGTGAGGCTCTGCAGGGTGTGTGGCAGACAATGGGCCATTGGTAACATCTGCTAGTAGAACCTGAATGTTGAATGTGGTGCTCTCTAATGGCTTAGCAGGGATCCAGAGGAGCTGGGTTTCCCTTGGTTATTTACATTTACCCATGTAGCCTACTTTACTCTGCAGCTAGATGCTTAAAGGCTAGTCTCGAAAACCCGCTCCTAGGCAACACAGTGACTAGTCTCTGGTTTCAGTGATGGACTCTTTTGGCATAGAGAACTACATCACTGCCTACGTCACTACTTTATTTGCTTGAATAAAATACAAAATAGTATCTACGAAGATGGAGACCATAAAGCTTATTTTTAATGAGGGTATTTCGCAAGTAGCTTGCAACAACTAACTTAACTAAAACTACTGCAAAGGTTTTGCCTGCAACTTTGGTTCTGGCATGTCTGCCTCGTGACTTGTTGGGAGAGTACCCGGAATAAAACATTTTCCCTTATCGACATATGCAGTTACGTAGTTCCTCTATGCCAAAAGAGTCCATCATTGAAACCAGACCCTAGTCAATGACCACGTTTACATACACACAGTATTCCGGATAGCAGCTCATATCCCACTTAAAATCTTATTTGAGATAAGCTGTTTACATGCACCTTTGATATCCCGCTCAAGAGTATCCCTGTATCCATGAATAAACAGAATATTCCTAATTTAAGTTCATATGGGTTAAATGGAATATTAACTGAAATCTGGACACTGACTGTAGGCCTAGAACCTCTCACATGTAGCATAATATAATAATAACTATAAAATAATAACTCCTGCAGTATTATGCATTTCTTGCAGTAAAATTATACAACAAATGTTTATTTTGTATTGGGAACAGGAGTGGAGAAATATGATTTCTTTCTTTCAGCATTGTGTTACAGCCTGAATTGAAAATAGATGTAATTGCTTTTTCCCCCTCACCCATCTACACACTATACCCAGTAATGACGAAGTGAAAACATGTTTTTATCATTTTTTGCAAATGTATTGAAAATGAAATACATTTTAAATACATTTGTTCACACACCTGAGTCAATACTTTGTAGAAGCACCTTTGGTAGCGATTACAGCTGTGAGTTTTTCTGGGTACCTTGATTGTCCAACATTTGCCCATTAAGCTCCTCAAAGCTCTTGACAAATTGGTTGTTGATCATTGCTAGACAACCATTTTCTGGTATTGCCATAGATTTTCAAGTAGATTTAAGTCAAAACTGTAACTTGGCCACTCAGGAACATTCACTGTCTTCTTCATAAGCAACTTTAGCCTTGTGTTTTAGGTTATTGTCCTGCTGAAAGGTGCATTTATCTCCCAGTGTCTGTTGGAAAGCAGACTGAACCAGGTTTTCCTCTAGGATTTTGCCTGTGCTTAGCTCTATTCCGTTTGTGTTACCCCCCCAAAACTCCACAGTCCTTAACAATTACAAGCATACCCATAACATGATGCAGCCACCACTATGCTTTAAAATATGGAGAGTGGTACTCAGTAATGTCTTGTATTGGATTTGCCCCAAACATAACATTTTGTATTCAGGACAAAAAGTGAATTGCACTGCCACATTTTTTGCAGTACTGCTTTAGTGCCTTGTTGCAAACAGGATGCATGTTTTGGAATATTTTTATTCTGTACAGGCTTACTTCTTTTTACTCTGTCTTTAAAGTCACCACTGGCCTCCTTCCACTCCGGCAACTGAGTTAGGAAGGATGCCTGTATCTTTGTAGTGACTGGGTGTATTGATCCACCATCCAAAGTGTAACTAATAATTTCACCATACTGAAATGAATATTCAATGTATTTTTACCCATCTACCAATAGGTGCCCTTCTTGGTGAGGCATTTTGAAATTCACTGCTCGACTCAGGGACCTTACAGATAATTGTATAGAGATGAGGGAGTGAGTCCATGCAACTTATTTAGACATGTCATTACAAAGGGGATGGATACTTATTGACTCAAGATATTTCAGCTTACATTTTTTTATACATTTGTAAAAATTTCAAAAAACATAATTCCACTTTGACATTATGTGGTATTGTGTTGAAAAAAATCTCAATTGAATCCATTTTAAATTAAGGCTGTAACACAACAAATTGTGGAAAATGTAAAAAACGGTGAATACTTTCTGAAGGTACTGTATATGCTGATGGCACTCCTTTCACTGCAATAAATGATGTGGCAAAATCTTGTGAAAACAACAAACAGGACCAATGCACTGTCACCATAGGTCTCACGCCTAGGCACGCTGTCGAGACCCTCTCCTCTTCCTAATTTATTCATGTTGCTGGCTCAGCCCCCTTGCGATTCTACAAATACTAGCGCGCCACGGTGTTTAAGATCAGTTACTACATCGACTCTTAACTGTCGGATAAAGTAACTTCTCTCTCAACCGAAGAGAAAATTATTTAAACTTAATTTTTTTTTAGATATTTCTCTAAAACTCATATCCATCAGTAAAAATGGTGAGTACTTTTTAGAAAGTAGTCTATTTATTTATTTATTTATGTTGTGTGTTCATCTCTCATTTTACTCATGGTGGTGCTAGCTACTCATCCATTCCATCAATCTCGTTACATAGCCTAACATTTTGTTTCATATTGTAGGCCGAGAGTATATGGCTACATTCATATTGTGGCTGGAATTTCATATTGTGGCTGAAATAAGTGGTCACTGATGCATTTGACCACCATAATATGATAGGATATGCTTCAAACTGTCGAAGAAACACACTATTGCCTATAGAACCTTATTTTCAATTGTATGTTTATTACAAATTCATATAGTGAAGGTGCTCATGTCGATTCAATTGAAATATTCGTTACATTGTGCTTTGTGAAAATGAAAGTTGGTGTGATTTGCGTGAATTGATGCCGGTTGCCCTTGGCCGGCTACGGACCGAGGACGATACAGCCGAATTATCTTAGCCTTAATTGTCATTTGAATATAATTTGCTATTATAAAATACTATCAAGTTCAAGTTTGACTACCGAATATAAAAAAAGGTGTTATTAACGAACCTGGGACAGAAGAACATTCCAGATCTCATCAACCAAACCTCTGCCACCTTGATAGACTGCGTTTTCTTGATCGTGTGAGGCGCGCCCACCTTGAAATGTAGACTATTACGTTGAGAAGAGATTTATTCTGATAGTTAGCCTTTTGACACATTCTGGTAGTTTAATATCTAGTACTATAGCCATCAATGTTAGGCTATAGTCTATAATATGCGGTATGCTATAAACTACTCTATGTAAATTTGATGCGTTAATTTGATTTTGACTAGAAGGCACCGGTGGACGTTTAAGCATTCTGCTGGCCTCTCCATCAAATTCCTAATGGTGCGCATACATTAGCCTTAAAGCGATACAAGGCAAGGTGAATCAAATAGGCAGAAAGGGGATCACATTGATAGAATTTACCGAACAGTTCTAGAAACAAACCAACTTTACCAAACCATTACAGTTACTGTGGAACAGTTGAATCAATATTGACGTTCCGATGGCCATTTAAAATGATCTAACCCTTTATTTTCAGAGGAAAGTAGCCTATATAGGAAAATAACAGACTTAGGTGAACCTTATTAGTTAATCCATAATTTCTGCAGGTGCATCTGGTCTCCAGAATGACACCTGACAGTGGGAGGTCTAAGGGTTAAGATCTTTCTCTGAGGTGGTCTTTTTCAGATGGATTTGTATATAGGCCATTGTAGCCAGCTGCACCCTGGTCTTTCCATGTTCATGTTTAGATTAGCACTCCAGGCAGCTTCTTTCCAACCAGAGAGAAGCAAAATTGATATAACAGTCGCCGGTTGAAGTGTACTCGCTGCACATAAAGGCTACTATTTCTATAATGGCATTACTGTTCAATCTATGCACTGTAGAATCTGTAGCGTATTCCATTTTGCAACATGAGATGTGAGTGATTTGCCCTAGAGAGCAAAATCAAATAGCCTTAGGGTTGGTGAAAATATCTGCAGGTATTTCTGTACAATGACCTATAGATATTATAGAGTGCCATAGCTGTTGAGTGTCACTGGGTGTATGCACATTATAGACAAATCTAAATCATAATTTTTTTATGGAATGTGCATAAACCACCCCCTCCTGTGCAAAACCACAAACGGTTTCCTGCCAGTGCCCAGTTGCTTAGCAACGGACATATGCAAGAAAATCCCTTGGGAACAGTAGGGTGTAGCTGGAGGGAGGAAGGGAAGGGGGAAGGGGAGGAGTGTGAGGGAGGAGGGGGTATGGTTGTGTGGTTCGTCATGGTTCAGCCCATGCTGCAGCTTTTGATCATCTCTCTCTCCTGCAGACTTCAGTCTCAGGGCGGTACATCTAAATGGCACAATTCCCATTTTATCCAATTTCTCAATGCCATTTATGCTCTCAGAACAGTGGGGATGATTGTGTGGAATAGCTGCAGTGCGGGAAAATGCAACCTTACTGAATTTCAGTTCACCCTTCAGGAAGAGTAGCTGCCGCTTTAGCGAAAGCTAATGGGGATCCTAATAAATTAGTAATATACTAAATGAAAAGAGTGCAAGAATCTAATTTGCATTGGATTAGACATTATGGAGAGTGGATACTATTTTGATGCTATAAATGCACATGAGAAGGCTTTGGTGACATCATTAACATTTACCTTGATTGTGTGCAGTGGGATCCAATTCAATTGCTCTCTCTCCTCTTTCTCCAGCGTGAGTGTATCTCCATCCACGTGGGTCAGGCTGGCGTCCAGATCGGCAATGCCTGCTGGGAGCTCTACTGTCTGGAGCACGGGATCCAGCCGGACGGACAGATGCCCAGTGACAAGACCATTGGAGGAGGAGACGACTCCTTCAACACCTTCTTCAGTGAGACTGGAGCTGGCAAGCACGTCCCCAGGGCTGTGTTTGTAGATCTGGAGCCCACTGTCATCGGTAAGATCAATTTGTCTTGAAACAATGACGTTCTGTTAACATTGGTCTATCTCCTTAGTCATGGGAAAAGCTAACAAGTATTTATTTCTCCAGATGAGGTGCGCACAGGAACATACCGCCAGCTCTTCCACCCTGAGCAGCTGATCACTGGGAAGGAGGATGCAGCCAACAACTACGCCCGTGGGCATTACACCATCGGCAAAGAGATTATTGACTTGGTTCTGGACAGGACCCGCAAACTGGTGACAACTCTTATTAACATACACTCTACATCTCTGTACATTCTCTATCTTTATCCAACCATAATGATCTGAAACATCTCTCCTCCCTCTCTCTCTAGGCTGACCAGTGCACTGGCCTCCAGGGCTTCCTGGTCTTCCACAGCTTCGGAGGTGGCACCGGTTCTGGTTTCACCTCCCTGTTGATGGAGCGCTTGTCTGTTGACTACGGCAAGAAGTCCAAACTTGAGTTCTCCATCTACCCAGCTCCTCAGGTGTCCACAGCCGTTGTTGAGCCCTACAACGCCATCCTGACAACCCACACCACCCTGGAGCACTCTGATTGTGCTTTCATGGTAGACAATGAGGCCATCTATGACATCTGCCGTAGGAACCTTGATATCGAGCGTCCGTCCTACACTAATCTTAACAGGTTGATCAGTCAGATTGTGTCCTCCATCACTGCTTCCCTCCGATTCGATGGTGCCCTCAATGTTGATCTGACAGAGTTCCAGACCAACTTGGTGCCCTACCCCCGTATTCACTTCCCCCTGGCCACCTATGCCCCTGTGATCTCGGCAGAGAAGGCTTACCATGAGCAGCTCTCAGTGTCTGAGATCACAAATGCTTGCTTTGAGCCAGCAAATCAGATGGTGAAATGTGACCCACGTCACGGCAAGTACATGGCCTGCTGTCTGCTGTACCGTGGTGACGTTGTGCCCAAAGATGTCAATGCTGCCATTGCCACCATCAAAACAAAACGCTCCATCCAGTTTGTAGACTGGTGCCCAACTGGTTTCAAGGTTGGTATCAACTACCAGCCCCCAACTGTGGTACCTGGTGGAGATCTGGCCAAGGTCCAGAGGGCAGTGTGCATGCTTAGCAACACCACTGCAGTGGCAGAGGCCTGGGCCCGTCTTGACCACAAGTTTGATCTGATGTACGCCAAGCGTGCTTTTGTGCACTGGTACGTAGGTGAGGGTATGGAGGAGGGAGAGTTCTCTGAGGCCAGGGAGGACATGGCTGCCCTGGAGAAAGATTATGAAGAGGTGGGCGTCGACTCCATTGAGGGAGAGGGAGAGGAGGAGGGAGAGGAGTATTAAAGTGAATTTATTCGCCCTAGTCAAATCACAAGCAAGCTTATCACTGGTTACAAGTTAATATGGCTCAGCTTTCCTTATTAGTGTTGGAAATTGCTAGCAAGCACTGTCACACATCATAGATAGGGCGGCAGGTAGCCTAGCGATTAAGAGCGACCAGGTGAAAGAAAATGTGTCAATGTGCCCTTGAGCAAGGCACTTAACCCCAATTGCTCTGGAAAAGAGAGTCTGCTAAATGACTAAAATGTAAATGCCATGATGTCCATTGGCACCGAAAATGGTTAAGGAAATGTGCTGTAGTTGTGTTCAGGGAATGTTATGGTGTTGCAATGGTTTTACTTTTTACAGTTTTACACTGCAACTTTCTGTCCTCTTCTGACTTTGATATATAATAACTACTTAATTTTTAAAAACATTTTCAACAAAATTCCATGGATCAGCTTCACTCACCAGGACTTATCACAGTATTTCCCAAGAATAAATCATTATTATTATTATTGCAGTGTAATAACAATGTACGTACATATTGTTACATAGTTCTACAACTATCTGTTTGTGTAATTACACATGGGCAATTTATATGCATATACAATCGCACACAATTGATATGCATATATTTGCCAAAACAAATGTACTTGCAGCAACGTTATGCTCTTTTCTAGCAGCTTAACAAAACATTTCATGCAGCATTCTGAGAAATGCCAGCAGAATCAAAACAAAATTAAATGAACATTTTAATGCAATAGAGTTGTGCCTTTCTTTTTATTTATCTCAAACCTACACATCATTGCATTTTCCCCATGGTTCTTTTTCTATAATTTTTTATCTGAAATACATAACGTAAAACCAATAGCTTGTTCTTTATATTTAATCATATAAATCATATCTTACTTCTGACATGAACTGGTTTACAATAAGAAGAGACAGCTTTAGTATTGAGTATTGATTGTGGTGACAATTAGAGCTCTATAATTTGCATGGACTTTCCTTCAATACCTCTATTTTCCTTAGACTCCACTCAATTCCTTTCAATGCTACAGTACTTTTACCATGCCACCCTGTGGCCAAACCTCTGTTCTGCTTCAGGAATGGGTTCCTCCTCTTTATTTGTGGCAATGTAACAATAACACCCAAAACAGTTCAATTCTGAATAGACTTCAAGACTCACATCAATAATAAACCACTCAACGCGCTTACATTTCTTGATCTATGGACAGGAAAATCAGTACTAGTTTAGTAAGGGCATGGAGGACAAAAGCAAGAATGCAAGCTCAGATAGGACTAGGAAAACATGAAGGTATACCGGTAGTTGAAGATTCTTACATAATTTACATTTTAATGCTTCTTTTTGGGGTGACATTATATATGTTATATCACAGGGCTGTGATTTTTGGGCAATTCAAATTAGACCAGTTAACCAAGAAAATGAATGTGTTGGAAGGTTACAAGAGGCAGTCATTCATTGTTATGATTACATTCTAAGGAAGAGTGAGTAATAACAGAAAAAGCACAGCATAAATTGCTACATTTTTGTAAACTTTCATCAGTTTTTCTTTTGTTAAATAAAAAAGTATGAGGGTCAAAATAAATATAATATTTTGTCACAAGTGATGCAACGGCAGAAACAAACACATTTATTTTGGCTTTTTTTTTTTTTTTTTGTTCTGTGTTGAAAACGTATAAATTTCTAATACATTATAGTTTTTATTAAAGTTTCTTTCAGTGAAACAATACAGAATACAACTGCTTGTTCTTGTTGCATTTTGTCTCTGCATTAGGGTGGCTGTGTGTGTCTGAGTCTGCAATGTGTTAACATGTATATGCGTATTTCAGAGTTACTGAGTGGAGGTGTGTGTCTGAGTGATATTTAAGTGTTAACATGCATGCATGAGTGTGTGCTTTATCAGTGCAGATGGTTATGAGTTTTCACACCACCCTTCCCTGAAGCAGTGGGCTTCTTTCTCCTGGTGACTGTCGGCTCAGAAGGTTCCACAGCAGCATCGGCACAGACGTGTTTCCAGAGCTTCCCATGCTGCCTCCAGTTGGGTCCTCCCTCAGTGGACGGTATTGGTTAAACCTCCTGGTTGAAAAACACAAGTTAGGTGGCATTCATGCTACAGTTAAAACAATTAAAAATAAGATGTGCATTATATTATATAAAACCGCAACATAATATTTCAAAATTAATAATTTATTTAGATAGAAATGGCATGGGATATAATGTGGAATTATCTTCAGTGGACCACTATGTGTCAAATAGTTTTTGTGGATCATAAATCAATTATCAATTTGGAGAAACCAGGAAGTGTGTGACTTTATTGACTTTTACAGTGGTTAGAACTGTCTTTCACTCACTTGTAGGTCAAAGCGATGGCACCAGCAACACAGACAAGGACCATGACACCCAGAACCGCGGCCACAGTGCCTGCTGGGGAGGATTTGGAGCCTGCAACCACAACACATTTCGAGGAAGGTATGGTACACTCCACGATCAGTGAAATGTCAAATTAAAAGGATTTTACAGATCATAAAGTTGTATGTACAGGTTTGTTAATTTCACTCACCCACAGTCACACTAACTTTAGCACTGGCCACAGCCAGACTAACATCATTGGTCAGGGACACGTTGATGCAGAACACTCCAGAGTCGTTGAAGAACTGGCGAAGGATCATCTGACAATCTGGGGAGGGTGTCACGTTGTTACAGATGGTCTCCACAGGCGTGATGCAGTCTGCGTCCGAGATGATGGTGCACACTTCATTGGGAAGGCTATGTAATATGTAAAGAGAAGGTGGAAATATAAAGTGCAGGTGATGGTAATGTTCAAAATATTAATTTCAATAGGAATGTGCATGGTTCCTTGGGTCCTGTTTCCACTGCTAGTTGGCTTCTCACCTCCCCTGGCAGGTGATGGTCAGGTCCACAGCATTCTGCACCACCTCAGTGGCCAGAGACACCACATTGGCCACCTGGGTGATCTCCACACTCTCAATACCCTCTGAGAAATGAGATCGATTGAGAGATCATTATCAGCAACCATCACCTGCATTTTACATCTCAACTGTGACTGTATTGAAAATACTGAACATCTACAGTATCTGGACATATGTGGACTTACGGACAACATTCACAGCGGTCGAGAAGGAGCCATAGCGGTATATCATACAGTTGTCAGCCGCTGTAAGTTCAGGAGCCTGTCTTTTAGCCACAACAAGAGCCACCTGTGTCTCTGTGTCTGTCTCTATCTCAGCCTCTGCTGCTACCTCACTCTCCACTGGAGCACTCACTGCTGCTGGCACTGAAGAGGAACAAAAATACAGTAAGTTAATAATATTATGAAATGGCTCAAATAATGTTTTTGTTTGTATACAGAATGACTAAGTAACTAAGTAACTGATTACCTGCAGTGGCATCAGCTGCAACCTCAATCACTGTCTCTACAACCTCTGCTTCTAGCTCTGCCTCGGCCTCAAGAGCAAGTTCAGCTGGCACCACCTCCACCACAGCTGTAGCCTCCGTGGCGGCAGGAACAATGACGTTAGCAGCAGGGGCCACCGTCTCGACCTGGGCCACCTCTGTTGCAGCCGCAACCTCAGCCACCACCTCAGCATCGGCAACTGCGGTTGCCTCCTCCACGGGTGTAACGGTGGCTACAGCTGGGACCTCTGGGAGGACTGTGGCTGCCAGGTCCACTGTGGCCTCTTCTCCCTCTGCAACTGGAGCAACTGAAGGAGCAGCGTCGATGGCAGGCACATCTGCAGCCGTTGCCTCTACCACTGCTGTTTCGGCAGCTGCAGCTGCATCAGCATCAACAGCAGCTGCCTCTTCAGTTGCTGGGGCGACGGGGGCAGCTGTGGCTCCCTCCACAGCTGGGACAGGGGCAGGGACCTCAATGGCTGCAGCAGCCGTGTCTTCTGCTGTGGCATCGGCTTCTACTGCAGGGACAGGGGCAGGGACCTCAATGGCTGCAGCAGCCGTGTCTTCTCCTGTGGCATCGGCTTCTACTGCAGGGACAGAGGCAGGGTCCTCTGTTGCTGGGATGACGGCTGGATCATCTGCTGCTGAGGCAACCACCTCGACTCCCTCTGCAGCTGCAGCTGCATCTGTGTCTGCAGCCTCAGCAGGGGCAACGTCAGAGGCGGGCACATCCAGGGCGATGTCAGCTGGAGCTGCACTTGGGGTAGAGACCACCACAACAACGGCAGGAGCACCGGAGGGATTCATAGGCATCACTGGTTGAAAACACAAGAAGAAAGGCAACAGTTATGACTGTTATATACACTGAATATGCATTAACTTTTGTAAAGGGAAGATTGGATCCAATAAATGGATTCGCTGTAAAATAGAAACTCGATGTCTCTCACCAGTGGGGCTGGCAGCGGTGGGGTCTGCAGGTGTGTCACAGCTGTTGGGGATGCTTGCCATCAGGACCACCTGAGGCCTGTATGTGCCGGTGTTGAGGTATGTATGTGTGACCTGGTGCTCCCTGGAGATGAGGGTGCCACTGTTGTCACCAAAGTCCCAGTTAAAGGTGACGTCTGAGGCGCTGAGGTACTGGCTGGGGTCGTGGAGGCTGATGCTAAAGGCAATGGCCCGATTCTGGATGAAGCTCTGGTCAGCCTCGTTCACATCATTAATTTGAGTCAGCGACACTGCAAAGGGGATCTGGTCTGGGGAGGCACAAAGCAAAGACAAAAGATGTCACGTTGTGACATCAATGCTGTGAAGGTTTGTGAGAGTCAATGCAAATTATTTCAAATTATCAATTGAAGTCAAATTAGGGTTGATTGAATTTTGGTTTAAATAAGATTTTGTGCACTTAAACCCTGGATCCAGCTGCCCACCTGTGATGGAGAAGGTTGTGGAGGCGTAGCCCAGAGGGATGAACTTGTCCTTGCCACGACAGTGGTAGATGACTACCTCCATGTTGTAAGAGCCCAGGGGCACATTGTCCGTGCCGATGGTGAGAGAGGAGGAGGTCCCATCCGCCACTTGCCAGTAACGTCCTGGGATACAAAGCAGCAGTAGTTAGAAAAACCAGCAGAGCTTATAAATATGAACGGCCTGAGGATCAAATCTTGTGCTGACAAAACTCCCAAGAACATTAGCTGCTTCATTAGTCCTTTCAACCCTCTTATGAAAGGAATGATTTCACAGCGCACACTGTGCACAGCTTTGTAAATACTAGAAAGCATTGTGTTATTGTGTTAGCATTTTCTCACATGAATGTCTGTAAATGAAAGAGCTGTCCTTACCCCATGTCTTCCACACAAACACGTAGTGGGGTTTCCTGTCTGCGGTCCCAGTGAAGGGGGTGCCATCAGGAAAGACTCCGCTGTACTCTCCTGAAGGACCAGAGACCTGGTCGGGATACACAGCCTGACCCTGACGGTACTGTGTTCCTGTAGCAGAGGAACACCACACCCAGTTCAACATAAAAGGTTAGGGACACTAGAAAAATACTGTAGGCCTATAGGACCAACAAAAAAACTGTGGGCTCAGTGGGGTGTGGTCTAGTGGTTGAATTTGGAAGAAGAGCTCACCATTGACAGTGCAGTTACGCGCCCACACCACCTGTCCATCAGGAAGCACTGTCTGGTTTGATGGGAAGCGAAGGTCGATGTTAAAGGTTGCCTTTGCGCCAGTCAGGGTGGGTGCATCATTTTTCACATCGAATGTAACTTCTCCACCTGGTGACAGAAAGTGATAAATACATCAATAGAAAGTGGTTAATGTTTCTATATTAAGTGATTCATCTTTAAAAAAGTGCAATAAAGTGAGAACCCACCAATCCAACAATCTCTGTATCGGGAGTCCCCATCTTTCCACACTGGATATATCCCTGAGTTCCATGAGCGGTAGCGTGTAAAACGTGTTTTAGGCTCTGAAAAAAAGAAAAGTGTTTAAGTTTTAGGGTCATTTTCCTCTCGTTCTCCTATCACACTTTGACATAGTGAACTTCTACTACTACATGACATGTTATCCATTCATATGAATCATATTATTGAGGTTTTATCAGTTATTTAGCATCTCCAGTAGGTATGGTGAGGTATTGCCATTAGGTATCAGCAAAAACGCTAACGGAAAATCTGTTTGTAAGACCAGCTGACCACTGCACTACTAAATCTAGACGTAAATCTGAGGTTGAAAATGCTCTTTTATTAGGACTTTGTCTAGACATTGGTCAGGATCAGGATCCTGGCACCCAGAACTCATTACCTACCAGGCTAATTAAATAGCATTTACTTTTATAATGTATTTTGGTGAATGTCATGCGAAGATCTACTACTCAGACCAACTCAAATGCTTATTGAAAATGTTGACAATTTCTACTGTTCTATAATCTATTTATCTCAAAATCTACAGTATCTGACCCTTCCTTACTGAAATACAGCCATGGCTCTTCTATTTTATGAGCACATGATTATACGGGGAAGTGTTCTCTGCCCTGTTGCCTACCCTGGGTAGAGGAAAAGTTATTATCATAACACTACAGTTTGGGATATGGGCGTATGATGGGGTGTGAACAAAGACATTTACCAACATTTTACTGAAAGAAGGACAAAGATAATTGTTTGACATGTAGATAGCATTGGTGAGTAGTTCAGGTATTTCTGTGATGGTTGTGGAAGGGGGAGGAGGGAGTGAGGTGGGGGTTCCAGGTGGTGTGAGTCACACGGCCCCTGCAATCCCCCTCAATCCCTTTCATGTGACTGTCAGCTGAGCGCAGGCAGCTGTAATCCCAACTGCTGGAATGAGGGGAGCCTCTGTGGAGCTCAGACATCAGGGCGGCTTTATTCTCCTACTGTTGTTCCTGTGTGTGTGTGTGTGTGTGTGTGTGTGTGTGTGTGTGTGTGTGTGTGTGTGTGTGTGTGTGTGTGTGTGTGTGTGTGTGTGTGTGTGTGTGTGCGCGTGTGTGTGTGTGTGTTAAGGATTTTGTTAAGGATTTAGGAAACCTCAACACCTACATTATCTTATTGTGAGCCCCTTGTATTCCCTATATGATACTGTACAGTCACACTCAGCTTCAACAACCTCAGGAATGCAAATTCCAAAAAATCTAATTCATAATGACAAGCCATAATATCATTATCGTGTGCAGTCATTAATCAGATTGTCACACTTCAAACTGATTTCTGATGAAAACATCAATATCTCCTACCAAGTTACCAAGTTAATTACAGTTTGTGATTTGGTTTGATATCCATCAGATGCAACACACTGCAAGATTGCTAGATAAACAATACAAACAATACACTTTGAACTGCATGATTGATAGCGAAAGACCAACATTAGTACTGATGTTCCCTCTGGGAAAAATATAGTTAATCTATTTTATTGTTGAGAGCTGAGATAAAGTGTTCCCCTTACTATTGAAACTCCAGGATACACATTAGAGTTGTAGGGCTTGGAGTGCAGACAACTTGGCATGTGATTGCGCTATCCTTGACTACGAGCATGTAATCTGTGTCACACTATGTCAGTAGTTATTGGACATGCTATTTTACTGTATATAACACAGTGTTTGAACTCTTGCTGGGGTGAGATTAATGATTATTAATTACCAAATGTTTTACCAAATTGATTGGTAATATGTGATACCAAAATGAACTGTATGATGAGCTCATGTCAAAATTAGTGTGCATTTACTCAGGATCTTCATTATGAAATTCTTCACACTTTAAATTTGAACTGATTTGCACAAATTATGTTGTTACTTAGAAGATTGTACTGGTATACTCTTTGAAAATGTCGTCATTTCAGACACTGGTAGTCCTGTAAATTCACCAGGTATTGAAACGCTTTACTATATGCAGATATTTGTAGAGTATATATGCAGTGTATAGAGGAGTAATGCATAGATTATTATTAATCTTACAGTGTTCCAAAATTCCGGCTTTAGAGCTCAGGTTTCTACACAGACCCTGAGAATAAAATAAACCATTCAAACTAAGTTGAAGATATTACAGAACTGAACGATATGAGAGAGACCACTGTTATTCACTATTACTGAATAATTACGTTAGTTGAGCTTGTCCAAGTTCCATTAGTGTGTAAACAACTATACAATGAATTATTGTTTCTTATTAATAACATGATGATTGACGGATCATCAGACAAGTTATATTGTATGTATTGATTATTCAAATGTACAAGTTTATGGAATACAAAAATGCAATTAGTTTATATTTGGGAAAATATAGAACAACACAAACATTTCACTACTAAAGGGGAATGTTAGCACAAATGTAATTTCACACGCAGCTGGAAAGCTGTGGACATTCTAAATTATTTCTAATTACTCAGGGAGTACTTAGCAAAGCTCAGTGATAATCTCTTCCATTATTTCAATCCGTCCCACCTCAGCCCCATCTCTACTCCAACACTGCACATAATTCAAGAAAGATGGAATGGAGAAACCTCTGTTTTATCAAATAGATATTTTCATGCAGAAAATAATCCATATACTCACTTGCTCCTAAAGCTGCTGACAAGAGAGCCAACACTAGTACTATCAGTACAGTCTTCATTGTGCGTGGTTGTGTGTGTCCTTCTTTTCCCAGTTCCTAACCCTCGTCCTAGTCTTAAAAACCCAACAACAACACACCACCTGGAGAGATTTGTGGTAGGATGTCCGATTCCCTATAAAAGAGTCTTGGACTATAAATTACCATAAACTTGCCTCTTACCTCTGACATCATAGGAAGTCTACAACCCAGCCCCTCCCACTCTGATCAACTGTGTGAAACAGACACACACTTTGTTAGCAATGCTATTATGTTTTCGCATGTTTAATTGGATAATTACAGTAGCTAAAGGGATTAACCTTAACTTAGTGATATCATCCATCCAGAAAACATATTTCCACATGCCAGAATGATTTAAAAATCATCAGTAATGCCATCTTCCCACTAGATAAAACACTTGAATTTATTTTGAAGAACTGAAGAAATTATCAGATTTTGGACATATTATTTTCTCTAACAAGTACAGAACGTTAGGTTTCCCATTTTCATCAGATAGTGGGAACCTTCTGGAATTAGTGGCCTAGTGGTTGTGGTGTGAAAAAAAGCAATAGCTCACAAAGTAAGGATGATGAGTGTGTTGGAGTGTTGTCTGAGGATACACAGCAACTGAGGGACCTACTGCACACGTTACCTGAGTGCTGGACCATCCTTTCTTGCTACAGCCTGTGAGCACTGAGCAGGCTGGCTGTTTTTTTGCTGATGTTGTCCTAGCATATGGAGTTTGCAAAGGTCAAACAATTTTCTCTTTAGGAAATTGAATCAATGGGTGTGTCCCAATAATCTCTCCTTTCTCCCGAAGTGTACACTTGTTCACATTCCTTCATAGATTTGAAAGGAAATAACTTGTATATGGAAACTATCTAGCCCATTCCTACACCAATCCAATGTTTTTACATTTCTGTCGAGTAGTGAAAGAGTGTACTCTTTAGGACGTACCCATTCTGTAGTGTCCTTGATATGAAGTCATAGTTAGGTATTGTCAAGCATAATACAATTGTTGGAGGTGGATTGGTGTTCCTTAAACCCAATAGGAACTGTTAAAAGCTGGGCCACTGGCCATGTAACCAGGAGAAGAGAACAAAAAAGGACCATGAAGGAACAACAGACTTTTCTATCTCCTCTGTACTCTTATGTTACTTATCTGACCGTTTAAAGTTTACATTAATGTGTTTGTTCTAATCTTGCAATTCCTATGCAAAAGTTGACACTTGTTCCTTTGATGATTTTCCCCAGACATGTTGGAAAGACAATTTTCTGCCAGATTCCATGACTCCACCATTATACCATATACTCTAATGTCACTTTTAAGCTAACTTCACTTCAGTTAATAACTTTTCTCATCAATATCGTGTTTTACATATGACCACCATCTATCATATTCTGACAGAGATTTTAAACAAATGTAATTTACTGTACTGTATGTAATGTCTGTTCCTTATGTGAAGGCCTGGAAGAATTCTCTCAGCTGTAGTCATGCATGCCTGCCCTGACGTCCGACCATACAGCTGTGTGTGCATGGGGGTCACAAGATGAGTGTGTGGGGATGGCAAATCAATAGCATCCTTTTACTCCTCTCTTTCCCCATATCCTCCTTTCAGTGCCCTAAGCCTCATACCAAGTCAAAGTATCTACGCTCGTAGCAGTCCACACACGCTGGGAAACACTCGTGCTTGCTCTATATTACTGTGGAAGCTCATTGTCCTTCTTCTGCATTCCAGAGCGTTTCAGTCAAACAAGCCTGAGACATTATTGAGCTAATGGGGTAGAAATACAAAGGTCTCAATGGTTGAGAACACCGGTCACAATGAAAATACCATAACCTAGGTTTGTGTGGGAAAACATAGTATTGTAATGACCCTGGAATTGATAAGCACGATTATCCTAAGGGAGCTAGCTTTCTAGGAGCAGTGATACCGTGTCTGACTCTGGACCCTAGGGTACTGGGGTCAAATCCTGTTTTGGAACCTCGTGCTACTCCCTTGTTTTGTTACAGTATGCTCAAAGGTTTAAAGGTTGAGTGAGTACAATTCTTCCAAAACAATAAAGCAAAATACCGAATGTACTAAAACACCATAAAACAAAATAACATGCATGCAACTCACTATATACTCAAATCAGGTTAAAAAACAAATCAACAAATTATTCAGTTATGTATGGACACAGGTAGTGGTATGAGTAGGCCTCTGCATCCTTAAATCCTTTATACTTGGAAGTTCTCATTTTACAGAGAAAAGGGGTGATTAAAATAGAAGCCACATGTTCTTTTTCACACAAGGTGCATTCAATGGGAAATATGAATGTAGCTGACAGATCTTACCATTTGAGTTGCCTTAAGTTGGTGGTGAGATTGTTCAAACTGCACTACATGTGACCCCTCATGTGCTAACAACATTGCTAATGGCTCACTAAATTCTTCCCACAGAGCACCTGACCGACCACACTGCACAGCACAGCACAGCACAGCAAAGATACCACCATAGAACACTGGCTTAGACAAAGCCCACACAAACCAGAATGAAACTAGCTGTGCGTTTATGATGAGAGAAAAACCTTTATCTCAATTTGGTAAAATAATGTTTCTGAAGACACATTCAACTGAAGAGGCATTAAACTGTCTCTAACCTGGCTTTGTACAGTTACAGTATTACAATTTACACTCAAATGAAGGCTACAATGGTTCATTTTCAGCACATGAAATTCAGCACTAGATGGAGGCCAGAATTTTGGATGCAGGTCACACATTGCTGGCTGTAACTGTCAACTATCTCTCGCTCTCTCTCTCTCTCTCTCTCTCACTCACACACACACACACACACACACACACACACACACACACACACACACACACACACACACACACACACACACACACTTGGGACAAAAGATTGATCCACTCTGGGATCAGAGAGCAAAGGGAATGAGCAAACAACACCTGAGGCATGTCAGGAATTTGAACATAAATAGGATCAAATCAACAGGAAAAGCGTGAGACTTTTTGTTTGATGATTGGAATAATGTTGCGCGTGAAAGTCTAGAGGAATAATGAGTCAACATGTCTCAGAGTGCAGACAATTGTCACAATGTAACCTGTGAGACCAAGAGGAGGGCAATTCCATCATTATTTACCAGTTTCCAATGGAATGATGACATAAGCAGCAGCCAGATGTAGGACAGGCAGAGGGGACAGGTTCACAGAAGAGTAAATAGCATTAGCTACTTCCTTGAAAGCAATAACTTACAAATGTCTTGAGGGAAAATCAACATATGAATCTCAACTGAAGGTGATTATAGGTGCCTTAAATGTTTACTTTTCACAGAAATGCCAGACTGACAGACTGTAAAGAAGCTTTTCAAGAGCCTAATGCTGCATTCATAACCAAGTGGGAAGGTGGTATTTACAACATATGACTGTGAAAAATGAAGTTGAACGACCCTCCAATTTATAATTACTAACGTCTATCATCCCTGAGCTCTGACTTCTCCCACATGCTGAACTCTGACGTCAACTACTAAGGAAATTACCTCGATAACAGAATTACTGGCAGATAAATGTAACACAGCATTATCTATACAAAGATATATCTATTAATATGGTTTTTGAACACTATAATGTGTTTACAAGCATGAAAGCTGTAGTTTTAGTTCATGGTTGACGCAGCTTGTTTGCCATTAGCCAATCTGCGTTTCACAACAAGTTCAAAGCACGTCCCAGTCTGTAATCCCAACATGTTTCAAGCTGACTACCATTGTCCCTGTTCCCAAGAATGCCAAAGTTACCTGCTTAAATGACTATTGTACCTTAGCACTCACAGCTGTAATTATGAAGTGCTTTGAAAGGCTGGTCATGACACACATCAACACCATCATCCCAGACATCCCAAACACCCTGGACCCACTCCAATTTGCATACTGCCCCAACAGATTCACAAATGAAGCAATCTCAATTGCACTTCCCACTGCTCTCTCCCACCAGGACAAGAGGATAAATAGCTATGTGAGAATGCTGTTCATAGACTTCAGATCAGCGTTCAACACCATAGTCCCCTCCAAGCTCATCATCAAGCTCGGAACAATGGGACTGAACATCTCCCTCTGCAACTGGATCTTGGACGTTCTGACGGGCCAGCCCCAGGTGATGAGGGTAGGCAACAACTCCTCCGCAATGCTGACCCTCAACATGGGGGCCCCTCAGGTGTGTGTGCTTAGTCCCCTCCTATACTCCCTGTTCAACCACAACTGCATGGCCATGCACGACTCCGACACCATCATCAAGTTTGCTGATGACATAACGGTGGTAGGCCTGATCACCGTTGGTGATGACACGGTCTACTGGGAGGAGGTCAGAGACCTGGCAGTGTGGTGCCAGGTCAACAGCTTCTCCCTCAACGTCAGTCAGATTTAGGAACTGATCTGATCTGACTACAGGAAATAGGGGGGAGAGCACACCCCCATCCACATCGAGGGGGCTGTAGTGGAGCGGGTTGAGAGCTTCAAGTTCCTTGCGTCCACATCACTGAGGACTTAACCTAATGTAGCAGAAGTAAAATAAATGCCTGACACTAGATCCCCCCCTACATACTGGTCTTGACGAGGGAAAAAAACTGGAGGAGTTAAGAGTGGTGTCACCTTGTTCATGTCCAAAAGCAAAAGTCACATCACAGGCTCTCTTTCCATTTCCCCTGAAAACCGGAACATTCGGTTGTTGGGGACTCGGCATAGGCTACTAAGGACTTAACGTGGTCCACACACACCCGCACAGTCGTAAAGAGGACACGACAGCACCTCTTCCACCTCAGGAGGCTGAAAAGATTTGGCATTTGCCTTCCGATCCTCAAAAAGTTATATAGCTGCACCATTGGGAGCATCTTGACGAGCTGCATCACCGCTTGGCAACTGCACCGCCCTTGACGGCAAAGCGCTGCCATCCAAGACCTCTATATCAGGCGGTATCAGAGGAATGCCTGAAAAACTGCCAAGAACTTCAGCGATCCAAGCCATAGACTGTTCACTCTGCTACTGTCCGGCAAACGGTACCGGAGCATCGGCTCTTGAACAAACAGGCTCTGAGACAGCTTCTACCCCCAAGCCATAATGCTTACCCGGACGATCTGCATTGACCCTTCCTTGCACTGACTCTATGCACATTTACATTTACTAACACTTCATACAAACCCACACACACACATACACTACATAAGCACACACACACACAGACGCACGCGCCACACACACACACACTTTCACCCTCATCATTTGAAGCTGCTTCTCTGTTCTTTATTTTACTCCTATTATTATCTATCCTGGCCTCCCGAGTGGTGCAGCGGTCTAAGGCACTGCATCGCAGTGCTAGAGGCATCACAACAGACCCGGGTTTGATCCCGGGCTGTGTCGTAGCCGGCCGCGACCGGGAGACCCTTGAGGTGGTGGACAATTGGACTAGCGTTGTTAGGGGAGGGTATGGCTGACTGGGATGTCCTTGTCCCATCGTGCTCTAGCGACTCCTTGTGGCGGGCTGGACGCATGCATGCTGACTTAGGTCGCCAGCTGTACAGTGTTTCCTCTGACACATTGGTTGCGGCTGGCTTCCAGGTTAAGCTCCCTAACTACCAATTGGGGGAGAAACTTTACCCCTGCCTTTATGTATACATCTACCTTAAATACCATGTACCCCTGCACAGTGATTAATTCTTGCTTAATTCTTGTGTATTTTATTCCTCTTGTGTTACTACTTTAGAGCTCATAAGTGAGTATTTCACAGTAAAGTCTACACCTGTTGTGACAAATAACATGTGATTTGATTTTGAACTTCACAACTGGTAATTACCAGCTTCCCACTTGGTTATGAACACAGTATAAACCATACAATTAGGAATTAGAATGGATATGAACCTTCTTATGGTGGTCCAAAGGTCAGCCATGTTGGTCAGGGAGTTGGTCAACCATGGTTTTTATTTATTTATTTTTATTTCACCTTTATTTGACCAGGTAGGCCAGTTGAGAACAAGTTCTCATTTACAACTGCGAGCTGGCCAAGATAAAGCAAAGCAGTGCGTCAAAAACAACAACACAGAGTTACACATGGGATAAACAAATGTACAGTCAATAACACAATAGAAAACTCTATGTACAGTGTGTGCAAATGTAGTAAGGTTAGGGATGTAAGGCAATAAATAGGCCATAGTGGAGAAATAATTACGATTTAGCATTAACGCTGGAGTGATAGAATTGCAGATGATGACGTGCAAGTAGAGATACTGGGGTGCAAAAGAGCTAAAAAATAAATAACAGTATGGGGATGAGGTAGTTGGGTGTGCTATTTACAGATGGGCTGTGTACAAGTACAGTGATGGGAAAGCTGCTCTGACAGCTAACGCTTAAAGTTAGTGGGGGAGATATGTCTCCAGCTTCAGTAATTTCTGCAATTCGTTCCAGTCATTGGCAGCAGAGAACTGGAAGGAAAGGCGGCCAAAGGAGGTGTTGGCTTTGGGGATGACCAGTGAAATATACCTGCTGGAGCGCGTGCTATGGGTGGGTGTTGCTATGGCGACCAGTGAGCTGAGATAAGGCGAAGCTTTACCTAGCAAAGACTTGTAGATGACCTGGAGATAGTGGGTTTGGCGACGAATATGTACCGAGGACCAGCCAATGAGAGCATACAGGTCGCAGTGGTGGGTAGTATATGTGGCTTTTGTATCAAAACGGATGGCACTGTGATAGACTGCATCCAATTTGCTGAGAAGAGTGTTGGAGGCTATTTTGTAAATTGCGTCGCTGAAGTCAAGGATCGGTAGGATAATCAGTTTTATGAGGGTACGTTTGGCAGCATAAGTGAAGGATGCTTTGTTGCGAAATAGGAAGCCAATTCTAGATTTAACTTTGAATTGGATATGCTTAAAGTGAGTCTGTGTCACGACTTCCATGGAAGTCGGCTCCTCTCCTTGTTCGGGCGGCGTTCGGCGGTCAACGTCACCGGCTTTCTAGCCATCGCCGCTCCATTTTTCATGTATCCATTTGTTTTGTCTTGTTCCCTGCACACCTGGTTTTCATTCCCCAATCAATCTACATGTATTTATTCCTCTGTTCCCCATCATGTCTTTGTGTAAGATTGTTTGTGTTACATGTTTTTTGTTGACGCGCCAGACTGGTTTGTTTTTTCCGTGGTATTTCACGAAGATGTTTATTGTTAAACATAATTCTTGTGACTGTTTTGCGCGTTTTGCACTTTTGCCTCAATAAAGTGTGTGCCTGTTCACAAATCTTTGCTCTCCTGCACCTGACTTCGCTACCAGTACGCACACACCTGACAGTCTGGAAGGAGAGTTTACAGTCTAACCAGACACCTAGGTATTTATAGTTGTCCATATGGCTCAGTTGGTAGAGCATGGTGTTTGCAACGCCAGGGTTGTGGGTTCGATTCCCACAGGGGGCCAGTGTGGAAAACAAAAACAAAAAAAATGTATGAATTGAAATGTATGCATTCACTACTGTAAGTCGCTCTGGATAAGAGCGTCTGCTAAATGACTAAAATGTCAAATGTATATATTCTAAGTCAGAACTGTCCAGAGTAGTGATGCTAGTCGGGCAGGTGAGTGCGGGAAGCAATCGGTTGAAGAGCATGCATTTCACTTTAAGAGCAGTTGGAGTGGAAGGAGGGATGTATGGCGTTGAAGCTCGTTTGGAGGTTTGTTAACACAGTGTCCAGAGAAGAGCCAGATGTATACAGTATGGCGTCGTCTGCGTAGAGGTGGATCAAAGAATCACCCGCAGCAAGAGCGACATCATTGATATATACAGAGAAAAGATTCGGCCCAAGAATTGAACCCTGTGGTACCCCCATAGAGACTGCCAGGGGTCCGGACAACAGCCCCTCTGATTTGACACAATGAACTCTATCTGAGAAGTAATTAGTTGTTAGAATAATTTGTATGTGTTAGGGAAATGACTTAACTGTTCCACTCTGAAATTATAGAATAGGGTGATATGTTTGAGAATCATGGCAAGATAAAATCAGGATATGGGGAGATCGGTTAGGATTGTAAAACTTTGAGGTTATATTCTTTAGTAGGGATGTAAACAGAGTGAAGTTGTAGAGTAGGTAATGGAAAAACATTGGAGGGTTTCAAACCAAGAGGGTCATAAAGGGGGAGGGGAGGTGAAAGCCTTGAAGAATGTGGCAACTTTTATGGTTCTTTGTGGTGAGTGGAGAAGTACTGGTTGTTTGAGAAGGGAGTGGTCTAAAGATAGGAATATATGTGTGTATTATAAAAGGACTGAGTCCTAATTTTTGTCTTTAGAACGTTCTCTGAATAAACTGTACAGAAAGCTGAGTCCTTGCCTAAATATTCTTAACCCAGTGTCTTACAAACCTTGGGGATTAGTCAAAGCTTATTGAATTACCATTGGGATTCAAAATTCCCGTAACATTAGTGAACCAGGAGAGGCAGTCATTAGAGAAACCAAGGCTGTTGAGTCTGCCGATAAGAATACGGTGATTGACAGAGTCGAAAGCCTTGACCAGGTCGATGAAGATGGCTGCACAGTACTGTCTTTTATCGATGACGGTTATGATAACAGTTTGGGTCTAGAGTGTCTCCCCCTTTGAAGAGGGGGATGAGCGCGGCAGCTTTTGAATCTTTAGGGATCTCAGACGATACAAAAGAGAGGTTGAACAGGTTAGTAATAGGGGTTGCAACAATTTGGGTGAAGGAGAAGCGGGGGAGGGGGGGGCAGGGGGCTTGGGCAAGTTGCTGAGGGGGGTGCAGAGCTGTTGGCCGGGGTAGGGGTAGCTAGGTGGAAAGCATGGCCAGCCATAGTAAAATGCTCATTGAAATTCTCTATTATCGTAGATTTATCGGTGGTGACAGTGTCTTCTAGCCTCAGTGCAGTGGGCAGCTGGGAGGAGGTGCTCTTATTCTCCATGGACTTTACGGTGTCCCAAAACCTTTTGGAATTAGTGCTACAGGAATCAAATTTCTGTTTGAAAAAGCTAGCCTTGGCTTTCCTAACTGACTGTGTATATTGGTTCCTGACTTCCATGAAAAGTTGCATATCGCGGGGGCTACACACCACAAGAAAACTAAATCTGAGACATTAATGGTCTGTTTACATATATTTTAGAGGCTATTTGTACAGAAAATGTGTAGAAAGCCTGTATAAACTGTATTCATAATTATATTACTATATTTTAGTTTGGCTATAATTCTATTACACAATTTCTGATACATCACATGCCTTACTTTTATTTCGCTGCACAAGTAAAAGCAGGAAATGCATTTGTAGCTCCCTCCAGTAACCACGAGCACAACCGTTCCTTGATTTTAACTGGCGGCTTTATTCTGTAGTTTTACTCAGAATTATCACCTTCCGTGAGAACTATAAAGTAAATGAAAATACAGTTAAGTACACTCTTACAGCCTTCTTGTCTTACGAGTGACTTATTAGCTTGGTATAACTCTGAAGTGCTTCCATACATAAACAGTTTAGCCGGAGCTATAACAGTATCAGATTAAACACATGAATAAAGGAAAAATACCTCATTGGCTGCTTATTACAGAAGGGAGGAAATCAAAACTTCACACATTAAAATATTCCTGGCATGAATTCACGCTTATCCCTTAATTATTATAACGTTATCATCCTAACATACACACTTCAACCTTTGCGAACTACACCCAAAGACATGAAAACTTAGCTAACAGAGCGCGGGATTGCCTTCACTCCAAAGGTGTGTTGCTATGATAATGATCCCCGTTACAACAGTTATTAGCCACGTAGCTCCGCTTGTCTTATGATTTCCCCCCGCATAGCGACCACGTAAACAATTCAAACAAAAAACAACGACATAGACTTACAGATTAATTGTCAGTTACAGCATTACCTACAGTGATGCCAACTTAGCAATTTGTTGCTAGATTTAGCAATTTTTCAGACTACCATGGCAACTTATTTTTCAAACAGCACCTAGCTACAAATTTAGCTACTTTAAAAAATGTATTTTGAACTTTTTGCAACTTTTGGAAAGTGACTCAAACGCTAAAATGCACGCATTTCCCCTCTAAATGACACAAAAATTATTTTCTTTGTCACACACTCAGTCACAACACACGTGCCTGGCTGCAAAAGCGCATTGTGAGTTACGTCATCAGCAGGCGCTCAGCTCGTGCACAGGCAGCAGAAGGCCTGCAGCAATTTCAGAAAATTGCAAATCATTGTTGGCTAACTCCAGCAGCAGTAATATGCATTCGACGAGACAAACCCAATGAATATAGTTGGTCACGAATGATTATATCTTGAACAGAACTTACAACATCAATCAACATGTCTCAATAAAAATTGAGTGGGAGTCTGTACCTGAATTTAAAGGGTGGCTGAAGCCAGTAATTGGGGATGATTGACGGGCATACTGTGCGTACTGCAAATCAGACATGCTTGCAAAAATGTATGACATCAAAAAACATTGTGCTACAGCAAAGCATATAAATAAATCAAAACCGTACAACCCCGCAATGCAGTCTACATTACCACAGTTGGTTAAGAAAGTGGATAACTGCAAAAGTGCAGAAGCTATTATGGCAATGGCCATTGCGAAGCATTGTTCACTGCTAGCATGCGACCATTTAGGTATGGCTTGCAAAGCTGCCTTTTCAGATTCTGTGGAAGCAACAAACTTCCAAGTGCACAGAAATGATTAGGGGAGTACTGGCTCCTTATTTTCTCAGAAGGGCAACATCAGATGTGGGGGATGAGAAGTTCAGTCTCCTTTTGGATGAGTCCACTGATGTCAGTGTCTCGAAATACCTGGGTGTGGTGATTCGGTATTTCAGTGCTAAAAGAAGAACCGTTGTGTACACATTTCTCGGGCTGGTTGAATTGGAGGGGGCGATGCCAGATCAATAGCAAAGGTGGTAGTTGAGTTTCTTGAGAAGTGTAACTTTAAAAAAGAGAATCTTCAGGGTATTGGCACTGATAATGCGTCTGTGATGACTGAGGTGCACAACAGGGTGCACAAGATTTTAAAGGAAGAATGCGTATTGCCCAATTTGGTACTCATCCCCTGTGTGTGCCATTCTTTACAATTGGCTGACAGTGCAGCATCCAAAGAAACCATCCTTAGGAGTGTTGAGTACTTAATCAGGGAAACCTACAACTGATTTTTGATTTCCCCAAAACGGTGTGAGGCATACAAAGCAGTATATGCCACCATTAACTGTGGCCAGAAACCCCTGCAGATCACCAAAGTGTGTGCCACACATTGGCTATCGACTGAGCCTGCGGTAACTCGTATATTGAGCCAGTGGGAAGAACTGAAACTCCACTTTGTGTTGACCAAGGCCAGTGAGCATTGCTACATGGTGGATGTGCTCTACGCCATGTACAGTGGGGGAAAAAAGTATTTGATCCCCTGCTGATTTCGTACGTTTGCCCACTGACAAAGAAAGGATCAGTCTATAATTTTAATGGTAGGTTTATTTGAACAGTGAGAGACAGAATAACAACAAAAATATCCAGAAAAATGCATGTCAGAAATGTTATAAATTGATTTGCATTTTAATGAGGGAAATAAGTATTTGACCCCCTCTCAATCAGAAAGATTTCTGGCTCTCAGGTGCCTTTTATACAGGTAACGAGCTGAGATTAGGAGCACACTCTTAAAGGGAGTGCTCCTAACCATAGCTTGTTACCTGTAAAAAAGACACCTGTCCACAGAAGCAATCAATCAATCAGATTCCAAACTCTCCACCATGGCCAAGACCAAAGAGCTCTCCAAGGATGTCAGGGACAAGATTGTAGACCTACACAAGGCTGGAATGGGCTACAAGACCATCGCCAAGCAGCTTGGTGAGAAGGTGACAACATTTGGTGCGATTATTCGCAAATGGAAGAAACACAAAAGAACTGTCAATATCCCTCGGCCTGGGGCTCCATGCAAGATCTCACCTCGTGGAGTTGCAATGATCATGAGAACGGTGAGGAATCAGCCCAGAACTACACGGAAGGATCTTGTCAATGATCTCAAGGCAGCTGGGACCATAGTCACCAAGAAAACAATTGGTAACACACTATGCCATGAAGGACTGAAATCCTGCAGTGCCCGCAAGCTCCCCCTGCTCAAGAATACATATACATGCCCGTCTGAAGTTTGCCAATGAACATCTGAATGACTCAGAGGACAACTGGTGAAAGTGTTGTGGTCAGATGAGACCAAAATGGAGCTCTTTGACATCAACTCAACTCGCCGTGTTTGGAGGTGGAGGAATGCTGCCTATGACCCCAAGTACACCATCCCCACCGTCAAACATGGAGGTGGAAACATTATGCTTTGGGGGTGTTTTTCTGCTAAGGGGACAGGACAACTTCACCGCATCAAAGGGATGATGGACGGGGCCACGTACCGTCAAATTTTGGGTGAGAACCTCCTTCCCTCAGCCAGGGCATTGAAAATGGGTCGTGGATGGGTATTCCAGCATGACAATGTCCCAAAACACACGGCCAAGGCAACAAAGGAGTGGCTCAAGAAGAAGCACATTAAAGTCCTGGAGTGGCCTAGCCAGTCTCCAGACCTTAATCCCATAGAAAATCTATGTAGGGAGCTGAAGGTTCGAGTTGCCAAACGTCAGCCTCGAAACGTTAATGACTTGGAGAAGATCTGCAAAGAGGAGTGGGACAAAATCATTCCTGAGATGTGTGCAAACCTGGTGGCCAACTACAAGAAACGTCTGACCTCTGTGATTGCCAACAAGGGTTTTGCCACCAAGTACTAAGTCATGTTTTGCAGAGGGGTCAAATACTTATTTCCCTCATTAAAATGCAAATCATTTTATAACATTTTTGACATGCGTTTTTCTGGATTTTTTTGTTGTTGTTCTGTCTCTCACTGTTCAAATAAACCTACTATTAAACTTATAGACTGATCATTTCTTTGTAAGTGGGCAAATGTACAAAATCGGCAAGGGATCAAATACTTTTTCCCCCCCACTGTACATGGAGAAGACCAACTATGTCTACCTGACATTCTTGTAATTAATCCTTTCCAACGTACTAGTTGCAGTGAAGTCATTTGAGGGAGAGCAAACAGATCCTGTCAAGCTTTTAGACAATCTGGTACACCTCTTAACATCAATTTGCAGCAGAGTAGTCAACCCTATGGCAAAAATTGATGTCCTGAAGGATGCAATTGATGGACATCTCAGTCCATCACCATTCCTTGGGTACCTTTGAGAGCATGGTGTACCAACTCAGTCTTGTGCCAGAGGACAAAAAGGAAATTCGGAGACGGTGCATCAACTACATTGTTGCTTTAAGCAAGGAGCTGCAAGCAAGGCTCCCAGACAACCTGGAAGCCTTGCGAAACATGGCCTTGTTCAGTGTTAAGGAAACGCTAAAGCACAATAAAGGCACCACTGAATTTATTAAAGTAGCTGGGGTACCAGCCCCAAACAATGGAGAAACATCAATCTGTTTAGGTGGGACTCAACTGAAAATACAGTTAAGTTTTGAAGTGAAGTGAATGACTGCACGGACTCTTCCGGGTCAAATCCATTTGAAGAACTGTGCAAAGCTACACTCGCTGCCCTCTCCTTGCCACACTCAAATGCAGAGGTTGAACGGCTGTTCAGCCAAATGAGTGTGGTCAAGTCAAAGTTAAGAAATAGAATGTCACTGCACACTCTCAACTCCATACTCCTGGTGAGGCATGGACTGAAGATGGCTGGTGATACCCGTTACCAGCATAAACTATCAAGTGAAGTTCTGCAGCAGTTTGGCACCACAGCAGCATACAGCTTTAAGGCCACTCCATCCTCTTCTGCTGGTTCCAGCTCCGTGACAATGCAGTTGGACAGTGAAGATGAAGTAGATTTCCTTGCCAATCTATGATTCATCATATTTACAGTACATATGCAAGGAGTTAACTTTCTGGAACTGGCGGAGACACACAGCTGATGGTGGCAGTGTACACTGCAGTGTGAGCGAGAACAGTGGCAATATCTGGAGGAAACCAGTAAGCAGCTATCCAGCCAAGCAGCACAACAACCTTGAAAGAGCTGGAGAGAGATGCCAAGCGCACACATCATTATTTGAGTTAAGTTGCTTGTTCAATAAGATAGCATATATACCTTGCTATTAGTTTGTACCTATAATTGTTGATCAGTTAGGTAGCATGTTAACTACCAATACACTGCTTAAAACTATAACTGTTCAGAATGTGTAGGTTTACTAGTTAAAAATAAAATAAATAAAGTGTAATTGTTCAATAATGTGTAATGTGTAATTGTTCAATAATTCAATGTGTTGTGTTTATAAATAAAAATATCTGATCATATAAAATGTGTTGTGTTTATATTACTTTTACAAATAAAAATATGTGATGATAAACATACAAATCTAAACTAACAAATGTCAAATCATATTTTTCGCCGAGATGGCCTGTCAGTTTGAGTAACGTCATTGTGTACTCTACGTAATGACGCAGTTTTACATTTTTACGTCATCACGCAATGACATCACAACGTCATTTAGCAACTTTTAGCAACAAATCGACCTGCCGCTAGCAACTTCCCCTGAAAATGAGTTGGCAGCACTGATTACCTATGCCTCTACTGCCATTCATTCCAATTAGACTGGTTTTGGATTTCTCCCTGACCAAGATAGCTGCCATTTTCGCACCATTCTGGAACTTTGAGGGATCATGACATATCCCCTCTAGTAATTTAATAGGATCTCTATGGCATAAACCCAGCTGATTCTCACGGAAAAACAGGGTCCAATCACAGAGTTTCCAAACCCAGAGGCGCAACATTGTAAGACATCCGGGAATGCTCAAGAAACAGACCAAACAGACCAGGTTGGGACTTGAGAAGTCGATGAGAGACGTGAAACATTATTCCTTAGTTGTTAATTTTCTCAAATCTAAAGGCACAACCTAGATTCGAGCCAATGTCTGCAGTAGTTGAACATGTTATTACTCCAACCTCGTGAAAGTGACAAACTGACTCAAAACTCAAAAACTATTTTATATCGAAGGAGTGCCTTTGTGTTGACGGCCTGCACATGCGCAGTTTGGCGCGAGGCGTCCGTTAGACACAGTTACTTGACTTATTGGAAGCATAAGTATTTACAACAATGAATTGAACGTGTAGACCCGATTAAGTGTTTCTGTGCATGAGTTTATCTAGCTTACGTCACCATGACATCGTCTACTACAAGAGTGATCGGGTATTTCTATTGGAGAAGCAGTTTCTGCCAAGCTTCATACTGCACTGTCTTTGGTCCAATGTTCCATCCATTCACCGTTCGTTTCTTTCCTGAATGTGCGTCTCAGTTGTAATATTTTGATCATTGGGCTGTCAGTGATTGGTCGTATATTGAAAATTGGGCGGTTCTCTAGTTAATCCAAGGCGTGGCATAAACAACGCGGGAACTGGTGGGTTCTGTTACTTTTGTTTCGAGTCGAGTGTTACAACCCGCTCAACTGATTCCTTTTATTTATTGTGTGATAATCCTGATGGGCTCCCGCTCCAAGTTGTTCCTGGCGAAACACGTTGGAGGCAACGTTACAAAGTTGCAGATTTATTCACAAAAGTTTAGTTAGTTCGCATGCTAACATTAGCTTGAATTTGAGGCAGCTACTGCTGTTAGTTAACGTTAGCTAGCTAACGTTTTTCTTTGTTTTCAAAAATACAGCGGTTTGTATTAGATGATAGCTCTCTAGCTAGCTAACCAAAACAGAACTTGTGTGACATGGAATCATTTCAGAAAGTAGAAAAGATTGGAGAAGGGACGTACGGAGTGGTGTACAAGGCAAAGAACAAAGTCACTGGAGAGACCGTTGCCCTCAAGAAAATCAGGCTAGACACGTAAGTGGTGTTTGACTGACAGCTAGGTTAGCTGGCTATCGTTAGCCAGCTAATTGTCACCTTGGCAAGTAGCTGGCTCCCCCGTCGCTACCTAGTTGGCTATGTCGCTACCTAGTTACTTGACCTGAATTGATAACCAGTGAGTCTTGAAAGTAGCCCATGTTATGCTAGCTTATAGCTAACTACCTGGATAGCTTAGTTAGCTTTTAAAGCTTTGTACGACAAACAAGTCACTGTCTTAGCAGTAGCTGTTATCATATGGCATTGGTCATATGGACTGTAACGATCTCATAAGTCGATCCAGCTATTTAGAAGTAGAAATCACATCCAGATACAAAGAAAAAAAAGGTATTATTAACTGCACTATGTTATACACATTACACAATGTATGGGCCGCATGCGATGTTCAAATTAATTTGGCTGACTTGTGAGGAATGGGATAATAGTGTGATATTATGCCTTCTTAGGGAAACAGAGGGAGTACCAAGCACTGCCATCCGAGAGATATCACTCCTCAAAGAGCTCAGCCACCCAAATATTGTTGAGTATGTACCAGTGAGTTACTTATGTTAAACACCAGCTTTCTCTGTTAAATTGTGCTTAAATTGACATCTCTATGTACTTTCACACTGACAGGCTCCGTGATGTCATCCACACAGAGAACAAACTGTACCTGGTTTTTGAGTTCCTACATCAGGACCTCAAGAAGTTCATGGACTCCTCCTCTGTCTCTGGTATCGCTTTGCCACTTGTCAAGGTATTCAGACTGCACTGCACATGCAATTTGTTTAGACTGACCAAAAAAAACAATAGGCCTTTAAAGGAACAAGTGATGCATTTAGCAGACACTTTTATCCAAAGCAACTTAGTCACGCCTGCATAGCTTTTCCATGTGGGTGGCCCCAGGAATTGAATGCAAAACCCTGACATTGCAAGTGCTATGCTCTAGTTGAGCCATACAGGACCACAGTGCCCCCACTGTGATTTGAGACATGTTTCAATCCCACTTGGGTCTTTGTCAGGTGGGCATATCATCTAACTACTTTGCATTGTTATCAAGGTGGAAAAACCCAGGTGAAAAGTACATGTATGGCAATTGTTTGAATATTTACCAACTAACACAATGTTTCTGTATGTGTAATGTTGTGGTTTTGTTTTTTACCAGGTTGTAGCATAACTCTGTTCTGGATTTTGTATGCCAGTGCTACATACATTTTGTCAGCAGAAATGATAACAATATGGTAACCTATCAGGTTGTGTGACTGTCTGTCTCCCTATGAATCTAATTATGGTGTGTGTGTGCTGTTTGTTTGCAGAGTTACCTGTTCCAGCTGCTACAGGGCCTGGCCTTCTGTCACTCCCACAGGGTTCTCCATCGGGACCTGAAGCCCCAGAACCTGCTCATCAATGCCCAGGGGGAGATCAAGCTTGCTGACTTCGGCCTGGCTAGGGCCTTCGGGGTGCCTGTCCGCACCTACACTCATGAGGTGAGGCATACACCACACTGTATTTTGCTGTGTGGTTTTTAGTTGGTCAATGGCTAGCAATATTAGTGTTTCACTTGTGTTATGATCCTGTGAGCATCTCATGATTTTTGAGCCAATGATAGGGAAACTAACATGTATTAACATTTCTCAGGTGGTAACTCTATGGTACCGAGCTCCAGAAATTCTCTTGGGCTGCAAATACTACTCTACAGCTGTTGACATCTGGAGTTTGGGGTGCATCTTTGCTGAAATGGTACATTTATTGTCTGGCTATAATATTTTACAGCTTTAACATTTTATAAAGCAAGGTCTAACTTCATCTCCAAACGTTCTAATTCGTTCTTCAGATCACTAGGAGGGCCTTGTTTCCAGGTGACTCCGAGATCGATCAGCTGTTCCGAATCTTCCGTACCCTGGGTACTCCGGATGAGGTGGCCTGGCCAGGGGTCACCTCCATGCCCGACTACAAGCCCTCCTTCCCAAAGTGGGCCCGGCAGGAGCTGTCCAAAGTGGTGCCCCCTCTGGATGATGACGGGAGAGAGCTTCTTGGGGTGAGAACTCTAACCACATTGACCACTTTAATGATGTTTTGGTATTGGGCTAGTACCAATAAGGTTAATAAAATGTAATTACTTAATTAGTGCTCAGAGCTTCACACTTTTCTGTCACTGGCCGATTAAACATTTAATAGATCGTACCTTATTATGACATTTTCTTATTCTTCCAGCAAATGCTGGCCTATGACCCAAACAAGAGGATATCTGCTAAAAATGCCCTCGTCCATCGGTTCTTCCGTGACGTCACCATGCCAATGCCACACCTACGACTGTGAGACATGCAGACTGACAGGGACAATACATAGCGCAGGGTCTTTCCATGAGACCTCTGAGCATAAGGACTGCCCCAGCTCTTATCCACACCTGAATAGTACAGTCCAGAAGATGGGAGAGATCACAGGGAAATATGGGTGCCATTCCAAAAATCATTCCAGCAGCTAAAACCAGCGTTTTATAAATTAGATGTCCTGTGAGTTTTTTTAAATTTTCTTCTACAGCTATGAGTGCTTGTTATGTAGTGGAGAATGGATTGGAAAACTCCACAATTGTTTCAGCGTTCAATTTGTATTGAATGGGTTGTGTTTAGATTTTATCAAACTTGTTATGGCAATTTTATAAATGTTTAATGATTATACATAAAGATAAACTTGTTCCAATTCTTCTATTGTCTTTTCAATTCATGTAATTTTGTATATTTACAGGTACTATATGTGGTTAACATTCACAATCCTGTGCCAACTTTTGGCTCTGCAATTGAGTTAGGTTAACATTGTGTGACAATATGAAACATATGGTCTGTTATTTTGAAGATTTTTCATCAAGGCTTGACATAGGAAGTTCTATAGTATAGCCACAAACAAACGGAGGGTTAGTTACAAGTAAATTGTCTTTGAACAATCGCAGTAGTGTTGATCCCATGTCTTGAGCTGAAATAAATACAAAAAATCCCAGAAATGTTCCATATGCACAAAAAGCTTATTTCTCAGATTTTTGTGCACAAATGTGTTTATCCCTGTTAGTCAGAATTTCTCCTTTGCCAAAGCCCCTTTGTGGGGAAAAACTAACTCTGAATGGCTGGCTCCCCACTCCCCATGGCTGCAGCCCTGCCCAGCACAGGAGGTTGGTGGCACCTTAATTGGGGAGAATGGGCTTGTGGTAATGACTGGAGCGCAGTCAGTGGAATGGTATCAATTACATCAAACGCGTGGTTTCCAGGTGTTTGATGCCATTCCATTAGCTCCCGTCCGGCCATTATGAGCCGTTTTCCTCTCGGCAGCCCCCAGCCAAGTGAAGTCCATAGATTAGGGCCTAACGAATTTATTTCAATTGACTAATTTCCTTGTATGAACTAACTCAGTAAAATCTTTGAAATTGTTTTATGTTGAGTTTATATTTTGTAGTATATGAATCACCTAGTTGCTGAGGGAATTACATTTTGATTTGTTAAAATCTAGTAAAGTATCGGCAGATGGCAGCACACCTGAACTTTTTCAGCATTTATACCGTTTCACACGAGAGTAGACATGCTGCGTACAGCCAATCATCGGTCGTTTTATTACGCATTTCCGCTCTTACCCGATACAAACAAGATGGCCGACGTTGTTGAAATCCATAAATTGAAGGTAAGAAAACAAAAAACGGAATACAATTCAATGTATACGGAATTATTCATAATCTAACTTTATGTAAAATTGACAAGTGATTGAAAATATGCTTATTTTACGGTTTACAACACTAGCTAATGTTGTTGTGTGGTAGTAATGCAGTGTGATATGCATGCAAATGGAAGCTAGCTAAAAGTTATCGGCTGATGCGCTAACTAGTTTCAGTAGTTAACGAGATATCTTTTGTCAAAATTTACTTTTCGTAGAAGGTTTAGGAGAATTTACGGAACAGGCTATGAGAATTAGATTAAGGTTAGCTAGCTAAAGGGCCTAAAAACAACTTTTTTTAAGTAAAAAAACTGTATCCCATCTAGACATAAGCACATATTAACGTTAGTAGGCTTACGTTACTGTAAAACACAGAACGTCGTCAGTTTAACAGCTATCTGTACGAATTAATTTAGCTAGCAAATTAATACTTTCGCTAGCTAACGTTAGTGTGCAATGTTTGCTCTATAGCCAGCTAGCTTACTTTTATTGAGCTCGTTATTATTGGTTGGATAGCTAGCAGTTATTGACTGCGCCTGTAACACCGTATAAGGCAAGTTATTGTACATTTCACTATCTGTACTGTAGGCCTAGCTTGGTCTGTTGTCAAATTGCTGCATTGAGTTGTGTGCCAATGTAACACAACTCTCTTCGCCCCAACCCGGGCTCGAACCAGGGACCCTTGCACACATCAACAACTGACACCCCACGAAGCATCGTTACCCATCGCGCCACAAAAGCCGCGGCCCTTACAACGCAAGGGGAAACCCTACTTCAAGTCTCAGAGCGAGTGACGTCACCGATTGAAACGCTATTAGCGCGCACCACCGCTAACTAACTAGCCATTTCACATCGGTTACACCAAAACAATTTACTCATGTGGTAGCCATGTGCCTTATTATAGCACTGATTTGGTTCGTTGGTTGTAGTTTACCTTTAAAAAAATATATACATTTAATCAATGTTAATTTGCTACTGTATTATATGCATACCCTCTCCACTAACAAAGTGTTATACATTTGTTGACCCTAACTTCACCTTCAGTTGGCTGAGCTCAAGCAGGAGTGTGCTGTGAGGGGATTGGAGGTGAAAGGAAACAAAGGTGACCTTATTGGACGGTTGCAGGCATACCTTGAGGAGCATGGTATGGTGAACTTTACTTTCTTGCATTAACACTCACTCATTTCTTAATAGTGCTGAGTGTACAATTTAAATGTGTATGTTTTTTTTGCCTTGTGCGAATGCATAATGTTTCCCAGCCCTGTGAATGTTGACATGGAGGGTTCACTTCAGTTCCATCTATTACACTATTAGCAGCATGCATTGTCATGTTTAGGTGTCTGTCTCTGGTTTCTTGTTTTTGCTTAATAACAAATGTTCCCTCAGATCTACTTATTCTCTTGTTTTGTTTCTGAACTCACCTTAATGAAAAAAACGACTGCAATATAAGCCTTACTCTTTTTTTGGATGGTATCATGAATTGTCTTGATTTTTTACAATAACTGAATCTTAGTTTGATAGATGTGCATTTGAAAAATATTCAGACCCCTTGACTTTCCACATGTTGTTAAATTGCAGCCTTATTCTAAAATGGATGAAATAGTTTTTTCCTCAATATACACACAATACCCTATAATGACAAGGCAAAAACAGGTTTAGAATTTAACAAATGTATTACAAATAAAAAACAGAAATGACATTTTAAATAAGTATTTAAATCTTTAGTCAGTACTTTGTTGAAGCACCTTTGGCAGCGATTACAGCCTTGGGTTTTCTTGGGTATGACGCAAGCTTGGCACACCAGTATTTGGGGAGTTTCTCCCATTCTTCTCTGCAGATCCTCTCAAGCTCTGTCAGGTTGGATGGGGAGTGTTGCAGCACAGATATTTGGAGCTATCTCCAGAGATGTTCCATCAAGCTCTGGTTCAGCCACTCAAGGACATTCAGAGACTTGTTCCGAAGCCACTCCTGTGTTGTCTTGGCTGTGTGCTTAGAGTTGTTGTCCCGTTGGAAGGTGAACCTTCGCCTCAGTCTGAGGTCCTGAGCAGGTTATCAAGGATCTCTCTGTACTTTGCTCTGTTAATCCTTTCACCTCAATCTTCACTAGTCTCCCAGTCCCTGCTGCTGAAAAACATCCCCACAGCATAATGCTGCCACCACCATGCTTCACCGTAGGGATGGTGCCAGGTTTCCTCCAGACGTGACACTTGGCATTCAGGCCAAAGAGTTCAATCTTGGTTTCATCAGACCAGAGAATCTTGTTTCTCATGGTCTGAGAGTCCTTTAGGTGCCTTTTGGCAAACCCCAAGCGTGCTGTCATGTGCCTTTTACTGAGAAGTGGCTTCCGTCTGGCCACTCTACCATAAATGCCTGTTTGGTGGAGTGCTGCAGAGATGGTTGTCCTCGTGGAAGATTCTCCCATCTCCACAGAGGAACTCTGTTAGAGTGATCAGCGGTTTCTGAGTCACCTCCCTGACTTAGGCCCTTCTCCCCTGATTGCTCAATTTGGCCGGGCGGACAATTCCTTCAACCTCATGGCTTGGTTTTTGCTCTGACGTACACTGTCAACTCTGGGACCTTATCTAGAAAGGTGTGTGCCGTTCCAAATCACGCCCAATCAATTGAATTTACCACAGGTGGACTCCAATCAAGTTGTAGAAACGTCTCAAGGATGATCAATGGAAACAGGATGTATCCGAGCTCAATTTCGTGTTTCATAGCAAAGGGTCTGAATACTAATGTAAATAAGTTATTTATGTTTTAGTTTTTTTATACGTTTCAAAAATAGTTTTTGCTTTGTCATTATGGGGTATTGTCTAGATTGATGAATGTTTTGTTTAATCAATGTTTGAATAAGGCTGTGACAATGTGGAAAAATTCAAGTGGTTTAAATACTTTCTGAATGCACTGTATGTAGCATTATTCACTCTGACAGGTGAAGTATGCATTCTCTAATGTAATATGCTCAGATAAACATGATTGTTTTTATAGCCAGCTTGTTGGCTTGACAATGTGAGGAAAATATATATTTAGCATGCTATGTTCCAGAAGATGAGGTGAATGAAGAGGAGGTCTTGGGAGAGTTAGAGGTAGGAATACTTTACTATTACAATATTTCTGAATATTTTTAAATTTGTGGAGGATTTGTGGAGATTACGTGTGTATTTACAGGACGATCCTAAAGAGGAGGAAATCAATGAAAGACCTGCAGAAGAGGCAGCAGAAGAGGCAGCTGTACCTGAAAAGTCAGTACTCTATTTCACTCACACCTACCTACCTATAGAATATTTTATGTCCTAATGGTTATTATGTGATTGAAGTAGGCCTAATCACTGTTATCATGATTCTGATGGTAAATTCAGCAGTTTTTCAACATTACATCATATTTTCTTAATTCAGTGTTAAGATGAAGCTTGATGTCAGCATGTTATTTTTGTTGTCTATGATTGCAATTCCTGATCAATTTCTGTTGTCATATGTACAACACGTCTTTGGGGGACTATTACAATAGACAGGTTTCCAGTGATCCATGTTTGTTTGACAAAAGCATTGTTGCAAAAATTATTGGAAACAGCAGATATAGAAGACATATTCTAAAGAGCATACATTTTTATCAGTTCTACAGGGGTTGATTTTTCTTTTGTTCAACTTTATTGCGACAAATGAAGATGTAACTTTTTCGAATAAATAATCATTGCCGACTAATTTTGAAGGTACGTGGGGCACGTGATGTCATCATGTATTTAAAGCTCCACTCCACATTTAATTCTAAATGGCTACAGCTTGCAAAATAAAATAAATCCACTATAAAAATGTTTCTTTGCAGGACGAGGTTTGTCCAGACTTTCACGAATGCCTGAATTTCTTTAACTTGCTTTTCTGGTTGGCCGACAAGTTTCACCATCCAATTATTTCCGATATAGCCTACAGGAGATACATTTTCACCATGGCACGGACTGTGGCGATACGTTGGCACCGATGATGTACACTATATATAAAAGTATACTATATATAAAAGTATGTGGATACCCCTTCAAATTAGTGGATTTGGCTATTTCAGCCACACCCGTTGCTGACCGGTGTATAAAATCGAGCACACAGCCATGCAATCTCCATAGACAAACATTGGCAGTTGAATGGCCTTACTGAAGAGCTCAGTGACTTTCAAAGTGGCACCGTCATAGGATGCCATCTTTCCAGTAAGTCAGTTTGTCAAATACCTTCCCTGCCAGAACTTCCCCGGTCAACTGTAAGTGCTGTTATTGTGAAGTGGAAACGTCTAGGAGCAACAATGGCTCAGCCGCGAAGTGGTAGGCCACACAAGCTCACAGAATGGGACCGCCAATTGCTGAAGCACGAAGAGTAGTTTGTCCTCGGTTGCAACACTCACTAACGAGTTCCAAACCACCTCTGGAAGCAACGTCAAGCAGAAGAACTGTTCGTCGGGAGCTTCATGAAATGGGTTTCCATGGCCAAGCAGCCACACAAGCCTAAGATCACAATGCCAAGTGTCAGCTGGAGGGATGTAAAGCTCGCCGCCATTGGACTCTGGAGCAGTGGAAATGCGTTCTCTGGAGTGATGAATCACACTTCACCATCTGGCAGTCCGACTGACGAATCTGGGTTTGGCGGATGCCAGGAAAACGCTACCTGCCCCAATGCATAGTGCCCACTGTAAAGTTTGGTGGAGGAGGAATAATGGTCTGGGGTTATTTCATGGTTTGGGCTAGGCCCCTTAGTTCTAGTGAAGGGAAATCTTAAAGCTACAGCATACAATGACATTCTAGATGATTCTGTGCTTCCAACTTTGTGGCAACAGTTTGGGGAAGGCCCTTTCCTGTTTCAGCACGACAATACCCCTGTGCAGAAAGCAAGGTCCATACAGAAATGGTTTGTCGATTGGTGTGGAAGAACTTGACTGGCTTGCACAGAGCCCTGACCTCAACCCCATCAAACACCTTTGGGATGAATTGGAATGCAGACTGCGAGCCAGGCCTAATCGCCCAACATCAGTGCCCGACCTCACTAATGCTTTTGTGGTTGAATGGAAGCAGGTCACTGTCGCAGTAGGAAAATGTTCCAACATCTAGTGGTAAGCCTTCCCAGAAGAGTGGAGGCTGTTATAGCAGCAAAGGGGGTGACCAACTCCATATTAATGCCCATGATTTTGCAATGAGATGTTTGACGAGCAGGTGTCCACATACTTTTGGTCATGTAGTGTAAATAAACCATTGATTGGCACATGAGAATTATTAGAATATGGCAAATATTAGTCAGTTATTACATTCTATCCACCCTGGCTTTCACAGGCTACCTGAGACATGAAACAGATAGGTGGGAGGGCATACAGGCTGTCGCCAATGTATTTATGCGTAATTACCCTAAATGAGTAATGGAAACAGTTCTGCCACTACATTTTTATTCAAACTTTTTTTGGGTGGTGGTGACGTCATTCTGTCCAGCTGTTTTTTTCCAGACAAGTTAGTTAAATGTTAACGCACCCTTGCAGGCAATTGTCACATTTATTTTCTACGCTAACTTTCGAATACTCGACAATCACTGGACAAGTTAATGCAAACATACTGTAGCTACTGGCTGTGGTCCCGTGTGGCTCAGTTGTTAGAGCATGGTGTTTGCAACGCCAGGGTTGTGGGTTCGATTCCTACAGGGGACCAGTACGAAGAAAAAAAAAAGTATGAAATGTATACATTCACTACTGTAAGTCGCTCTGGATAAGAGCGTCTGCTAAATGACTAAAATGTCTGTGCAGTGGTTTATTTTTGACCAGTAGAGGGCAGGCTAGGTTTACAGTTTTTCACTGGATACTGTATTCACTGCCCTAATGGTTTAATTCAACTAATTTTTGTTCTTGCTTTAGGGATGCTGAGAAGAAAGTTGTGAAAATCACTGCCCCAGCAGCTGCAGATGAGGTATGTAGTAACATGATGCACAGAATAACTGGTGTATCAATAGATTTAAAATCTTTGTTTCCCACCATGTTATTCTCATCAGCTCTAGTAATTCACACTCGGTATTGGACACCTTGACAGGATGATTGTGTACCTGCCCTATTGGCACTACATTGATGAAGTGTACTTGTATGAATCTTCAACTTGTATTTGTGTCCATCACAGAAGCTGCAAAAGAGGGCGGAGCGTTTCAACCTGCCTGCCACTGCTAATAGTAAGAAAGAGGCCCGCGCTGCCAGGTGAGCCACTGGACTGAATTCCACATTATAATGGATCATCTGTTGACTTTGGATAAACTAGTGTTGTACGTCTTGCATGTAGACATCAGCAATGTGGCACACTTTTGACCCTTCTCTTGACCTCCTCAAATTGATGAAATATAGTAGTTAACAATCAAGGTTTGGTCATTACACAGTGAACAATGTCAGGTAGTTACGTTAAAAGAATATCGAAGATATTATATGTGGCAATAATCTGCCCCATTGGCAAGTCATATTGGTCTGACTGTTGAAAGCATAGTAAAATGGATGTTGGAAAGATGTAGGTTGTGTGAGTGAATATGAACTGAATTGATCTGATGTTTGTCAGGTTCGGTTTACCAGTTCCAACGCCGGCTTCCATATTGGGTGAGTTGGATTTTTAGCCTTTCATAGGTCCTTCAGCATGACCAGTCCAAAGTGTGTAATTCATCAGATTTGTTTTCTTTGTCTATTAGGTGCACCAGTTGCGAATAGCAAACCAACTGTGAGTATCAAGGGGGGTTATATTCATTTTTTATTTTCCTACTGCAACAGTGACGGCACATAAAATGGCACCTCACATAATCCGCACATTTACAGTAGGCTGCTATAACATTGTCATTGAATAACAGGAGCATGGAATTAGAATACTAGAATGGACATGAACTTTCTTGTGATTGGTCAGCCATCTTGGTCAGGGAGTTGGTCAACTATGGTTTGCCCGTGCTGTGATAAGATATTGTGTTAAATAACATATAACAATTTATCTGCGCTGTATGTTTGTTAGCTATGGAACGCCGTTTGGTCTTTGTGTGTCAAAAAAGATACACGTCAAATAACACTTTGATGCGTCAAAAAAGCTTGTTGACCAATCAAGACCTGAATATGACTGCACGTCACTTAATAATTGCACGTACATACAATTTTTACGTAGTTATTACACAATCACTCGTATTTCATACATCACAGTGGTTCACCAATATGTATGCTTTGATGCTGGTAAAGTTGTCTTGCACCTGCTGCACGAGGCAGATACACATTTCTCCAAGCTCTGGGACAGTGCTGGTTAGAAAAAAAGCTAGCGAGCTGTTGGATGCAAACAATGTTCTCCCCCCAAAACATAGCAAAACTATATAATCTGTTTCAGTAGCTATAGCTAGCTAGCTAGCTAGGTGTCATCTAAAATACCCCTTATTTATAAGCCAGTTTTCGTATTGGTTGATGGTCGGACCTACTAGTCATGCTTACTTATAACGTTAGCTTGGGGGAACAGGGCTAGATAGCTGGCTAGCTTGTTTAGTTCGTTATCTATCTAGCTAACTTGTTATTTTCATGAACTACAGTTTGATTTCAATAGGAAAACAAGTAGCTGCCTAACTAATACTTAGTCACATGGATTCCTAAATCATTGCTTAGAATATTGAAAATGATAGCAGTTTCTGGTCATTGTTTTCAGTCTAGTTGCACTGGTGCTAGCTAGGTACCAATACTGCACACCAAAGTCAATGTAGTAGGAGACAGGCTACCTTCCAGTTTCCAAACTGTCATCAATTTGACAAAATGATTGGTTATTATTCTGTTTTTTGATTAGCTAGGTTGAGTCAGGTGCAGCTGCTTAGGATATGGTTGGCTGGCAGAAGCAGCAGGGTCACCATCCCTTCTCCACTGCCTCTGCGATGGTCACATGTCAGGAATAATGTTAGACAACCTAGCAATTTTTTATCTTGCTCGTTTGATCCTGATCTTATTTCAAATGTTCACACAGACTTTTTCCCCATTCGGTCAAACAAATAATGGCTTATTACCAAAGCGGTATTGTAAACACATCATGGTGTGTGTGTGTGTGTGCTTATTTGCAGACCATTTTATTTTTTACAGCTTTGATAGTACTACTGACAATAGTGGTGGCGCTTGCACATGCAAGGCATAAAACCTGTATAAACTCTATTTATTACACTATATGACAATATTTTAGATTAACAATTATATTACAGAATTTCTGATATATCGCATACCTTTTTAATTTCCTACATAAGAAAAATCTGGATTATGCCTCTACTGCCACTGGTTCCAATTAAACTGGTTTGGATTTCTCCCTGACCAATGTGGCTGCCATTTTCACCCCATTCTGTAACTTTTTGGGGTTATGACATAGCCCCTCTAGTAATTTAATAGGATCTCTATGAACAGGAGTTCATCTGCTGGGTTTATTAGAGGAGAACAAGACTGTATGAAAATGATCAGAACTGTTTTTTGTTGTTATGAATAGAAGTGTGTGTGTGTATGCACACCTGTTTAGTCTTGGTGGAGCTTGTAACCAACCCCTCTCCCCTCCCTCTGTGTTGTTAGATCAGCGTTGAGGTCCTGAAGAAGCGGGCAGAACGCTTTGGCATGAATGTCTCCCCTGTTGCCAAAACGGTGAGCTGACTCATGAATACATGAAACTTGCATAGTAATCCCAATTACACCAGTATACAGGTAGGGTGGCCAACTGTCCCCAATTACACCACTATACAGGTAGGGTGGCCAACTGTCCCCAATTACACCACTATACAGGTAGGGTGGCCAACTGTCCCCAATTACACCACTATACAGGTAGGGTGGCCAACTGCTTAATATAATTACATTTAACCCCAGAAACCCATGGGTATCTGAACCTAATTTATTACGTGTCTTATAGTTAATCCAGTCAGCTGTTTTCCTCACTTATCCTTCACTGCTGACTTAACCATGTTATTTAGGAGAACTCTTTCTGTTCATACAATGGTGTTGGAGAATATTATTAAACCCAAACTGTATCTCCATTTGTTTTCGGGGTTTAGACCTGCAAGCAGTTTATGTATTCATTCTTCCTCTTATTTGTACTTAGTTGAATCAGCTGCTCATTGAGAGTAGTAGTACACTCTCCCCCCCCCCCTCCCCCCAGTATTACTAGGAGAATGTGTGTATTGAGGTTAGTACTGCCCAACCCTCTACTGCACCCCTCACCTTTCCCTCTCCCCTCGCTCTCTTTTGACTTTTTTTTACACAACGGAAACGGCAGTCCACAGGGGGCAGATATATTAGCCCCTGGTTGGGGGTAGATGGCGTTACCAGTATGCAGTGAGTGAGGAGCAGATTCAATTATTGCGGCAGGACCTTTTCACTGGAGTCCTTTGTGTGCAGGCGGAAGTGCCCGGCGCCAAGCTCCTGGGGAGATGTGCAACAATGCCTGTTGTGTAATGTCAGCAAAAGTCTGTGTGTGTCTCTCTCTCTCTCACTCTGTGTGTGTGTGTGTCTCTCTGTGTGTGTGTGTGTGTCTCTCTGTGTGTGTGTGTGTCTCTCTCTGTGTGTGTGTGTGTCTCTCTCTGTGTGTGTCTCTCTCTCTGTGTGTGTGTGTGTCTCTCTCTGTGTGTGTGTGTGTGTGTGTCTCTCTCTGTGTGTGTGTGTGTGTGTGTGTCTCTGTGTGTGTGTGTGTGTGTCTCTCTCTGTGTGTGTGTGTCTCTCTCTCTCTCTCTCTCTCTCTCTCTCTCTCTCTCTCTCTCTCTCTCTCTCTCTCTCTCTCTCTCTCTCTCTCTCTCTCTCTCTCTCTCTCTCTCTCTCTCTCTCTCTCTCTCTCTCTCTCTCTCTCTCTCTCTCTCTTTGTACCTTTGTCTCTCTCTTTCTGTGTCTCTGTCTTTTTCCTTTCTCTCTCGGTGTCTCTCGCTCTCTCTCTCTTTCAAATTCAAGCTGCTTTATTGGCATGAAAAACACTGCCAAAGCAACATTGCCAAAGCAACAATGTATATAATATACATTGTAATAAAATTATAAACAATAACAAATAATATAAAATGGCAGTAAATAATAATACAAAATTAAATACAAAGATAATGACAATAAAATGTAACAGTCAATAGTAGAATGTAATGTAATAAATATGGAAAATGAAACTAACTTATAACTAAATAACGGTCATCTTCACCGTTACATCAGTACTACAACTACTATCATCATTACCACTACTACTACCACCACCATCACTAAACTGCTATCATTACCACTACTATTTGGAATGATAAACAACAATAATAATAATAAGTAAGTTACTGCTTACTATGCAGATGTTATTATTCAGTGTCCCTCAGGCCATGGCAGGCAAATACATATTTGGCTGCAAGAGGAGCCATTGCTCCTTCGCCCATGATTATTTTTAGTTTTTCCTCTGGGTTTAATAAGTTAAAAATTTGGAATAAATGTACCGTAATTTCCGGACTATAAGCCGCAACTTTTTTCCCAGGCTTAGAATGTCGCGGCTTAAACAAGGACGCGGCTAATATATGGATTTTTCCCGCTTTCAAATTTTTCTCTCCAAAAACACACATTCTGTGACGTGCTCAGTTTTTTGGCGGCATGAAGCTTTCATTAGACCAATGAAATTGCCGAACGGGTTAAGGTCAAACAACTTTTTTTGTTTACTGTTTAGATTAAATCGAGCGCTCTCAAACTTCCCATCATTCTGATTACGGTAGTCATTTCGTCACCCTGATTCCTGGGGGTACAACAAAGTATTTGCAGCCACTCGACATCAGTGTAAATCGTGCATTTAAGGCGACGCTCCGTGTTCAGCGGGAGGCTTGGATGACAAGTGGGGAGAAATCCTTCACCAAAACGGGCCGCATGCGAAGAGCAACTTATGGTCAAGTCTGCCAGTGGGTCCTGACAGCGTGGAGCATTGTCAAAAAATCCACTATCATCAACGGGTTTCGAAAGGCTGGACTGCTGCGTGTTGAAGAGGGCTCAGCGGGGGATTTGCCTCCGGATGAAAGTGACGAGAGTGACAATGAAAACGATCCAATATCGGATGATGCAATTCTGAGGCTATTCAACTCCGACACCGAAGGAGATGGTTTCAGTGGTTTCAGTGCACAGGAGGAGGAAGATGGTGACCAATTACTTTCTTGGTAGGCTACTGTTTACTGCTTATTTTTTATTACAAGCCGTGTTTCGTTAAAGCCTATTTATTTTTGTTACAAGCCGTGTTTCGTTAAAGCCTGTGTAAAGTGCATTTGTTTCAATGTACCGGTAGGCACCTGCGGCTTATAGACATGTGCAGCTTATTTATGTTCAAAATATTATTATTTTTTAAAATTCAGTGGGTGCGGCTTATAGTCCGGAAATTACGGTAGTCATTTCTGTGAATAATGAATCTCTTTGTGAGGAATATTTCTCACAGTAAAGGAGAAAGGGCATCTCTGTTTCTACCTCCCCTGTCGTGCAGTGACCAAATACACGCTCCTCTTTGGGTAGCCATGTCTTTTTATGTCTGCTGGTTTCTATTTCCAATCGGTGGTCACTCAGCCTGTACTTGGTAAGGATCTGTCTCTGCTTCGTATCTCTGACAGAGTAGAGATAATCAGCCAATTCATATTCTCTGTTTAGGGTCAGATAGCAATTTAGTCGGCTTTGGGATTTTGTTTCGTTTTTCCAATGTTGTAAATATGAGTCCTTTGATTGGTTCATGATTCTGTTTATTTTAATTCTTTCTTTTGAAGCAGTGCTGGTGTCAGCTTGGTTGGTGAGGTCCAACACCAGCTGACTGAGAGGGCTCGTTTCTGGGCTCAGCTCTTGGGTTTGAAGTGCTTTAAATTGCAGACTTGAATTTAGATGTAGCCAAAATGTTTATGATCTTTTCTGTATTTTCATTATTACTGGAAAGTGGCCCAATTCTGCCCTACATGCATTATCAAATCAAATCATCAAATTTATTTATATAGCCCTTCGTATATCAGCTGAAATCTCAAAGTGCTGTACAGAAACCCAGCCTAAAACCCCAAACAGCAAGCAATGCATGTGAAAGAAGCACGGTGGCTAGGAAAAACTCCCTAGGAAAAACTCCCTAGAAAGGCCAAAAACCTAGGAAGAAACCTAGAGAGGAACCAGGCTATGAGGGGTGGCCAGTCCTCTGGCTGTGCCGGGTGGATATTATAACAGAACATGGTCAAGATGTTAAAATGTTCATAAATGACCAGCATGGTCAAATAATAATAATCATTGTAGTTGTCGAGGGTGCAACAAGCACGTCCGGTGAACAGGTCAGGGTTCCGTAGCCGCAGGCAGAACAGTTGAAACTGGAGCAGCAGCATGGCCAGGTGGACTGGGGACAGCAAGGAGTCATCATGCCAGGTAGTCCCGAGGCATGGTCCTAGGGCTCAGGTCCTCCGAGAGAAAGAGAGAATTAGAGAGAGCATATTTAAATTCACACAGGACACCGGATAAGACAAGAGAATACTCCAGATGTAACAGACTGACCCTAGCCCCCCGGCACATAAACTACTGCAGCATAAATACTGGAGGCTGAGACAGGAGGGATCAGAAGACACTGTGGCCCCATCCGATGATACCCCCGGACAGGGCCAAACAGGCAGGATATAACCCCACCCACTTTGCCAAAGCACAGCCCCCACACCACTAGAGGGATGTCTACAACCACCAACTTACCGTCCGAAGACAAGGCCGAGTATAGCCCACAAAATCTCCGCCATGGCACAACCCAAGGGGGGGGGGCGCCAACCCAGACAGGAAGACCACGTCAGTGACTCAACCCACTCAAGTGACGCACCCCTCCCATGGACGGCATGGAAGAACACCAGTAAGTCAGTGACTCAGCCCCTGTAATAGGGTTAGAGGCAGAGAATCCCAGTGGAAAGAGGGGAACCGGCAAGGCAGAGACAGCAAGGGCGGTTCGTTGCTCAAGCCTTTCCGTTCACCTTCACACTCCTGGGCCAGACTACACTTAATCATAGGACCTACTGAAGAGATAAGTCTTCAGTAAAGACTTAAAGGTTGAGACTGAGTCTGCGTCTCTCACATGGGTAGGCAGACCATTCCATAAAAATGGAGCTCTATAGGAGAAAGCCCTACCTCCAGCCGTTTGCTTAGAAATTCTAGGGACAATTAGGAGGCCTGCGTCTTGTGACCGTAGCGTACGTGTAGGTATGTACGGCAGGACCAAATCGGAAAGATAGGTAGGAGCAAGCCCATGTAATGCTTTGTAGGTTAGCAGTAAAACCTTGAAATCAGCCCTTGCCTTAACAGGAAGCCAGTGTAGGGAGGCTAGCACTGGAGTAATATTATCAAATTTTTTGGTTCTAGTCAGGATTCTAGCAGCCGTATTTAGCACTAACTGAAGTTTGTTTAGTGCTTTATCCGGGTAGCCGGAAAGTAGAGCATTGCAGTAGTCCAGCCTAGAAGTAACAAAAGCATGGATTCATTTTTCTGCGTCATTTTTGGACAGAAAGTTTCTGATTTTTGCAATGTTACGTAGATGGAAAAAAGCTGTCCTTGAAACAGTCTTGATATGTTCTTCAAAAGAGAGATCAGGGTCCAGAGTAACACCGAGGTCCTTCACAGTTTTATTTGAGACGACTGTACAACCATCCAGATTAATTGTCAGATTGAACAGAAGATCTCTTTGTTTCTTGGGACCTAGAACAAGCATCTCTGTTTTGTCCGAGTTTAAAAGTAGAAAGTTTGCAGCCATCCACTTCCTTATGTCTGAAACACAGGCTTCTAGCGAGGGCAATTTTGGAGCTTCACCATGTTTCATTGAAATGTACAGCTGTGTGTCGTCCGCATAGCAGTGAAATTTAACATTATGTTTTCGAATGACATCCCCAAGAGGTAAAATATATAGTGAAAACAATAGTGGTCCTAAAACGGAACCTTGAGGAACACCGAAATTTACAATTGATTTGTCAGAGGACAAACCATTCACAGAGACAAACTGATATCTTTCCGACAGATAAGATCTAAACCAGGCCAGAACTTGTCCATGTAGACCAATTTCGGTTTCCAATCTCTCCAAAATAATGTGGTGATCGATGGTATCAAAAGCGGCACTAAGATCTAGGAGCACGAGGACAGATGCAGAGCCTCGGTCTGACGTCATTAAAAGGTAATTTACCACCTTCACAAGTGCAGTCTCAGTGCTATGATGGGGTCTAAAACCAGACTGAAGCGTTTCGTATACATTGTTTGTCTTCAGGAAGGCAGTGAGTTGCTGTGCAACAGCTTTTTCTAAAATTTTTGAGAGGAATGGAACATTCGATATAGGCCGATAGTTTTTTATAATTTCTGGGTCAAGATTCGGCTTTTTCAAGAGAGGCTTTATTACTGCCACTTTTAGTGAGCTTGGTACACATCCGGTGGATAGAGAGCCGTTTATTATGGTGTATTTCTCTGGACTTGTAGGATTTTCCGACAGAATTCTGCATGTAGTGCTTCAATTGGATGTTTGTCCCACATTTTAAAGTCCAGTTTGAGTGGCCCCCAAACCTCACTTCCGTAAAGAGCTATTGGTAGGATTACACTGTCAAATATTTTGGTCCAAATTCTAATTGGGATGTTGATTTTTAATAATTTCATTTTTATTGCATACAATGCTCTGCGAGCTTTTTCTTTGAGTGCGTTCACTGCCATATTAAAGTTTCCCGATGCAGATATGGTCAGACCAAGGTAGGTGTAATTTTTAGGGGACCTCTGTTGCTGCGGTGATGGGTGTGTGGGTCCCTGCCAAGTGTTGCATCTTTTAGGTCCTTGGCAAAGGTTCTGATACTGTCCTGATCAAGATGTACATTATGGTATAAGTGTTGACATGTCAGAGTGGGGTGGTGAGCTGTTCTGACGTTGAGCAGTGAGGCACAGTCCACAGTGATCTGTTGATTTATATTGTCCAACTGTCCTGGGAAGTCTTTTCTTGGTAGGAGGGTGGACACAACTATATTGGTTGTTGGGAACATAGCCTGTGCCAGTTCTGCCACTCTTCTCACTGCCCCAGATACATTTTCACCTTTGGCATGAAGGTGGTTTGTTCCAGTGTGGATGATGTTGTACACCTGGTGTCTAGGGAATCATCTTTCCTGGACTAAGAACTTCCCATTTGAATCAATAAGGATTGCAGTTGTCGGTCATTGTCTGGCTGGAGCAGACTGGGAGACTGGTATTCTGAAGTGGGCTGGAGCAGACTGGGAGGCTGGTATTCTGACCTGGGCTGGAGCAGACTGGGAGACTGGTATTCTGGGCTGGAGCAGACTGGGAGGCTGGTATTCTGACGTGGGCTGGAGCAGACTGGGAGGCTGGTATTCTGACGTGGGCTGGAGCAGACTGGAAGACTGGTATTCTGACCTGGGCTGGAGCAGACTGGGAGGCTGGTATTCTGACCTGGGCTGGAGCAGACTGGGAGGCTGGTATTCTGACGTGGGCTGGAGCAGACTGGGAGGCTGGTATTCTGACGTGGGCTGGAGCAGACTGGGAGGCTGGTATTCTGACGTGGGCTGGAGCAGACTGGGAGGCTGGTATTCTGACGTGGGCTGGAGCAGACTGGGAGGCTGGTATTCTGACCTGGGCTGGAGCAGACTGGGAGGCTGGTATTCTGACCTGGGCTGGAGCAGACTGGGAGGCTGGTATTCTGACGTGGGCTGGAGCAGACTGGGAGGCTGGTATTCTGACGTGGGCTGGAGCAGACTGGGAGGCTGGTATTCTGACCTGGGCTGGAGCAGACTGGGAGGCTGGTATTCTGACCTGGGCTGGAGCAGACTGGGAGGCTGGTATTCTGACCTGGGCTGGAGCAGACTGGGAGGCTGGTATTCTGACCTGGGCTGGAGCAGACTGGGAGACTGGTATTCTGACCTGGGCTGGAGCAGACTGGGAGGCTGGTATTCTGACCTGGGCTGGAGCAGACTGGGAGGCTGGTGTTCTGACCTGGGCTGGAGCAGACTGGGAGGCTGGTGTTCTGACCTGGGCTGGAGCAGACTGGGAGGCTGGTGTTCTGACCTGGGCTGGAGCAGACTGGGAGGCTGGTATTCTGACCTAGGCTGGAGCAGACAGGGTGGCTGGTTGGCTGGCCTGGGCTGGAGCACACTGTGCTGGAGCAGACTGGGAAGCAGGTAGGCTGACATGGGCTAGAGCAGACTGGGACGCTGGTTGGCTGATCTGGGCTGGAGCAGACTGGTAGGCTGGTGCAGTGTCATCAGGCTGTGTGGTGGAGGCCATGCTGGTCTCAGGTTCTGCTTGTGTTATGCCAAGCTGGTCAACATGTTCTCTAGATGTAGAGGACATAATGACTAGCTGCTGGTTGAGGGGGTCAATGTACCTCTCTCTTTGTTCTAGCTCCTTTCTTGTTGTGCTCAGATGGTCTCTGAGGTCATCATATGTCTGACTCAGTTTGTCCATTCTGCTTTCTAATTTAGCAATAGTTGCTCTGCTCTCCTCCCTGAACTGTTTCATCTCTTTTAGTTTTTGGACAGTGTCCTCCTCTTGAAGCTTGAGTTCTATGACCTCTGCTTCGACTAGAGAGAGGGTGTTGTGGAAACGTTGCATAGCAGGTGTTCTTGGTGTTGTAGGCATGTCCTTGGCTCTGTCTGCTGCACGTGAGGTAGGTAGAGGGACACTGAGGGCTTCTTGCTGGGTCACAGAGACTGTTGGGGCCTGCTTTTCTCCATCTCCCTCCTTGACTTTTTCCCTCAGTTTCTGAGATGATTTCAGCTTCTGCTTTTAGGGTAGCAAACCTATTCTCAAAAGCCCGGAAGCTTGAATCATTGCCTTGTATCAATACAGTTCCATTATTATATAAGTTCACTGTTTGATACGTGTTGCTCTGGTCAGCTTCTTCAAAAATGCTCATCTGACATCCTTGGCTGATGCCTCTCTTTTTTGAGAAAGGGAAATGGTTGCAAATAATCCTTTTCCATATGTGCCCTTGTTTGGTATTAAAAATGGAATTTGCTCTTGTTTTGCAACTGGTAAGATCTGCAAACATGCATTCATGGTTCTGTCCCATCAACAAACCTTTGAAACTTTTCTTAGCTTTCTCTGTTAGGATGTCTGGTGGGTAAACCATTTCCATAGCAATGCTGGTGATGTTGGCTACAATTTTGCAATAGAAGTGTTGTTTCTTGTATTATTGTCTCTTGTGTCTTTAGAGGACTGTATCACTTTGATGTCCTTTTTCTTCTGTCCTTATTTTATCTTCTGTTAACTAGATATTATTTGTTAGCTAGCTTCTTCCAGGAGAGTCCCTAGCAACTGCTTAGCAACTGCTTAGCA